>NW_028073411.1:17703818-18375372 GCF_014824575.4 Sturnira hondurensis | reverse complement strand
GTGCTCCTGGCTTGCACGGCAGCTGAGGCTGTGACTGTCGCTTGTCACGACACCTAGACTTCGTCAGCAAACCTCAAGTCTTTGCCACGTGAGGAACAAATGCGAAATAGCCTCAGAATGCAGATTCAACGCCTTTTTGGCCCAGAGGGGGTCTGGGATTCCAGACGTCTGTGGCTCCCGAGAAGGTTATTTCTGGTTTTAGCTTCTTGTTGTTTTGTCCCTGTGATTCCCTCCCCTTCCCCACTGTAGACAGGGGTCCTGTTTCTGGAGGATTGAGGAGGAGGTGCTGACCTTGGGCTTTTGCGGTGCAGGGAGTGGATAGATGCCCTGCCCTTTGGGTCAGAGGTGGCACTTCCGCCCTGTCTCTGCCACGGTCCCCAGTGGGACAGGCGTTCTGCTCTCTGCCAGCCTCAGTTCCCCTCTCGTTCGGCGAGGGGCAGGCTTTCCAGTGTGTGAGCGTCTTCAGTCGCTGAGGTCAGAGGGGCCTGAGGTCACTGACCAGGTCCTAGGGGCTGTAAACCCAGGGCGCTTCCCCGGGGGGCACTTCCTCAGGGACCCAGGCCAGCTGGGCCGTGGGGAGCAGCTGCTAGCACGTGCAGGCCGGGGCTTTCTGAGGGGTGGGGGTGCGGGTGAGGTGGCACACCCGGGTGTGCAGTCAGAATTCTCCACTGAGCCCCAGAGCTTCCTGAGCCATCAAGGGCACATCCTCTACAGGTTTTCTTTTCCTCGTCCTAAAGAGTTGACTGGAAAGGTGGCCTACAGTTCTGAACAGGAGCACTAAAAATAAAAGGTTTCCATTCCATAGACCCTTTTGGTAGAGTTGGCTTTCAATGACTCTTCTCGCACCGTCATACTTTGGGGCACGTGTTCAGTTGAGTGTCCCTTACACTCGTCAAGCACAGTCAGCAGGAAAACACCAAGGCTGCTCAGGCCTCGCCCCGGAGCCAGGCACGCACTAGGGCCGCTCACCTGAGGCCAGCACGGCGGGTGCGGAGACACACCTGTCAGACAAGTCCGAGGGCCTGACGTTCATTTTAACGAGTTGAGTCTTTGTGGCCAAGACACTGCCTCTGAACTTGGGAAGCATTTTGCAGTCATTAGACTTAACAGACTGTCAGCTCTTTAACTTGAGGAGCAGACGAGTTACCACGGAGGTTTGCAGCAGGCTCACCCCACAGCTGCCAGCTCTGGCAGGCAGCGCACAGATGGCAGCATGTGGTCTGTCCCTGGTTAGGGAGGGTGGCCTGAGGCCTGGCCGGCAGGCTGCTGTCTGGCTGGCCCGTGTCCTCCACTGGGGCTCGTGTCCACAGTGGGTACTTCTCCTGAAAAGGCCTGCAGGTACACGGGCGGCTGTCCACCCAGCCTGTCACGGACGCACACACAGGGCCCCTTCCCAGTGTGTGCCGCACGGAGGGCCCTGGGGCCTGGGAGGCAGAGTGCGGCCACATGAGCCCCCTGCTGCCCGCTGGGCCACGGCTGGTGGGGTTTGAGGCCTCGGGCGTGCCGCCTGGGCCTTCAGACTGGCCCCCGTTTGGGCCCCATGCCCTTTGCATGTTTATGCTTTTCCTTCCTTCACCCTTGATCCAAATGAGGATGCAGACAGGCTTAGGACTTCAAGACGTCATAGGTCAGTCATGTTGAGGTTTAAACCCTTCTCAAAAGGGTGTGCGCTAGGCCGCACTTGGGTCGGGCTCCAGGCGGAGACAGCGGGGCCTGGTGCACCTGCGTGATAGAGGCCCGTGACGGAGCTGATGTGGTCGCAGCGTTTCTGTGACTTCATTTCTTGTTCCCTTAGTAGAACAAACTTATTTTTTTCACCTTCGCTGGTAACAGCTTTTATGGGAGCCCACATCAGTCAAGCTGGACTTGAACTCAGCTGCCCTGTGCTGCTCTTAACACAGGGCAGCTTCCCAGGACGCCTGCAGCAGGTGGCATGTCATCGACACACTGAGGGACACCCTCACGTCACTGTGTGGAAGTGGTGTCTGGTTTTGTTGGTATTAACAAACACACACAGTGAAGAAAGCCTAACACATTTTGAGACCAAGGTAAGACACCTGATCCAGACCATCACCCTGGCCCCTCTGTCCGGTCTGAGGAGCACGCCGCTGGGCCAGGGGCTGCTGCAGGCGTCCAGGGGGCAGGGTGCCCCCCAGGGGGCAGGGTGTCCCCCTGGGGGCTGGTCCCGCTGGAGGTCGCTCTGGTCCTCCAGCTCGTCGCTCACTGAGCGTTTTCTGACAAGCGCCAGCGCTGGCACCTCCGAAGCAGAGCGCAGACACACTGGGCGGAGGTACCGTCCCCGCCCCTCTGTGCCAGTGGGGTGGCCGGCGCTGCAGCCCCACAGCCAACTTCCAGCATGGGTGGCTCCCCGTGACACTAGGCAGGGTGACTGTGCGGGCAGCGCCATCTGCAGCGTCCTCGAGGACCAGCCCCCTCCCCTCCCGGCCGTCACACGGATCCCCTCCAGGGGCTGCCGGCCTCCTGCTGGGAACGCGGCTGGGCTGCACACTTTCCCGCTGTGTCTTCCTCGTCGTGGGTGTTTGACACTCGTGCTTGAGCCTTTGCTTCCTGCAACATACGCAGAAAGCACCTCAGATGCCTGGTGCCTTGGAAGGACGTAGTGGTTCGCCCTGTGACAACGTGGCTCTAACAATAAAGTGATGAAACCACCACCATTTCATCCTTACCCAGAAGTGTAAATGCCGTATGGGTGGGGCCGAAGCCCACGTGGGGGCAAGAGGAACCGCACCGGGCGCCCCAGGCTGCTCCGAGGGCCCGGGGTGGTGGCCAAGGGTGGAGCCCCTGCTCAGTGGTAGCAGGACTCCCAGCCTCAAGGGCACCCGCAGCTCAGCACTGACGTGTGTCTCTCAGAATGCCTGTCACCATCCTAGGACGTGCGGGCACGGTGCATAAACAGCCGGACAGGGCGCGTCTGCTGGTGAGTGACAGGTGCCCTCCTGCCCAACAGGAGGGGGGGAAGGACCTCGGGGCAGTGTTAGCGTCCCCAGATGCGCCTTGGAGTTGGAGCGGCGGTGGCGGGGACACAGCCGGGGCCGGGGGGTGTGCAGGCTTTCTTGGCTGGGGAGGTAGCGGGAGTGGGGGCAGGTGTGCCCAGGGGGCTGCAGTGAGGCACAGTCACAGCAGCCCCCGGCAAGGCTGTCCCCTCTGGTGGCAGAGGACTGGCCCTAGGAGGCCCTGTGGCCACTGGAGGGGGATGGGAGGCTCAGCCCCGAGAGCTTGTGTGTCCTTGGCCGGTTGGACTGGGCTCCCCACGTGCCCTGGAGTGGTCCCCACGGCACAGGTGTGCATTTGCCCCGAGTTGTTGGAGCTGCCTGGTGCTGAGACCAGCCCCCTGCAGTGGCTCTGTGGGGGACCCTGGGAGCAAGGCCACCCACACCGTGTGCAGGTGCTGGTGGGGGCCACCGAGGGAGGGCACCTGCCAGGGTCTAGATTGCAGCTGTGCTGGCGTGGGGTGGTGCCTTGGTGAGCTGAGCGCCAGCGGCCCCACTGTCCAGCCACTGCCAGCACGCCTTTCTCCAGAGGGCCTCCTCCAAGTGGTCCCAGTGCTCTGTCATGGGCGGCCTTCCCGCTGTGCCCGCTTCTCCTGGCCGAGAGGCCCAGGGTGGAGGGTGTCCCCAGGAGCCAACGAGGAACCTGAGGGCAGTCCCATAGGCCTCAGGCAGGGGTGGCCCCTGCTCTCCCAGCCCTGGCCCTGAGCTTCCATGGGGCGCTTGCATGTGGGTGTGAGGTGCAGCGCTCGGGGGCGGGATAGCAGGGTGGGGGCACAGCCTTTTCCAGGGGTCTGTGGAGTTGGGGATGGTGGCAGCTGAGCACACCGGAGGAAGGATGGTGTAGGCTGTGAGAGGTGCACGTCAGGGCCGGGTTGGATGTGCCTGTGGTCTCTGGCCTGGACCCACTCACCCAGGACTGGTGACCAAAGGTGAGCAGGGTGGGCAGAGCAGAGCCAGCATGTGCCGGGCGGCGGGCGGTGGACACTGGCTGCCAGTCTGTGTGGAAGAGTGTGTAGGAGAGGAGGCCGTTGGTCAGCATCTGGTTCCAGCCCCCAGACGGGCCCTCGGGAGGGTGCTCAGCCGGAAGCCTGGCGTACGCTGGTGCTGGGCCCCCTGCAGTCGGTGGCCGGTGGCCAGTGGTGGCGTGCCGACTGGGAGTACCAGCATCACATGTTTGAGTGAAGGACAGCCCTCCGCTCCCTAGGGCCCCATCCCTCGAAGGGCTGCTTGGCACTGAGGGGCCCCCGCAACAGCAGGTCTAAAGGGGCTGGTGGAGAGGAGGGGGCAGGTGTGCCCGATTTCTCCCTCACAGGCTTCCTGACCTCACGCACCTGGCGCACACGAGCCCCTCCCCAGTGCCAGCCGCTCTGCCGGCGGTCCTGGCCAGGGGCCTGTGCGCACGGGCAGGTGACTGCCCACCCTGTGGGCTGGCGTGGGACTCGAATTTCATGCTTTGAAAATCAGTAGCTGCATTACCTCAGTTTTAAAAAACCTGTAAACTGGAAAAGCAGTTGCTGAGGGCGGCCGCTTGTCTCTGAGACTGTGAGTCTGGATCGCCGTGCTCTGCTGTGAGCGTCGGAACGCCGCCGTCCTGCCCGAAGAGGCTCCTGAGATGCTCTCGGGCCGGTGGTTTCTAGGCTTCCTTGGGGAGCCGTGTCGAGGCTGTGTTTTAGGGCTGGGGTCAGTGAGACTGGTCTGGGGCCCGTCGGTGCTCTCTGCCATTTGAGCTGGAGCTCTGGAGAGCACCGCCTGTCCACTTGCCGGTGGTGGCGCGGGCCCGGCCTCGGCGGGGAGGTCATGTGCGTGGTGAGCCTCCCGCTCCTTGTGCTGTCTGGTGCCCCGCAGGCCCCCGGGGCCTCGTCCGTGTGGCCCCTGCGGGGCTCCGTGTCAGGCTGAGAGTCAACAGCCAGATCTTGGGGGGCCCCTTTGTCACTAGATGGCCTCATGTTATGCCCACGTGTGTAACTTTCTTCTGTCCTGCACGCCGTTTGGGGGTTATTACACACACGGTTTGTCAGCATGTAGTTCGAAGCGCGCTAACCACGGAGGCACATTGCATCCCCCAGAGCTGACTGAGTTGGCGGTGGGGTGAGGCCTGGGCTTTGTGACTGTTCTCCAGTCGGGCCCCTGGCTCCCTCTCTGCCGAGCACAGTTGGGTCGACAGGGCTCTTTGAAGGACTTGTGTCCTCTGTGACCAAGGCTGGCTCAGGGCCCACGTGGCAGCCACCTGGAGGGGTGGGGTGGGGCAGCGAGGGGCCGCTGGCGAGTGGGGGCCAGCCCGAGTCTTCCCAAGGAGCTGTGTCACTAGAAACTGTCCCGGACTGAGCGCTGGAGAGTGTGAGCGAGTCACTGAGAAGTTATTTTGACTCCACTCTAACATTTTGCTGTGATGTCGACTCGGAAGACCTGTTTGGGACCCACCCTGTGGCCCTGAGCTGGTGTGGCCTGCTGTGTGCAGGGTCCTCATCTGTGACCCAGAACGGGGTGCACGTGCTCCCAGGCCGCTCTCTGCGCAGGCCTGGCGCACGCACCAGGGAGCCTGGGGCCCGAGGCCGCAGCTGTGTTCAGATGGTGTGGAGCTCAGCTTGGGACAGGGTTGCTTCTGCCAGGGAACACAGCCTCCGCTGTGTCACAGCACGCACGGGGGCCCCGGGGGGCTGCTCCCCGGCCAGCGTCGTCCCCGGTCCGGCTGCGAAGGAGCGGGTCTCTCGGGCGGGCAGGAGCGCTGCTGTGCAGCGGCCGCAGTGGCGGTGGGAAGCCGCCGGGAGTTCTCGGCAGCCCGGCCCCTCTCCCACGCATCCTGTTTGATGTGGGGCCGCCGGTGGGTCTTGTAGACCGAGGTGCGGGGGGCTGTCACTCTCACAACCGCATCCCCCAGTACTGTCCCCAGTGCACCTGGAGCCTGTGGCTGGAGTGGGACAGACACCCCCCGAAGTGTGTGCGCGTCCACTCCTCAGACGCTCCGTCCGTGGAGGAGCTGCTGACTGCCTCTGTAAATCGCAAATAAAAGGTGCTGTTCCTCCCTCTGACCCGGCCTGGTCTGTGTGTTCTGTCTCTCTCCATGCGTCTTTCCTCGAGTGTTTCCATCAGTTCCAGGCACAGGGAGGGAGGGCTGGGGGTCGGTGGGCGGGCGCCGGGCGCTCTTCCATGGAGCCCCCACGGGGGCCCTTCTTTGGGTCTGGTGGCTCCACCGGGGAGGCTGCCCTCAGGTCCCCTGTGCCCCCAGCCTCGGGATGGGGCCCTGTCTCTGTCTGGAGGATGCGTGACGTGGAGAGTCTGAGCACAGAGCGCTTCTCCAGGGCGTCTGTGTTCACGGGCGGGAGGTGAGGTGGCAGGAGGACCCTGGCGGCCCCGTCTGGGCAGCCTCGCGCTGGCCAGGCCTCACTGAGGGAGGCCCTGTAACTCGGGGTCCATTCACCCTGCTCTTTCCACCTCCCTAGGAGACGTGTGGGGTGAAAGGCAGCCTCTGTGCAGGCTGTGTTGTCACAGGTGTGTGAGACGGTAAGAGTGGGGCCACCCCCGTGCCCCCAGCAGCCACCGACACTGGCAGAGCAACAGGTCCCTGCAGACGCACCAGCCATGTGTCAGTAACGCCGACACGCCCCGTCGGCAGAGTCCAGTGTTTGCTGTTTTCCCGTTTTCCTCCTCCCCCCTGTGATGCCGGCCAGCTGAACCTGGAGGCGGCTCACTCAGGAGGCAGGAGAGCGGGCGCTCCTGGCGGGCTGGGCTCCCCTGTCTTATGCCCGACCTTTTGACACAGTCCGAGGACCATCTCTTGCTGGGCTCTGGGTGCTGGGCGAGCAGTGGGCGTGTCACGACACAGTGCCCTGTGGTGCTTGAGTGACAGGAGACGAGGTTTCCACGTTGCTCTGTTGAAAAACGCAGCTTTCAGCGTTTACCGACTGTCAGATAAGTGCTACGTGTGTTTCCAGTTTCACCTGAAAGACCTCAGATTGGTGTATAAGAAAGTTCTCTAATGAAAGACTCAATGATCCTATTTGAACACTTACTGTTGCTACCCCACTGAAGGGCCACTGAGCGGGGTGCGGGGAGAGGGTGGCCCCCCGTCGGTGGGGCCCAGGAGCGGGAGCCACCAGCCGGCTGGAGCACCACACCCGCCCCTGTGGTCGTGGGCCGCTGCCGCCGCTGCTGCCGCCTCCTGGTTGGGAAGGCGGGCAGCGGGCGGAGGGCGCGCAGGGCCCGCCCCGGCCTGGTCAGCCGTGCAGGATGGGCTTCCGCAGCACGGAGCCTGTAGCGCAGCAGCTGCGGGCGGCGGGCCCCGTGGGAAGGCCCCTCGTGCCCGCACTGCGGCTCTTTCAGACTCACTCGGTGTTGATGTGTTTCTCTGTACGTAGTAGGACCGCAGCCGGTGGGGTGCGGAGGCCGGGGTTCTCTGCCCCGCCTGCTGCCAGTCACCCCTGAGAGCATGCTGGGCGCTCGCGAGCACTGCTCCATGTGTAAGGAACACAAGGGACCGTTAAACTTTCTCCCTCACGTGTGCACACGTAGAAATGTCACGTGGGACGAAGTCCACTCCGAACTCCTGCCCAGCTTGTCGACACGCTGCACTGTCAGGAAACCCGCTGGCGGCGTGCGCTCGCAGGGAGGAGCTGGCCGTGCGGGCCGGTGTGCGCAGGGCCCACGCCTGGCGGGCCTGCCTCAGAGCGCTCTGCGACTCGTGAACTGTCGTCCGCCTCCGCCCTGCAGGTCTCGGACGGCCCGGGAGAGGAGCCTCTGGAGTCCCCGTACGAAAGTGCTGACGAAACTCAGACCGAAGTGTCCATCTCATCCAAGAAGTCGGAGCGGGGAGTCGCTGTCCGGAAGGAGCACGTGTGCCAGGTGAGGGCTGCCTGTTGGACCGGTGACAGCAGCCCCCTCAGCTGCCGTGGGGCGAGCACCTGTCCCGACAGGGCCGTGTGGGCGTGCTCCTGCTCTCAGGTCTCATCTGAAACCTCCTCAGTGGGTCCTGTTGCAGTCGCCAAGGGGTCCCTGCCGGTCCCCTGGCATCAGGGCCTCTGTCTGATGTGTCCTCGGGGGAGCCACGGTGGGGCGGGCTGCGGGGCCTCAGCCATGCCATCCCCTGCAGGTGTGTGAGAAGCCTGGCAGCCTCCTGCTCTGTGAGGGCCCCTGCTGTGGGGCCTTCCACCTTGCCTGCCTCGGGCTGTCCAGGCCACTGGAGGGAAGGTTCACCTGCAGCGAGTGTACTTCAGGCAAGTGCTGTTCCCCCCTGAGCTGGCCGGGCTGGCTCCCAGGCCAGTGTCCTGCCATGTCCTTTCCCAGCTTCCATGGAGGCCCCCATGTTCCCCTTGGCGCCTTTCATCGGGTGACAGGTGTGAACACTGTCAGGAGAGTGTCACTCAGGATGAGCCCACGTGAGGCACAGCAGAGTGGTGGCCTGTGGGTAGTGGTGCCACGGCTTGTGCTGGGGTTCGCGGGGGCATGGAGCCCTCGGCCAAGCTGCGTTGTGAGTGTGCTCCACGCTGGTCCCCATGCGGCCAGGACTCTCGCTCTGTGGCATCAGCTGTCACGGCTTACCTGCTGCCTGCCCGGCTCCCAACTAACTCTCCTGGAACACACCTCAGTTAGGAGAGGCCGCTGTCTCCGACAGGTGCCCCAGGTTGTGGCCAGCACGGGTATCTCCCTGGGGACCAGCCCTCTACCCGGCTCTTCACGTGGTCGGCTGCCGCACTCAGCGGGAGAGGGAAAGCCCTCCTTTCCTGGGGCCCTTGCTGCTTCCCGCTTCTCGCCCGCCCCGTAGAGCGGCCGCCGCCTGGCTGCCTTCTCCCGGGCGAGCCCTGGATGGACCCCTGGATGGACCCACAGGAGCTGGGACCGACAGCTCAGTGCAAGGGAGGGACCCGCGCCGCAGCAGCCGGGCCTGCCTCCCAGAGCTGCCAGTGTTCAGGGCGCAGGGACCGCAGCTGACCCTGCTCTTTGTCCCCTCGGCCCCTCCCTTCACCCCTTGCTAGGGATTCACTCCTGCTTCGCGTGCAAGGACAGCCAGGCGGACGTGCGGCGCTGCGTGGTGCCGCAGTGCGGGAAGTTCTACCACGAGGCCTGCGTGCGGAAGCTCCCTCTGACGGTGTTCGAGAGTCGAGGCTTCCGCTGCCCTCTGCACAGCTGCGCCACCTGCCACGCGTCCAACCCCGCGCACCCGCGCTCTGCGAAAGGTGCGGCGCCCGCAGGGGCGGCCCGAAAGGGCCTGGGGCCGGCGGTCGCGAAGGTCCTCAGGGCCCGCGGTGTTCGGAGGGGCTGCTCTCCGTCGGACTCAGCGCAGGGGGCGGAGGGTTTTCTCGGCCACCGTCCCTAAATGTCACCTGTAGACCCTCAGTCTAAAGGTTAAGGGTGGGACCTGTGAGCCCTCTTGATGGGCGCTACCGGTTTTTACTTCAATGGTCCCTCATCACCGGACGGAGACTGGAAAGCGCGGTCGTGGCTGCCATTTTGCCAGGGAGGGCGGCCGCCCACGGCCCGTGGACACGCGTGGGGGGCAGCGCCCGGCCGCGCAGCCTGACCATGGGGGCCTGACGCGCGTCGCGTCGCGTCGCGTCGCAGGGCCCACGGGTTGGGTTGTGGCGGGCGGTTTTTGAGCCTCCGCCTGAGGCTGGGTGCTCCGCGACGCGTGTCAGCTGCTGCCACCTACCTCGTCCTCGTCCCTTCTTGGTCGGGCACTTTGGCGCGGCGCCGGCTCCCACGCGTGCGGCCCGGGCGGCCCCTCGCCCCCTGCTCCCCGGGCCGGGCCCTCAGCACGTGTCCCTGCCCATTCAGGTAAAATGGTGCGCTGTGTGCGCTGCCCCGTGGCCTATCACGGAGGGGACGCGTGTCTGGCAGCGGGCTGCTTGGTGCTCGGCCCCCACAGCATCGTCTGCGCGGGCCACTTCACCGCCCGGAAGGGGAAGCGGCACCACGCCCACGTCAACGTCAGCTGGTGCTTCGTGTGCTCTAAAGGTGAGGCCGGGCGCCCTGCGGAGTCCCCCGTGCGATCGTGGGCTGCGCAGCGCGGCGTCCCCGAGTTCGCCGCAGCCCCTCCACGGGCGGCGGGGAGCTGTCGGTGGTGAGGCGTGCGTCTGTGTGGGCGTGCGGACCGCCGGTTGCGAGCGGCCGTCTGGGGTCAGGCGTGGGCAGGCCTCGGGGGGCGGGGGCTCAGCACCGCGCTCCGTTGCAGGGGGCAGCCTGCTGTGCTGCGAGGCCTGCCCTGCGGCCTTCCACCCGGACTGCCTGAACATCGAGATGCCCGACGGCAGCTGGTTCTGCAACGACTGCAGGGCCGGGAAGCGGCTGCGCCACCAGGACATCGTCTGGGTCAAACTCGGGAACTACAGGTGTGAGCGCTCGAGCCCCGAGCTCCCGTCGTCCTTGTTCAAACGTGTTCTTTTGCTTTGCAGTGCTTACATCAGCGATCTTACTGTCCCTCTCTCTGAAGAGTCTGTGAACCCTGTTTTTAATATTTATAATAGATGGTGGCCGGCAGAAGTTTGCCATCCCAAAAATGTCCCCCCAAATATTCAGAAAATGAAGCACGAGGTTGGAGAATTCCCTGTGTTTTTCTTTGGGTCTAAAGATTATTACTGGACGCATCAGGCTCGAGTGTTCCCGTACGTGGAAGGGGACCGGGGCAGCCGCTACCAGGGGGTCAGAGGGATCGGAAGAGTCTTCAAACACGGTACGGGCCCTCCGGGCGGGGGGGCAGCGGGCGCGGTGCTGACCCTCTTTTCTGCGTTTTGGAAGTGGGGTTTCTGCAGAAAACCCTGCCCTCAGCACCTTAGCTGTGCTTTAACTAAGGAAAAAGTGGTTTTGCTGATCTGTCGAGGCAGTGAGCAAGATAGACTGCCTGGTACTTCCGGGACAGATCACCCTCTCGGCCCGGTTGGGGAGGGAGCGAGTGCGTGTGCAGCAGCTGCCTCTCGCTCAGGGTCGCCTGAGGTGGGGGCGGGGCGGCGGCCCCTCTGCCCTGATCGCACAGTGGGGGTGCGGTGCCATCAGGCCACACGAGAGGGGCGTGGCTCCTGGGCTGCAGGAGGCTCACCAGGGCCGGGGCACGAGGGGGCAGTGTGCAGCAGCCACAGCTGCCCCTGCGGGAGGCCTCTGCCCTCTGGTCCTCAGGTCTGAGGGAGGGTGACAGGCGTCGGAGAGGGACCCTGAAATGGCCAGGAAGCTGTGTGCATTGAGTGAGTGTTAGCTGGACCAAGGCTAGTCAGCTTTCTCACCTCCTGACTCCTGCCTTGAGTCCTGGGGAGCCCTGAGTGGTGACAGCCCAGGGCGGCACGTCTGTCCTGACTGCCCCTGACAGAGCCAGGCCCTCTGAGGTTCTCGGAGTGCTGCTCCGCGGAGAAGGTGGCAGACTGGAACCGCCGGTCCGCAGCTTCCCAGCCTCGTTTTACGGAGACTGGCAACTGCGCACAGCAGCGAGGGGAGGGTGCGACGGGGCGTGAGAGCGCGGAGTGGAGGGGCAGGTGCGTTGGGTCTCTAAACCACTGGACCGTCTTTCCCTGGCCCTTCAGCGCTGCAAGAAGCCGAGGCTCGTTTTCGAGAAATCAAACTTCAGAGGGAGGCCCGGGAGACGCAGGAGAGTGAGCGGAGGCCCCCGCCCTACAAGCACATCAAGGTGACCTTTTTCAGCAGGTGGTCGGGGCGGGGCCACCGTGTGCGAGGAGTGGGCTCGTGAGCCAGCTGCTCGGGGAGCAGCGCAGGGCCCATGGGGACGAGGTGGGGCTGGCCCGTGGGTCGAGGTTCTGCCTGTGAGCACGAGGCCCAGGCGCCAGCCTTCGGAGCTGAACGGCTGCCCCCGCCAGGCTGCCTGGAGCTGGAGAGGCACAGGGCCAAGCCGACCCTGGAGTGCACCTCGCCTAGTGGGGCAGTCAGCTTGGGCCAGTGTCAGGCAGGAGCCTCCCGGGTGGAGTGATGTGCCTGCCTCCAAGGACGAGGTAGGAAGGGAGGCCAGGCTTGTGTGTGGCCCCGCACCTGTTCCGCGCCCCAGGGCTTGGCTCTGCGGCATGTGTGGGCGCACTCCTCACACCACCCATGCGCACTGAGTGTGTCCCCAGGGCCCGGTGGCCGCTGCCCAGGGGTGCTGGCTGCCCCGGAGCTGGTCACAGGCTCTGTTGCGTTCCTGCTGCCAGTGGCTCATGTGGGGGCGACGTTCTCCTGGTCGCCTGCACTGCACCACGTCAGGAGGGCTCCTGGAACCGTGGTGGCACAGCCCGGAGCCCCAGGGGCTAGAGGCGTGTCCCTGCTCATCTGCCCTGTGGTCCTCGGAGCCACTGGCTCCTTTCTGCTTCTGTGTCTTTTCGGGTTTCTCCACTGCCCTGTCCTCGGGCCACTGCTGTCCCATGAGCCACATGTGGAGGCCTGTGCACAGCCTGTACCTCCTGACCCCGGGGCACCTGTAGAGGCTCAGTCTGGGGGGCTGGCAGCTGTGGCGCTGGGATGCGGGCAGGCGGGTCGGGGGACAGGCGGTGCGTCTGGTGCTGAACTTCTCTGTGTGTCTTCCTGTCACACCCGCCGGCTGGACTGAGTGTCAGCTGCCCTGCATACAAGGGCACAGGTGCTGTGACCCCAGGGGGACGTTGGGGGCGGGGCAGGTTGCACCGAAGCCCCAGGCCTGGATTGCCCATGCACGGCTGCGTCAGCCTGGCAGGGTGGGGCAGGGGTGTCGCCAGGGTTGCAGGGCCCCGGGCCCGGTCCCTTGTGTGTGGGCTGAGGCAGCTCACCTGTCCCTGCAGGTGAACAAGCCTTATGGGAAAGTGCAGATCCATACAGCCGACATTTCTGAGATTCCCAAGTGCAACTGCAAGCCCACGGACGAGAGCCCCTGTGGCATTGACTCGGAGTGCCTGAACCGGATGCTGATGTTCGAGTGCCACCCGCAGGTGTGCCCGGCAGGCGAGTTCTGCCAGAACCAGTGCTTCGGCAAGCGCCAGTACCCCGAGACCAAGATCGTCAGGACGGACGGCAAAGGCTGGGGCCTCGTGGCCAAGAGAGACATCCGCAAGGTCAGCCGTCTCCCCAGGGTCACCCGAGTGTCTCTGCAGACGTGGGAAACAGTGTTTGTCCGCATCTGAGTTACCGCCGCTGTGGAGTGTCACCTGACAGCTACCTGTCAGAGCCAAGCTCATAAATTCCCTTAAAACCTGCCTTCAGTTGGAATTGGAGTGGTTGCTCTGGGGAAGCCGGAGTGGGGAGGGGACGCACTCCTCCGTGAGCAGCCTGGGGGGGGCCCCACCCGTCCAGCGAGTCAGCGCGCCCCTCTGGCCCCCAGGGGGAGTTTGTGAACGAGTACGTGGGCGAGCTGATCGACGAGGAGGAGTGCATGGCCAGGATCAGGCGCGCGCACGAGAACGACATCACTCACTTCTACATGCTCACCATAGACAAGGTAACGCCCACTGCTGGGAGCCCGTCTGGGGCCCAGGGCCCGTGGGCGCCCGAGGGGGGTGCTGGCAGGGGCCCTGCTCGGCGCCGGGCGAAGCCCAAGGGCAGTTCTTGCTTGTTGGCTGAGACCAGCAACCCGTTGAGAGCAGCGGTCTGCGGGGGTCAGCGTGCCGGGAAGAGGGTGGGTGGGGCTGCGCGTCCCCGAGGCACGTGGAAGGCGTGCGGGGGACACCCTCGGGCCTCTGACAGGTGCCGGCAGCTGCGGGCCCTTCTGGGGCGACTCCTTTCGTGATTACTGCCACCCCGAGAGAGCAGATGGACCCCCCCTGCTGTTCCCTCCCTTTCTGGGTGGTGAGGGAGGCTATTTCATTAGAAACTGAGCCCCCCACCAAAAAAAGAACAATAGCAACAGAAAACCTAACCAGGTTTCAGAGGGAAATTGAAACTGCCGTGTTTTGCCTGTACACTGTGCACCCAACATGTTTTGGGCCAGACTTTCGGGAGAAAATCTTCTAGTTTTATAGCTTGCTTACTTACTTGTATTTAGAGACAGGACAGATGATGGCGCTCTAGAGCCTAATTTTGCCCATAGGTGTCGTCGTTGCTGTCTAGTCGCCCTCTAACTGCATGAGCAAAAGAACACGGGTGTTTACAGAGGTGTGGTCAGCACCACTCATGCAGCGATGTTCACCCTTATTCTTCCCTCGAAACTTGGGGCAAAAACGGTGCATTGCACGCGGCAAAGCACGACTCCTGTGTTGTGAGTGGAGCCACATGGCTCACAGGACACACAGGCAGCCCCTCGGAGCATGTGCTCCCGGCGCCTGGCCAGCAGGCAGCGCCGTGGCCCGGGGAGGCGGGGCAAGCAGTCGGGACACGCTCCAGGAGAGGCCCACGCAGGCACGCCCCACACACAGCCGGTCGAGACTGCCGGGGGCCGAGCCTTCGGGCAAAGGTTTGGGTGTTGGCAAGAACCTGAGACAGCAAGACCAAGTCTGGCAGAAAAGGCCCAGTGCACGTACTGCAGAGGGCCCGCCCTGGAGGGGTCCAGACAGCCAGAGGGGACAGAAGATGCTGGGCATCCCAGGAGGTTGGGAAGTGGGCGTCTGGAAGAAGCTGCCAGAGCAGAGGCTGAGCCGAGGACCCAAAGTGCCGTGAGGCAGAGACTGAGGGCAGGGGCTGGAGGGGCACCCACCGTGCTCCTGGTGCAAAGGTGAAGCCTGGTGAGGGCATGTGTGCCTGTTCCCAGACGGCAGGCCGCCGTCACCTCAGTCAGCCCTGCCAGACAGCCCCGAAGCCTGTGTGGAGCCGGCGGCACAGCTGGCCCTGAGGACAGCAGGCGGGCATACTCCCAGTCCTTATACTCCAGGGAGCTGCCTGCCTGAGGCCGAGGCCGTGCCTCCCGTGGACTGAGCGCTGGGACGGTGTGGGAGAGGCGTCCCACGCAGCGACGGGGAAGTTGCAATGCCCAGAGCTGGTAAAACAGCCCCAGGAAACTGAGACCGCAGAGTGAAGACGGTCTTGACACTCGGACACACAGAGACACTGGACGCCCCACGGGAGAAGCGCTGGACAGAGCGACCTGGCATCTCTGAGTCCCAAGAGGCGTGGTGGGGAAGCATTTGTGCAGATGCCCCACTGAGCACAGGGCCTCCTCTGTCACGGGGACAGGGACATGGCCTCAGCAGTCACGGGTGGAGGCAGGGGAGTGTCCTGCGCTTGAGTCCGGGCCCTCTCTCTGCCACACATGGAGCATGGGGGCTCCGAAAAGCATGGCATCCGTGCCGGGGCGTGTGCAAGTGTGTGTGGCTGAGCTGGCCCACACAACCGGGGAGCCTGTAGGTGCTGTGAGCTCCACTCTTACTTGTCCTTATCGCAGACGTGACTTCCCGTCCACTCGCAACTGCCCCAGAGCGGGGACCTTTGCGTGGGCTCTGGTCCAGCCCCTTTTCCTTTCGGCCAGTGGAGCATCCCTTTGGCTGTCGCCACAGTCGACGCGGGGCCCTGGCGCCCAGGCCCCTTCATCCCTGCAGGCGGGCGCCCAGCTTGCGTCCTCCACACTTTTCCTGCCAGGCCTCTGGCCTCTGGACAACCGCGTCTTGGCGGGAGGTCGAAGCCTGGGGCCCTGGTTGCACGTCCGCAGCCGCTCGCAAGAGCAGGCGCCTTCCTTCCCGCCCGCCCGGCCGGGCTGGCGCCGTGCGAGCCCTGTTTGTGCCAGTCTCATCCCTGGGCAGGCCTTGTCCTCTGCGATTGTGCGTGGCTGTGCTGTCGGAGTCCTGGCTCCCTGGTCTGTCCTCCGGCGGGTGGCGAGGGCTCCCGCCCCAGGCTCCTGAGGGCTCGGTCCTGTCCATGTGGCCCTGACCTGCCCTCCTTGAGCGACAGAAATGGGACCGGGTTGGGGGTGTCCTGTCTCAGTGGACAGGGGACGCCACAGTGTCCGGTGCGACATGAGTCCCTCAGCACACGTCTTGCTCGCAGAGGCCCTTTACATGAGCCGTGTGGCTGGGAGTGGGTGGGAGTCCCTGCTGGTTGAACCCCAAGCTGTGCCTTCCAGGACCGCATAATTGACGCCGGCCCCAAAGGCAACTACTCCCGGTTCATGAACCACAGCTGCCAACCCAACTGCGAGACCCTCAAGTGGACGGTGAATGGCGACACCCGTGTGGGCCTCTTCGCCGTGTGCGACATCCCTGCAGGTACCAGCTCCGCCCAGGGCCCTACGGTCCAGCCACAGGAGGAGGGAGGCTCTGGGAGCAGCGGGTGGGGGTGTGGCAGCTGCGTTCTGTCTGGAGCACCTGCTTTCTGAGGCGCGTGGCCCTGGGTGTCCACACCTGGCGTGTCTGTTCTTCCCAGGGACAGAGCTGACTTTCAACTACAACCTCGACTGCCTGGGCAACGAGAAGACCGTGTGCCGCTGCGGGGCCCCCAACTGCAGCGGGTTCCTCGGGGACCGGCCGAAGGTGAGGCCCCGCTCCTCAGATGTGGCCCTACTCATGGCTCTTGCCACACGGGCCGGCAGCCAGGACGGACAAGGTGTGGTCACAGCCGGTGGTGAGGTCCTGGACCTCCAGCCATGACCAGCCAAGTCCCCCGTGGGTTCGGCGTCCCAGGGCTGCCCGGGAGGGCCCCTGACGTTTCATCTCTAGCAGTCCGAGGGCCAGAAGCCCCTGATCCATGTGGTCAGGGCTGTGCCCACGCCCAGGCTCCTGGGAGGGTCTGTGACTCTGCAGCTTCAGGGGCCATCGGCCAGCTGTGGCCTGTGCGCGTCTGCTGCTTCTCCCAAGGACCCCAGTCCGGCTGGGCCTATGGCCCCTGCTGTGGTGTGACTGCACCCTGACTCAGGCACCAGCAGGTTGGGGTGCTGAGGGTCTTGGGCTGCTGGGAGGGGTGTGTGCCTGGTTTGCTTTCTGGGTTTGACTGCCCCCCCCCCCCCGCTCCTGAGGGGGCAGTTTGGGTGGCTTTGGTGAGCAGCCCTGCAGGCACACCCCCTGCCGTCCGGGGGGGGGAGCCCTTGCTCTTCTGACACCAGCCCCCCACAGGTGTCCATGTCCCTAAAGGAGCGTGCCTCTGCCCACGCGCTTCTTTCCATGACCCGAGCTCCGCTCTTCGTTCCAGACCTCCATGGTGCTTGCTTCAGAGGAAAAGGGCAAGAAGACCAAGAAGAAAAGCCGGCGGCGCCGGACCCGTGGGGAAGGGAAGAAGGTGTCAGAGGACGAATGCTTCCGCTGTGGTGATGGGGGCCAGCTGGTGCTGTGCGACCGCAAGGCCTGCGCCAAGGCCTACCACCTGGGCTGCCTGGGCCTGCGCAAGCGGCCCTTTGGTGCGTCCCAGCCACAGGGGTGCGGGGGCGGGGGAGGAGGACTGTGACCTCAGGAGGGCCTTTGGGTGCAAAGGTGGGAGAGCGGAGGGAGGGGGAGTCAGACGTGGGGGTGAGGCAGAGATGCATGTTTGGACAGTGGCAGGTGACATGGCACCCTCCTCCACCTGACGCAGGGCCCTTAGGGGTCAACACAGAAGTCCAAGTCCAAGTCCATCTGGCTGGGCCCCGGGCTGCAGGGAGGCACGTCTCTCTGGCCTGGCACCCTTGGCGGGTGGGCAGGAGGGGCCTGGCCAGGCCGCTGCCAGCTGACCCGCCGTCTCCTTGCAGGGAAGTGGGTGTGCCCATGGCACCACTGCGATGTGTGTGGCAAACCTTCCGCCTTGTTTTGCCACTTCTGCCCCAATTCGTTCTGCAAGGAGCACCAGGACGGGGCAGCATTCAGCGCCACCCAGGACGGGCGGCCCCGCTGCAGTGAGCACACCCTGGGCACAGAGTCCACTGCCTGCGCCCAGGCCTCGAAGCCCTGCCCTGAGCCTGTGAAGCCCAAGGGGAAGAGGAGGCGGAGGCGGTGCTGGCGGAGAGTCACGGAAGGCAAATAGCTCGGGGGGTCCTGACCAGGTGGGGGGGCCGCCGGCCGGTGGGCGGGCCGAGCATGGGACTGGCGGGGCCCAGGGCACCTCCGCAGGGACAGGGACAGTGACAGCAGCCTCAGCCTCCCCGGGAGGGAGCGCCTGCCCACCTCTGAGCCACCAGCTGCGCCGCTGCCTCTGCACTGACCGCCCCGAGCCGCGTGCTCAGGCGCTGAGACACACGCTTGCGACACAGCATTAGGGCTACACTTGAATTGCGGGGAGCGTTGAGGGTCTGGCCCCCCAACTTTTAGGTTCAAGTTATGATGGACATTAACTGGCACATGAAATGTTTTTATCTTGCCCAGACAGGTAGAGTAGTTTGTTCTCTTAACGAGACCCCTGGGCCCGCCTCCCCGACATCCTCACTTGGGGGGCCGGGTGGGCTCGCTGCGGGGACGGGCTCAGGCCCCCAGTCCCTTGGAAACCATGATCTTGGTCATCATTTTTGCTTTTATGAAACAGCTGTATTTTTTGTACTAATGTGAAATTTTTCATCAGAACGCTCCGTTCTCATCCTAGTGAGAAGCTGTCCCAGCAGTGGTGACAGGGATAGTAGTTTTAAGATTTTTTGAGTCGTTTCTTCTCTCCGTAGATTTGAACTAAGAGCCGCCACCGAGCCTGCCTGTCCAGTGCAGGCCCCTCCTCAGGGCCGTCTCCCACCGCACTAGGTTCTGGCCAACACTTGGGAAAAGACTGTGTACTTTTTCATTGGATTCTCTTTCTGGTTTCTTGCCTTTATTCTCAATATATTTTTGCTAAGCTTGTTTCATGACCACCACTGATTGAACCGTGTATTTACTGATGCGCCCCGAGTCCTCCCCACAGACAGGGGGCTCGGCGAGGGTGCGGCCTGCAGGCGTTTGCTTGGGCGCCGGCAGAGGGGTCTCTCCAGGTCTGCGGAGAGACCTGGAGATCAGAACTGGCCGCCTGAGCTCGAGTCCACTTCCTCACACCCGGTGGGTCTGTCTGTCCATGGAAGACAGGTGCGCTGGCCAGACCTGCTCAGCCAGGGCAACAGCTGCCCAAAAGGCCCCTGGGAGACCCCCAGGGGGCGAGACACTTCTAGAAAGTAGGAAGTTTTCTGTGGAAGATGTGATTCTTTTTTCCCAGGGTCCCTCTTGACCGTGGGAAGTTCAGAGCCCCCTGAAAAGGGGAGAGCACCCCACTGGCACCTACATGTGCTGAGAGGCCTGCCTGTCCCCACGTGCAAGGGGGCGGGGCCAACTAGCAACAGACTCTTTCTGACCTTTTCTTCTTAAAATAACACGAGAAGGACATCTGGCCTCCTGCAGAAAAGCCCACACAGCTGCCCCTGAGCACTGCTACTGAGGTCTCCTGCTCGTCTCCTGTGGGCTGTGGGGCCCAGACGGTAGGCCAGTCACGGCCCCAGACTGCTTTCCCCCTGGTCAGTGGGTTTTTGACATGGGCTGGGGTAGGGGTCTGCCGGGGTACGATCCAGTGCGGCCCCCCCCTCTGGAGCACTGACTGGTTGTCCTTATGGCCCTTCTCCCACGACCCTGGACAGAGCAGCCGCATGTGGAACCAGACGGGAGAACCAGGACCTGTTGCTTTCTGACCCTCCCAGGCCTGGCCTAGCCTGCCTGGAAACACGCTGGCCTGAGGGGACAGTTGTCTTGGGGGATGCTGGCTTGACGTGTAGACAGACACCCACTCCTTGTGTCCTCAGCACCTGCATTTGAGATGTGGGCACAGGTGGCACCCAGGGTCCTTGGGGTCTGAGCTGCTGTAGATGGGGCCCCGCTGCAGGCTGTGGTCCACACTTTTTTTTTAACAGAAATATCAACATGTGGTTGCCTCTCCCATACTCACCTCTGGGGACCTGGCCTTCAACCCAGGCCTGTGCCCTGACTGGGAATCGAACAGCAACTTTGGCTCACAGGCCCACACTCAAGCCACTGAGCCACACCAGCCAGGGCTCACACACATCCTTTCGAACCAGCTGAGGGAAGTCTGTGTTAGTCAAACCATCAGAATTTGTTTTGCAGTGCACTTTGGGGAGCAGATTAACTTATTTTTATATTTGACAGTAGTAAAATCTTGTGATTTTTTGAGTCACTTTGGTATTTCCAAATTTTTAAATGATCTTTCTGAAAGAACAGCAGAAAAACCATTTTCAACATGGTTCTCTTTCCAAACACTGTTAATGAGCAAATAACACTAACTTTGAAAAAGTTACTTTAGGAAACCAGTTTAGGAATCTTGAGCTGCACCAAGCTTTTGGAGTGGCAGCTGAGTGTGAAGGGCCTTCCCACTGGGGCCGGCAGTGGCTTGTGTGTGTGTGTGTGTGTGTGGGGGGGGTTCAACCTCTTGAATCCTCAGCTTCAGCCCATTGTCATTAATGTGAAGCAGAAACAAAACAAAAACTGCCCCAAACCTCAGGGTTCCTCGGGATCAGGAGTGTGTGCCCGTGTGCGGTCACACCTGCTGTGCCAACCCTGGCCAGGGAAGGTGGGCGTGGTCTGCGGAGCAGGGGCAGCCTGTGGCCACCGTGGGGGAGCCCGGCAAGGCCCACACATGCTCGGAGGACCCACCCTCATTCCTGGCCCCACCCCCAAACTCAGGTCCGTGCCTCTGATGCCCGCGAAGTATTCCTCTCAGTGGCCACTGTCTGTCTCTCCAGCCGCCTCTTCTCACTTGGAGGCGACTGGCCCCGTCTGACTGGGAGTTAATGTGAGCGACTGCCTGTGGCCAGTCCGGTCCCCCATGTGCATGCTGGTGAATGCAAGGGCACTGTGTCCACCGCACCCTGCCAGAAACGAGCTGTGGACGTCCACCTGCCAGCTGGCACCTGAACTTTGTGCACCAGGAGGGCAGGCCCCTTTTAGGGAGACTGGGTGCCACCCCCAGCTGCAACAGACTCAGAAGCGTGACGCTTACTTCTGGGGGTGCATGTGCTCAAGTGCAGATCTGGAAGTCACCCGTGCTGGGGGAAACAGTATTTCGAGTGGGACGTTGTTTGGAAAATTGTGTATTTTTGTATTAAAACATGTTTAAAGGCTCCTTCCTCACATTTGTTTTATGTGGGACTGCGTTTGCAGTGCTGGGCTTTCTCCCACTTACTGTGAGCCGCCTGTCACTGCAGGGCTGACACCTGCACACGGGGAAGGGCTCCCGCCTGCAGCAGCCACTCTGCCCTGGGCTTGGCTGGGAGTGGACACTGTGCCCCGGGAGTGGTGCCGACTGCTGGACACAGTGAGTGCAGCTCTGATTTTGGAAAACGGTCTTTTAATCTTAAAAATACGTCGGTTCCAAATCCCCATTAGAGATGAAGTGGTCAGGAGGGAGGGGTACTGCGGCCTCCGCACCCGGCCCCAAGCATGCGCTGGCGCCCTCTGCGGCGGAGGCCTGCTCACCAGCGCTCCCGGCTGCCCAGAAGGCAACGGGAAGCCTGCAGCAGGGGCTGGGGCTCAGCTGCAGGCAGCTCTTCTCAGGCCACAGGGCTGCCTCTGGTCCCCTCGGCCTCAAGGGTGGGGAAAGCCCCTCCCCTTGGCCAGCGGAATTTAAGAAAAATAAAAAAGGTAAAAGTCCAACAGGCAGAACTGTCACTAAAACTAGGAAGCTGTAACTTTTTGGGTTAACTTTAACATTCAAAAGTGTAATATCGAATCCAAAAAAGTGTCTTAGATCACACAAAAAGTAACCCATATTAAAATTTAAAAACAAGTCCAAAACACCCCCGAGAACTGAATCTAAAGTGTGAGTGGGCTGGGGTACGGCAGGGCACCAGAGGCCGGTCCCTCGGTGACACTGCAGCGCCGCCATCCCTCGAGCCGGCGTCAGGCCCACAGAGGTGGGTGGCGGCTCCTAAGACACATTGGCCATGGGCTTGTACTTCTTGAAGCGCGTCCACTGGCCCGTGGCGTAGTTCATCTCGAACACAGTGTCCACCAGCATGGTGGTGCTGCCCTGGCCGTCTGCCTTGGGCAGGTCCTCGGTGTGCTCGCTGAGTTTGATCTGGATCACGTCACCCTGCTCCTGGCACGGGTTCTCTGTGGAGGGTGTGGGCTCTGGGCGGGGGCCGTGGCCCAGTGGCCTGAGCCCTCCCTGCAGGGCCCTGCACCCCCCGCCGCCCCCGGCCCAGCCAAGTGGACCCACCTCGGGAGCCGGCCATGAAGCCCAGGATGAGGGCCTTCTCGGGCCGCGTGACCTTGTTGGCCGTCTTGAACATCTCCTGCGCAGCAAACATCTGCTCTCTCTGCAGGCGCAGTGAGGGTGAGGGCTGGGCCACCGACCCTCAGCCCTGCCAGGGTCCCCCCGTCTTGCAGGCCCAGACCAGGCTCCCTGGCAACCTGGGCTACAGGGGTAGAGGGGCGAGGCCACAGCACTTGCCCGGCGGCCTGTGGCCTTCCAGGGCACACCTACCGTGAGGGACAGGTTCTTCTTGGGTTGCGGCTGGGCAGGGGGCTGGGCCTGTGGGGCCACCATGGCCACCGGCGGTGCCTGAGCAGCAGGGGTGGCGGCAGGGGGTGTCGTGGGCGTCAGGGGAGAGGCCGGCGCAGCAGGTACAGGTGTGGGCGTGGCTGGGCTCAGGCCGCTGTTGTACATGGGCGCCCGCTGTTTGAACTGAGCCGGCAAGGCAGGGGCTGGGGTGCTGGGCTCCTCGGGGGGCCGGCTGGCCTGAAGGCTGGCTTCCCGGGAAGGCGGGGCTGTAAGCACAGCAGGGCTGGCTGAGGCTGGCAGGACCAGGAGGTCCCACTGGACTCTGTGCCAGGCCTCACCTTGCCTAGCCTGGAGGGGGCAGGCTCTACCCACCCCCCCACCCCCAGCCCTGATGCCAGCCGTGTCCAGCCCAAACCGGCACTGCCAGCTTTTGCTGCCACGGGTCCCGAGACCTCAGCTCCGCGAGTCTCTAGGCCCTCAGGAGGCCTCCCCGCCCAGAGCTGGGGCTGGGCCCCAGGTCTCAGGCCTTTTCAGATGGACAGACAAGACACCCAGGATCTGGCCAGGTCTGCCCCCTTGGGCCCCAAATCCTGGCAGAAAAAGCCGAGTGGAAACTGCAGAGCGGGACCCGCTGGCTCAGGCCTCTCCAGACTCGAGGGCTGCAAGGGTTCTGGTGGGCCCTGAGGTACTGTCACCTCGGCCCCTCCTCCCATGCCCAACCCGAGGCAGTGCTGTGCAGCTGGACACGGGGCCACTGCCTGCTGCCCCAGGCAGGGCAGAACAGGGAAAACTGGGCTTATTTCTCAGCCTGTGCCCCCAGCAGGCACCAGCAGGGCTGGAGGGCCACGTGGGACCCCCCAACACCCAAGGAAGCACTGGGTGGGGGCCCCTCGGGAAGGTCGCCGGCATGCCGTGCTGCCCTGCCGCTGGCTCACCTGCCGGGGCCTCGGAGCTGGGGATGTAGGATGAGGCAGGGACTGCGCTGGGTGTGGCGGGCAGGTAGCTTGTGGAGGGCAGCGCAGGCTCGCTGTTCAGAGCCCCGAGTTTCTGGAATATGGTGCATGGAGAGGCCTGGGTCGCAGCACTGCCCCCACGGGGGCTGAGCCGGAAACACTGGAATGTACCTCCGCACCCCCTACCCCAGGCTGGGGAAGGGACCACTCCGGGCCACAAGGCCCCTGCCCGGCACAGCCCCCCAACCCAGACCCGCCCGAGCAGAGGACAGCTCCTGTTTGGTTAAGGAGCTGGCACACCAGCCATCTTTGAGGAGAGGAGGAAGCACAACCAGGGTTTTCTCATCACACGCGCGCGGCGGAAGGCGGGGGGGCGGGCGCGAGGAGGAGACATGGCTCCAGCCACAAGCTGCTCACGGCCCGCATCGGGGCTACGCCCAGCCCTGGCGCTGTCTCCCTCACCCTCTCGCCCTGGTGGGGGGCCCTGGCCAGCTGCCCCTGCACACGCACACCACACACGCGTGCACACACATGTTCTTTGACAACCGCCTCTGGTGGCTGAGAATCGGGACAAGAGGGAGGAGCCACGGCCGCACCGAGGCCCTACCTGCGTGGACACCAGGCCGGCTGCGTAGTCGGGGGTGGCGTTCTCGATGACCGTCTCCTCCTTGGCTGGCTTTTCCACCACCTCTGTATCTGCTGACAGAGCCTGGTCAGTGCCCCTGGAGGCCCCCTCAAGTGGGCTCAGCAAGCCAGTCTCAAAACGCTGCCTGAGTCTGCCCTTCCAACCCAGCTCCAGGCAGAGAGAACGGGCCCCAGGGGAAGGGCTGCCACCTGCAGCTCCCGCCCGAGACACGCGCTCACGCAGAGAGCACCAGAGCAGGGGAGGGCAGCCCGGAGTGCCGCCCCGCGGACCCCACCAGGACCCCGGCACCCACCCAGCGTCTTCCTCCTTCTCTTCGCCTCTCGGCCGGCACCAACCATGTCCAGCTCAGAAATGTCCAGCAGCTGCCAAGATAGACAGAAGCCTGCCCTTAACTACAACACGAGGCACGCCGAGACCCGCTGTGCCGGGCTGCAGACAGCAAAGAGGACGTGCCCACCTTCACACCCCTCTCCTTCCGCAGGGGCGTCCTTGAGGGTGGCACAGGGGTCCGGTTCCCGGCAGGGCTGAAGACGCTGGGTGCAGTGGGGCTCCGGAAGGGCGCCTGCTTTGGGATGCCTTTGAGTGGGGCTGGAACAGGACAGCGCCCATCAGAGGCGACGGTGGCAGAGACGGCCAGTCCCCTGCCACGTGCGTCCTCGGCCTCCACCAGGCGCAGAGGCACCTCTGCGGGAAGAGGCTCGCCGCCCGCTCACTGGCCCACGAGGCCCTGGAGTCTGCTGGCTGCTGAGCGGGCCGAGCCGACCCCACAGACGTGCCGCATCTACTGGAGGTGACAACCCCGGGTCACCTGTACCTGTCCTTAGGGAGGGCTGAAAAATCCAGAACAAGGCCTTGGCAAGCAATGACCTCACAGCCAACCTGAGACATTTTTGCCAAAAAACACTGAACAAAAAGCGCAGCCCAGCAGCCATCTGCCCTGCCACTCCGCACCACTCAGTGCGTAGGCCTGCTGCACGGTCAACACCTCCCTCACTGACCAGGCCTTGTCCGTCCGCACCTGGACACAGCAGGGACAGTTCCTCTTAACATGGCCTGGCCCACCCCTGGGGGCCCCGCCTCGGCGCTCAGCACGTGGGCCCTCGAAGCCAGGCCAACAGGGCCAGGGGCGGACCTACTGCCACTCCTGCCCCTAGAGAGGCCACTCACACTTCTTGTGCTTCCACGGCCACAACAGCAACAGCGTGCCATGCAGTGAGAGCCCGGGACCACCCCTCACACAGTGACAAGTCGGCTGGCGCCCAGACACCAGGCCCCACTCAGCAGGTCCAGAACTGTGGGCCTGCGTGTGGCAGACAGCAGGGGAGCGGAGCAGGCCTGCCCACAGAGTGTGGCCTGGGGACTCCCTTGGGCTCCAGAGTCTTGCTCATCTGTGGCTCTCATGTGCCCTGTCTTCTCAGCTGTGTGCTGGGCCCTGGGCGGTGAGCTCTGTGTGGACAGGGGGCACATGGTGACAGGAAACAGGAGTAGGGCCGTCCTTCCCTCTGGGCTCTTGGCCTGGGCCATCTGGAGGGAAGCTGCAGGGCACCTGATTTTCAATTGCTTGGGTCGTGCGTTTGGGGCTCTGTGCTCCTGACCCCAGGAGAGGAGCAGGCCTGGGAGGACGAGGTGGGACCACTGGCTCCCAGGCACCACCCTCCCCAACCATCAGCCTGCAAGTGGGGGCGGGGGGCAGCGGCAGGAGCACAGGCCCAGCCCCCCACCAGGGAGCAGCACCGCAGGCTCATGGGCCTCAGAGCTGGCCGGACCCTGCACTTGCCACGTTTGACAGAAAGGAATGTTCCAGCCCTCGCACCTGCTGGGGACGTGCTGCACTTGCTGGAACTTGTATGAATCCCTCCACAGAAGAAAATGCTTCACTGTTTGGCACTCGGTTTCAGCACTTGCCACGAGCTCCGGAAGCAGCTGCTGACGAGTGCTGAGGTGCCCTGCGCCTTGACCCTGTGCCCTTGACCCTGGAAGAGGCCAGCCCTGTGCTCTGCCCTCAGCTCCCTCTGCTGGCCAGTGGCTCTGGAGGTCAGACCTCAGCCTTTGAGCACCTCTGCCCATGAGGAAAAATCTCTCATCTTTTAGGTCCGACCGGCCTGGCGGGCGGGTAGTTCTGGGCCCCATGCTGGCCCGCAGCCAAGAAGCCCTCTGGTGCCGGGCGTGGTCCAGGGGCCACTCCGGTGAGGGGCACGAGGCCTTACTTGTGGTGTCCATCTTGCGGAGCAGCCCCCGGCCCTTGGCGTGGAAGGGCACCCCTGCGCTCCTCTTCAGCTGCTGGGCAGTCTCGGTGGCTGTAAGGAGAGGGCGGTGCATGTCAGCCCACCCCAAAAGGACACCATGCCTCTGCTGCCGGTGAGTCCAGCCCCCACCCATCTGACAGAGAGGTGTGTCCCTGCAGACGCCAGGTCTGCCCTCTGAGTGAGCCCTCGCCCGCTCACTGGGAGTCCGAGGCGAGCTCGGACGCTACAGCCACGTGTTCTGAGCACAAAGTAGAGCCATGGGTGGGATGCCAGGCACTCTGATGGGGTCCCAGGGGGTCTGCATGGCCGCACACCCTGTGTGAGGCCCAGTGGGGCGTGGGCATCCCTGGAGCTCTCCTGCAGAAGCACCAGGAAGGACGTCAGAGTGGTCTGGGGCAGGGCTCAGGGAGGGACAGAGCCCTGAGCTACACCAGCTCTGGGAAAGCAGAACTGGTCTGGCCCTAGGACACTGCCAGGTTCACTCAGGTTCCTTGGAAACGGCATTTTCACGTTATTAACACCCATTCCACAGCGCTGACGTCTGACTGAAGGAGTGCCCCCCCTCCTTCCCCTGACAGGTCCCTCCCACACATAACCCTGACCCCACGATGCAAGAACACGTTGAGTAAAGCCACCAGACATTTGTGAAGCCAGCCTGAGATCAAGACGAAGGTCACGTTGCGGGAGCAGAGCCGACCTTTGCGAGGCTGCCTGGCTCTCTGACCTTGTGACTTAGTTGGTACAAATTCAATTTTGTTACAAACACTCGGTGTTACAAACACCAGAAAATTCTGAAGTTTGTAAAATAGGCTTTTAGAAAACAGTTCAGCATAGCAATAAAATTTCAAGAAATAAAACAGAACCAAACAAAAACCCTTAGGACTTTCTGTAGGACCCCCATGGTCTTCAGCACACAGCTTAGGTCCCATAAAACGGCGACAGCGCCAAGGAGAAGCGCAGGACAGAAGCGCAGGACCTGGCGGAAGCGCAGTGGGCGGCGCACCCCCCCCCCCCCCCCCCGCGCGGCGGGGCACTCACACTTCTGCAGGAGCTCGGCCCTCAGCGTGGCGCTCTTCGGCTTCCTCTTCAGCTGGAAGTGCTTCACCGGAGGGGTGAGCGGGCCGGCCAGGGTGGTCAGGGCGCTCTTATTCAGGTACCGGCACTCCAGCGGCAGCATGGCGGATGCCTCACACTCAGTCACTGTCCGTTGGAGGAGCGGCGCACGGTCAGGGGGCGCGGCGCACGGTCAGGAGGCGCGCCTCCCTTTCTGAGCGCACAGCCCGCCGTCTACAGTCACGGGGCAGGGACCCACGGGGGGCAGCACCCGAGACGCTGCCACCACAGCTGAGGCGACGTCCTCTGCTGGCTCCAACTCCCTGGCCAGGGCAGGGGCTGGGGGAAGGGGGAGCAGCGCACTGCACCTGCGCAGGCTCTCAGACATTTGCAAATATTTTCTAAGTGGCTTTCGGTTCCCCTTCTGAACGACTTAACTGCTGGAGTTGTCTGCGCTCTGTGACAGCCTGGATGGGCGAGGGGAGGGACTGCAAGGGGAGAGTGCGCAGGAACACCAGAAGTGCGTGAAAAGTTTCAGAAAAACACGTGCGGGGGCGGGGACACACGAGCGCACTGTGGTTCTAAAATCCTCTACCACGTCCTAAAGTCAGCCAGTCCCCAGCATGACACCCTGAAAGCCAGATTCCTTTAAGAAAAGATGATTTTGCTCTTTGGAAGCCATTTCCCTCCCTCGACACAAACCAAACCCACACACGTACCCTTTTCTCTAAGTTCTCCTAAAATATCTTGAACGTTGGGATTCTGCTCCTCGAGATCGAGGTTGAGTGAGCCCGTGTCTGGAAAGGACTTGAGGATGTCGGCGACCATAAGCACCCAGGGATCCGAGTCCAGGGTGGCCAGCTGGATGACCTCGGTCAGGGCGCCTTTCATCTGCCCAGGGAGGAGAGCCAGAGTCCTGAGCAGGGCCTGCCCTGCCCACCCAGGAGCCTGGCGCCCCTCCTCGGAGGGGCGCTGCTGCCCCACTGGGGGGGGGGCAGAAAGGGGTGCACCAGGGGGGTGCGGCCAGAGCCTTTGTTTTCATTTATTTATTTTTAAGACTTTAATTATGTGCCCTGGCTGGCGTGGCTCACGGGGAAAAAGCTCTGCAGAGGGAAAGCAGCTGGTTGCCCGAGACCACAAGCTGTCTGACTGCACTTAGAAGGAAACTTCTAGAACAGCCAAGTCCACAGACCAAGGAAGCAGCCAGGTGGGGCCCAGGGCCAGGAGGTGTGGGGGATTGGTATAGGGTTTGTTTCGGAGTAGATGGAGATGCTCTAAAACTGACTAGGATGACATTAGATGGGTGAGTGGCATGGTACTTGAACTACATTTTAGTAGAGCTATTAAAGCTCATTCATGATTAAAATAATTCTTAAAAAATCTAGAAATGTAAGAGAAGTTCCCTAACCAGGCACAAGGTATCTATCAGGGAACAGAAAACAGCAAGCAACAAAGCACTGAAGGTTCTCTCTGTGGATCAGAAACTAGGCAACACATGGGGGGCAGGGGGGTGCAGAAGAGAAAAAGTGATAGAGAACACAGAAAAATAAAGATTCTGCAGCGAAATAATTACAATTAGTAACATTTCAGCACAGATGCTATTCACACACTCATCTAAAAAGAAAATATAAAATGCTTGCTCTGCCTGGTGTGGCTCAGTGGTCTGAGCACCTGCCTGCGAACCAAAGGGTTGCAGGTTCGATTCCCAGTCAGGGTACATGCCTGGGTTGCAGGCCAGGTCCCAGTAGGGGGCATGTGAGAGGCAACCACACATTGATGTTTCTCTCCCTCTTCCTCCCCCCTCTTTAAAAATAAGTAGGTAAAATAATTTAGAAAAGGAAAGAAAATAAAATTCTAATGTGTTTATAACAGCATAAGAAAATGTGAAATATCCAGAAACTTGTCTAACAGAAGGTGGAAGGCCTCTATGGAGGAAATCACAAAACTTTATAGTAAACATTAAAGAAGATCTAAGTAGAGAGGGATACCTGCACCCACAATTTATAAGATTCAATATTGAAATGATTTCTCCCCAGAATGAACTAAATTCTACTCGGCCTTAATGAGCATCCCCTGGCTGCTCGTGGGTGCCTGTGTAAGCTGGTCATGCGGGGTGCGGGGGCTCCTTCTGAAAAAGGAAGTGGTCAGCAGCCCAGTCAGCTGCCCGCACTGAGGCACCAGGTCCTGTACCAGGACCTAGTGGGATCCTAGCACCTGATCTGTCTCTACACAGCAGAGTGGAGCCCAGACGGACAGCCGTGGCCCCAGTGACAGTGCAGATCAGCAGTCCCTTCGGAAGCATGAAGGACAGTCTCTCAGTAAATGAACGGTGCCAGGCTGACGACACATCTGTATGGACAGAACCAGCTCCGCGTGGTTAGCCACTCATTCCAGGTGGACGCCAAGGTGTGAGGCACGACTGCACACTCTGACTCCACGGTGCACGGCCCCCCAACCGCGAAGCAGCCACACTGCAGGGCGCCTGTAACACATGCAACCAAAACAGGACTGCTACCCAGCCTTGATTTTTAAAAACTTCCTACAAAGCAGCAGCAACAATAACAAAAAAAAGAATCAGAAACAAAAACCCGAATAGCCCTGGGTGGTGTAGCTCAGTGGATTGAGCGCAGGCTTGCGAACCAAAGCATCACTGGTTTGATTCCCAGTCAGGGCACATGCCCGGGTTGCAGGCCAGTTCCCAGTAGGGGTGTGCTAGAGGCAGCCATATACTGATGTTTCACTCCCTCTTTCTCCCTCCCTTCCCCATCTCTCTAAAATAAATGAATTAAATTTAAAAAAAGAGATCTGAACAGACAATTCACAAAAAAAGAACTTCAAATAGTGAATGAACACACGCAAGGGTGCTGGGATGACATGGGAAGCAGGCACCTGGTGCCAGCAGTTAATAAATCTTCAACTCCCCCACCCCGCCCCCCAAGTTCTGTAACTACATGCTGGGAGGGCATGAGGGAGACACTGCTGTGAGCATTTCAAAACAAACACACCCAGTCGCTCCCCGGCACACCGAAACCAATGGGACGCAACCAATGGGACGCTGCAGATCGATTACACCCCAGTAGGAAAGGTGCAGGAGCTTTGGAAAACAAAATCCACGGAACGAAGTCCGGCGAGCTTGGGGAAGGAGTTTAATCTTTTAAACCACTTTGAAAAACAACCTGGCATGAAGCCATCAGCCCCCTTCCACTACCACAGAGGGTGGAACCGAACGCCGTGATCCTGGCCACAGCAGGGCTCCCAGCAGCAGGGGCTGGCCGGCTCGGGTGTCCACGCGACAACGCGGCGGCGTGCTCAGAAAGCGGCCACAGGAAGGCCAAGCTCCCACACCGCACGCACGCGCGACGCACACACACGCACGCCCACGATGCGCATAGCTGCGCGCACACAGTGCTCACACCGGGCACCACCGGGGCCCCCGGTGCAGCGGCGGACTGCCTACGCTGTTGATAAGATTACACAGAAAGGCGCGTTGCGGGGAGGGCGGGGGGGGGGGCGGGAACGCGGGGACCTGCAGGCAGGGCGACCGCCATCGCAGCGAGCGGGTCCCAGGGCCTCGCTGGCGCCGCTGTGGACGTCACACCTCACAACACAAACAGTTGTGAACGACTACTCCCTGGTCGCGATCGCAACGTAGCTGGGGAGCCTCCACCAACAGTGGCCCCAAAACTGACTAACAACCGTTCACTTCGCCCGAAAACAGCACAACGCACCGCTGGAGAAACACACTGACGGCCCCACCCCCGAGCCGGACGCGGGCGTGCGGAGAGGGCCGGAGGGACGCGTGGGCCTGCACGTGCGCTGGCGCGCTGGCGCGGCCGCTGGGAAGTCCAGCGGAGACTGGGGCTCGGCTGGGCTCGGCTCGGCACGGCCCGGCCCGTCCGGCTCCCCACGCCGGACCCGGACGAAGCTCGGCTCGCCCCCGCGAACCCGGTGCAAGCAGGTGCCCGCGTCTATCCTTGCCGCCTGGAGCCCCACCCCCACAGCTGACGGGCGCCGCCTCCCCTCCCCGAGAAGGGGGTCGGGTGGGGGCCGAGGGGCTGCGGGGGACTCCGGATCTGGGCTCCGTTACGGGAGGCCGTCCCCGCGCCGCGCACCGCCGCCGGCGCCTTACCTCGTCCACCGTGCGGCGTGGGAGGTGCAGCGTCCCAAGCAGCAGCTTGAGCTTCACGGCCGACGAGAGGCCGTGGAAGCAGAGGCGGATGTTGTCGATGACTGCGGGCGTGAGCAGGGACGCGATGCTGGGTGGTGCCCACAGCTCGTCCGTGGCCCCCAGTTTGTTGTGCAGCCACAGGCCCGTGTCGCTCTCCCGCATTGACGCCATCTTGAGGGGAAAAAGCCGAGCGCCGCCGCCGATCCGGCATCTTATGAAGACACCTACGCGCCCGCCGCGAGGACCCCCAACATGGCGGCGCCCGCCTGGGCGTCTGCGGGCACGTTGCGGCGGGGCGGGGCCTTGGCTAGGTGCCGTAACGTAACATGGCGTCGTCCACGGCTGGCTCTAGGGACCGCTGCGGGACGTGACGTCCGGAGGGGACGGTGGAGCCGTTAGGCTAGTGCGCGCGGCGGCGGGCGGAGGTCTCGGCAGGGTCCGGGCGCCAACGGCGGCGCCACTGGAGAGCGTTTCAAGGTCAGAAAGACCCTAAGGGGCACCTGCGTCCACGGAAGCCAGGAAGGGTCGAGTTTTCCTTTCTTTTTTAATACGCTGAGCACCTACTGTGTGTCCAGCAATGTGCCGGACGCAAAAGTCCAAACCTCCCGAGCTAATTTGGGTCACATACGAGGGCCGACCCGGAAGCAGATCCTTAAGAGGGTTGAGAAGTGCTCCAAAGAATGGCAGGTGTGTAGTTCTCTTCGCGCCTTTAGTGTCAAAGGCGAGAGCTAGGGGTAACGGGAAGTCCCTCGGTGGTAGACGGGCGAACGGGCGCAGGCAAAGCGGGAAATCCCGCGTCCGGCTGCAGGGAGGCCACACCAAGTTCTACCGCCCGCGGGGCTGGGCCGCGGTGCCTGCGGGGTCCGGAAGAGGACTGCCCCCCGACGGTTGGAGGTACGGGGTGCCGCGCGCCCCGGAACGACCGGCCGGGGCTGTTGAGAGAACCACTCGGACGTTTGGGAGGTGCGTCCTTCCCCGTCCGGTGGTGGCGGGGCAGCAAGTTGGGGGCATGATCAGCTCGGCCCCAGACTGGGGGTGGGAGCTTGTTCGCCACGCCACGGCCAGGCCGCCGATCCCAGGGAGCGCCCTCCGCTCCGGGGAGCCTGCCTGCGCCCACCCCCTCCCCCCTTCCCCCAGCACACCCAGGGGCTCCGGCCGAGCTTGGTGGCGCCCCGGCTCGCCCGCCACCTGCCCTCACTGCAGGGGAGGCCCCACTCGGGTGCGGTCGTGTTGTTTCTATTCTTCCGCCGTCAGTCCCGAAGCTCGCTTTGCCCCCCACCTTCCTCCCGCTCTGGTGTGTTTGGAGCGGGCCCGGTGCGTGTCCTTGGCAGACGCGGAGCGGACTCGCGCGACTGCGCACGTCTTCAGCGGCAGAGCGGACATTGCCGACCCGTGTCTGCGGCGTATTTCGGCTTCCACGCTCCTGCGGTCAAACCCTCACGCCGCCGCCGGTCTGCGCAGAGGCCCCTGGTTGGCGCCCGCAGGGCGAAGGCGGTGCTGCCCAGAAGAGGGGTGTTGGCCGGAGGGCACCCCGGCTGCCCGGGGGCTGCCCCACCCCCACTGCGGGGGCCGCTGTTAAGGTTTTACAAGAGTGTCAATTATAACATCCATTATCAAGAATTAAACTTCACTGTATTCATTTTATTTCTTAACTTCTCACAAGGTATCTTCCTTCACTTCAGTGTCACCCTCACCCTGGGTGTGACGCCCAGCTGTGGTGACTGAGGGGTGGAGCTGCCACACCGCCGGTCCTCAGGTGACGTGAGGACATCGCTGGAAAAGGTGACAAAAGGAACCCTGCCCGGTTGGTCTCGACTATGAGCAGCGCACGCGTGTCCCCCGTATCTGCATGCGTCTCCTCCGGGTCCTCGGCTTTCCTGCCGCATCCACAGGCCTGTGGGGTAGACCATTGCCCCTGTGTGACTGTGGGCGTGGGTGGCCCTGGTGGGTGGGTCCCGCCCTGCCACCCGGGACCCTGAACTGGAATTTGCAGGTTGGAAAATAATGGTATTGCCCCTGCTGGTGCGACTCAGCGGACTGAGCGCTGGCTTGCGAACCACAGGGTCTCCAGTTCTATTCCCAGTCAGGCAGGTGCCTGGGTTGGAGACATGCAAGAGGCAACTACACTTGGATGTTTTGCTCCCTCTCTCTGAAAATAAATAAAACTCTTTAAAAATGATACCATTTTCATTAATGTTTGTTAAATGTGGGTAGTGCCCTAGACCAGGAATTGACCCCTGAGTCACAGGTTTGGCGCTCAGCCACTGAGCTGCACTTGCCAAGGTGAGCTCATGTTTATTTTAATGTTTAAATTAGAAGTGTTTTGGGTCGTTATTTAGAAGTTTGGTGACTTGTGTGTGTGACTACGAGCATGCCATAGGAATATGACTCTCGTCTACATCCATTAGCCTGGCGTGCACTTGGGGTCATTCCTGTTGCTCTGTATGAAGGACTTACAGGGAGCACACTGCTGCCTGACTGCTCCGGCTCCACTGTCCAGGGCCTCGGGCCTCGGGCCTCGAACTTGAACTCAGCACTGCTGGGAGAGCCAGCGCTGTGCGCGCTGGCAGGGGGCGTGGTTGGTTACTGAAGGCCAGACCCCACCCAGGGATGGAGGAAACGCCAGCAACGAACATCAGAGTTAAAAGCCCGCTGTGTCCGGGATCACTGCCGTGGGGACGGCACACGCAGTTTCTCCAGGTTCAGAAACGCTGGTCGGTGCCAGCAGGGAGGGAAGCCACCACGGCCCGGGACAGCTCTGCTGTCAGCGGTGCTGGGGCTGAGAAGAGTTTCGGCTGTCACAACCCAAGTTGTTCGCAGACTTGGGCAGCAGTGTGGTGGTTCCCGGAGGGGAAAGGTGTCGGGGGCAGGGTAGGGGCAGGGGGGCACGTGGCGGTAGGGGAGACGTGCCTGGGGTGGTGAACACAGAACACAGCCGATGTGCTGGCATTGTGCTCCTGAAACCCACATAATTGTGGGAACCAGTGTCATCCCAATAAATTAAAGAGAAGAAGGAAGGAAAAGATAGAATTGAGGGTGGGAAATAGTCTCACATATGATCACTTGTCAAGTTTGAGGGCAGCACAGTCCCTGGGAAAAGAGCGGAGTGGGAGGCACCTCCACCCCTCAGGTCCCGGCTACAGGGAGCCGGCAGTGGGCTGAGCAAGTCCACCCTTGCTGGTGCAAACCGGTGCGGACACCTGGAGTGGCCCAGACGTTTTGGCCCGACACCCTGTTCATGACTTTCTGCAGAACGTGTGGTCTCCGGTGTGTCGGAGTCCTCAGTGTCTCATCCTTGGATTCAGCTCTGGGTCATCAGAAAAACTTTGACTTAGCCACTGGAGGCTAAGTACTTAACAAAGCTTATGCTTAACAAAGGGAAGACAGACCACTGGGAGGAGGTGTTTGCAACACTAAAAAGCACTGGAGACCTGGCTGGTGTAGCTCAGTGGATTGAGGTGGGTGGGGAGGAAACAAACAACCAGGTTTCAATTCCCAGTCAGGGCACATGCCTGGGTTGAAGGCCAGTTCCCAGCAGGGGACGCACGAGAAGCAACCATACATTGATATTTCTCTCCCTCCTTCCCTTCTAAAGATAAATAAATGAAATTTTTTAAAAATCTTATAATCTTAAAAAAAAGCACCAGAGCGGTAACCTGTAGAGGAAACAAGGAGTGCCTGTTAAGTCAGGAAAAGAGGAAACAAGATGGATGGGCAAAGGGTAAGAGTTGGGGGGACCCGAAATCTGAGAAGCAAAGACCAGTCACCCGAAAACTGAAATAACACGATGCCTCACCACACCCACTAAACTGCAGTGTCAGAAAGGCCAAGGTTTGTTAGGTTCGGGTGTCTGAGTGTCCCGGCGCCGTCTGTGGGGAGGACTTTTCTTTCCCAGATGAAGTGCCTTGGAGCCGTGGTTCCGGTCCTGCCGGGCTGTGGGGCTCTGTCCCGATTGTTCGACCACCCGTCTTCACGCCGACACCACGCTGCTCGATGCTGTGGCTCTGTGACCTACTGAAGTGATTTTGGCTATTTTAGGCCTTCCGCACGTCTAGCATATTTTAGAACTATTTGTCAATTTATAGAAAAAATTCGTGGACACAGTTGTTTACAGTGCACCTTTGATTTTTTTATAAATCTATATATGAAATACATACATCTAAAGATTTTATTTATTTATTTTAGAGAGATGGGGAAGGGAGGGAGAAAGAGAGGGAGAGACACATCAACGTGTGGCTGCCTCTAGCACACCCCCTACTGGGAATATGGCCTGCAACCGAGGCACGTGCCCTGACTGGGAATCAAACCAGCGATGCTGATCTTTTCTTCAGGTCCATGGGATCTGTAGTGATGCCCCATCTTTTATTTCTCCTTTTAACGGCCACAATAGTTTGCTTACAATTGAACTCTTCTTTTTAGAGATTTTATTTATTACTTTTAGAGGGGGGAAGGGAGGGAGAGAGGGGGCAAAACATCAGTGTGTGGCTGTGTGTGGGGCGCCCCGCACTGGGGACCTGGCTGCGAGCCAGGCTTATGCCCCGACCAGAAATGAATCGGACACCCCCTGGCTCGCGGGCGCCGAGCCGCACCAGCTGGGGCTGCACGCTGCGTCTACAAGACGACCAGTTTACACACCAGAAATTGTGTCAGAAGCGTGAATCACAACGCAGACACTATACGGGACGCTCCCGCAGTGCGCGGAGTGTTGGTTGTCTCTGCGTCGCTCTAGCCGTAGCACCCGTGCGGTGGGAGCGAGCACCCATCTTTCCTTTCCGACGGTAGTGACTTGCGTCCTCTCTCCTTTTGCCCGATGGAGGTGTGACTGACATGCAACAGTACGTTCCTCTCAGCATGTCCAATACATCGCGTTCACTAAAACGTCCGCGAGTGGGAACCTCGGCTACACTGCGGTGGGGGGGGCGCGTCGTGGGATGCCCCGGGCGCCCTCTCCGCGCCCCGCGTCTCCCGCCTTGGAGCGCCACCCCTTCGTTCTTGGCCGAGGCCGTCCTGTCGGGCTGGCTTTTTGTTAGAGGCTGACGAGTACAGTGCCAGACTCCATGTTTCTGCGGGCGCCTTTCTCTGTGCGCCCGCTGAGCTGGCCAGAGGCCTGTTGATTTTACGGGTCTTTACCAAGAATCAGCTTTTGGTTTCACTGATTTTCTCTGTTTATTTCCTCTTTTCAGTTGTATTAATTTCTGCTCTGATTTTTATCATTTCTTTTCTTCTGCCTCCTTTGAATTTAACTTGTTCTTGTTTTTCTCTTGTCCTGAAGTAGAAGCAGCTTTGATTATTGATTACAGATCTTTTCTAACAGATGCATTAAACACGTCTTCATGGTCAGCTGAGTTCGACCACGTCCTCGCTGACCTTCCGCCTGCTGGGTCTGTCCTTTCTGACAGAGGAGTGTTGGTGTCTCCGACCATGACAGTGGGTGTTACAGGGACCAAGGGGGTGCGATACACTGTTACCTAAAGGACCCCCCCCCCAGATTTGCTTGTCGGCTGCCAGAGGAAAGGCGTCTCTCAATGCCAGAGGTTTGTGAAGGCAGTGTTTATTTAAAGCTGTACAGACAAAGTAGTGACCTGCCGTCTTCATTAAAATGTCAGTCTTCTAGGACACCCGCAGACGCACACAGAGCTTCCTGCTCCCTCTGCCCTAAACTGGGCACCGCATCTCAGGAAGAGAAGTCGATTCAGGCTCCCGACACCATCAGCTGTGTCCTCGGCCAGGATCAAGCCACGAGGTTCTCCTTGGCAAAGCTGCCAGGGGGTCTCCACTCTGCCACAGCCGAGTGGTGATTCTCTGCTAAAGCTGCAGGACCCTCTCCTGCCGCCGGGGGATTCGCCCTCACTTGGCTGCGGGAATCCCCACTCTGGCCACAGCCATGTAGTTCTCCCCGCAATGGCTGCCGCGTCTCGGTTTAAATCCCCGAGCCAGTCCTCCTCTGCAGCCCCGTTTCCGACTCCGCCCACAATCGGCCACAGCTGCGGCACTCGGGCATCCTCCCAGCTTTACCGGGCTGCCATCAGGCTGCCATCGTGGGTCTGGGCAGGGGTGGCCCCCAAGGCGTGGAGCCAATCATCTCCAAGCTCTCACGCAGGCGCTGTAACCAGGGGGAGTAGCCAGGGGCCAGTTACATCCTGGGTGGAAGTCACTTCCATGCCCCCCACTCAAAACATGGCCACAGCTATTCAACATATCTATGCAACCAGTTAAAGGTTATAGATATGCTAAATGGCCATGCCAGGGGTTAACCCCAAAGCTGTGGCTGTTCGGAACAGCTCTGCGTGTTCCTGCTCCATGTGTCCCTTCCCCCAACTCACACCTGTGATGGGAAGGGGTGAGGACGTCCTTTATATCTTTCTAATACCTCCTGGACACCCTGAGTTCTGGACCCCATTCCAAATCCCTATTTGGGGCCCCCTCTGGGCTGCACCATTTCATGGGGTCTTCTGTTTCTGTTATCCTTGCCTTGCAGTCCATTTCATCCAACTTGAACACCGTGGTGCCCTCCTGTTTTGTGAGTGTTTGCACACTGCGCCTCTTCCCTGCTCTGTTGCCAACAGGTCCGTGCTATGCAACGGTGTGGGGCCTCACAGGCAACAGTGTGTGGTTGTGCTGGTTTCACTTTTTTTCAGGGCGATGACCATTTTTTCCCTATTAACTGTGACATTTTGTCCATTAGCATTGAATAAAAGTCATTGGTGGGTTTGTTTCCTCCATTTGTGCCTTTTGATTTTCCTTTATTATTTTATCACATGTATTAATTGAAGAGTCACTCACTCCGGGCTGTTTTTAGTGGTTTACCACAGTCTATACCGTCTTCCACTGGAAACATCCACAACCTGGGACAAAGTTGGAAGCAGAGCCCTGCAGGCCGCAGACCACAAGCAGTGCTGCGCCAGGATCCCTGAGGGGAACCATCTGGGTGCCCTGCTGGAGCCCAGCCTGCCCCTGGAGGGTGTCCTGGCTCAGGACTTTGAGGAGGAGGCCAGGCGGAGCTGGTATACCCTGACTTGGAGACACGGAGCTCTGGGTGCAGCGTTGTGTCCCCCACACTCCGGCGGAGTGCTGGTGGGCACCTGCGCGTGTAGACTGCCCACGCCGGGAGGAGCGGCAGGAGCCCTCCAGGTGCCCAGGGCCGGAGTAGGCCACAGGGTGCCGAGTGGAATCTGAGAAAGTGTGGCCTCGGGGGTGGGGTTGAACCAGCCTAAAGACTGCTCTGAGCTCCCCGATGAAACTTAAAGGCCCAGGTAACCCAACTGCCTCCTGGAAAAAAGCTCTAAACTATAGAGAGGAGTGAAAATCTCCAGGGCACTGCAGGTCTGCCATATCCGACACCCAGTGAAAGTCGTCATCAATGCACAGAAGCAGGAAATTCGACCCATGGCTGGGGGCCCTTCCGTGGGAACTGAAGGGGAGGCTCACACCCCCCCCCCCGCCCCCGCCTCTTGGACTTGGCCCCAGCTGGCTGGGCCCTGGACCACTTCTCTGCCCGCCAGCCCACAGGCCCGCCCAGCCCAGTCTACCTGACCTGATGGTGGCTGAACTCTGCTTCTGCCCTGGAGCCCACCCCCCAGGTCCCCACACTCGATGCGATCTTTGCTGCCACCACCCTCCCATCTTGTGTCCATGGGTGTCACCCACTGGCTCTCCCTCCCCACCTCAGGCCCCCTTCTGGGAAGGTGAGGTCAGGGTGAGAAAGGGTTAGCCGGGAAGGGGCTGCAGGTAAGGAGCTTCTGGGAGGAGGAGAGGGTCCCTGAGATGGTCCAGGCAGAGCCCAGGCAAGTGTGAGGCTGCCCATGGGCCTCTTCCAGGCTCAGATGCCCCCAGACCCTGCATGGTGGCCCTTGGGGAGGCTGTAGAGGGCTCACTACCCCAAGCTTCCTGGTGTCCCTAATGCCAACACTCCCACCTCCAGGTCCCCCAGCTCTGGGCCTGGGCCTGCAGGGTCCGCAGCCTCAATGCACCACACGTGACCCAGTCCCCCCCCAGCGGGCCTCTCTGTGCCCCGCCCCCTGGCCTGGCACTGCTGTCTGCTCACCTGGTCCCTGCAGTCCTGGGCTCACACATCTGTCCAGCAGACCCTGCACCCCCTCCAGGGCCTGGCCTCTGAGGGACACCACCCAAACCAGGCCCCCCTCCCACTGCCTCACCAGCGACAAAGAGGGCAGGCCCCCCAGGAGACGCCGCAGGGGCCCTCTCCCCAGCTGCACCCACACACAGCGACTCCAGAGCTGTCAGCCGCCTGAGGGCAGAGCCACCCCGGGAACTCTGGGTACAAGGAAGAGTCAGCGTGTTTGCCGAGGCGCATGGTCCCGAGATGAGAGCCGAGAACACAGCCCGAGTGCCCATCTAAGGGCGGGTGAGTAAGGAAACGTGTCTGTCCACCCAGTGGATGTCATGCAGCCTTCCAAAGGAGGGGGTCCTGCTGTAGCCGCCACATGGGTGGCCTTCAGGACACCGGCAGGTGGAGTCGCCAGGCACAGCGACCCCACTCGTGTGTCGCTTGGAGGAGTCAGATCCTGCGGAGATGGGGGGGTTGGGAGTCAGGCTGGGACAGGCAGGAGTTTGTCGGGGATGGAGTGCCAGCATGGGGAGACAGAAGAGCCCCAGAGGTGAAGGTGGGGACAGCTGCCCACACTGTGTGTCCCCTGCATGGCACATTTTAAATGCACGTGTGTATGTGGCAATTTGAAAAAGGAACTACAAGAAAAAGTTCTGGTTGTCTCAAGGCCTGGGGGGCGGGCAGGAGGAGCCCAGCAAGGGCAGGTGGACGGGGGTAGTGGCCTGGGCCTGGGGCTGCTGTAGGTCCGCCTGGGCCCCTGCCTGGACAGCCAGGCCAAGGCCATGGCCAAAGCCACTGAGCTCCGTGGGGGGCTGGGGGGTGGGGCACAGACCGAGGCTGGAGTCAGGTGAGCTCTGCATTCCTGGCTCTGAGAAGCCTGTTCTCAGGGCGGGGACACATGTTCAGGGGACCTGGAGCTTCTGCCCGGTCTTTACAGCCGTGGCCACCCAGTATGGGGTGCAGTAAAGGACCCTGGAAAGGGGACACCAGATGTGAGGGGCAAAGGGTTGCCCATCAGTGCCTGCCCACAGGGGCAAGGCTGGAGCTGGAAGTGGGCCTCCGGGGAGATGACGGCCATGTAGAGGACTGATTCCTGGATGCTATGGGCAGGTAGGGGCAGCGCAGGATCAGGAGTGGGCTCTGGGGAGAAAAGAGGGGAACAACTGCGAGAAGAGGTGCTGGGGGTGGGGCGAGCGGGAGGCAGTGCACTGCGATCTGGGCAGAGCCAAGCTCTGGAGTCCGAGGGCTCCCTTTGAGCACGTGGGTGCGGCCGCGCGTGTGGCGCCCTCGTGCACAGGATCTACCAGGCGGGGCTGCAGCAAGACTCTGTCCCCAGGGCCCGGGACGGGGTTCTCGGCCCCGCGAGCGCCCCACGGTGCAGGAGCAGAGTGGATGCCACGAGCCGGCAGAGAACACACGCGTCTCCATCCCGTGCCTGGGCGACATCCGACCAGAGGCCCGCTCGTGGCGGTTGAGGCCGGGAGCAGCCGCACCTGGCTCAGCAGGACGTGGGCGGGGGCTCCTTCCCTGGAGTCGCGGCTTCTGCGCCCCTGCTGGGCTGTGTAGAGGCCAGTGGTCGCCAACCGGGTCCCCGGTTCTCAGAGCGACGGGCCTCCCCGCACTCACGTGCCGGAAACGGGCCTGAAACACGCGCGCATCGGGTGTCCGAGGAGGCCACACGCGGCTCTCAACAACCGTGTGCGTTCACAGGGGAGAAAAGAGCACGGAGAGGCCTGGGGACCGCTCAGAGGCCACACACAGTAGGGGGAAGCGCGAGGGTGGGGGAAGGAGAGTAGCAAATACGGGGACGCGGAAAGGTGGACAGAAGGGGTTGGAGGCGAGGCCGAACGCAATGAGGGCCGGAGAAGGTGGGTTCGCCCTGCCCACCGGCCTGGGTCGCTCCTGGACCGGACCTCCCGTGGTAATCAAGCCGATTGGACGCACCTGCCCGGAGGGAGCAGCGGTGCACCTTTGCGTTCACTGTCCCCCGGCCTTTCGCGTACGCCCAGCTCCTACCTCGGGATAGGCCCCAGGGACTCCTCAGCTCCTGCAAAGCTCCAGTCGCAGATTCCCGAGTCCTCAGCTTTGCTCCCTCCGGCAGTGGCTCTGAAGATTCCGCCCAGATGCCTCCTCCTCCAGGCTGCCCTCCTTCATCCCATGGGCCGGACAGTGCTCCGGACAGGGGTTGTGCTCCAGGGTCCCTTTAAACAACAGATCGCAGTCTCCGAGTTTCCATGACGACGACGTCGGAAGGGAACGGCCAGGATCCAGTAAGAGCGCATGCGCGGCACCCGGCGAACGCAGCGAGTCTTGCCGAGCCGCCGGCGCTGCTTTCGCGGTCCCTGAGCCGTGGTAAGAACAGGGTTGGGGTCTCGGTGGGGCGTCGCTGGGCCGTGGGGCGGGGTGTACGGGCGGGGGTTACGGGTTAGTGTTCACGGGGTGATGGGTCGCGGGGTGGGGGTGGAGGGCGGGCGCGCTGATCCACCAGCGCTCGCTGCAGGGCGGCCGGCTCTCTTCACTTGGCCATGGCCCCGCCGTCGCTGTGCAGACCCCCGAGGCCGTGGCGGCTGCTGCTGCTTCTGTTGCTGCTGAACGTGGCGCTGCTGGGAGCCCAGGCCCGCACCGAGCCCACCACCGGGAGCTCCATCCCTGCGCAGAGTAGGTGCCGCGCGAGGTCCCCGCCCCGCCCCGCCCCTCCCGGCCTGCGGGAGGCCGCGCCTCGCCTTTGTTCCTGGCAGTCCCCCGCGCCCCGCCCGCACCCCGGCTCCGCCGCCGCCCCTTCGGAGGAGGGTGGGGGGGTGGGGGGTGGAGGAAGGGAGCAGGGCTGGGGCGCACCCGCGCTGAGCCGAGTCCCCGCAGGCCGCCCGTGCGTGGACTGTCACGCGTTCGAGTTCATGCAGCGCGCCCTGCAGGATCTGAGGAAGACGGCGTACAGCCTGGACACGCGGGTGAGGGGCCCCGCAGAGGCCGCGAGTCTGCGTCCCCAGTCTCCCCACCCTGCTGTTGGCGCAGTGCCCTCTTCTGGCCCCGATTATCCCCGGGTGGTTTGGGCGCTCCTCTCACCTGGGCCTGAGCGCCTCCTCAGGCGCCCAGCACACTGGTTGCAGCCCCGTGTAGGGGGGTGCAGGCTGTCCAGCAACGCCCCCGAAGGCCTCACCGGGCACCTTTCCCTGCCCCAAGCCAGACCGTAAAGGAGAATACCCGTCCCAGTCCAGCCTTCCCCGCGGGGCAGAGAGGAAACGTGGGGGCGGGTCACTTGTGGCGGGAGTGCTGGGGACGGTAGGTGGGCTTGGGCGAGGCGGTCTGGGAACGATGGGTGCGTGCATAGGCTGCCTCAGGGCACCAGGGGGCGACCCCCAAGTGTGGAGTGAACAGTGAGCCCCCAAAGCCGTCACTGTGCCTCAGCCGGGGAGTCTTTTTTTAAAGTTTATTGATTTGGGGGGAGAAAGAGAGAGATCGATTGCATCCACTTATGGATGCACTCACTGGTCGGTTCCCGTATGTGCTCTGACTGGGGATCAAACCCGAGGCTTTGGTGCATCAGGAAGACACTCTAACCCACTGAACCATCGGCCAGGGCTCAGCTGAAGAGTCTTTACTCTTTCTGGGCGGGGACAGTTCCCATAGTAGAAGGGAGGGGCGGCCCAAGCCTGGCCCCCTTTTCTGGCCAGGTCTGAAGTGCTCAGATGCAGGCTTGCAGTGCCCCAAGGTCTGAGGGCTGAATTCAGGTCCAGAGCTGGGTCCCTGAGGGGAGCAGCCCTGCCCACCCTTGAAGATGGGGGCCTCAGAGGGTGGGGAGGGGCCCGGAAGGGTTGGAGAAGCCAGAATAGTAATCCTGGTGGAGGGGCCAGGGTGCCCGGGCAGGGGTGGCATGGAGGCGGAACCTGCGGGAGACAGGGGAGTGGGGGACCCAGGCTGGGCAGGGCAGGGGGTCCCTGCAGGGAGAGGGGTGGAGGCGGGGTCAGGAGGAGCTTTGCAGGTGGGTTGCGCGTGCGGGAGGTGCAGGGCCCTGGGAGCGGTGGGTGGGGCTGGCGGTGCCTGCCCTGAACGACCCTGTTCTCCACAGACGGAGGCCCTCCTGCTGCAGGCCGAGCGCCGCGCCCTGTGTGCCTGCTGGCCCGCCGGCCGCTGAGGACCCCGGCCAGCACCGCCCCCATCAATAAAGGCCCAGCTCGGCATGACTGTGTCCTCTCCCTCCTCTGACCACCAGCACCCACCTGCGTCGTCCCCAGAGTCCCCAGCAGGCCCCTCTCCAGGCCTTGATTTCCCCAGCTGTTCCATGAGGGGTGAGCCTCTCTGGGCACCTGTGCGGCCACAGTGCCAATGTGGAGCAGGGGCCTGCACATCCGGCCCCACTCCAGGGCCTGGGGCCTGGACCCAAGGGCACTGCACTGCGGCAGGTGCGCCCCCCAGGCCCCTGCGCCCTTGCCTGCCTGCCATGTTTCGAGAGTGGGGAACAGAGGAGGGGACGTGGTCCCTGCAGCAGCGGCCTCAGTGCTGAGCCCTTCTGTTCTCCAAGGCCCAGCCCGTGGAGCCAGCCATGGCCAAGGAGCCCCAGCTGCTGGGGTGGGGGTGGGGGGCTGGGACCCTCCCCACAGCCTGCACCCGCCTGCTGAGTCCCTTCTGCAGCTGCGGCATGGTCCGTGTCTACTCAGGTGCCTTCCAGGCCCCTCAGGACTTGCCCTGCTGTCCCCACCCCCACTGGCTGCCCAGCCCCTCAACTGCTCTGTCCCCAGTGCTTTTGTGCTTCTCTGAAGGAAATAGGGTCCTACCGCAGTCCAGGCGGTCGAGCCAGGTAGCCATGACCTGTGAACGCCACAGCAGGCCAGACACTGAAGCCAGGGCAGGTCCAGTGTGGTGGCCCTGAGGGCACCAGAGAGGCTGGCGCCTGTGCAGGGTGCTGATGCCTGAGGGGCCACCCTTGGTCCCTCTGGTGGGAGGGATGCCTGCCTCTCAGCAGTGTTGTGGACGGGGCTGTGGGGTTCAGCGAACACAACACAGGCCCAGGAACGCTTGCTAGTGTGAGACGGAAGAGCTTTCAGGGTGAGCACTGTGAGCCCCCAACGTGGGGGGTTCTCTTGACAGAGAAGACGGGGACAGTGGAGGGTGTCCGTCACAAAGCCTGTCGGGAGCTGCCCTTTGGGAAGAGGTGGGGGCCGGAGGTCTGCTGTGTGTAGCACCTGGCCCCACAGCTGAGGGGGACAGGAGGGGTTGGAACGTCCTGCTGGAGAGGGCCCCTCAGCAGTCCTGGGGGGTTTGAGCAAGCAAGGACACTGTGACGTTTGAACAGGACGCTAGGCTGGGAGAGAATGGACCCTGGGGTGGCAGGGACAGAATGGGCCACGAGGGAGACGCAGTGGGGGTCGGGGTCAGGCTGGGTGGGGGCAGCTGAAGGAGAAGCTGTGGTATTTGAAAGGGGGGCCGGCAGAACTGGCCGGTTGGCAGGTCTGAGGGAAAGGGCAGGGAGATGGACTCGGGAGAAGGAAGGACAGGTCGCAGCTGCGTGTGCTGCGTGGAGGGCTGGGAAGGGGGTTGGAGTGAGAAGGTGGGGCTGGTGCTGGCTGGGATCCCTGAGGCCTGAGTGGACAGGAGAGGCTGGTACGGAGAGGGCTGGGGCAGCCAGGAGGCAGGGAAGGCCACGGGAGGGGCTGGGGCTCGGTGCGTCCCCTGCTGCTGAGGTGGAGCGAGGCCCCACCCCGGACCCCTGCATTTGGTTATCACCAAACAGGGTTGGGGTGGGGGTGCGAAAACAGTCCACTCTGGCAACTTGAGTCCAGCCTGGCGAGTGGCCCAGGCCAAGGGCACCCACGTTCTGTCCTGTGAGTAAAGACAGGTATGAACTGCAGCCCATTACCCGTCAGGAGCCTTTCACGATTCCTGGGCCTCGAGTGTGCCTGTCATACCCCACACTCCACCTTCTCGTCCTTCCGTTCTCCAGATGCCAAGTCATCCTCCCCCCCATGTCCCTGCTGGGCCCCTTTCCCCAGCCAGCTGGGCCTTTCCAGCCCACTGCCCACCCTTCACTCTTCTGCTTCGGGGCCACTGTGTTCTGGGTCCCAGGTCATGTCCCTGTCACACGCACTCAGCCAAGTAGCTTCCCAGAAATCAGAGTGGGGAGTCGCCTTTCTGAGCCAGGGGTCTGGAGGCTGTTTTGCCAGCAGGTTCTATCAGCAGGCACCCCCCCCCCCCAACACACATACCTCCTCTAGGACCTGCCTGTTCTTCATCCCTTGCCCATTTTGCCTGCTGGGGTGCTCCCCTCTCTCACGAGGTCCTCTGGCCTCCAACTGCCCAGGGCCGGCAGCTGCCTGGGCTTCCTTCCTGGGAAGCCCCCGAGGCTGGCCAGCCTGCGACCAGGAGTTTCAGCCCACAGCTTGGGGACACAGCCCTCACCGTCATCTTCCTCTTCCCATCTTGGGACCCTGTGCACTGTTCCCTGGGCCTGCTGACCGGGTCCTGTGTTCTTGCAACCCACTGAGGCCTCCCGGTTCGCTCCCTCCAGTGCTCGCAGAGCCTACCTCTGTCGTCCTGCCCTGTCCCTCCGTCTTCCTGCTGGCGGCACCGTCATTCTGCCCAGGGTGGGGGACAGCCTGCGGGGCTGGCTGCTGCTGTCACAACCCCTCAGGTGAGAGCCCGTGGAGCTCTGACAAAAGGTGTTGGATACAGGGAGGGAGGCACCAGATGGAGCCTTGGGGTAGGCAGGGTTTCATGGACAGGTGGGGTTCAGAGGGAGGGCACTGGGAGAGCCCACTAGCCCTGACCTGTCTGGCCTCACGTTTTTGGTCTGTAAAACAGGCTCCTGGTGTGGGCCGAGCACACAGCCTCCCTGGGGTGGGGGGCACCCCCATGTCTGTGAGGTGCAGAGGAGTGGCCTGGGGCCACCCTGCTGTCTCCACACAGGTCACCCCCATTCCAAGCATGGTGAAGTCTCCCAGACCCTTCAGGCATCTGTCCCTGGAGTCAGCCCTGTCCCTTCTGAGCTGAGTCTGGCTGCCCCCCCATCTCATCCTGACCATCTCTGCCCCCCACCCCCGTCAAGGAGCTGGGGCACTGGGCATCCTGGCCCTCAGGGGCTGTCAGGGACATGTGGGGCTGATGGGGAGGTCCAGGCCCCTGGAGGTGGGGGCTGTGCCCCTGCAGAACCGCGGTTCCCCGGTGGATGGAAGCCCAGGCCCCATCACCACGAGTAAGGGCTCCCCAAGTTCAGACCTGGCGCTCAGAGCCAGCCAGCAAAGCCCAGTCTCCCCTTCCTCCGGAGCCCCTGGCCTGCTCTGCCCAGCAGTGCCCTTCCCCAGTGCTGGTTCTTCCTGCCTGGGCGCCTTGCTTCCATTGGCTGGGCTGGGACATGTCCTGCCGTCTACCAGACCAAGCTCAGGCTGCTGCAGGGCGCCCCCCCCCCGCCCCCGCGTCGGTCCGGGCACCAGTGCTTAGGCAGCATGCGGATGGGTCCTGAGCAGGTTCCCCAGTTGCTGTGATTCCGCTTCTAACCTGCAAGGTCACGGCCAGGGCCTAGACAAGTCTGGCATCTCAAAAACACGGTGTAGGAGTGACTTCCCAGCCCGGCTGCGTCCTCCCCCCGTGGCAGCCTTGGCTGCGGACAAGTTCAGCTCTTCGGTCTGGGTCCCTTAGGGCCACGTCAAAGGGTAGTCAGTCCCTTGCTGGGCCCCGGGTAACTACAGCCGCCTCGCTGGGCCCTCGCGCGGGCCGAGGGTCCTCAGGCGTGGACCCCAGGGCGTGGTACCCATCAGCGCAGGCACAGGGACCTCACTCCGGGCTGCCCTGGGAGGTCACCTCTGGGGAAATGCGCGGCAAGGAGAAGGGGGTGCAGAGCTGCAGGGGGCTGGGTGCATCAAGTGGTGGTGATGGGGGTTCTGGGAATACCTGTTCCCCCACCTCCACCCTCTCGCGTGGCCTGCGGCGTCAGCCCAACCGGCTCGCAGGGGCCGGAGGACTCTGTGAGCGCACCCCCTGCACCTGCACCGAGTTCGTAGGGCGCATGCGCGGGCCGCGGAAGGCGGGGGCCCGTCCGGGAGGGGTCTTGCGGGCCCTCGAACCTTCCTCCCAGCTGCCCGCAACGGGTGTCTCTTGATCGAGCGAGGGGCGCAGCGCTGGGCGACGCGAACATCCGACCCCGCTCCGGTCGCGTCCCCGCGCCCCCAACCCCTGTACGTTTCCAGGGGCTCTGGGCCGGAGAAGCCGGGGTGCCCCTTCCTAGGACCCCGCGGGGCGCCGCGTTCAGACAATGGGGCGGGAGGTGGAGGTGCTTTCGTGACTGCGCCCGGCGGCTGAAGAGGAAGAGGACGACGCGGTGCCGAGAGATCCGGAGGCCGGGTCTCACGTCCCGGCGCTTCTAGGCCCGCGCGGAGCGGCGGCGGCGCGGGGACGCAGGGCCCCGGCGGGAGGCGCGGGGCCCGGAGCCACAGGCATAGACCCCTCCGGGCCGGGAATCCCTGCCCCGCTCTCATCCGTCGCCGGCCTTCCCCAGTACGCCGCACCGCCTCCCGCCCGGGCACATCCCAGCTGACTGCCCGCGCCCGGCCGCGCCGCAGCGCCCAAGTGTGCCATCGGGCGGGCGCGGAGGCGGCGTCTGCTCCCACCCCCGAGATCACATGGTGACCCTCGGCAGCCAATGCAGTGGACGCTAGGACCCTGCGGGACCCCGGGCGCCGCGACTGCACCGGCGCCGCTGCATTATAAATACTTCTCCAAAATGCGGCGCAGCTCCCAGCGCGCGCCCCGGCCGCCCGCCGCCTCCACCCCGCGCTCCTGAGCTGCCACCGCTGCCGTCGCTGCGGGTCCGAGGGCGCCGCGCCCTTGCCCTGGGCCGGGGCTGTGCCGGCCCGCAGCCCGGCCCGCCTCCCCGCGCTACGCCTCCCGGCCGGGTGCATGCATTGTGAGCCTCCCGACATGGTCTGCGAGACGAAGATCGTGGCCGCCGAGGACCATGAGGCGCTGCCGGGGGCCAAGAAGGACGCGCTGCTCGCCGCCGCCGGCGCCATGTGGCCCCCGCTGCCCGCCGCGCCCCCACCCGAGCCCCAGCCCCTGGGCGGTGCGGGGGACGAGGGTCCGCCGGAGGGGCGCGGCGTGTACATCCGCGAGTTCCGCGCGGCCGAGCAGGAGGCGGCGCGCCGCATCTTCTACGACGGCATCATGGAGCGCATCCCCAACACGGCCTTCCGCGGCCTGCGGCAGCACCCGCGCACGCAGCTGCTCTACGCTCTGCTGGCCGGTCAGTGCGCGGGGACCTGCCACAGCCCGTGTCCGCCGGCCCCTGCGGGATACAGGCACAGGGCCCGGCTGGCCCACCTCCGGCCCAGGACGCAGCCCGGGAGGGGAGTGGACGCGCACCCGAGCGACTCCGAGCTCTGCGGTGGCCCGGTGCGGTGGCCTCCCGCGGCGGGGTCGGCTGGGCTCCCGGCCAGGGAGCGCCGGGCGGGGGCGTGGGAACGAGAGCGGGGCGGGGGCGGCGCGCGGTGGTCTCCACCTGCGTACCGGCCTGTCCCTGTCGGCCGTCCTGGTGGGGGCGGCGACGGCCCGTAGCTCCGAGGCCGAGGCTCCGCGCCGGCCGCGTGTGACTATATATAATCCTCGCGGCGGGGGAGGCTGCCTCGGCGGCTCCAAGTGCTAATTTATGAGGGACGACAGCCAGCTCCTGGGGTGCCGGGCGGGTGTGCACAGAGAACTCGAGCGCGGGGGGCGGGGGGGCGACGGCTGGGGCCCTCGGGGTGGGCAGTCCCGCACGGGCCTCCTCGGGGGCTTTCCCCGCCGCGTTTCTCCCCATTTCACAGATGAGGCGCTTGAGGCTTGGGGGTGGGGTGCGACTTTCCCAAGGTCATGAGCGGAGGCAACTGCCACTGCAGCGCGTGGGCCTCTTGGCCGCTCGGATGGGGCCAGAGCCACCTTGGGCCTCCCTGCCTTATCCCTGGGTGAGGGTGGGGGGTGGCCTGGGGCGGGCTCTGGTTGGGGCCTCCAGAGGGTGGTCTTGGGGCCTTCCGTTTGAAGGTCCCTCCCCGCCCCCAGGCAGGAGCCTTGTGGGGCAACTTCTGGCTTCCCAGTGGGCCAGTGCCCACCCTTCCCCCACCCCGGAGGCCACAGGGTGGTGGGCGAGGACCTCTCCCAGAGCCCCTCCGGGCTGCTCCCACCTGAGGTCCCCTGCAGCTTGTCCTTAGCAGGGAGTGTGATAGGTGGCCAGGACTGTGGAGGTGGCTGAGACGACCCACTGCTCCTCCAGAAAAAGCAGTCTTGGCATTTTGGGCGTGCTCTCTCTTCCACTCCTGTCCTTCATGGGCTCGTGTACCAGGGGCCCTGCTGTGAGTGGCTGGCTGCTGGGGACACAGGTCCTCTCCGGAGCCCTGACCGCCTCACCCCGGCTGGTGTCCTCACTGTGTCTCTCTCCCCTGGCTCCCTCTCCCCACAGTGCTCTGCTTTGCTCTCACCCGCTCGCTGCTGCTGACGGGCCTGGTGACGGCGGCGCTGCTGGGGCTGCGCTACTACTACAGCCGCAAGGTGGTCCTGGCCTACCTGGACTGTGCCCTGCACACCGACATGGCCGACATCGAGCAGTACTACATGAAGCCCCCCGGTGAGTCCTGGAGGGCTCCGGCCGCCGCCTCTTCCTCTTGCTGCCCTCCTGCCCCCGCCAGCCGCCCCTGTGGCAGAGCCAGGCCTGTGGGAAAGGGCCAGGCAAGGGTGGGCTCTGGGACTAGACTTCTGGCCAAGAGTTGGGGGTGCAGTGGGCTGGCAGAGACTGGGGGGCAGAGTCACCAGGCCCTAGGTGCTGAACCAAGGTCCCTGAGTGTCCACATGGGCTCCCCTGGGCCTTTGTCACACCCCTGAAGGTGGGGGTGGGCCACCGCCTGGCCTCGCCTGGCGTTTGCTGAGGGTGGGCCTTCTCAAGTCTCGTGGGCCCCATCTGGTCCAAGCTGCTCCTTGGTGCCCTGCTGGCTACTGGGCTGGCCTGGCCCACCCGGTCCCAGTGGGGAGGGGGCATGTGTGGCAGGGCAGCAGGGACCCTAAGTTTCAGTCTCCTTCTGGTCTGTGGGCCACTTAATGAGCCAGACAGTCTCGCCCCGGGCAAGGTGGGGCAGGGGCAGACCTGGTCTGTGGGGCCCTGTCTGTTCTCCAGGTGGGCCAGGTCCTGGGGCGCAGGACCCCAGGCTTCTCCACAACTGGAGTGGATGACAGATTCTTTAGTGTGGCCCTCCAGGGTGTGAGGGTCTCCCTGGGCTGAGGAGAGGGGACAGGATGGGCCCAAATGGCTGGTTGGGGCCTAGCAAGAGTCTGGTGAGCGTCAGGGAAGGGCAGTGGGGGATGAGACAGGCAGCAACCCAGAGCACGGGTGCTCTTCCCGGCACTGTCCGCACCTCTGGTGGCTGGCCTCGGGCCCCTCTGTCCTCCCCGACCCTTTGTAAGCCCAGAGAAAGCATCTCTCTTGCCTCGTGGAGCCCTTGCTGCAGCCTGGCTCTGCCTTTGTCCGTAACAGGGAGGGGGGCGTGGCATGAGGACCCTGCGCTGGGGCCCGCACCCTCTCTCTGGGCTGCAGGCTGCCTGAGTGTGATGTGGGGAGGGGCCCTGTGCCTCCCCCCGGAGACACCCAGTGGGTCTGAGGAAGGCCCCCGGGGGGCAGATAGGCTGGGCAGTAGCGGACAGGGCTGTGCTGGAATTATGGGGAAACTGAGGCCCAGGAGGGGCAAGGCTCCCAGAACTGCCTCGACCTTTGGGTGGGTGGGCGGGCAGGCCCTTGGGTTGATAAGGGCAGTGTGCCCTCAGCAGCTGGCTCAGCGGTCCCCACGCTCTGCCCTGTGTCAGGTCTCAGAATGTGGCCGGAGCCTTGTGGACTGAGCTTCTGGCCTGATGGGGGCTGCAGGAGAAGAGGCAGTGGGGGCCCCCCGGGGCTGGTGGAGGAGTGCAGAGTGTTTTCCCGGCAGGGCTCAGGTGCAGAGCTTTTAGGGGGCGGAGTTTGGCCACTCACAGCAGGAGTTGGGGTGGGAGAGCCCAGAGACTGGGGAGTCCATGAGCAGGGCGTGTGCAGGCCAGGCCCCTCAGAGTGGGTGCCCCCCGCCCCCAGCCAGCCCTCACTCCCCATTGGCCCTGCATCTTTGGTCGCCAGGTGCTCCCAATGGCCAGCGCCCTGCCGTCCTCTGCCCTCTAGTCTTTATTCCCTCTCCCTTCCTTGCTGAGGTCTTGTTCCCTGAGGCCTGCCCCAGCCACCCTGCTCTGCTTGGGGCTCTGATGGGCCTGGGCTGTGGCTGGGGACAGCTGACCTGGTCCCCGGGCTGGCTGCCCAGGAGAGGCCAGGGTCAGTGGGGAACGGTGCCCAGGGCCATTCTAGCCTCTTCACTTGGGTTTCTCAAATGTTGGCAGACCGCCCCCGAGCCTGCTGGAGGTCCCAGAGCTCCTAGCCCAGCCGCCTCTGACCCCGGACAGTGGAGGCCATGGGGCTGGCTGGGCCACAGGCCCCTGAGACCTTCTGGAGGTTCTGGCCCTTTGAGGCGGCCTTGCCACCCCGGCCTGCCTTCCCGGACCCTCTCAGCACCCACTGTAGGACCCTTCTGATGCTCCCTCCTGACACCCGGCTCCCTGGTGTGGACACCTGGAGACAAGGACAGTGGGTTCCTGGTGGCTGCACTGTGACCTCTCCGTGGTTGTTACCTGTGGCTCTCCAGACATTCAGTCTGGGGGCCGTGGCCAGCCCAGCTCTTGGCACCAGGGGGTGGAATTCGGGCCCAGGTCAGAGGCCATGCTGGGCCCCCAGGGACAGCGGTGCTTCACAGCAGAGCCCGCAGCCCTGACCACCCTGTCCCCCGCAGGCTCCTGCTTCTGGGTGGCGGTGCTGGACGGCAACGTGGTGGGCATCGTGGCGGCGCGGGCCCATGAGGCGGACAACACCGTGGAGCTCCTGCGCATGTCCGTGGACTCACGCTTCCGTGGCAAGGGCATCGCCAAGGCCCTGGGCCGCAAGGTGCTGGAGTTTGCGCTGGTGCACGACTACTCGGCGGTTGTGCTGGGCACCACCGCTGTCAAGGTGGCTGCCCACAAGCTGTACGAGTCGCTGGGCTTCAGACACATGGGCTCCAGTGACCGCTACGTGCTGCCGGGCATGACCCTCTCGCTGGCCGAGCGCCTCTTCTTCCAGGTCCGCTACCACCGCTACCGCCTGCAGCTTCGCGAGGAGTGACCGCTGCCCACCGCCCGCCGCCCGCCCGCGCCCACCTGCCCGCCGCCCAGGCCGCTTCCAGACGCTCACCTCGGCGTATCTGCTGGGTTTTCCCGTTTTCAACATCTAGTGGTTCTCTGGCTGGTTCTGGGGGTGGGGAGGGGCTGTCGCTCCTCTGTGACTCTGGGGGGTGGGTCCTTCGCCTCCATGGCCCCTGCTCTCCCAGCCTGTGGGCCACGCCCTGAGGAGGGACAGCACTGACCACCACCTGCCCACACAGGGACCCCGCTCTAGCTTCCGGGGCTCCCGGCCTGAGGCCGTCCAGGCAGGCCCGGCCTTGCCTGCCAGAGCACAGAACCTCTGCAGGGGGGCCCTGCCCAGCAGACTCCTGGCCACCAGCCAGGCTCTGGCTCAGCCATTGCTCCCCAGGAGGTGTGGCCTGCCAGGCTGGCCCGCCACAGCCCCGAGGGCCCCTCGCTCTGTGCATGCTGAGCACGTGGCCTGGCTGCAGCATGCTGAATGCCCATGGCTCCTGCCTTGCCGCCCTGCCCACTGGGCCCAGACTGGAGAGTGCCCCTGCCTGCCCCTGCCTCCCCCTGCTCTCAGGAGGGCCAGTCCCCCCAGCCCCTTGCTACACCCAGTTCAGCTTTGCTTTGACACCCAGTCACCTTCTTTCCTTTCGGTCCCTACCTGTCCCCTGCCTGGGCTTTGCTGATTAGAACCACCACCCAGGTGTGGTTCCCATAGCATCCTGCTGCCCAGCCTCGGTCAAGGCCCTCCAGGAGAGCGGGTCGGGGGCTCTCCCCCAGCGCCAGCTAGATCCAGCAGCCTCTCCCGCCTGCCCAGGACCCCCCGCCTCTCAGCCCATGGGCTCTGCCCTGTGACTCCTTATTAATGAACCGAGGCCGCTGCCGCCACCACTGAGCCCACAGCTTCTCCCGGCCTGGAACCAACCTATTTTTTTAATAAGTTATTTAGACAGAATAGCACTCTGCATGTCTTTAATTCTTGGGACAAAACGGTAGTTCGTACCTTCACATGTGCGCGTACACACACATACACACACTTGTGTGTGGTCTGGAAGATGCGCTATTTCTGGCCCAGTTTGGTGGGGGTGGGTGGCTGGGTGGGTGGAGGGTCTCGAAGTTCGGAATCCAGAGGGAGACCCTGACCCAGCATCGTTTTTCTGGTCTGTGGGAGGCTGTGGGCGGCCCCCTCGGCCCTTACCTGCCGCAGCCTTCCGGAGCGGCCGGTGGCCTCGCCGCCCACCTTGGCTTGTGGCCGGCTGTGTGCGGCTGGCTCTGGAGGTTGGAGTCCAGGGCTGTCGGGCGTGGGTGGCCTGGATGGGGACGGGCTGGTGGTGGTTGGCAGTGGCTGGACGCCGGCCACAGAGACCCCTTTATTGGGGGTTTGGAGGAAGGGGGAGTGGCAGGTCGAATGGGCCACTGAACCAGGGCCCACATATGGGACCACGGAGGGACATTCTTAAAAGGACCTTTGGAAACGAGCAAGTGAGCGAAACGCCCGTTCCTGCGGCACCTTCTGTGCTGTCCGCAACGAGATATTTGCAGACCCCTGTACAGACCCCACTCCCCTGTACATACCCCTGGTGGCGCCCGGGCCCCGCTCGGGGTGGGAGTTTTGTAGACTGTACAGAAATCGGCACCCTATTTTCTTGCAGTTCTCAGATTTTGTTAACCTGGATTATACAGACAGACGTAAAGTGTTTTAGCAAAATGGAAACAGCTGTGCCTTTTCCTCTTTCTGTCCGGCTTGGGGCAGCCTCCATCGCTGTGGGGCCTGGTGGGGTGGGGAGGGTGGGCGGTGGCCTCGTGGGGTCAGCGTGGTGGCTCACGCTGGGATAGCACGGGGATGCCACCAGCTTCCTCTGAGCCTGTGCCTCTGAAGCCTCTGGTCCGTGAGGTGGGGACAGGTGGCCAGGGCAGAGCCTGTGCCCTGGGGCTGCCGGTGTCTGGTCATTGCTGACCAAGGCGCCCTGCAGACATTGCTCCTGGACAGCAGTGCGGCCACTTCTTGTTCTGCAGACACCTACCTGAGAGGGATGTGGGTGGGCTGCTGTGTCCTCCCAGTCAGCGTAGAGAGGGTGGGCACTGCCTGGACTTGACCTTCCCTTACTGCCCTTTGTTGCTGCCGGGACTCGGGTGAGAAGTCGTGCAGTTGTGGCAGGGGGGTCACGTGTCCAGAGCCTCATGCCTGGCCGCTGAGGGACAGGGGCCTGCTCTGAGCTCTGGGCTTCGCCTCGCCCGTGTGCAGCTCTGCAGACCCTGAAGTCCCCCAGGAGCAGGTCCCCTACCTCCCGTCCCCCTGGCTGGCCGCTGCCCCTCGGCCTGGGCACTGACTGCCCCAGAAATGTGCACTGCGATGTGGACTCTGTGTTTGCAGAAACCACGATGCCACTTCTCCCTCTGTGAGGTGTCCTGCTGGGGCCCTGCTCAGCGCAGTCCGGCAGCTGCTCTGCCTTGGCCGGCCCCAAGCCCCTTCTCCCCACTGGCTTCCTGGTCCCCCCCATGGCTGCTCGGTGAGGCTCAGAGAAAGGCCGTCCTGGGCCAGGCATCTACGCTCAGGGGTCAGGGCTGCCAGGACTTTCGTTGTCTATCCAGGAGCTTTTGTCTGTGGAGTGTTCCGGAACGTCTTCCTTAGGCAGCTCCGGGTGTGGGACCAGGGACCTGTGGAGAGGCCCCACGAGGGGCCATGGTGGTGTGTCCCACCTGTCACCCCACGCACGTCTGGCATGGCCTCTCTCTGCCACCCTGGGTGGAAGTGGTGGCGGGCCGGGGTCGGCCTGCCCTCAGCAGGTGGAAGACCTGTCCTAGGTGCTAAAGGTTAGGCTGGGAAGCCCTGCGGGGGGGTGACCCCTTCCTGCTCTGGGTCCCCATCCTCAAAGAAGGCCCTCAGAGGAGGCCACGGGGCACACCCCGCAGGTGGCTTCTCGGGGCTGAGATTAGCAAGTGCTTGGGCAGCTCTCGGAGCCACAGGGCCTGGCTCTGACCTCCCGGGCACATTGGCAATGGGAGCACCTGGCCCCTGCTCTGGAGCTGGCAAGGTGCTGGGGCTGCTCTGGGGACTGGGTCGCGCCCAGGGAGCGCCCAGCCAGGGCAGCGGCATTGCTGCTGTGTCCATCTGAAGCCACTTCTGTCGGTTTTGGCCCGAGGCCCATGTTTCCACGCAGGTGGCCCTGTGCATGGGACTTGTGGGGTGTGTGGTCTGGGCTGGGTAGGGGCCACCCCTGGACTGTGCACTCCTCGGTGCCGGGGTTCAGGGAGGGCGAGGCTTGGGGTGTGGGGGGCCCAGCCTGCCATCGTGGGGTACACTTTTTCAACAGCAAGAAGTTGCCATTTGAAGAAGGGGTCTGCCTCTTGTGTGCATGTGTGTGCATGTGTGACACGAACGTGTGCCTGTGTGCCCGTGTGCGGTGACAGGCAGGAAGCCCGGGAGGGGAGGCTGTGCCCCGAGCACTGCTGCGGTGTGGGGTCTGCCGGGCTCCGTGGCCGTGACTGTGGTGTCCCCCTGGGCAGGGGTGCTGGGCCCAGAGCAATGTTTACTGGGGTCTCTGGACATGTTGGGGGGGCAGCCAAGACTAGGTCTGGGGACGTGGGGTCAGCCTGGCCAGGCTGCGGGGCCGCCGTTGCGGTGGAAGCTCTGTCTTCGGCTGGGCGCACCCGAGCCTGTGGCAGCACCTGGTTCCCTGTCTGTGAGCCCGTGACTGGGTGGCTTCCCTGAGACCCCAGGATGTGCCAAAACAGCTCCCGAGAGGGCTTGCCTGGCGGTGGGCTGAGTTCCGGAGGAGACAGATCGCAGGGCCCGTGTGGGTGGGAGCCCAGCCTCCGAGGAGTGTGGTGGAGAGGGTGGGGGCTGCGTTCAGTAAAGCCAGTTGACAGAACTGGCTCCGAGCTTCCTTGAGAAACCCCAGCCCTGCACGCCGGGCTGGGCTGACTTTTGGGAGACGCTGGGTGGCTTCCCCCCGCAGACCGAGAGGCTGAGGCGCCCCCCCCCCCCACTGGGCTGGCTGCCTCTGCAGAGGGCTGCACTGCAGGCCTGCGTGTCCGCAGCTGGCCTCAGGACCCCGTGGGAGGGGCAGTGGGGCCTGGAGTCTGCAAGGGAGGGGTGGTCTCCTGCAGCGTCTGCACTGTGGCCACCCGAGCACCTAGGTGTGCCCTCTTCTCTAGGACTGAGTTAGACCGTTGTCAGTGGGACTCAGCCTCAAGGAGCAGCCCCGGGACGGGCAGCCCCACGGCCTCCTCCCTATGTGGGCAGGGTTGCCCCCGGGGACGTGGAGGGTGCTCGGACGCCAGTCCCCAAGGCCGGGCATTGGTTCTAAGCAAGCCTCCCCTCCAGGAGGCCTCCGATGGCTGTGCCCGAGGGGGTGGCGCTTGGCCAGGCCCCTGGCTCCTGGGAAAGGGCCACCACACAGGCGCCAATGGGGAGGCCCGCCCTGCTCTGGGCTGGCTGATGGGCCCACCCATCCAGAGTGGTGATGGGGTCCAGGAGCCGTGAAAGAAGCAGGGCTGGGCTGGGCCCCCAGAGGAGACCCAGCCGTGTCCAGGGGGTTCTGCAGAGGCAGCAGCACCGACACCTGGCCCTGCTCACAGGAGGGCAGCCACAGCTCATGTGGGAGGGCGAGTCTGGGTGCCTGTCCGCACGTCCGCCTGGCCCGGGACAGGCTGGAGCCCGGGGCCAGATGAGGCTGGTGGGAGGGGCGAGGCCCTTCAGGCAGCCAGGGTGGTCTGGAAATGGAGCAAGGGGGCCCAGGGCTGCGGCAGAGGCCCCAGAGCAGGGGAAGGGCCGGGCTCTTGCCAGCCCTGCTACCTGAGATGCAGCCTTTCCCAGCAGGGGTCGAGGGTCAGGCTGCTGTGAGGCTGCTGGGGGGCACAGCTGGGCCCTTCCCTGGGCCCCAGGGTCTGGGAGACCTGCTTGGAGAGTGGATGGGGCTCGGGGAGCCAGCCCGTCCCTAGAGCCTGGCCGTCGGCCCGCCTGAGGCTCATGGGGAGACCACTCGGCCCCAGCAGCCTGTACAGGCACTGGCCCCGACTTGGGTCTGGGGGCTGAGGACTGTGGGCATGGTCTTCCCCACTCCTGGAAGGAAGTCACTCAGGCGCAAGGACAGCCTTGTGTATGGCGTTTACTCCTGGTGATGGCCCAGAACTCTCTGCAGCCAGCTCTGCTGCAGCTGGGAGCTGGCACAGACCGGCAGCCACTGACCGTGGGCAAGGCCACAGCCTGGGCTGGTGGAAACCGGTTCTGTCCTCCCCCTGTTGCCTGGGGCTACAGACAAGATTCAGGGGGAAAATGCAGGCTCGGGGTGCAGGTGCTGACCAGGGGCCCGGTGGTGGCCTGGCGGTTGCTTGGAGACTCAGCAGGATGTGGGCGTGGCCGAGGGTTCGGGGCCTCCCGCAGGGGCACCAGGTGTCCCCAGGAGCGGCCGGCACTCAGGCTCACCTTCAGGGGCACCTGTGGGTGGCAGCCAGAGGTGAGCACCAGGCCCAGGCTGGCCACTCCCACACACCGCCCAGGCCCCACAGTGCACAGGCAAGACACGCCGCAGACGGACGCACGCTCACAGGGACAGGCAGACAGGCTCATACCACGTTCACACCCCCTGTCGATCTGGCTGAGTTACCCACCTGACCTGCCAGGACCAGCGTGCCTGCAGGCGTGGGGTCAGGCAAGGTGCCCTACCTGGGCAGGCAACCTCAGGGCCCTGCTCCCCGGGGGGCTGGCTGACCCTGAGAGGTGCCAGGGAGTCCTCCCCCGGACCCTGCTCAGGACAGCTCCCTCTGGGTGGGGTGGGTGGGGGCTGCCCACAGCCGCAGCCCCTGCCAGCTGTAGGAGTACTTCGGGGAGGGGCCCCGGGCTCCCAGGGAATGAAGTCCCCCCAAGTCTAGCTGCACCCAAGCCTGCATTCCTTGACCCCATCAACCACTGCTGCGGGACAAGGCGCGGGGTGCCACGCAGGGTCCTGGGGCGCGCACTGGGCCTGCAGCCACAGGAGGAGGAGGGAGGGGGTGAGCAGCCTGTCTACACCCCTGCCTGCTGGGGCTCCCAGGTGCCTGTGGGCCGGAGCACCCCCTCAGAGAGACAGGGACAGTGACAGGAATGTCTGTCGCGCCCAGGTGGTCTCACAGGCTTCGGGGATGCCCACCACCTGGCCTCCGTGTTGTTCTTCCCCCCTCCCCACTGCCTCGGGGAGCCCTCAGACAGGTGACTAGGCAGGAGTGGGGCTGGGGCCAGGCTCAGCAGGGCCCAGGGTGCCCCTGAGGCAGGTGGGGGCAGCCCTGGGTGGAGGCCTGACAACCCTCCTTGCCAAGCCTGGAGGGACACCGACTGCTGCTCTCACCAGGCGGAGAGGCCACGCCTTGTCACCCAGGGTAGCTTAGCTCCTCACAAGGCAGGTCGGGGGCAGCCGGGGGGCTCAGGTGCTGCAGGCAGAGCTGGGACCGCGCCCCGTCCTAGCTTACCTGCCCTCTGGGTGCTGGGCGCTCTCCCACCCGGGGGCTCTGGGAGTGGGGGCGGGGTGACCACCTGGTCCCTGCCCCTCCCCCTCACCTGCAGCTGCAGTTCCAGGGCCCTCACGTGCTGCACGGACTCCATGGTTCCCCTGACGAGAGCTGGGAGAGAGGGAAGGGGTGGTGCACAGCCCTATGGCAGGCCTGGGCCATGAGAACCCCAGTCTCCTGCCCCCCACCACCAGTGCTCTGTGCCTGGTTCCTGCTCCCCCCACCATGTCCATAGCAGGCTTGAAGGCTCCTTAACTGTCCTGACTGTGGGTCCCCCAGGTGTGGAGGGTCCTCCTGGCCCCACAGTGCTGAGGCCCCACCCCCAGGTTTCTCCACTGTGGGCGCCCTCACCCCTCAGGGTTCCTGCAGGGTCAGGCAGGTGTCACCCAGGCCCCCAGCTGTTTGTGGGCAGAGGCTCTGGGCCCAGAAGAGGGAAGCAGCCAGGGCAGGGGCACCATGTGCCCTCCCAGGTCCCAGAGAGAGTCCCAGCAATAGGGCTTGAGAGCCCGTCAGGGCAGCCACTGACTGGTGCGGCAGCCCCTGTGAGGCCTTGGTCACAGTGAGAAGCCTGGTGGGGTGCAGGGCCAGTGTGGTTTGGGGTCCTCAGAGTCAGCTTGCCTCTTCCATGGATGGGCATTTCTCTCCGTCCCAGGTTCCATGACATCTTAGTACAGAGGTTTGGACAGACACCCAGAAGCAGACAGACTCCGCCCTGTCCTCTGCCCACCTGCTCTCACCAGTGAGGTCAGAGTGGAGCACCCACCCCCACCAGCAGGCAAGACTCGCAGGAGAAGGCGGCTGCCCAGACTGGGGGTCGTCCGGGGCCTGGACCATGGAGCCCCTCCACAGGGCTGCCCCCAGGCTGGGGGCCCGAGGGCTGCCAGACAGGGTGTTGGGCACACACGGCGTGAGGCCGGGAAGCAGTCTGAGCACCCCCACCCCAGCAGATGCCCGGCCAGACCCAGGGGCACTCGAGCTCCCTGTGAGACACGAGCCCCCGTTTCCCTTGGGCTCACCTGCGAACTCAGCGATCTGTGGGTCTTCCACTTCGAACAGCAGCTCATCGTGAATCTGGGCGACTAGCCTGAAAGACACACAGCTGGGCAGTGGGTCAGCCCTCAATGGGGCAGCAAGGACGCCTCCCTCTGTCTGTCCAGCAAGGGGGCACCAGCCAGGGGGCGTGCGCACAGGGGTGCAGGCATGGCAGGGAGCTGGCCACCCTCCAAATCTGGCACAGGGTGTTGGGGAGGCTGCATCTCAGTGGCGAGTGGCAGGGTCCAGCCGGGGGCCTGCTGCCAGGGTCACCTGTCACCAGGACGCCTCCAGAGAGGAGGGGGCACAGGTTAGAAGTGACAGAGGAGCAGAGGCAGAAGGCCCACAGAGAGGGCTGCCCCCACCCGGGGAACCTGGCAGGGCACACGGGGCAGAAGGCCCACACAGCATTGAAGAAGAGCCCTGGGGGGCGTCAGGGCCCTGGCATGGGCTGGGGAGGAGGGTCTCTGCTGACCACCAGCAGTGGGGCCTGCTCCAGGGTGGGCTGGGTGGGCGCACCTCCCCCCTTGAACACCACTTCAGGGGAGGTGCTGGGAGGGACAGACCTTTTTCCAAATTCACTTTTGAAGTCAAAGAAACACTTAATAAAATTTGGAAAGTACAGTCAAAACTCAACAGTGCAAAACAAAACACCTGAACCCCCGGCTCCCCTGTGTGCCGGGGACCAGGTGGGTCTTCCCTCTTGTGGAGGCCATAGCGTGCACAGGGCAGCGTGGCCCCGCTCACCTGTGGCCCTGCAGCCGCCCTCCCCCCCCATTACAGGTCCAACTCCTCACTGGGGGCCACCTGGCTCTGCGCCCTGGCTGACCCTCTGAGCCCCTCCAGGCCCCTCAGCAGGGGCAGGGAGTAGATGTTGAACAGAATGGCCTGTGGAAGGACAGTGCAAGCCGGCCCAGGGGCAGGGCCTCAGCAGGTCTCAGGCCCCGGGGACGGGGCAGCGGGTGTGAAGGTGTGCGTGGGTCGGGGACGGAGCTGCAGGCCGCCCCAGGCCCCTGAAGCTCCGAGCCACCTGCAGGAAGCAGCACTGGGGGTGGGCCGCCCCTGCTCTCTAGGAGGCAGGTCTGGGCAGGCTTGCGTGCCTTGGACAGGGGACACCTGCCTCGGGCTGCACCCCAGACCCTGTGCCTGCCCCTCCCTCAGGGTGGATGCACACAGCGCCCCTGCCCCCTGGGGAGGGTGAGGTGTGGAGCAGTGACCCCCAGGACCACCTCAGGGGTCTGCAGCCTTCTGGGAAGGACAGTGGGTACCAGGGGTCCAGTGCGCCCTGCCCTCTGTGTGGCCTGGCTGCTGTCTCTGGGGCGAGGCCTTCACCTTGCTGCCTGGCAGGCACAGCGTGTACAGGAAGGAGCAGTGGGCAGACCACCCGGCCTAGTGAATCTGGGGGCTTGGGCTGACAGGCAGGGGGTGGTGAGGCCCACAGGCCGGCAGCAGGCACGTGAAGGGGCCAGGCTGGGGGAGGGCAGCTCTCCAACCCCAAGGCAGATGGACGGCGCACAATTTCCATGGGGGACGTGCGGACTCCGCAGCAGAAACATGGGGCTGCCCTCCACTCCTCCTCTCTGTGGTGTGCTGGGGGGGCTGGGGCTGGGGCTGCGTCTGAGGCTCGCTCCCAGGTGGGGAGGCCCCGGGCAGGCTCCGTCAGGGCGGACTGGTTCGTCACCACTTTCTCTTTGCCTGGAAGGCACAGGGACAGCCATGGCAGCCACTTCTGCTGCAGCATCAAGAGGGACAGGGCTGGGGAGACCTGGGCCCTGCTGTCCTGAACCTTGGAACCAAAGCCAGCACCTGTGGTGCTCTGGACGCCTCAGGCCAGGAGTGAAGTCTGGGCTGCAGCCATCAGGCCGGGTCACCAGCACGGGTGCACGTTCCCACAGCGAGGGCGGGGGGGCGGGCACTCCCCGGGCCATCCTGCTGGGCCCAGACCCCAAGAGGCCCCTGGGTGGGGTGCCCGTGTTTTATGTGGTCTAGGGTGGTGGGCAGTGCCGTTCTGGACATTGGAGCAGGCTGGCGGCAGGGGTCTCGACTTCTGACAGATTCAAGGCCGTGGTGGGACTGTGGCTCCCACAGGGACTTAGTGCTCAGACTGGCAGACACCTCTTTCCAGATAGCCGCAAGGGCGTCCACACACCTGAGATCACACGGCAGGGCTCTCGGCACAAAGCGACCTAGGAATAGGCCTGGGCTGTGAGTCACTCGCAGGTCCCTCTCACAGCCACAGTTCCAACTGGAAACTGGGACGCAGGAAGAGGCGCGTGGTGTGGGGCACGGGACACAGACACTGGGTCCACCGCTCTGGGAGGCCAGCTGACCGCTGTGGTGACTCCCTCCGTGGTCCTGAGCCCTGACCGTCACTGAGGGTGCCAAGCCGTGCCATGCCATGCCACCAGGGGCCTCTCCTGAGGGGCCTTGTCTCCTGTCCCTGGGGCGTTGCCCTCCGGGCCGAACCCCTGTGCCGGCCAAGCCTGGCCCTGTAGCTGCTCCGAGTCCCTCCTGCTGCTTCCTTGTCCACCCTCCGAACCAGCCCCAGAGCTCTCCCCCAGGGCTCCCCGCCCCCGCCCCCTGCCAGTCCTCTGAGGCCATGTCTAAGGCATGGCTGGTCCTCCTGCCTCCCCTGCACCTTGGCCACCTTCCTTGCCCCTCTGGGAGGCTGACAGGGTGAATGCCCCATGGCGCTGGCGCAGACCTGGCCACAGACCTGGCCAGGGTGTGCCCTGGGGTACTGCTGCCCCGGGAGGCAGCCAGAGGTCAGTGGCTGCCCAGGGGCAAGCAGGTTGGCCACAGTCCATAAGCAAATGCAGGTACCCTGCTGTCCCTCTACCCAGGGCAAAGACCAAGTGTCTCCCTGAGGCTGCCATCTCAGCTGTGGCTTTAGGTGGGGCTCCCGGTCCCTTCTGGGAAGTGCATGGCAAAGCAAGGCTGGGGCTCCAAGCTGGGAAGCTCAGGACTGGTCCAGCTGAGTGAATGTGGATGTGCTCTGAGCCTCAGTCCCCGCCCACTCAGGTGCGGGGGCCGACAAGGCCAGGAGCTTCTTTCAAGCCCCACCATGCTGATGCCTAGCAAGGCCTTCTCCCAGAGGCCCCGGTCCATGGGCCCGCCAGCACTGAGGACGGTGCCAGAGACGAGCGACTTCCCAGCCAATGGCAGAGCTCAGGTGGGAGCCTCCCGGGCCGTAGGCCCCAAGACTGTGGCCCACAAGGCTCCTGGGCCGCCGGGGCGGGGCTCTGGAGGGGCGGGGCCGCGAGTGCGCGCACGGGGGGGGGGGGGGGGCGGGGGGCGCGTGTCGCCCTAGTCCTCCCTGGGCATACAACAGGGCCTTCCTGTTCCTCTGGGGGAAAGAACAGGCCACGCTTGGAAAACACAGAACACGACTTCTGGCCAAGATGGAAGCATGGGTGGACACACTGTGCCTCCTCCTCGCACAACCAAAATAAGGACGACAAAAACTCAGACGCCAAAAAGCACCCAGCACTGAGAGTAAACGGAACATCACAGAAATCCAGCAACCATCCACACAGAGGGGTAAGAGGAGCGGAGTCGGCGACCAGCAGAGGGGTCATCGCAGCAGGAAGAAGTGGTGGCTCTCGGACCCGGGCACACAGGCAGCAGCCAGCAGACCTCGGGGGGCGATGGGCAGACCCAGTGAGGGCGCACGGCGGCTGGCTGACCGTGGTCACACATTCACTCGCAGATAAACCAGGGGAAAATGGGCAGGGCAGAGAGACCGAGCAGCTCAGGGTCCCAGCGCTGGGAAATAAAACCTAAAAGCACCGATTGAAAACACCTGTGGGGGCTGAGGTGCCGAGAGAGACTCCCAGCCTCATAGGAGAGTTCATTGGAGAGACCCACAGTGTCCTAGAATGTAGACAAGCCCACCCACCCGGGAACCAGCACCAGAAGGGCCCAATTTGCTTGTGGGAAGCAGCAGAGGGGACTGAAATCTGAGAGAGAGCAGAACCACCACCATCATTCCCTCTCTGACCCCGCCCCCACATACAGCGTCACAACCCAGTGACTGAGTTGCCCCGCTCTGGTGAACACCTAAGGCTCCGCCCCTCATAGGTAACAGGCAAGACCAGACCTAGAGAAGAAAAAAAGGCTCACACAGAAGAACAGCTCAAAGCCCCAGAGCCAATACTTCTAAGTGACAAAGAGATAGCCAACCTATCAGATGCACAGTTCAAAACACTGGTGATCAGGATGCTCACAGAACTGGTTGATTTTAGTCACAAATTAGAGGAATAATTGAAGGCTAAACTAATTGAAATGAAGGGAAATGCACAGGAAACCAATAGTGATGGAAAGGAAACTGGGACTCAAATCAAGGGAGTGGACCAGAAGGAAAAAAAAAAGTGGACCAAACTGAAAATCATGAAGAAACAAGAATTCAAAAAATGAAAGGCTTAGGAACCCCCAGGACATCTTTAAATGATCCACCAACCAAATTATAGGGGTACCAGAAGGGTAAGAGAAAGAGCAACAAGTGGAAAACTTATTTGAACAAATAATAAAGGAGAACTTCCCCAATCTGGCAAAGGCAATAGACTTCCAGGAAATCCAGGAAGCTCAGAGAGTCCCAAAGAAGTTGGACCCAGGAAGGAACACACCAAGGCACATAGTAATTACATTAGCCAAGATTAAAATGAAGGAGAGAATCCTAGAAGCAGCAAGAGATAAAGGGACAGTCACCTACAAAGGAGTTCCCATCAGACTGTCAGCGGATTTCTCAAAAGAGACCTCACAGGCAAGAAGGGGCTGGAAAGAAGTATTCCAAGTCATGAAAACCAAAGACCTACAGCCAAGATTGCTTTATCCAGCAAAACTTTCATTTAGAATGGAAGGACAGATAAAGTGCTTCTCAGATAAGGTCAAGTTCAAGGAGTTCATCATCACCAAGCCCTTATTATATGAAATGCTAAAGGGACTTATATAAGAAAAAGAAGATGAAAAATATGAACATTGAAAGGACAGCAAACTCACAGTTATTAACAACCACACCTAAATCAAAAGCAAACTAAGCAAACTAGAACAGGAACAGAACCACAGAAATGAAGATCACATGGAGGGTTAGCAACAGGGGAGTGGGAGGAGGAGAAGGGGGGAGAAGGTACAGAAAATAGCATAGAAAAAAGGGGGAAGGCAAGAGTAGTGTGGGAAATGTAGAAGCTAAAGAACTTAAGACACATGGACATGAACTAAAGGGGGGAATGGTGGGGGAGGGGTGTGCAGGGTGGAGGGGAATGAAGCGGGGGAATGGGACAACTGCAATGGCATAATTAATAAAATATAGAGAGAAAAGAAAACACAGAACACGAAACCCTCCAACCCCACCCTGACTGCTCGGATCTCTAAAGTGGCGCGATGCACTTTGTCATGGAAAGCATTCCTGAGGACAGGAAGGGCTGATGACAGACAGGTGACTGGCTGGGCTGTTCATTTCCTGGGGAAGAACTGTTACGCTCCCCTCAGGACTCTGTCACTAACAAGACCCCAAACCCTCACATGGCAGTGTCCCTTCTCAACCCACACCACCTGCGAACGGACAGACTCCAGACTCACACCGTCACCAATGCAGGAGGCCGGTTCAGGAGGCCGCGCATCCCCTCCCCCAACACCCCCCCCCCCAGAGGCGCCTGGGTGAGCGGGCGACCATGCGACGCTGCACTGGAGGGACATGGGGAGGGTAAAGCCTTGTTCCTTCTGCTCCTGCCCCCTGGTCCCCATGGAAACCAGAGACACAGTGCCTACTGTAGGGTCACTGGGGTCTCAGGCCAGAGGGTGGGGTGAGGGACAGCCCAGGCATGGCCTCCTGCTTGGCCAACCCTTTTGGGGCAGACGGCGGAGCGTGGACAGAGGATGTGAAGGGGGGTGGCCGACAGGGGTTCTGTGCAGCCTGGGGACAGTCTCTCCCCTCCCCTGACCAGGACGCTACTCTGCAGCCCTGGGGTGGCCCTTGCCTGCACGCACTTCTGTACCAAGTTGCTGAAAGCGCCCAAGGAACACACGCTCAGAAGCCAAAGTGTGCAGCAGGCAATGCGTGACGAGAGAGACCATTTGGCTGTTCAGAGAGACGAAAGGTCCCAGGTGAGGGAGAAGGAAGTCATGCCCGGAGAGAGCAAAATGGCGTCAGAGGCCCATAGGGAGTGGACCCTCAGATGGGACAGGGCAGCCACAGGCAAGCAGGTCCCGATGTCCAAAGGCAGCAGGAGGACAGATCCAGCTGGCCTCCGCTGGACACGCCTGCCCGTGGGGGTTGGAGCATGTCACCCCTGGGGGTGGGGCTGGTGAGGCCACTGAATATTTAATCATCTAGAGAAGTGCCGCCTGTCTGCTGTGAGCTCGTCCTCAGTGGTGGACACACTGTCCGCCTGGGGGGGACCCTGTGGCAGGACGGGACTCTCTGGCAGATGTGCCCGGGAACGAAGGAGGGGGTGGCCGGACCCACTGGAGTCTGACACACTGGCTGGTATGGGGGCTTCAGGTTGGCCGCCTGGCACGCAGGGCCAGGACCTGGCGAACTGGGTGGGGTGGTTCTGGGCCAGGGCCCCTTGTAGCCCAGCTCCCCAGATAGTCAGAGAGTGGGGCCAGAGTTGCTGCTGCAACCGCAGCAGAGACTGAGCAGAGAGAGCTGTGTCCCAGCAGCCCTGGCACGGCCCCACTTCTGAGGTGTGTCGGAGCCTGGGAAGGGCCTGCAGCAGGAGCCTGTATCCTTTCTGAGGGGCGGGTGGGCAGCAGCTGTACCCAAAGGAGCCCAGGAGCCCCGAGGGGAGGGTCTGACTGGAGAGACCTCTCAGGGCCCCGGGGAGAGCGCCTGTTGTCACTCGTCCTGCTGTAAGCGGGCCCCTGCGTGCATGGCCCAGCCCAGGGGGGAGGAAAGGGCCCTCCCAAGGGTGCTGAGAAGAGCTGAAACTCAGGGGTCCCTTTGCTTGGAGGGCAGTGACCTTGCTGGAATCATAACCCAGGGCCATGGCGGGTGGGAAGCCTGGAGTGCGTGTATGTAGGCCAGCCACGGAGCAGCAGGCCCTTCCATCCCCCACCCCAGCCCCTGGGGAAGGCAGGGGCACACCCTCACTGACCTGGCTGTCAGGGTGGGGGAGGCGGCCACTGCAGTGAAGATGTGAACCATGGCCATCTTACACAGGTCTGCGGCCGAGCCTGCGGGCACAGAGGTTCCGTCTCATGTGCCGTGTCAGGCCAGTCCCCTGCAGGGACTGCCTGGCACTAGCTGGCTGTATTGCTTTTCCGCTCTGACCCCCTGACTGCTGGGTCCACTGTCTTACAGTCCCGGCTCAGGTCTGGAGATGAGTGTGGACCCAGTGGTGGACTCCTCTGGACTCAGCCAGGGGACTGTCCACTTCATGTGCCCTCGAGGGGCTGGGAAACACTCGTCCCTGCAGCTGAGCCACTGAGGCTCCTGCTGGGTTGGCTGTCGGCTGAGGGCGCGGGGCTCTGGGAGGGGCCCTTGGCTGCTGCAGTGGGCACGCCGGCGTGCAGCATGCTTGTCCACGGCCAGCGGGAGGGTGCCTGCTGCTGTCAGTCCCTGCCCCGCCTGAGTCCTTCCGTCAGTGGGTGAGGTTGGGCCCACCGGGGTGGCCCCTCTTCATCAGCTCAGCGTCCTGTGTGACGTCTCGGCGAGGGCACAGGTCCCGCCTGCACGTGGGGTGTGCATGTGGGCTGCAGGCTCTAGACGCCGTCCCTTGAGCCACCTGGCAGCGTGACCCAGTGCAGATGTGGCCCACTCCCACGGCCCCCCCACCACGTGCACGGCACGAGGCCCTGGCACTCGTCCTAGGCTGGGGCAGGGTGGCTCACTCGGTCACTGGGACATGCACTCACCCAGGGTGCTGGCGGGCGCAGGGCACAGGTTGGTCAGTGCCAGTCGCACAGCGAGCACTGAGCTGCTCTGATCAGCTCAGACCAAAGTTCAGGCTGCCCTTGGTAGTCCTGAGGCAGCGCCCCCAGATGCCCACTTGCTGTGTCCCCATGGCAGGAGGGCCTGGTGTCAGACAGACCCGCTGGCTGTGTGGGGTCTCAAGGCCATGGGAACCCTCCACTGGGGCCGGGACGCCAGGACACTTGCTACTTTAGGACAGGCGCCCAGAGCTGCAGAGAGGACAGCGTGGGGACAGCCCAGCCCCAGCCAGACAGGCACTACGGCTTGTCGGCGTGTGTCCACCTCGCGGAGGCAGACCTGCCCTGTAGCACTGGCCACTGCTCATCCCAGACACCTTGTTCGGCTCGGCACAGAAGCGAAGCGGCCACCGCCCAGGCACCTGTTCAGAGGCCCAGGCGGGCAGGGGCGCCCAGCCTCCTCGTCAGCGTGGCCCGTGCAGCTCTCCTGTGTGCAGTTCTCACGGGAAGGACTCTGGAGTCGCTTCCACGGCTCCTCACTCAGCCCAGTGCACGCACCTGCCCCGCACCAGGCACACACATAGTGAACAGACACGCATTCACGACCGATGGCTTCCTCAGACATGAGAACCAGGACCAGAGGCGTCTCAGCATTCGAAGGGCTCTCGTCTGCTGGTCACGCTGGGAGACAGGACTCGGGAAGGCTCCACCCTGAGCCCGTCCCGCCAGCTGCAGCTGCCTCCCCTGTTCTGCACGGACACGGGAAGGCTGGGCCTGTGCCAAGCAGCTCTGCCCTGCGGGCCTCTCTACAGGGTTGGCTGGGGCCTCGACCTCTGTCCTCATCTGCTGTGGTCCCTGGCCACCCTCTTGCAGCAGAACAGCCCTCTGCGGGTAGGGTGGCACAGCAGGCACCCTTGGGCTGGGCTCTGGGGCCTCAGCCCTCCCTCTGTGCCCTGTGGAGTCCTGGCTGGGATGACGCCCAACTCCCAGGCAACCCTGAGGCCATGCTGGGACAGCTCACCGCATGCGGGGTGAGAAGCCCGTGACTCCATCTCTCACTGCAGCTCCACGAAGACACAGGAGCTATTTGTGTGGCTGAGGATGATTAAAGTGTTCTCATAACCGGAGGCAAACAGTGCGGTGTCACTGCCTGCTGCTTCCTGCAGCGGGGGCTGGGGGCTGTGGCGCGGGGACACGCTGCACGTGGGTGCCTTGCTCGAGCCCTTACACTGCCAGGCCTGAGGGTACAACAGACAGTCCCAGGCCAAGGGCTCCAGGCCCGGCCCTCAGGCCCAGCTGAGCCAACTCCTGGGCATCTCAGGTCCCTGTGCAGATGCAGGGACAGCCCTGCTGTCTTTGGGACTGTCTTTGGGGGGCAATGTTGTAACTATAAAAATCACTGTGTATTGAACACCTCTCACCTTCCGGCACATTCCACTACTGCCTCCTGGCAGTACCTGCCAGGGAGGACAGAAGCAGGAAATACGGGACAGTGATCTGGTCAGTGTCACAGGCCCTGCAGCTGCCAGCCCCGGGAAATGCAGGGGCCTGCAGGCAAGCTGGGGGCTGCGGGTACCTTGCACCACGAAGTTCACTGCCTGCCGCTCAGCCTGTGCCCGGAGCTGCTGGTCCCACGCTCGGATCCTGGGCAGCGGTCTCCTTCTGCCCATGATGGACGCCACGTAGCCTGGGGTGCACCAAGGAAAGCGGGGTGAGGGCAGGGGCAGACGGGCAGTGGGGTGCCCTGGTGGGCGCAGCTCCCTCAGACTCCGCCCGGGCCAGCCGGTCTGTGGCAGGAGACACGCGTGGCGGTGGGGGGCCGTCACTTGCCTGGTGGCACATTTTACATTTATTTCCTTCTCTGAAATGCACTCTGCTCCTCTTTTCCGAATGCCTTGTGTGGAACACACACCACTTGTGTTCACAATTCCTTTCTTAAAAACACCCTCTCCAAGTACTCCTTCACCTCCTCACGTCAGCCTGCCTCGCGTTTGTCATGGGCGACGCTTTACTGTCACTTGTGACTTGACCAGGACTCCTTTTCCACCCCTGGGTCACTCGGGAGTGCAGTACATTTCTGACAAGCAGATGGACACGTAGCCACGCGTACGGGCAGATACGAGACCCCCGCGTGTCCCACTATGGCCGCGGAGCTTGCACTGGCCGGTGCTGCACCANAGTACTCCTTCACCTCCTCACGTCAGCCTGCCTCGCTCGCGTTTGTCATGGGCGATGCTTTACTGTCACTTGTGACTTGACCAGGACTCCTTTTCCAACCCTGGGTCACTCGGGAGTGCAGTACATTTCTGACAAGCAGATGGACACGTAGCCACGCGTACGGGCAGATACGAGACCCCCGCGTGTCCCACTATGGCCGCGGAGCTTGCACTGGCCGGTGCTGCACCACACGCGTTTCCCGGGGCAGTTGCCAGGCGCAGGAAGCCATGTCTCTGTGCGTCTGTGCAGTGGCCCTTCTCCAACTCAACCTTGTCGGCTCCGGTGCCTCAGGCAGAGCTGGCTCTGGGCCCTTGCCAGGTGGAACCTTTTGGTCCCATTCATACAGCAGGGGCTGGACACTCACTCCATCCCCATCCTCCAGGCCCCACTGTCAACCCCCCGCCCGGCTGTCTGTCCAGCCACTGGCCAGAGGAGCAGGGCCACCCAGCTGCCACAGGTCAGACGTGGGAGGGGGGAGGACCTGCTGATGGCTCACCTGTCTGGTGACACCTGGCAATGGTTGCTTGGGCAAAGTCCTTGATTTTCTTGTACTTCTGCAAAAAACTCTCCAAAAACTGGGAGGCTTCTTGAATCGTCACTCCAAGGCAAGCAGCAAGCCGCTCCTTCCCTGTATGAGCAGAAACGCGAGGATCAGAGGCAGCCCTGACCCCCACGTGGTGGGGACCAAGAGCACGAGCCCCTAGGCAGGGACCTCCATGCACGCAAGAGCCAACAGGAGGCCTCCTGGACATGCGGTGAGTGAAGGACCAGCCAAGGACCAGCCGGCACCACTGGCCTCTTCTGATTGGCCAGGATGGTGTTGGCTTTTGGCTTTATAACTGAGTGCAAGGTGCTGGCCCTGTCGGCTGAGTGCCTGCCAGGTGCTGCAGGTGCTACAGGTACAGCTGTGCCCGGAGCAGGTGCAGCTGGGCACTCAGCTTGTGCAGAATTGCGGGCAGCTGGCTGAGCAGAGGAAGACAGGGAGGGAACACCCCGCTGCCACATTAGGGGGAAATGGGACCCACGAGCTCCACCCTTTGAAGTTCACGGTGAGACAAGAATTTTTGGTCCAGCCAGTATTTTCCTCCTAAGGGATGCAGGTATTGTAATGATGCTTTAAATTTTTTTTTTTTAATTTTAATTGTTTTTCAAGTAATGACGCTTCTTATAGCAAGGTATGTGGTCAGGACGGCACCCTGAGTCCCAGCACTGCCTTCTGAATGAAGGTGCTGGTACCACCTTGGCCTGGGTCTGCGTCCAGCTCCACCAGGGTGGGCGGTTCTGCGTGGCCTTGGGGAAGTCACCTGACCTGCCATAAGCCCCATTTCTTCTCTTCCCTGTGAATGAGGAAAAGACATCCTGGCCCCTGAGGTTGGTAGGGGCCCCTTCGAGCTGAGGCAGGCAAAGCTCCAAGCGCACTGGCCCCCAACTGGTATTCAGTGCGGAGTCGCTCTCCCATGTCATCCAGAAAAGAAGGCTTCCCAGAGGGAATGAGCAGTCACAAGGAGGGATGTAGGCACCAGATGGCAGGGGGACGGGACGGCGCCCAGCTCAGAGGGGCTGCGTCTCTGGAGGGAACCCCAGGAGACGAGTTGCGTGAAGGCCTGAATCCCAGGAGCATGACTGGAACGAGCATGAACCTGCCGCCTCTGCACAGGATCGTCTCTGGGGTCGCACTGGAGGGCACCCCAAGGGCCTTCAGACAAAATGGTCCAGAAGCCACAGCCTGGGGATGGAGGCACGAAGACCCGGGGTGGGGCCTCATCAGGAACAGAGGCTGGCCGGCAGCTTGGAGCCCGGCCCCCGAGGGCAGGGGCAGACGTCGGCTTTCACTGGCGGCCGGGGAGCGTGGGGAAGGCTGGGTGCCCGGAGCCGCCCGAGGCTTCTGCCCTGCACTTGTGGCTCAGCTGGAAAGGAGGTGACTCCGGCTTCCCTTTCAGGCTTCAGACCAGGGGCAGCTTCACGGGTGCACTACGCAGAGCCGATCCCTCTGCACCCGTCTCTGTGGCCTGCTGTCGCTGTACTGGCTCTCGGACAGGCTCCCGCAGGGGCTGGGGGCTGCGGGCAGGTCCGGTGGGGCCGAGCGCTGTGAGCCTTCTCTCAGCCAAACCTTTTCTCGAGTCTAATTGGCTGTGAGGCCCATACCGTGCATTTTTGTTTCCGACACTGTAGTTTTCAGTTTTAGATGTTCAATTTGGGTGTTTTGATTTTCTGAGGTTTCCTAGTTTTCATTAATTTTGGGCATATTTCACTTTACCTCCTTGCACAGAGTCATAAAAGTGGCTTTGGAAGGCCCGGCTGCTAACTCCAGCAGCGGGGTCGTCGGAGGGTCTGCTTCCATGGCTGCCTCTCCAGTCTGAGTCAGGCCATATGCTGCTTCACATCCTGTGCTCAGCAGTTGTGGGTGGTGCGCCGCAGACACTCTGCATTCTCGTGCGTTTCTCTCCTGAGTCCTGATTTCCTTTTTAAATGGGGCAGTTCATTTGGCTAAAGTCAAACTTTAAACGCGGTCCCTCTGCTGGGGCAGTGGCTGAAACCTCAGGCCAGCCCTTTTGGCCTGGGCTGGGCTGTCCGAAGTCTGCCCTCGTCATGAAGGTTGAGGGGTCGGCCAGAGTCCCGGGCAGAGCTCAAACTCAGAATCCGCACTCTTCTCCAGTTCTCCTCTGAGACCCCCCTTCACTCTGCCGATTCCCAGGTTGCTCCAGACTCGGCCACCTGGTTCTTCCGTCTAGTGAGGGGATGTGTCTCTGCTGCTGTTCTAGCAGGGGAAGGGCTACAACACGGCAAACTGCCCTGTCCCCCTCCTTCCTTCCACCTGTCCACCTACCTGCCACTTCTGTCTGCTTTTGGTCAGTTTTCAGTACCTCTGGGTGGTAGTTCATGACACTCCTCCACACTCCAGAGTTGGCACCTGGGAGTGTGTGGGCTGGGCTGCGGGAGCGCCCTGGCTGTTCCCAGAAGCCACCCTTCTTCTCAAAACCTGCAGCTGAGAAGGAACTTTCCTTCCCGCTGACCTGCTGGGGTGCGCAGAGGTGGGCCTGCCCAGGTCCCTGCACCTGTGGGGAGCCTGTTCACTAAGGACCAACGATGCAGTGGCTCCAGGGAGGTAGAGGCTGCAATGGGACTAGGGTCCACTCTGGCCTCCACGCCCTGGATCCTTTCTCCCTGCACCCTTATCAGTGGGCGTGTCCCACTGGAAGGCCCCCCCGCCCCCCTGCACCCCAAGAAGGCTCTGGAGGGCTTCTTTCACGCTTTGTGTTGGCTGGTCCCCCCTCTCCACCCACCCTTGCTCTGAACTTTGCTTCCAAAGGCCAAGGCTTCTGCTGTGTGGCTGTTGTCGCAGGCAGGACTGTCTCTCCGAGAGCAAGGGCCGCCAGCTCTCAAGTCTGCCATGAACACACGGGTTGACTCTTCCCACAGACGGCAATCACGTCCTGCGAGTGTGCGCGCGTGTGCATGTGTGTGCTGCGACTTGTACTTTAACAAGACCCTCTTTGCTCCCTTCTTACCAGCGCTCTTCCGCCCCACGCACCACTGCTAACAGTCCCTCACTCCTGTGGGTAACTCTGGGGCCTTCGGGCCACCTGGCCCCTCCTGGGTGCAGGGTGCTGCCTGGCACCCACTGTGCAGCCCGAGGCTGGCGCACACTTGGGGATCCCTCGTGATCAGGCAAGGCGTGGGGTGGACTGAGGAGACCTGGAGTTGGCCGCTGAGAAGAGTCAAGATGTGAACTGGCTCTTGAAGCAGTGAGAGCTCCAGGCAGGACCGGGGCGGGGGCGTGGGGTAGGTTGGGAGTTGCTTCCTGGAGGTGGTGTCTCCTGGTGAACTCAGAGGGGCTGGCAGAGGGCCAGGGTGGGCAGTGCCTGTCAGTTGACAGGCACTGAGCTCACCGAGGGCAGGGGCAGCAGTGTGCTGTGTGTGGGCCCCAGGCAACAGCTGCTCCGTGGCCCGTGTGGTGGAGGCTGTCTCGGGAGTGGGGCCGCCCTCCCTGGCAGAGGCCCGGGTCTGCGGGAGGCATGGGGCCAGGCTGCCCCACAGGCCGCAGTGGGCTGCACAGACCAGGCATCCTCCTGAGCATCCTTAGTGCTTGAGGCCCAGGCCTGCTGTTCCCCACCCTGTCTTTTTCCGTGGTCCTCACAACAACCACCCCATGGAATCTGCCTCTGCCCTGGGCCCCCAGCAGCCAGAGCAGCAGCTTCCGGACCCTTGGGCGCACATTTGTGTGACAACATGTCCTTGCAACCCAGGAAAGCTGGCTGGTTGGACGCCCCTCGGTGGAACCCCCCCAGCATCGGGGCAGCCCAGGAGAGCAGCCACATTTACCCACCAGGCTCCGCCTCACACGCGAGCAGCCTCAGGCCTGTGCGCTGCTGTGAATGCGCAAGGGTCGGCTGTCAGGCTGGATGGTGACCACGGGGAACAGCAGCTGCAGAAACGGAGGCTCAGGGGTGGGAGCCCTGTCACCGCCAGGGCTAAACGCAGCCAAATCACCCTTTGCGCCAACATCACAGTCAACACACACGGGCTCACTGCTACTTCCAGAGGGGAGCTTTCCCCCCTCCAGATGAAACAAGGAAAACCCGGAAGGCACCAAACCGGCACCACCGAGAAGGGGCCCTAGGTGCTTCGGGAGAATGGGGGATGCCCCCTGCTGGCCCTGTGAAGCCCCTGGCCCTGCAGCCTGTCCCCCAGCTGGATCTGAGATGGGGGGGGCGGGGGGTGCCACCCCACAGCACTGCCAGTCACCGGGGGAGTGCGCTGGCCTGGCACTGAGTGGAAGGGGCCCCAGGTGTGGAGGCAGACGCCGATGTAGAGTTAGCTGGTGTCGGCTGCTGCTCCAACAACCTACTCCACATCACCTGAGCCGGTGACGGGGCACAGAGCAGTGGGGGGCTTTGTACAGGGTCACACAGCCCGGAGGCGAGAGTCAGGACTCGGCTAGGCTGCATGGCCAGGGAAGAGGAAGCAGCGTCCACTGGCAGAGCCAGAGCCAGTGGTGCCCCTGTAGCAACTCTGGACAAGGTTGCCAGGCACTGGAATCTGACACGACAGGTGGAACTCTGCTTCTGACCAGACAGGGACTCGGGGAAGTTCAGGGGCACTGGAGGGGGAGGCGGGGAGCAGGTGACGGGGCAGCGGTCAGTGCCACCCTGCTGCCACCCACTCAGTTCAGTTGCGTAGCCTGTTGTCCCCAAACCGTGCACACAAAATGTCCTTCCAAACAGGGTGGAAAGCCTCCCGCTCACCCCTCGCTCTGCATGCAGCGCTGTCTGTGCCCTGAGCCAGGGAGGGGCTCAGGCCTGATGGAGGCCAGGGAGGGAGGGTGGTGCTGGGCGCTGCAGAGCCCTGGCTCTGGGGGAGGAAGGTGGCAGACAGGAGCGGTCTCCCTGGCCTCATGAGGGTCTCCCTGGCCTCACGGGGGCCTCCCTGCAGGGTGCTCCCCCTGCCGGGCCCCACCGGCACCCCCACCGCAGCCCTGCAGAGGACCTAGCCAAGCTGTGCCCTGACTCCTGACCCACAGCAACTAGGAGACGACGGAGGGGCCAGCCACACTGCTCAGAACGCCTGGGAGGGGGCAGCTGAGTGAAGACCGGATGGAAGTCAGGGTGAGCCCAGTGGGTGGGGCGGAGGGGCGAGGGGTCCCCGCAGCAGGACCAGCCCCACTGGGTTGGGGTGGCTTCCAGACCCATCAGAGCAAGTCACCCATGGTGGGGAAGAGGCGCTGTGGAGGTACAAGGTGGCCCCTACGTGCAACCAATGGGCCTCTGTCCTGACGGTCTGGCTGCCTTTCCTCTGTGCACAGGCTTCTGGGGCAGGGAGTGGCCCTCGCCCCGGTCGGTGCAGGATGCCACCACCCAAAGCCACCTGAGCCACTGGAGGAGGCGGTCACACGGGCCTGGCCACAGCCACCCAGGCCCTTCCTTAGGCAGGGGCTGGCTGTCCCCAGCCTCTCCTGACTCTTCCCTTGCTTTCCTTCGGGGACATTAGGCCCCGGTGACTCAGCATGACCAAGGGGGAGAAAGTCACAGGGAGGGGAGATGGGCAGTGGAAGGGGCCTGGCCTTGGGCCCTGGGGCTTCGGGGGAGGGGCCGCGGGAGGGGGCCTCCTTGGGCATCTTGGGAAGTGCTGTGAAGTTGCTGTAGGCCCTGCCACGCCCCTTGCGGGGGCATGACTTCGGTTGGCTCTCGCTTCTGGTCCTGTCCCCCCACCCACAGGGAGATGTGAGCACCGGGAGAGCAAGTCTGTAAGGGGTCTGACTGGCGTCAGGGTGGGCGTGGGAAATCCCATCAGTGTTTGTGAAAGACGCAGGACTTCCCAGGCTGACAGTGATTTCTCTGACCATGGCTGCAGCCTACCTGCCCCGTAGACCACGGAATACACCACCTTCTTGGTCCGCTCTCTGTCTGTGTGGGTCACACGGTCTGCAGGGATGTGCTTCCTGCAGGAAAGGGGGCATGTCTCAGGCACGACTCCCGGTCTCTGGAGGGACCGCCAGCCCCGCAAGGTGCTTTCTCCAGAGAGACTTCACTGTTCCAAAGTCAGCCTCTCACCCCCGTGGGGAGACAGACGGCTGCCTCTGCGGCATCCTCCCGGGCGTGCGCGTGCCTGCCATCCAGCTGCCGGCTGGAGGCCCGAGCAGCTGCCAGCTGGCCAAATTCCGGAGCACCCACAAACCAAACCAGAGGGTGCATTCAGCGAGAAGCGCCTGCCCACAGGAGGTCCCAGGGCTGTTGCCTGTCTGTGTGCGGGACTGGATGAGCGGCTGAGTGTCTGAGCCGTCCAGGGACTAAAGCACTCGGACAGAGTAAGGATGGACGCCACGTCTGACCATCTGACCATCTGAAGGAACCTGTCCTAAGCGTAGGGGTTGGCTCCTGGCTGGGCCCTGCAGGGCTCAGCTGGGAAGTTGCAGACGCTGCCATGGCCCTCACTCGACTCAGCTGTCAGCCCGATGGGAAAGCTCCGGTCTTCTCAGGTGTCTTCTGAGCAGGAGTGCAGCCCTGGGCGTGCACAGGATGGGGCCTTCTAAGAGCCCAGCACCCGCGGGCCTCTCCCCGCTGCTCCCGGAGCTTGCAGGGTCTTGTCACGTGCAGGCTGTTTACCTTACGGTGTTCTCAGCACTGTCGGCCACCTTCCTCCCCAAACTGAGTGCTCGGGCAGGCAGAACGTCCCCCAGGCAAGTTAGAACCCACAAACACAATGCTTTGCGAGCCGGTGGGCTTGCTGCCCCGGAACCGGGGATCGACCGGGTCCTGTGCAGGGCAGGGCACAAGGCTGCCTGCGGAGTGGGAGGGGCGGGCCAAGCAAAAACACCACAAGCCCCCTACTGTTCAAGTTGCCCTTGTCTTTTTTTTTTACATTTTATTTATTAGTTTTAGACAGAAAGGAAGGGAGGGAGAGAAATATGGACTTGTGGTTCCACTCATTAGCGTATTGATTAGTTGATACTTTAAAAAAAACGTAATTCTCTTTTAGAAAGAGGGGAAGGGAGGGGGGAAAGGAGATAGCAATCAGTTTCCTCTCATATGCTCCCCAACCAGGGATGGAACTCGCATCTCAGGCAGGTGCCCTGATCAGGAGGCAAACCCGCCACCTTTCCACGTGCAGGACGGTGCCCAACCAACGGAGCCTCACTGGCCAGGGCCATTGGTTGATTCTTGTGTGCGCCCTGACTGGGACCAAACCCGCAGCCTCGGGGTATGGGGACAGCACTCCAACCCACCGCGCTGCTCGGCCGCGGCCCAAACTGCCCTTTTCTGGATGCAGCACGTGCTTGGCTGTGAGCCGCCGCCTGTTTCCCAGGGCAGACAAAACTGGTCTGACTGTTTTTCTTGGACTCCTTCCTAAGGCCTGAAACCACACAGGGATGCCACCACCTCCACTATTATTTAACATCGTTCTGGATGTTAACATCAGCCAAATAATTAGAGGCATAATAATTGGGGAAAAGTTTAAAAACCATCTTCTGGTTGGAAATTCCTAGTGAATCACTGATAAAATAATTCAGCAAAGTCCGCCTGGTGTGGTTCAGTTGGATGGACGTTGTCCTGCAAACCGAAACGTCGCCGGTTTGATCCCTGGTCCAGGCACATGCCTGGGTTACAGGTTTTGTCCCCAAACCTGTGGGGCACATACGTAAGGCAGACAGTTTATGTTTCCCTTCCTCTCTTCCTTTCCCGCTCTCTAAAAATAAATAAAAAAAATCTTTTTTAAAAGTCTAAAAATAAGTCTTGGAGAAAGGATGAGGGCAAAGATCTGCACAGAGCAGCACGGGAGGCGCGGTGGCGGGCCCGTGGGCCTGGGTGTGGCGGGGCGTCCCCGCACGGCCTGATGGGACCCCCGGCTGGCCGTGTTGGAGGAAACCAGTTAGCTCTGTTTCCGTGTGCCACCAAATCACAAAATTAGAGTCCACACAGATTGAAAGCCTACACATGAAAAAAAAAGGCGAATAAAATGAAAGAAAACCAAGAATGTAAGTTCCCAGTAACAGAAGAGTATTGGTAGAAAGATAGCAATAGAAATCGTAAATAAGAAATAAATAATAATCTACGACATCATAGTTTTAAAATTTAGTATGATAAAAAGCATCGCAGAAAATTTAGAGACAATTAGAAACTACACACTAGCATGTGGAGGAGAAACGGGGCCCTACCCAGAACATACGAAGACCCTCGAGGCGGCACCGAGGACCGGCGGTCTCAGGATGCTGGGCAGAGGGTGTGAACAGACCCTATGGGAGGAGAAGTCGAAATGCTAACGGGTAGGACGCTACCAGTCCCGTACGGGGCAAATGCAGAGCACACACATGGCTCTGCACGGAGTCGACTGGCAAAAATGAGTCCCCTACTGAGGGATGAAAAGGATGGATGATGGGGCAGCCCCTAAAAACCCAGAATTTATTTATTAAAAAATTGTGCATTTACTCTTCTGTGTTTACACTTCAGTCCCCTTCCAAGCGCTCTCCCCTTCACGCAGCACACGCGTCGAGACGTTCTTCCTGCCGCTTAGAACAGTTTTGAGCTCGGGGGTTCTGATGCCTTTTAATGCGTCTGCTGTTTTTTGATTCACCTCTTCCACATCAGCAAAGCACTTCCCTTCCAGGACTTTTTTCATCCAGGGAAACAAAAAAAAAGTCCCTCAGGGTGAGATTGGGTGAATAGGGAGGTTGGGGCACAGGGTCACGCCTTTTTTTGGTTAGAAACTGCTGAACACTCAGCTCGGTGTGGGCAGGTGCACTCATAAATCAAACATCTTGAAATGGGCAAACGCATTGAAAGAGTTCAAAAAAATTTACCGCAACCAAACACAGCCTCTCACAGCAACCCCAGCTGGTGCCCTGATCCAGATGGGTTCCTAGGGCACTCACCTAGTGGGGAAGCCTGTCCTACAAGGGGCCTGTCCTCCAGAAGGTAATTCTGGTTTTCTGAGGGTCCTCTTGTCAATTCTTGCATGCAGAGTGGGACAGCAGTTTGGGAGGGGCCTCTGAAAAGCTGACCAAGGGGAAGAAGGGCATACCCCAACCCATCCACTCCTAGAAGCAGATCCTGGCCTCGGCCAAGGCCAGACGCCTGGGCAGCCCGACGCGCTGCGAGCCAGGCGTAGGGGCATAGCCCGGCCTTGCGGAAGCACGGACCGGGCCGCAAGGCAGGCAGAACACCAGCCTGCTGTCAGAGACAACAACGGCGAGGAGGGGAAGCGGGAGGCTCACCCACTGCTCGGCTGTCCACTGTGACTTCTCTCAAGCTCGGGGTGACCGGATATCTGCAAGGGCCACTGACCTGCAGACCTCTGACCTGGAGTGCCCAGAAGTCCCAACAGCAGGTGATGAAGGCTCCCCTTTAAAACGCCTCATCCACGATTCAAATATGTGTTTCCCTTAGTTGAGGGTTTTTCTTTCTTTTTGGGGGGGAAATACACATAACTTGAAACTTATCCTCTTGCTCATGCTTAAGGGCACGATTTGGTGGCACTAAGGACGTTCAGTGTCATATAACCATCACTGCCATTTATTTCCAGAAGTTTTTCACCTTCCTGAATTGAAATTCTGTGCCCATATTTCCATCTTTTTTTAAAAAAGATTTTATTTATTTTTAGAGCAAGGGGAAAGGAAGGAGAAAGGCAGGGAGAAAACCATGGACTGGTTGCCTCTCGTAGGTATCCTGACTGGGAACTGAACCTGCAACCCAGGCAACAAGCCCCGGCTGGGAACCGAACCGGCGACCTTTCCCTTTGCAGACGACACCCAGCCCTCCAGCCACGTCAGTCGGGGCTCCACTTGTTCTGAACATGAATTTTAAAAATTGTTAGGAGGAGTAACTGATTACTTTAACTTTTTTTTTACTATTGAGATATAATTCACAGACCATTCACCCTTTTAAGGTGCACAGTTTAGTGATTTTTTAGTAAATTCACACATGCTCAGTCAACTGCCACTACTGTCTAATTCTAGAGCATTTTCATCCATCACTCTCCACTCCCGTCACCCCCGGCCACCACTCTCTGTCTCTCCACCCTCACCTGTTCTAGACACGTCCCGTGAACAGGTCGTGCAGTCTGTGTCCTTCTGTGACTGGTTTCTTTCACGAAGCATCTTCGTGGGTTGTCTATGGGGAGATGTGTCAGAGCTGCGTTCCTTTCCACAGCTGGGTGACATCCCGCTGTGTGTGGGCTGCACTGTGCCCACTTGTTCTGCTGACGGACATCCGGGGTGTTCCCACCTCCTGGCTTTGGGGACACTGGTGGACAGAGGTCCCCACCCTTCTCGGGCAGGTGCCTGGCAGGGGAATTGCTGGGCCGTGTGGGAGCTTTATGTTTAGCTTCTCTGAGGCGCCGCCTGCCTGTTCTGGAGAGGCCGCATCACCTTACCCGCTGGCTTTCACCTTGTAGGAAAGCAGAGCTCTCTTTACTCAAACTTCCCCCAGAAAACGCAGCTGGAGCCCTTTGTGAAGAACTAAGATGCTCCGGAGGGCCATGTGAGTGAGCGGGAGAGGCCCCATGGCCCGAGCCCAGCATCAGACCACATGAGCCCTGACAGTTGCAACTGTGGCCGTGGGAGGAAGCGGCCCCGATGGCAGATTACAGCCTTAGGTCATGGACCCTGTNGACCCGGTCGGCCCCCCCCCCCCCCCCGGCTGTAATGCTGACTAAGAGAGGCCAGGATCTGGCCTCAAACACTGACTCTTCACAATTGAAAACCACCAACAGAGCCTGGTTGCTGTGGGTTGGTCAGGGCATCATGTTGTAAACCAAAAGGTCGCCAGTTTGACCCCCAGTCAGGGCACGTGCCTCATTTGCAGGTACAAGAGGCAACTGACTGATGTTTCTCTCACTATAAATAAAAAAGCAATGAGAAAACATCCTTGGGTTAGGATTCTTAAAAATTTTATTTATTTATTTTTAGAGAGAAGGGAAGGGAAGGGAAGGAGAGAGTGGGAGAGAAACATCAATGTGTGGTTGCCTCTCTTGTGTCCCCCGCTGGGAACTGGCCTGCAACCCAGGCACGTGCCCTGACTGGGAATCGAACCGGCAACCCTTTGCTTCACAGGCCCACGCTCAATCCACTGAGCTACACCAGCCACAGCAGGATTTAAAAAAAAAATTACCCCCCCCCCCGCCCCGCCAAACAGGAGCCTAAAGAAGGAACGAGGTGGTGTCCCCTGCGGCTGTGTAGGATGTTGCCTCCAGGCCCCATTTTGGGGACATCCATGTGCATGTCCTGCTGGGTCCCTGTCCAGTAGGAAAACTGGCAGGGGCTCCTTCCCTGCTGCAGGCTGTCCTCTACCTTTGTTCTGGATTTCCCCTGGGAAGTCTTGCAAGACCCTCCGACTTCGGAATTGGTTGCTGCGTCCTGTGAGAAGCATCTCAAAAGACTCCTGTCACCCTGGCCCAGGGAACGATGCCAAAGTCAGCATGTCTGCGTCCTGACCCACACCCATGCCGCTGAGACTTGGCTGCTGCATTTCAGAACCCTTCCTGCGCACACGGCACCGGCTGCACCGACACCCATGGCTCTCTGCCGCGTGCCCAGCAAACCCCGCCAGAGTCTGCCGCGGGGCTAGCGTCTCTCTTCCCGTGCGTGAATTCCCGAGTGTGTCGGTCCACTTTTGGAGGTAGTTTTTTACCATCGCTCTATTCCATGTTGCGTCCACACAATGATTCCGAGCGGCACCTTTGTAACACAGCTGAGGGCCTGGTAAGGCTTGGGCTTCCTTACTGCTCCTCTTCAAAATTTCCCCGATGAGGACGGATCATTCTGCACCGTGAACAGCAGGCTAGCTCGTGTAGCTACAAGCTCATTCTCTGCCTGCACGGAGGAATCCATGGCGGAGAGTGGCAGCTCGATAAAACGGAGTTTTTCGGTCGTGGTGTCCGTGCTTCTCCACCTTCTCTCCGTCTGGACCTCGCACTCGGTCATCCGCTGCCCCAGGTGCCGTGCCTTTCCCACCGCCCCCGCCTCCCTCCGTTTGCCTTCTGCCTGGCTCACCGCCTTGTCCCCCCAGGCCCCAGCGGTGAGTTTTCTTTAGCTGACTCCCAGGGTTTCCCCAGCAGCAGTCACCACCTTCCCTGGGGACGCTGTTGCTCTGTCCCAGGCGATCGACGCCCGCCCTCGTGAGCAGCAGCACGACAGCAACTTCTCTGTTCCCGAGTCCCACAGGGCACTGTGGCAGTCCCGCCCAGTGGCCATGGCCGGCTGGCTCTGGGGCAAGTGCTATCAGCCAGTGAAGGCCCAGTGGGGTCACGCATTCAGACTGCATCGCAGTGAGATCGGGTGGAGTCAGTGGGGAGGCACAAGGGGAACTCTGCAGTGGGGCCGTTGGGAAGTTGCCACAACAGCAGGGGAAGGGGGCACCGGGAGAGGAGGGAGTGCAGGCCAGGCTGGAATCAGGTGTGGGAGGCAGGAAGGGAGGAGTCAAGCCGGCCCCCTGTGGACCTGCTGAGTGGGACAGCTGGGGACCCTGCTGCTGAGAACTGGAACGGCTGGCCTGGTGCTCAGGACCTCCACCCAGAGACGTCCTACCCTCCTCCCACCTGCTCTCGCCTTCACACCTGCAGTGCTCCCCACGCGAGGGCTGAGGGCCTTTGCTCCCCATGCCCCACCGCCCACCCCCTCCGGGAGCCGCCCACTCTCCAACCCAGTTTTGTCAGAACACAGCTGGGGCTCTGCCTTCTACTCCCTGATGCCGGTTTCTGTGTGCGGCCTCCCAAAGCCCTGCGCCGCCCTGTGTCCCGAGGGACAGGACTCCACAGCCGGTCCTAGTAGCCACTAGCTTTCCCTGGCTTAGGCGGACAGGGACAACGCTGATGGCAGAGTGTGGGAGGAAGGGGGCCCAAGTGCCCCTGTGCCTCCTGTGGGCTCTGCGACCTCAATGCCACAGCCCCGGCTCCGCTGGGCTCCCCCTGCACTCCCCAGGCTGCAGGGTCGGGACTGAGGGCCTGGCCCCCCTCCTGTAGCTCTGCTGAATCTCTGCAAAGGGGCACTAAGTCAGATGGGGAACCCCGGGAGGGGACTCTGACAGCCACAGGTGGCGAGAAAGAGGTCGGGTGCCAACTCCCGGAGGCCCAGGGTCAGGAGCTGCTACTCTAGAATTAAACTGTTGGCACATGAAGCCATGGCTGGTGTAGCTCAGTGGATTGCACGCAGGCCTGTGAACCAAAGGATCAGGGTTCGATTCCCAGTCAGGGCACATGCCTGGGTTGCAGACCAGTTCCCAGCAGGGGATGCAGGAGAGGCAACCACACATTGGTATTTCTCTCCCTCTCTCCTCCCCTTCCCCTCTAAATACATAAAATCTTGAAAAATAGAAAAACAAACTGTCTGCACATGGACTGTGGTGCTCACATGCCACCGTGGGACTGGGGCAAGTGACGCCAACAGCCTCGGCCTGAGCTTGCTTCCATCGGAGGACCTTGTACCCTGTGGCCGCAGCAACCAGAGCATGGTCCAGCGTCTGCTGGCCCAGTCTGCCTACAGCCTCAGCATCGTTAGGATGTTACTTGCCTTGCAAGTGATCACAGGAGACAGTGTCGCCAAATGTTACACCACTTGCCAAATGCCATCTTCCAGTAAACACCGCCTCACTGCCTGCCCCGCACCCTGGAAGTCACGTGGGTCAGGGTCATCCCAGAAGTCACGTGGGTCAGGGTTCATGTCAGCAGCCTCTTACTTCTGGCCCCGAGACCTGCATGTCTTGCGGCAGGACAAGGGGGCTGTGACAGTGTCCCCCCAGGGTCACTGCCCACAGCAAGTACGGCTGGTTTCTCCTCCTCGCCACATCCCATCACGTCTCTGCCACCTGCCACATGGTGTCACAGCATGGCCTCTCCCGGGGGGCCAGCCGTGCTGACAGGAGAGGTCAGGGGACACCATGTGCACTTTCGTGAAGCCTCAGCTTAGGAAGGCCACATGCCACTTTTGCTTATGTTTTACGGACCAGAGCAAATCACGTGTCCAGGTCTGACAGCTACTGGACAGAGAAGGACCACCTTCCCAGAGGGGTGGCCGGCAACACACTGGAACGCGACTGCCTTAGAGAGAACATCTCAGGAGAGCACCGGAAAGTGTTAAGTGGGAGGAAAACATAGGCATTCTGCAGCGGAAAACTCTTCTTCGAATCTCGGCCTGAAAATGTCGAGCCGAACGCACAGCTGCAAGGATTGCATTTTTATTGCGTTTTGTGAAACTTTCAGAAAGCCATCTCGTCAGACAGATGGGCCGTGATCGCTGGGGAGAAAGCTGCCCCGGCGGCTGGCACAGCGGAGGTGTCGCTGTGCACGCGCACACTGCAGCCTGCTCTCCTTGGCCGCCGGGGTGTCGACATCTCGCAGACCGTCCCCATTACATTAACGATGGCTGGCCTTCTCCCCGACAGACCTCGGGCACGAGCTAATAAAGTGCAGGACAGACAAACAACAGCCGGTGTGGACACGGACTTCTCAAGCTGGCTTCGTGGGTGAGCAGCCGAACACGAGTCTGAAGAGAATTATTCTCCGCCTGATATCCGAAGCCTTTTCAAAAACCCATCGAGTGTACCTGCGTGGGTCTGTTTCCAGCTTCTCTTTTCAGTCCCGCTGGTCTGTGTCCGCTCCTCCGCCAGCGCCACACTCTCTCGGTGGCTCCACACTGTCTCAGGATCGGGCAGCGACTCCTCCCACCTTTTTCTCTGTCGAGATCATTTGAGCCCTTCCAGGCTGTGCCGCTTCACACAGATTTCAGAACCAGCTTGTCTACTCTAAGATGTGCTTGGGTTTTGATAGGGGATGCAGTAAACCTGCGGAGCGTTTCAGGGAAAACCGACCCACTGACGCCGTCGAGTGTTCAATGCCAGGAGCGCAGGAGGCCTCTCCGTTCACTGGACCGCGGGTTGCTTCCATCAGCACCTTGCGGTTTTAGACACCGCGACCCGCACATACTTTGTTAATTGAACACTCGGGTATTGCCTTATCTTTGGAGCGACCGTAAATGGTGTTGCATTTTTAATTTCGGTTTCTGCATGTTCATTGTCAGCTTATAGAAATGTAATTGACTTCTGTGTTGATACTGTGTCTCATGACCTTGCTGAACTTGTATGTCAGTTCTAGAAGTTAACTTTTTTCTTCTGTATGATTTGGGACTTTCTGTATAGACAATGGTGTTACCTTCAAATAAAGATAGTTTTCTTTCTTCCTTTCTAATATGTATACCATTTGTTTCTTTTTCTTGCCTTAATCGATGGCTAGAACTTCAATATTCAATATTAATAGGTTATTCCTGATCTTAGGGAGAACCAGTCAGACTTTCACAATTAAATACGCTCTTAGCTATAGGTATTTTTTAAGATGTTCTTTACTTAGTTGTGGTTGTACTCTTTCTAACTTCCTGAGAATTTTTACCATAAGTGGTTGCTGAATTTTATCAAATGCTTTGTCTGGGTCAACTGATATAATCACATTGTTTTTATTCTTTACTGTGATCATGTGGTGTGTTAGACTGATTTTCAAACACACAACCAGGCTTGCACACCTGGAGCAAGTACCACCGGGACACACTGTAGAATTACTTTTAGATACAGTTGGATTTAGTTTGCTAATATTTTGTTGAGGGCTTTGATTCCAAGTTCTGAGGTTTGTCTTATTTAATTTCACTCTCTTTGTCTGTTTCAGGTATCAGGGTAAGACTGGCTTCATGGATAAATTGAGATCTTTCCTCATTTTTAACATGACTGTTCAGGGCTATACATTTCCCTCTTGGCACTGCTTTGGCTGCATCCTTTGTCTCATACACTGACAAAAATGTTTTGCTGTTAACACTTAGTTAGCAACAGCCAAAGTAGCTTGGGGCCCACTGAACAAAGGACATGCTCGGCGATCGGAGCAGTCACCTTGACTCATAAACAGACCCTCTCACACCCTCTGCAGGCGGATGTCCAGGGCGCTGTTCCATCAAAGCACTGAGATGGCAACAGAGCTCAAGATGAACCAAATAAGCAAAATACTCTTTCTGCCTAGGCAAAAACTGTCTTCTAAGACTTCCCATACCTCCGGAGATAGGGCAGGAGTGTTAGCAACTCGACTGCACACCTTTAAAATTCAGTGCTGCCTTATATCCTAACTGGAGGGGAAGGCAAACAGAAGGACATCTTATGGGAGGAAGCACAGAAAAATCCGAGGTAAGCAAAACACCCCAGGGTGCACTTTTGTTCCAGGTGTAACAAGAAAGACAGAGAGCAAGAATAAGCGGCGAACACAGGAGGAGACAGATGCTGAAAAGTTGCAGTCATCAGGGACATGCAAGTCCAAGCCACAATGACATAGCACCTCACGCCCACCGGGATAGCCAGAGTAAAAAAGACAGGTAATAAAAAGTGTTGAGCGTATGCACGGAGTCAGCTCTATTTGTGGGAGCATTACATGGTAGGGTTATTCTGGAAACTAGTGCAGCAGTTCCACAAAAACATAAAACATACTTACCACTGTACTGTACATTTTAAAGTGACTAAGATGGTAATTTTTTTTAATTTGTTGATTTTAGAGAGAGAGGGAACGAGGGAGGGAAGAAGAGATTGAGCGAGCAAGCGAGAGGCGCAGCGAGCCGTTGCTCCTTCACACACTTACTGGTTGTCTCCGGACCTCAGACCAACCCGCAGCTCTGATGCTTGAAGACAACGGCTCCGACCGACTGAGCTACCTGGCCGGGGCCAAAATGGTTAATTTTATGGCACGCTATTTCCCCACAACAGAAACCAACAACATGGAATTACTATGTGACTCAGCAATTCCTCTCCTCGGTATGTATCCAACTGAAATGAAAACCTACGTCCACACAAAAACTCGCACACAAATGTTCAGGGCACTATTACTCCTAAGAGCCAAAAGATGGGAAGAAGCCAAACGTCCACAAACTGACAAACGGGTAACAAGGGAAACGCCGTCTGCTTCCATACCCTGGGGTGCCCAGACGCATCACTCCGCACGGTGGAATGTCACTCGGCCACAGAAAGGAGGGAGGTGCTGATCTGTGGAACAGCGTGGCTGACCCTGTAAACAGCATGTTCAGTGAAAGCAGCCAGACACCAAAGGCCACATATGGTGTCACTCCATTAACATGAAATGTGCAGAACAGAGACGTAGAGAAAGGAAGCAGGTCAGTGGTTTCCATGGGGGGAACGAATAGGGGGTGATGGCTGGTGGACACGGGGTGCTCTTTGGGGTGATGGAGATGTTCTAGAACTAGACAGTGGCGGCGACTGCAAAACCTCGTGGATGTGCGGATAACCGCTGCACTGGTGAGGGATGAGCCACGTGGACATTTGGGGAAAGCTTCCCAAGCCCATGGGAGGGAGAGGCCTGGGTGGGATGTGTGCCTGGACCAGCCCGGTGGCTGGAGAGGGTGGGGGGCAGTGAGGGGCAGAGGCCAGCAAGTGCGCTGGGCCGAAGGAGGTGGCCCTGCCCTCACACAGCTCACAGGCCTTCACAGCAGATGGCGACAGTGACCCAGGGTGAGGGCGGAGGGAGGGGAGGGCAGGGGTGGAGACCGCAGCGGAGCAGCCCTCGAGGGGCGTCATTTCCAGTGTCACTCCTGCAGGGGGTCAGGGGGTGATGCCAGGCTCAGAGGGTGAGGAGACCCAGAAGAGGGAGCAGGGACCTTCCCAAGAGCTGGCCCGCAGCCCCCCACAGCTGCTCTGCTTCCTTGTAGCCGAGCCTGACTCTGCTCCAGGCAGTGACGAACCTGGTCCTGGGGAGACATTGTGACTGTACCCCTCTGTTCTAGAGCGGCCCCTCCACTAGCCCCTCTCCCAGCTCTGCCAGCTGCCGCCCTGGCTCTGGAAAGCGAGGTGCAGCGGTCTGTCGTCCGTAGCAGGCTCGCCCCACCAAAGCCAGGGTGTAGGAGGGGAGCCCGCACCCTCCCTCTACCTCCTGGGTTGGAGGCAGGCAGCAGGGGTTTCGAGACCAGGAGAAGCCGGCGCCCTAACACAGACTGGGGAAGAAGGGCAGGCTCTGCCCCTCGGCCCCTGAGGCCACCTCCTCTAGGGCTATCTTGAGGGTGAGTCACTGTGGGCAGGATTGTCACGTGCAGCCCACAGTGCTCCGGGCCCACCCGGTGGGGGTGGGGCAGCAGGGTGACTGCCACCCAGGCTCTGTGCTCTTCACGCTGCGGGTCACCTGGAGGGAACTCGTGACTTGCACTTTCAATTTTTCCAGTATTTGTTACTACATTCTTCCGCAGTGCACCCCCGTTCTAGTGGTTAGGCACTCTCGGTTTTCACATTCAGGAAACCCTTGGCACCTACTTATCTACTCTCAGTTTCAAAAAGATTAACCTCTAGAGAAAAATATTATTTCTTTCTTATGAAAATAGCCTTGGAATAACTTCAGGCTTTTGAAATGCAGGCATTCCTGCAGATCTGATACTATTGTGAGCTCACATGTCTTACCACTGCGAAGTCAGGGTAGAAAACACATCATCTCTTTCAGGTTCCTGGAATAACTTCAGAAGTTCTGGGTCCCCGGATAAGTGTGCAAGAATGCGCAATTCAATCTGCGAAAAGTCTGTGAGAAAGAGCTTTGCGTTGATTCAGAACCCACCAACAACGTCCCTCCTTGTTGCTACTCACGCCTCGGCCCCCGCTCGCACCTCAGCAACAGGGTCCACACCTCCGCCCCTCTGCCGGGGTCCTGGGTCAGCAGGGCCACTGACCATACCGTGGCTGCAAGTCCCAGAGACCCCTCGGCCTTCCGTGAGGCCGGCTCTGCCTCTGGAGGGCTGCATCCATGCCTCCGTTCATTCTGAACATCAGAATTTCAGAAAGGGCTTACTGTGTGCCAGGCAGTGGTGGCGAATAAAGCGGGCAGCAGCCCCTTTGCTTGGGGAGGTCTCCCTGTGTGTCAGGGAGTGTGGCAGGTGAGACAAGGCACGGAGGGATAGGCGGAGGTCCAGGAGATGCCAGGTGCAGAAACGTGCTGCTGTGATGGGGGTGGGTGCGTGCCTCATAAAGACCGTGATATCTGAGCAAAGGCACAGAGGAGGCCAGGGAAGGCGCGAGGCACCATCTGGAAATGAGGACTCCAGCTGGGGGCCCGCAGAGCAGCCCGCATGGCTGGCCGGAGGGGCAGGCTGAGCAGGCTGGGGTAGGAACTTGCCATCTGGGTGTGGTGAAGTGAGGGGCGCTGGGCGCAGAGTGTACTTGTTTAATGCGCACAAGAACTCTTTGCCTCATATAACTATTTGCCTCTGGGTTTATTTCACAAAGTAAGTTGTGTAAGTTCCTTTGAATGACTCTCAATTTCTAAATATTTTAATGGTGCAAAGCGCATACATGAGCTCCGAGGACATGTAGCGCCTCTGCCCTGGTCCGCCCGTACCTGCTGCCAGGAAGCTGTGTCCCTCGGCTGCGACGAACATGGTCCTCGGGGCGATTGTGAGGGTGTCCTCCTCTGCCCCTGAGGGGTGAGTGCAGGACATGGGGTGAGCGTGGCCATGAGCTCACCCACAGCTGCCCCTCACACATAGTAATTGTACCGCCATCCTCAAGTCAGAGGGGTCCGGATTCCGGACACGTCTGAGTAGGTTTTCAGAATGCACCCAGCTGGATGACAGTGAGGTAGCTTAAGAGAAAGCCCGCTTGTGCAAACATTTCCAGTAACTTTCAGACTAATAAAAGCCACCTCTACAGGTGCTTTTCTATTATTGGGAGGTTGCGGCGGGGGGGGGGGGCGGGGGAGAAGGTCGAAGGGGAGCCGCCATCCCTGCATAACTCCCATCAGCCCCCACTTGCAGCTGCTGCAAGGGCGGGGCTGCATGGCGTGAGCTGTGCTCTGTTCTTCCATGTGCGCTGGGCTCCTGGCCAGGCAGACTGGGAGGAGAGCTTGGGGAGCAGCAGGAGCCCACTCACAAAGGCTGCGGGTCTTCAAGAAAAGTCACCCAGGACTCCAGCAAAGTAGACAGAAATGCGTTACCTCTGTAATCCTGAGGTTTAGTCATCTGAATTGGGTGCTTGGAGATTCCTTGGATGTTCTGTTAATAAGAGAATAGCCTCGGCTAAAAGATTTACTTCCAAGTTAATCTGTACATTTACAGAAATTTGAAATGCATCCGTTTTATTAAACATTAACAATACAGCCCACGCCGCTTCGCATTCTCAGCGAGGGCAGGCGCGTGTTGCTGTGGCCTGGCCTGCGGCCCCAGTGGGCCCCGTCACACACGGCGGCTCCTCGGCTGAGTTAACCTGAAAATTCCCATATCATATGCTACACGCAGACCTTGGTGAGATCTGTATTTTCATTTTCCTGTAACAGCATCTGTGAAGATGAAAGTTCTGGTCTCTCCGCCCTGACCACCTCTCCTCTGGTGCCCTGGGCACTTGGCTCCGGCCCCGTGGCTGATGGAAAACATGTCAGTACCCCCTGAAAGCGCCTGGGGACTGTTCATCAGGTACCATCACAGGTCGGGACGAGAGCAATGGGCCACAGCCACACACACCGAGTGCTGGCCTCTAGCTGTGTTCACACTCAAACCCGGGGAATGTAGGTGTGCCAGCCCCTGGACCCTGGCAGCGCCATGAGTGGTGGCGCCCGGTGTTGCCCAGTGGTGCAGCTCCTTGTGCATCGGCTGGCCTCGTCTCCCTGGATTTGGTCACATGCGCTACTGTGAAAACTGCTGAGCACCCCAGATGCCACCCCAGATGACCGGCAGCCCTGGGCCGTGGCGAGCAGGTGTGGTCACCCTCACTCTTTGAGGTGAGGACACAGAGGCCTGTAGGTGCAAAGCTAGTGGCTCTCGAGTCCTCTGGACATTAGAATCAATGGGCCTTCCAACACATACTGCCCGTGCACACAGCAGGCTCGCAACAGAGCAGAGGTGGAACAGACAGAGAGCCAGGGAACCTGAAGATCAATCCGCAGAAAACGTCCCGTGTAAAGGGGAGAAGTCTTGGGGGGAAGCAAACCGAGCCTGCGGGACCTGTGGGGTGGGTACCAAAGGAACGACATCATTGTGTTATTTGAGCCCCTGAAAAAGAAAACAGACAATTGGGCAGAAAAATTACTTAAAGAAATAATGGCTCAAAAACCCCCCAGTTTAGTGAAAGAAATGTATTTCAGACTCAAGAAGCTGAAAACTCTAAATAGGATAAACTGAAAGACAATCGGGACTGGAAACATCACCCCCAAACTGCTAAAGCCAGAAGGCTGAGACCCAATCCCGGAAGCAGCGGGGGTGGGGGCACGGCGGGCTGGGAGGAAAGAACCGCCTGCTCCGGCTCTCTCTCACCACGGAAGGGAGGGCACGAGAGACCCCGCCGCCAGGGCACCTGCTCTGAAGGAAGGGCTTCCGTGAGCCCTCAGGCCGTGGGGAAACGTCTGCAAAGTCAACCGAGAGCTTCATGGAGGAAGAAGGAACAAGAGAGTCAACACCTGAGCAAGTGCAAAATACCATGTTCGCGTTCAAGTGCTTTGAAACGGTTGTAACCCCTAAAGCCCAAGTCATCACACTTTCTGGGGATGTTCACAGCTTGTAGACACGATCTGACCTATCAGTGTATGTCACTGGCTTTCAAAAATGCTTTACGACTTACTTGAAGTGGTAAAACCTAAAAATACATTAGAATTGATATATATACTGTAATTACCATAGCAATCACTAAAAACACCAGACAAAGAGATTTAGCCCAAAACCCAATGTACACATTGAAAAGAAATTCTAAAAAATATTCAGTAACTCAAAGGAAGGCAGGAGGGAGGGAACAGAGGAACAGAAAACAGAATGAACAAATGAAAAAGTAAAATGGTAGACCCCCAAACAGCCGTACTGATAATTACATTAAATTTAAATTCTTTAAACACACCAAAGGCAGATTTTGTTAGATTACACAAACATAAGATCCAACTATTTGCTGTCTAAAAGAAATCCACTTTGAATATGACTTGGAGTGGCTGATGGTAAATTAGAGGAAAAAGATACACCGTGAAAACACCAATTGAAAGAGACGTAAGTGGCTGCACCGTCAGCAGGAGACGAGGGGACTTCTGAAGACGGGACTCACCCTGTGCAAAGAGAAAGTGACGTGATGGTTAAAGGTCCCTCTACGAAGGGCCTGGAACAATTCTAAGTGAGTGGCCACCTGGCGGCAGAACTCAGGAGCCTGCAAAGGGAGAAGAGGGGGAACCGGAGCCCAGACAAACCACGCGAGGACACTCAGAGGTCCAGCCGCTGAGGCCAGGGCTCCGCAGACATGTAAGAGTACAGCCAGCAGGGAGTGGGGAAGGTTCGAGCAGCACGGCACTGTCGACCAGCCTCCCCTCACTGCCCTTTCCAGAGCCTCGCACGCACTCCGTCAAGTGCACCGCGTACGCCGCTCGGGGTGGACCGTGCCCAGGCCCTAGAACGAGCCTTCACACATAGCATGTTCTCTGACCACAGTGGAATCAAACTGCAAATCAGTACCAGAAAGGTATCTAGAAAATTCCCAAATATCTGGACATTAATGACACACTGCCTAAGCCAAGAGTCAAAGCAAGATTCTCAAGGGAACTTAGAAAATGCATTGAGCCAAAGGCAGAAGAAAACACAGAACTAAAATGTATGGGACGCAGCTCAAGCAGCACCTGGACAAGAAGAAAGCTCTCAGATCAACTATCTAAGCTTATAACCTTGTGAAACTGAAAAAAAAAAGGTGAATTAATTCCAATGTAAGTAACAGAAAAGTAGTAAGTAGTTAAAATGAATGACATTAAAAAGAGAAAAGCAGAAGAGGTAAATGAACGATACCCCAAACTAGAACACCCATAAAATTGATTGACTTCAATTGTTAATCAATTGTTCCAGAAAAAAAGTACCAGGAGGACGCTCCTGCCCTTCCACTGGGCCCTGCCTGCGACTGGGCGTCAGCCACACTTCTGGGGAGGCGGTGGGAACAGAGAGGGCAGCTGTATCTCCACTGGGGGGCAGTGACCATCAGGAGGGTCACTGCTGGCCTCTAGACACCGACTCCACTAGTCCTGACCTGCATGTGGAGACCCGCAGCTGCACCCTCCTAGGCCGCAAGGGTGCCCTCCTCAGGGTGCACAGGGTAGTGAGGGACAACGGACTCACTACGCTGCCGCAGACACAGGTGCCCAGGAGCCCGCCGGTCCTGTGGTGTCACTCCCGTGGTGTCACCCCCGTGCTTGGCACCTACGGCCTTCCTAGCACACAGGAGCAATCCACAGAGAGTTGAGCAATGAAATGAAAAAGAAATAATTTTCATATAACCTAGCAAAGACGCATGATTTTTATCATTTCATGGATGAGAAAACTGAGGTTCCCAGGTGTTAGATAACTTGCTAGTGTCACATGGCTAGTGACATCCCTGGGCTGGGATTCAAACTCCGGTCTGCCTAAAACCAGGGCTCTGCTGCCTGCCGAGTCCCGTCAGACAGCGCCAGATGCTTCCCGAAATCGCTTTTTCTTAAGACCATGTTGGAAAAAGAAACGGGTGAAACGGAAGGCAGCAGGAAGACAGGAAGGACAGCTGGTGCAGGGAGCAGAGCAGGGGCCGCACAGACCTGCCCCACAGGGTGGCCGCCGCGCACTTGTGCTCGGAGCCCCGGGACAGCGTGCGCCCCGCCCAGCATGGGGTTGGGGTCCTGTGACCACCCCGATGGCCTGGGCACGCACCAGCTCACCTCTCCTGGGGTGCCTCTCTTCTGACGTCGTGGGGCCTGCTCCCTCACCTCCTTAAAGCTTTCGTCTGGTGGTCACTGCCTCTGTCAGTCCCCGGCCCTGACTCCGTTTTCCACATTTTAACATCGCCCACATCATGACTCATTTAGTGGGTCTGTGGTCTCCCCCCTGCCCCGACTCCACCGGGACAGCCAGGCACGCAGGAAGGGCTCAGCCGGTGTCTGTGGAATGAAGGGATGAATGAGTGGGCAGGGGCTGGGGCAGGAGGCGGGCAGGGGCAGGAGGCTATCCCAGGCAGGTGCAGGAAGACGCCTGCTGAGGGTGGCAGTGGAAGATGTGTCCTCCTACGCTCCTGAAAGCTGCACAGAGAGACGAACTCATTCCCACTGCAGAGGGACAAAGGAGGCATCCCCACGGCCTGGGGGGAGGCTGAGGACGAGAGCTGAGGAACGGGGGCACAGCTGGGCTGGCCCGGGGCCCTGAGGCCAGCAAACCGCACACACGCAGCGTCCAAGCTGCCAACATCTACACGCCCCATAAACTAGCGGAGGAAGCCCCTCTGCCACATGAACACAAGCTGTAAGAGCTGCCGCGACTGCTTTCTTCCCAGTGACACGCTGGCTACACTTAACACTCAAAACTCAAGTTTAAGTCCCCAGTATCACTCGTTCCTCCAGGAACATGTAGTGACTGCCTATCGTACGGCAGACACTGTGCGTCTCTGGGGTGAAATGTCGAGGCGGCTCCAAGAGCCTGCGGGAGAAGGACAGCGAGGCCTGGTGCGAGGGGCGCAGAGGGTCCCCAGCCCTGGGCCTGCATGGCCACAGTGAAACTGCCACAGACTGCGCCGTGTGCGGCGCAGAAGTGAACCAAGGGCACGGGCCCGAGGGCCCAGGAACAGGCCCATGCGTTTATCAGAGTTGGTAGGGGACTGAGGCGTTACGGATTACTGTCAACTATCAGGGTAAGAACCTACAAGGACAACAGTTACAACGAGCAGTCACCCGAATGGAAAACTAATCGGATCTCTACCTCCCGTCTACACAAAAGCACACCCCGAGGCGGGGGGCGGGGGGCATGGACTGTGGGCCCAATATAAACAGTGCGACCCAGAACTATTCAAAGAAAATCAGAGAAGCTTTACGATGTCCAAGTAAGGAGAGATCCCTTGAACAAGACACAAGAGAGTACAAACCAGACAGAAAAGAGTGCGAACCCGACAACACTAAAGAAGAAAACGTCTGTAACTCAGAGACACAGACCAGGGCGTGGAAGGAAACGCAAACACGCGCACACAGACGGGAGAAGATGTTCACACGAGCAAACGAAAGGCGGTGTCCACCACATAGGAAGAACTTCTGCAACCGATGAAACACAAACCACTAAACTGAAATGGGCTAAGGAGATCAACAGGCATGTCCCTGAAGAAAGCCAAATGACCAGTAATAATGAAAATATACTCACTCTCATTAGTAACAAAAGAAATGCCAATTAAGCCACAGTAAGAGAGGAACTCGCACTCATCAAAGTGGCGAAAAACACACCGTCTGGAAGCCCCGGAGCGGCGGCACGTGCGGGGCAGCAGCGTGTGCGGGGCAGCCAGAGCCCTGGCGAGTGTGGGTGAGCGCGGGAGTGGGCCCCGTCTGGGGGTGACTCAGAAAGCGGCCGGCCGGCATGCTCCACGGCCAGGCCACACCGCGGACACGCTGCAGAGGTGTGCACATGCCCCCGGCACACATCACAGCGTTGTTCTCCCTGCAGCCTCATCTCCGCAGAGACGGAGGAGAGACCGTCCAGCACGCGTGTACGGCGAGGGGCCGCACGGGCGCTGGGGCGCAGGGACTGGAGTGGCCCTGTCCACTGGGGCGGGTTTCCAAACCTAACGCTGGGCGAAGACAGCAAGCTGCAGGGGTGTGTGAATACAACATGGCACCATTCACACAAAGTTTGGAAACAGTGCAAGATCCCACCTATTATGTAAGGAAACATGTTAAAATGGACGATAAACACGGAAGTTGGTTGGGCTAAGGGGGGGAGTGATTTGAGAAGAACGCACTTGGGAAAATGCACCTGCCTCACAGGAAAAGGGCGCGCACCCGACCTCCGCGGGCGGGAGGGCTGGGTCGGGGAAAGGCCCCGGGGGTGAGAGGTAACGGGCAGCGAGCAGACGCAGGCTGGGCTGGAGGAGCGTGTGCCTGGGGTGCGAGGGGCAGAAAAAGGCGATCTAAACAGAGGGAACAGGAGGATGGCTCGAAGGGGAGGGGAGCACGAAAGGTCACGGTGTCACAAACTACATCGAAGCACCAACCTAACAGGACAAAAGTCTCAACTTGGCTCCGACTCAGATACCAAACATGCTAACAAAATATTGCACAGATGGTTAGAAAAGTAAAGACAACGAAGGGGAAAAATACACAAAGCAAAAATCCATCTAAATAATGCTTGGATTTTAACATTTCCAGTCAATATATTCTCAAACTGACATTACAGAAAACATTTTTAAAATGTCAGAAGGGGCTGACTGAGCAGAGGGGACTGAGAGCTGATGGGAGCCCATGGGAAAGGTCAGACATTTTGACGACAAGGGCTGGTGAGGGAGCCAGCGCCCTGGGTGGCGCTGCAGTGAGACAGGATGCGACAAAAAGTGGCCTTGTCCCCGTGGAAACCTTAGAAGGGGTGTCGAAGCCGCACCTGATAAGCAGGTATTGGATGATGAGGCCGGGCTAAGAATGTGGCCTGGGCAGGGGAAGGAAGAACAAAGGCCCTGTGCTTTCCCAGGAGAAGGCGAAAGGGCGCACGCTAGTTCTCAGAGCAAAGACAAAAGCAGGGCTGAGGGGCACACACTGGAACATGGCCGAGTCCCCGGAGAGGAAAATTCAGGCAAACAAGAGCCTTCCTGACCAACTGGTGACCAGCGTGAGGAGCACGACAGCTCGACAGCCCGGCACAGAGAAGGGGTGGGGCCTGTCCCATCAGCACGCTGTTCTCTGGATGATGACCCCAAGCCAGGTGACTTCGGGAGGTGGGTGAATAGCTCAGGGGTGGATCCCACTGGCCCTGGCTGGGAAGCTCGGCAGGTTAGAGCATCATCCTGATGCACCAAGGCTGTGGGTTCGATCCCCAGGCAGGGCACAAACAAGAATCGACCAACAAACACGTGAATAAGTGGAACAACAAACCCCCTTCCTCTCTCTCTCCTCTTTCTCCCTCTGTCGACCCCCTTCCTCGCTCTCCCTCCAATCAGACTGGCCCACACAGCCAGTCCTGTGTTCAGTAGGTGCCCAGTACCACCACGGCCCCGGCACCGAGCTGCACCTGGACATACGTCAGTGAGGCAGGCAGGATGGGTTTGGCCCTCATGGACCTCCCACTCCAGGGAGGAAACCGAAGTGCACGGGCAGGCAAGCGCTGCAGTGAGCCCCCCGACAGAGCAAGTGCAGGGGCCGCCTGAAAAGGATGCACAGGATGCCAGACCGAGGCTCGGTAAAGCAGATGCTGACATGTGCGCCGCTCAGTGCTGAGAGGCATGAAGAATGCCGGGCTTGGGCCGGATTGAAAACTAGTGGATGGGAGCTTCTATGCCCACTCGGACTGTGGGCATTTGAAAACAAGTGCTGCCGTCTCACCCTGACAAAACACAGATGGTCTGTGCAGCGACCCCCTTCTCAAACCCAGCAGAGAGACGGGTACCTGGCAGAGAACGGATCAGGGATCCGTGGGAGGAAATGACCGAAGGCCCGGGAAAGCCCGTCCAAAGGGATTAGAAAATGGGGCAGGACACTCCCACGGGCCAGGAGCATCTCACTCTCCGAAAGGTCCCGATTCGTGGGACAGCAGGCAGGGTGCGCAGGAAGGCCTTGTTTTGGGAGCAGGCGCTCATGAGCCGCATGAGACAAAGCACTTCTCAGACCTGCCTCACACATCATAAAAGCAAGGCCAGAAAGCAACAATCTGCTCCCAGGAAACTTAGCTCGTCCCAGAAGAAAGCCCAGGAATCCTCACAGGAATACACAAGGGTCCATGACCTGGCCATGTAAAATCTGCAACATCCGACCCCCAAACCATAAGTACCAGGCATGCAAAGAAGCAGGGAAATAGATTCATAATGACAATACCCTGACCTGTAGTGGACGCAGGGGTTGGAAGTACAGACAAGGACAGTAAAACAGAAAAACAGTTATTACAACTGCATCCAAAATATTGGAAAAAACTAAGTAGAGGTAGCAATGACAAAAAAATCCAAGCTGAATTTCTAGAAATGAAAACTACCATGTTTAATAAGAAAGCACACTCAGTGGGATTGACACTGGATTGAAGGTGACAAAAGATGAGTGAACTATAGGACAGTAACAGAAACTGCCCACATTGAAACAGGAAAAAAACATCCCAGGGAAAGAAGAAAAATGAGTCTCGGTGAACTGCGGGACAAGTTCAAGTGGGTGTCTAAAGGGGACAACAGGAGGAGCAGTGCAGGACGCGAATGAGTAACTTCCAACTCAGTGAGCCTCAAACACAGGAAGATGAAAAAACTACACCAAGGTGCATCGTAATCACATACTTCAAAACGAGTGATTATAAGAAACAAACAAATAACAGCCAGAGAAAAAGACACATTTCAGAGAGAGAGAAAGCTGCAGAGGACGGTAGCTTTCTTCTCAGAAACAACGTGAGTAAAGCAACGTCTTCAAAGTGGAAAGAAAAAAATTTCGGCCGAGAACCTGCTGCCTCACAGGAAGAACTTTCAGAAACAGAGGTGAAATAAAAGCATTTTCGGACGCACAGAAGCTGGCAGACTTCACTGCCAGAGGCCCTTCCTGTAGGGCCCGAGGGAAAAAGGAGCTGCCGGGAATCGCCAGGGGCACGAGGGGGCGGGGCGCTGGCGTGGCCACGCCCACACAGCTTTCCTTGGGGTTTCAACCTACGAAGCAGATGCAGGCGGAAGGAAACAGTAGGCTGCAGAATGCGAACCGCACTACAGAGTAAGATGCGTGATGAGGACAGCACGAAGGCCCGGGAGTGACGGCTGGTGCTGTGGCCCGGAGTCCGAAGACAGGCTGTGACAGGTGAAAGCCCAGGGCTGCATCTGCTAAGCCAGCCTCCAGGATGACAGAGCAGTCCCTGCCGGCACACCGAAAAGACTGACGAGGACCACCAAAACCCAGTGACTCCACTGGGTAGGTGGGTGGGCTGGGCTGGGAGTAAAAGAAAGAAAACTGTTTTTGAACCACAATTATGAATAAATAAATAAACAGACAAACAAATAAAGAAATAGAAATTATAGTTCTATCTATCTTTAAAAAAAAACCAAACAGCCCTGGCTGGTGTAGCTCAGTGGATTGAGCACAGGTCTGCGAACCAGAGGATTGCGGTTCGATTCCCAGTTAGGGCACATGCTTGGGTTGCAGGCTGGTTCCCTGCAGGTCAACTCCCAGCAGGGGACGCATAAAAGGCAACCATACATTGATGTTTCTCTCTCTCCTTCCCCTCTACATAAATAAATAAAATATTTAAAAACAAAACAAAAAAAAACAAACAAAAAACTCAGTGAACCCAAAAGCAGGCAGAAGAAGAGGGAAAGGGGACCGAGAACAGTCGGGATAAACAGACACAAAGAGCAAGACAGCTTTGGCCCAAACCTGTAAACGGACGCACGTAAATGGACCGAGATCCCCGAAGAGGCAGAGGCTGTCGGGATGAACGCAAACCAGACCAGNAACTGTTTTTGAACCACAATTATGAATAAATAAATAAACAGACAAACAAATAAATAAATAGAAATTATAGTTCTATCTATCTTTAAAAAAAAACCAAACAGCCCTGGCTGGTGTAGCTCAGTGGATTGAGCACAGGTCTGCGAACCAGAGGATTGCAGTTCGATTCCCAGTCAGGGCACATGCTTGGGTTGCAGGCTGGTTCCCTGCAGGTCAACTCCCAGCAGGGGATGCATAAAAGGCAACCATACATTGATGTTTCTCTCTCTCCTTCCCCTCTACATAAATAAATAAAATATTTAAAAACAAAACAAAAAAAACAAACAAAAAACTCAGTGAACCCAAAAGCAGGCAGAAGAAGAGGGAAAGGGGACCGAGAACAGTCGGGATAAACAGACACAAAGAGCAAGACAGCTTTGGCCCAAACCTGTAAACGGACGCACGTAAATGGACCGAGATCCCCGAAGAGGCAGAGGCTGTCGGGATGAACGCAAACCAGACCAGTGACATGCTCCCTACGGTAAACGTGCTTTACATGTAAAGATGCAAGTACAATGCTGGGAGACGCCACACCGACACTAGTCCCAATAAAACAGCAGTGGCTGTTTTAACACTAACGGTGGATGACATTTTCATTGTTTATGAATTTATGTATAATGTGTTTTATTTTAAATTTATATTTTTATATTACACAAAACAGATTTGAGTAAATATTATCATGGATTAAAGAAGGTCATTTCACAGAAATAATAGGACACCACAGTCCTTAGTGGTTTGGTCCCAAACAAAAGAGCTTCAAGTCCAGGAAGCAAAACCTACAAGGAGATGGACGAGCTAAGCCTGCAAGTGGCAGAGGACAACTCTGCACTGTGGATGGAGACTCGAGCGCCTGAGAGTCACACAGAAAACCTTGAAGAATACGGCAGGCGGGACAGCACTACCGGCCGCCTTGAGCTGAATGGGAGTTAGAGACCCTTCGACCCATAACCGAAGGCACACGGAATGGTCAGGGAGTAAACTTCCCACAGAGAAGCTTCCAGGCTCAGACGGTTTCAATAGTAAATTCTACTAATTATGGAGGAAACGAAAACAATTCTACAGAAATTCTTCCACAAACCTGAAGAGGAGGGAATATGTTCAATTCACTATTTAAGGTTAGCATTAATCTGCTACCAAGACCAGACAAAGACACAACAATGAAAGAAAACTAATAAACAATGCCCATCGCTAAAACAGATGCAAAAATTCTGAACAAAATTTTAGCAAATCTAAACCAAACACACACACACACACATATAAAGGATAAACATCAAGACCAAATGGGCTTTATTCCAGGAATGCAGAATTGGCTTAACATAGGAAAACCTATCAGTGTAATCCACTATATAAACAAATTTAGGAGGAAAAACCGTATGACCATCTCAATAGATGCAAAAAATATTTTTTGGACAAAATCCAACATCCAGATACAAGCTCAGCAAATTGTTACTTGAAGGGAACCCCTGGAGCTGGTTAAGGTGCTGATATAGAACCCGCAGCTCACAGCCTTCTCGCCGACGAAACCAAGTGCATGCCCCTCAGACCAGCAACGAGACAGGACAGGACGCCCGCCCTCACCACCTCTGCTCGACGTGGTGCAGAGTGTCCTGGCCAGCACAACCATGCAAGAAAAACCAACAAAAGAAGTCCAACTTAGACAGGAAGAACTAACACTTCTTTTACTCACATATGGCATGACCATCTACGCAGAAAACCAGACGGAAACTACAAAGAAAAGCTACTAGAACTGAGGTTCTGCGATGCAAAATCAAAATATAAAAATCAGGTGTATATCTATGTACTAGCAATGAACACTTCAGAATAGAAACAGTTCGATTCACAACAGTACCAAAACAAGAACACTTAGCCCTGGCTGGTGTAGCCCAGTGGATTGAGCGTGGGCCTGCGAACCAGACGATTGCAATTCGATTCCTGGTCAGGGCACATGCCTGGGTTGCAGGCCAGTTCCCAGCAGGGGACTCATGAAAGGCAACCATACATTGATATTTCTCTCCTTCTCTCCTTCCCTTTCCCTCTAAAAGATAAATAAATAAAATCTTAAAATAGAACACTTAATGCTAAAAAAGACCTGTGCCCTGAAAACTACAAAACCTTGCCAAGAGAGTCTGCCCTTCTAAAGAGATGGCAGACGAGATATTGTTAAAATGTGAATCTCCCTAAATTGAGTTCTAGACTCAATGTAATCCCAATGCAAAACTCAGCAGACCTTTTGGTAGAAATTTAAAAGCTGATTATGCATGAAGTCCCAATAAAAACACGAAAGACCCAGAATAAGCAAGCTGCTTCCTAAAAAGGACAGTGTGGGAAGAGTCACACTCCCGGTGAAAACAGAGTGAGGCAGCCCTGGGGTGTCAGGCGCCGCGTGACAACTGCTACAGATGACACCGTGCTGTGTGCAGGGTGGGGCCAAGGCAGGCTTGCAGCTGTGAGTGCGTGGAACAGGCTTCATCCTTGCATTGTGACTTATTAATCATTGGGGTGTTTCCACACCAGCAACTGTAAGCCTGTCTCTGTGCCCCCCAGCATCTGAAAGTTGCTAAGAGAGCAGAGCTCAAAGATGCTGTCACAAGGACAACCCTGTAGCGTGGTGAGGCTACGGTGCTGACCGGGCTCCCTGTGGACAGGGAGGAGCCTGGCATCTTGGTGTTGTTTGTGAATCACTGGACTCAGCCTGGGGCTGCACACGGGGAGCTGTTGCCCTACACAACATACCCAAGACTTCAGAACTGAAGGGACAGATGGATCACAGCTTGGTTCCCAGACTGGCCACTGGGCGGCTATCATTTGGGGACATTCGAATCAGCCTGTAGGGGACAGCCTGTAGGTGCTTTGGAACCTGAACATATGTTGGAACCAGTGCTCATGGAACGCAGGTCACAGCTTGCAGCCTGAACCTAACCGGGTGGATTGCCCAGTAAAACAAAAACATCAACGTTTTTTAAAAATATATTTTATTGATTATGCCATTACAGTTGTCCCATTTCCCCCACTTCATTCCCCTCCACCCTGCACACCCCTCCCCCACATTCCCCTCCTTTAGTTTATGTCCATGTGTCACAAGTTCTTTAGATTCTATATTTCCCCTACTATTCTTGCCCTCCCCCCTGTCTATTTTCTACCCACCGTCTATGCTACTTATTCTCTGCACCTTCTCCCCCCTTCTCCTCCCCCCACTCCCCTGTTGCTAACCCTCCATGTGATCTTCATTTCTATGGTTCTGCTCCTGATCTAGCTGTCCTCTTGGTTTGCTTTTGTTTTAGGTGTGGTTGTTAATAACTGTGAGTTTGCTGTCCTTTCACTGTTCATATTTTTTATCTTCTTTTTCTTAGATAAGTCCCTTTAACATTTCATATAATAAGGGCTTGGTGATGATGAACTCCTTGAACTTAACCTTATCTGAGAAGCACTTTACCTGCCCTTCCATTCTAAATGAAAACTTTGCTGGATAGAGCAATCTTGGTTGTAGGTCTTTGGATTTCATGACTTGGAATACTTCTTTCCAGCCCCTTCTTGCCTGTAAGGTCTCTTTTGAGAAATCCGCTGACAGTCTGATGGGAACTCCTTTGTAGGTGACTGTCCCCTTATCTCTTGCTGCTTCTAGGATTCTCTCCTTCATTTTAATCTTGGCTAATGTAATTATGATGTGCCTTGGTGTGTTCCTCCTTGGGTCCAACTTCTTTGGGACTCTCTGAGCTTCCTGGATTTCCTGGAAGTCCATTGCCTTTGCCAGATTGGGGAAGTTCTCCTTTATTATTTGTTCAAATAAGCTTTCCACTTGTTGCTCTTCCTCTTCCCCTTCTGGTACCCCTATAATTCGGATGTTGGATCATTTAAAGATGTCCTGGAGGTTCCTAAGTCTCTCCTCATTTTTTTGAATTCTTGTTTCTTCATTCTTTTTTGGTCATTTTTTTTCTTCCTTCTGGTCCACTCCCTTGGTTTGAGTCCCAGTTTCCTTTCCATCACTATTGGTTTCCTGTGCATTTCCCTTCATTTCAATTAGTTTAGCCTTCATGTGTTCCTCTAATTTGTGACTAAAATTGACCAGTTCTGTGAGCATCCTGATCACCAGTGTTTTGAACTGTGCATCTGAAAATTTGGCTATCTCTTGGTCACTTCGAATTATTGGCTCTGGGGCTTTGAGCTGTTCTTGAGCCATAATGTTTTGGTCTGTTTGTGCCTGTTATGTATGAGGGGCGGAGCCTTAGGTGTTCACCAGGGCAGGGTGACCCAGTTGCTGGGTTGTGACACTATATGTGGGGGCGGGGTCAGAGAGGGGCAATGGTGTTTGTTCTGCTCTCTCTCGGATTTCGGTCCCCTCTGCTGCTTCCTGTAAGCAAACTGGGCCCTTCTGGTGCTGGTTCCCGGGTGTGTGGGCCTGTGCACCCTCCAGGACCCTATGGGTCTCTCCAACAAACTCTGTGTGAGCCTGGGAGCCTCTCCCGGCACCTCGACCCTGAAAGTTTTTCCACTTGGTGCTTTCAGGCTCTAATTCCCATCACTGGGGCCCTAGCCTGCGCAGTCTGTCTCACTGCTCGCTCCTTCGCCTGGTTTATCTGCGCACGAATGTGAGCCCACAGTCAGTCTGCCGCCTTGCGCCCTCACTGGGTCTGCCTGTTGCCACCCCATGCCTGGGATCCGCCAACGGCCACCTTTTCGCCTGGGTTGGTCGTGGATCTTTCCAGCCCAACCCCGCTCCACCGCTGACTCTGCCCCTCTTACTGGTCTGGCTGACTGGTTTGTTGTTGTTGGACTTCCGTACAGTTCAATTTTCTGTGTTTTGGCTGTGTTTTTGTTACTAAAACTTTGTTGTCTTTAAACTTGGTTGTGTGAGGAGGCACAGTGTTTCCACCTATGCCTCCATCTTGTCCGGAAGTCCTAAAACATCAACATTTTAATGCGATTCCTAAACAAGACCCATCACAACACAATGTTCAAAATGCCTAGTGCACGGCCCCAAATTACCAGGCACTCGAGAAAGCAGACAGTCCCCAAATCACACGAGACACTGAGGACGAGATGACACAGGTGTTGGCATTGTCTGAGAAAGGCCTTAAAAGGCTTTCACAAAAACACTCCGACAAGTTCATCGCGTCTATGACAGGAGTTGAATCAACTGAGCCAACCGACCATTTTCTCCCAGTTCTTAGAACAAACTGTAACCTGTCACCAACTCACGAAAATGTCAAAACATGGGAAAGACGTGCACCAACCAGGGACAAAAACACTTTACCTTTTCCCATTATTAGAAACCATCCCGAAGCAGACTGCAAGAGTGCACGGTAAGAGCACTTTTTAACAACCGCTTTCTCTGGGGAGGACCTATGTGTGTGTGTGAGAGACAAGCTTTCTGGAAATGTTGAAAAACAGCTATCATCTGATTTTTAAAAATGTTACTCAAGTGTATTTTGCGCACTTGGAACAAAAAACAATGCACTTCAGGCTCCAGGCACTTTGGGGAACACAACACACTACCTGTTTAAATATGTGTGGCTGGATTCAAGTTCAATGTGTGAGAAAATGAAAACACAGGAGTTCTGTGAGAAAATAGGGTGACGGCCCCATTAATGTGGGGCTGAGGAAGGCCATTCTAAGGTGACAGTGGGTAGAGACAGATGACAAGGCCTTCAGTCCAGGGAGCCACGGCAGACGGCAGGAAGGTGTGGCCGCACCCACTCTGAGCCACGCCAGGAGCTGAGCGTGTCTGGAGGCCAAGCTAAGAACAGCTACGAAAAGGACAAATGTCACACCCTTGGACCTGGCAGTTCCACACCTGCCTGTGTGTCCCACCAAGCGCGAGCACCAGCACACCAGGGCGCACGTGCGCAGTGCCAACTGCCGCCCACTCCGGAGCTCAGCAGAGAAACGCAGGAGACACTGGACAAGAGTGAAACGGGCCTGCCAGGGGCCCTGCAAGCAGCCGTCAAGCTGCTGGTGAGAGGAAAAGCAAGGTGTGGGAAAACGAGGCTCTCCTTCTGTGAACTAAGTGGCGAGGTCACCACATGCCCCTGTGCACACACGGATGGATGCACGCCGGTCTGTGAGAGGTTGGTAGTCCGTCTGGAGGAATACATGGGCGCCCACACTTGAGACTGCCAGTGTGGGAGACCAGGGCACTGGGCTGAAGGGTGCGGGCTGCCAGCTGGTGTGATGATGGAGGGTCCCCGGTCATTGACAGCACGCAGGGTGCAACCCTGTCCACGTGTGTGTGTGTGAGGTACACACGTGGAGAGAAACATTAGAGGGCAGCTACCCCGAGGTTCACGGTCGTTACCGCAGGCTCTGCACTTCCGGGTGACTCTTATGTTGTTGTTTATGTTTGGATGTACTATTTGAATTTTTTACAATGGCCACACATTATCTGTAAAATAAAAAGCCACTTTAAGTATGGCAAACAGAATGTATTTTAGAAATCAAAGGGCAAAGGAAAGCAGAGGAAAGTAATCCAACGTTTTGCAGAGGGTCAACCCTCACTGAACAGAGAGCTTCCCTGCACCTGGGCGACAAACCGCACCCTCCGGGGACATGGACAAATGGCACAAACAGACAAGTCACAGAAGAGCGACTGTTTCATGCAGTCACTTACGTAAACTTGAGTGACTATTTTAAGTAGAAAGTTACAAATCGGGCCAGGAAATAGTAAGCGCAACGAAGACTCTTACTGGCAAGGATGGAGGCACCGGCACCTCACACATTGGTTAGTTGGGAACGTAAATAACTTTCTTTCTGGAGGACAATTTAGTAACATAAAGTCTTAAAAAAACACATATTTTGACTCAGAAGTTCCATCTCTAGGAATTCACACTATGGAAATCCTCAAGAAAACGCAGCCAATATATGGCATTTGAAAGCAGCCAATATATGGCAACTGAAAGCAGCCTAAATGGCCACCAGCAGGGGCGGCCTCTCAGCAGAGGCAGCGCGGACTCCCAGGTCAAGGTAGTGCCTAGTGCCGGACGCGCGTGCTACGCTCACAGCTCCTCCTCCCAAAGTGCAGCTGAAATAGCGGCAGAAGAAGTAACACTGGAGCCTCACCGGACCCCTGGGAGGGGCGCTGCCCATGGTCCTCGCAGGCAGGGTGGAGGCACAGAACTGCTCTCTGAAGGGGGATGTTCAAAACAGGACCTTCCTGGAAAGGGCTCAATGTTCAAGAGACAGCTGGCGGCTCAAGAGTCCTCAAACGGCGTCCCCCACTGAACGCCACCACTCCCACCCGGCCCAGGGGGCGCTGGGCAGCCCGAGCCTCGTTCCACTCCACTGTCGCCCGCTTGCCTGTGTGCACGCGTGGGCCGGTGCCAGCATGGCAGGACGCAGTGCAGACTGTGTGCCGCGGGGACCTGCAGGACAGACACGAGCAGCACAACGGAAGGGAACGAGGCCTCCCATGTTTTCTCCTCTAAATTTCTGCGTCCCTTGCATTTCTTTCCCCCGAACATATGTTCACATGTACACACAGTTCAGTACATACTTAAATCATTCATGCACTTAATTCGTATATTTAAAGCATTCCATTATTTAAGTCCAAATATACATTCATATACATATTGATGTGTAATATCAAGACTTTTAAAATAAAGTTAAAAAGCATAAAATAGAAGTGTAGTTTCGTTCTTGTAGAAAAGTTGTATTTTATAAACACATGCACTCGGCCAAGCTCCTGGGAGGCCGCCCCACCCCCACCCCCCGGCATGCAGCCACAGTTAATTCCTCATGGGGGGACCCCAGGGGACTTCCATCAGTATTTTTTTTTACATTTCTTTTCTGCACTTAAGGAACTGTTCCTGTAATGAGAAACTAGTAATGAGTTGTCTTTAATTCAAAAATATAAAACCATTTAAAAAGTTGATAGCTTTAAGAACTCTTACACCCACACCCCACACTCGGGCATCTGCGGCGTTTTTCTCAGGGGCAGGTGTCAGAGCCTCAGACAGCTCCGCCCGTTTCCGGGCGTCAGAAGCCGCGCATTCAGCACAGATCTGAAAAATGACGGTAGGGGTGGGAACAGGGCACCGGTCGGTCGTGCCCCCAGCACTGTGGGCACAGCTCCCTGGCTGGGAGGGGCCCCTCCCTAACCGAGCACGATAGCACAGTACGTGCCTCTTGTCCACCTCTCTGTTCCCCAAACACAGTAGGTGCTGAATAAATATTAGTTGAATGAATAAACAGGAAAAAGCACGCCCTGTCAGCATGGGGGCCCCCCTCAGAATGGAAACTGATGGTTAGCAAGGCGCGCAGACTCACCGGGTGCTTGGAGGAAAGTCTTCCGGTCACAGTCCCCATCTGGTTCCACGTGGAGGACACGGAGCCCTTCATCGGTTAGAAAGGGCCCGTCACAGCTCTGACAACGCACTGTGGAGTCAGGCGTGCTGCGCCCTTCAGCCTCTGCCCCGACACAGCCTCCCCGCTCCCGTTCACAGGCCCTGAGCCCCAACCCGACAGGTCCCGGGTGTCGGGCACTGCTGACGTGTGATCAGGGTGGACAAGGAGACATCCCCTCACGGACGGGACACTGCAGTAGGACGCATGGGTCTTTGAGTCACTTACAAACCCTGTGCGTGGGACATAGGCTGTAGGGGTTGAGCATGGGCTATGCATCCCAGGAGGCTGTGCGGCCTCTGGGTGCAGACCTCCCTGCAATGACCGCAGAAATTGGCTGCAGTCCTGGGTGGGGTCGCACGAGGTCAGCAGCCCAGCCTCCACACCTGCCCTGGCTTCCGTAAAGAAGCCTCTCAGCAAAATCATGGCCCACAGCTGACGGTCAATTAGGTTATGTCACCATTAACTAAAATTTAAAGTTCTACATCTCAACTCACGTGAAAACCACATTCTACTATGTTTCAGCCTCAGTTACCTTTTTCATGCAAGCTAGTAGTCCATCTACAAAGGTCGACTTGATCTTGTGAACCTGAATCACAAAGACAAAAACGACCACTTTCTTTGTGCAGGCAGGAGCAAGCGTCAGAGCCACGTTTCATCCAGTGCTGGGCACGTACCCCGGGTGGCCCCTGAGATGGCTCCGGGAGGCCCAGAGGTGGCCTTGTGTGGCTCCCAGAATTAAACAGCACTGACCCACACAGAAAGGAGTCCCTGCCCCTCTTCGGATAAATGCGTCACTCTGGAATAATTCTTTCACAGACAAGTCACGGAGATGAAGGGGCACTCCCACCCGCCCATCGCCTGGTGTCCCCGCTGGTGCCCCTCTGCATTCCCTTTGCTACATCAAGGACGAGGATCAGTTGACAGTGTCAAGCACTCTGACAGCTGCCCAGCCAAAGACAGCAAGTCACAGGTTCAGCAAATAAAGCACGGAGGGTACCCGCTCTGGTGAAAACAATGCACATGGTTCATGAACAACAGGGAGCGAACGCAGGTGTGCGAGCCGAGAACCCAAGGGGAGGCGGGACAGTGAGCAGCACCACCACCAGGGCACCTGGGGCCACACAGCGCAGAGCCACTGCAGCAGGGCGGGGGCGGGGGGCGGCTTCCCAGACACTGCCGTCTGAGGTCCCCCGTCGCCCCGTGCAGAGTGGGGTGGGTTGGAGACCGAGCACCACGTCGTCGGGGCGCGCCCCCCCCCCCGCCCCCCGCAGCACTAATACAGGTCACCGTGAACAGACTCCAAGCCCTTTAGGACCCACCGCATCAGGGCACCTCAGGCATTACAGGCTCTGACAACAGCGGAATTCCCCTTCGTCACCGACTCACAAAAAGGAAAACCCACCTGCCTGTATTCCAAGATGACCCTGGGCAGCGGGTGCAGGTCTCGCAGAGCATTCAACTGAAAAGTGAGAATAAACATCACCGAGATAATTCCTCCATTTAATTCCAACATTTCAAGCACTTATTTTTCCCGGGAGAGAGTCCTAATGAGAAAATGGTCTGCGCCGAGCACGCTTTCCAGAATGAGGCGCACAGTCAGGTCAGTTTACTGAGGGTCCTGCCTGAAATCCCCTGCAGGGCCACTGTGGGCCTCACAAGACCTGGGAACAGGGTTTCTCTTGAGATCTCAATGAGGGAAATCTAAAGCCAGGGTGCGTGAAGCAGCTCCCGGGAGAGTGAACTGCGAAAACACCCACCGATGTGTGGCTTGATAGTTCAGCAACAAAAGGCAACAACAGAACCACGGCGATCAGGGAGGTAGCATCAGAACACGATCGCGGATCTTGACACTAGTTTGCAAAAATCAAAATGGAACATACAGCAAAGTACAACGTCTTATGACCTATGAATGCAAGTTGTTAAACTATCACAAAGCAAACACACTCAGGTTCGCCCAGGTGGAACGTTCCAGGCTCCCGAGCAGGTCCCTGCCCCTCCACCTGCCCCTCCACCGCCGAATGCTGCCATCCCAGCCACTTCCCCCTGTTGTTGGACGTGTTGCCAGTGGAATAGGATGGGTACCCTCGGTGCATGGCTTCCTGCATTCGACCTTCTGGCTTTAAGGTTCAACCACATTGCTGTGGGTAGAGCGTGTGGCTCACTGGTAATGCCGCCTTGTGCGAAGGCAGGATGACGTTTACCCGTCCCACCACGGATGGCTGTGTGGGCTGCTGCCATTTCTGGCTATTCTGGAGGGTGCTGCCATGAGCCGGCTGGCACACGGAATTTGGTTAGCACAAATGGGCACAGAGGAGCGAGATGGCCCTGCCACAGGGCCGACACCGGCCAGTTCACCAGCAACACATGGAAGCCCAGTGGCCCCGCATTCCCGGTGATGCTCGCTCTCCTCAGTTGCTTTTCTTGCTTGTTTTGCTACCCCCAGTCTTAATTCTAGCCATCCTGGTCAACTGGTTGGTATCGCACTATGGTTTTACCGTCTATTCTCCCAGTGAGTGAGAAAGTGGACAAATAGTTATTGACGAATCGCATGTCTCTCATCAAACCTCTTTTCGTGTCTTTTGCCCACTTGAAAAACTGGTTTGTACACAACCACTCGTCTGAACAGGGTTCTCTTTCGGTCGGTTACAGGTACTGAAATGTCTCCTCCCCGTGGGGCTGCTTTTTCATGGGATTCGTGCCGTCTCTTCACAAACAGAGGCTCTCGGCTGCACTGGTGCCCCGTCTCCAGTCTCTGTCTTTGTGGCTGACGCGCCCTGTGTCCTGTGTGCCGACCTCAAGGTCTCGAAGACGTTCCCTATGGTATCTTCCACAATCTTTGCTTTTTGTGTGTTGATACACAATTCACTTGGAATTTGTTTCTGTGTATGGTGTGACACAGGGGTCCAATCGTTTACGTCCCTAGCTTGCGGGTTCTCGGTCTTGGTCCCGTGGTTGTCTGCTTGTCCTTGGGACGACCCTGCGTTGTCCCGATTCATCCCTGCTCATTTCTACTGCCTTGTGGTTAGTCTTGATATCTAACGCATGGCCTTCCAGTCGTGCCTATGGCCCAAGATCATCTCAGCCCTTCTTATTTTTTGCATTTCCATGTAAGTTGGGGATTCAGCTTGCCAATCTCTACACAAAACTCCTGCTAAGGTTTTGATTAGGACCATTTTTTCAATCTACACATTAATCTGAGGAGAGCTGGTGTGCTAACTTCAGTGCAATGGCATCAACCACGGAACTGCACCGCTGTTGGCAGAGACCAAGGACAGAGCTCCAGCCACCAGGGAAGCTCAGGTGGGAGCGCCGACGCTGCTCCTGGGAGCAGGCACTGCCCAGGTGGCGCGGTGGGGGCAGCGGCTCTCGACTCAGTCCTGGCCAGACGTGCTGTTTTCTTAGAAAAGCGATTCCTAGGGGGTGAAAGTGCATGAAAATCCTTAGCCAAAAGACAAAAAACAAAAAAAACCCTGCTTAAGATCAACTAACTCTCCTTATCCTGATACCTTACTGACAAAATAACTTTCTGACCACAGTCTCCCCACAGTCTCCCGTCAGCTGCCTGAGAACACTTGAAAAGGATAAAGTGTTTGATCCCATACAAACTCTGGATGAGGCCCAGAGCTGGTCAGAGGTCGGGCAGAGTGCCCTGCTGCCTGCTGCTCCACGAGTTTATCAACCACTCCCCGCGCTGGCTCCCTACGCCGCATTCTCCCCCCGCCCCCCCCCACCCCCACCCCCCGCNCCCCCCCCCCCCCCCCCCCCGCCGTGCTCTCTGCGGCCCCGCGGCGGCACCCGCACGCTCTGGCTTCTCCCTGGCAGTTCCCGAGTTGTTCTCTGGTCCTCAGTGCTGGCTGCCTATTAGTATCAGCTGGGGAGCTTCACACGCCCGTGACTAGGCCGACCAGCCACTGACTCTGAAGCTGTGGACCCGTCACGGGCCTGGGCATGCATGTTCTTCCAAAGCTCCTGCCAGGACGGAGGACCGCCAGCCCAGGTCTTTACTGAGACTGGCTGGCCAGCCCCAAGTGTGTATCTCTAGCGCAAGGAACCCTCATAGACCCAATGGCTCACGTGACATCTGTGTCACTGTCTCCATCTGAAGTCCAAGACTAGACTCCTCACACCCCCGCCCCAGTAATCTGTTCCCTTCCAATTTTTCCCTCAGTAACTGCCATCTCTGCTCCGGCGCAGAACTCAGAAAACCAGCAATGGCCCCACAGTTCTGACTTTCGTTCACACTCACAGAAGTTTCTTTCTGTTATAAAGCCGCTCTGAAAGCCTTGGTTGGTGTGGCTCAGTGGACTGAGTGCCGGCCTGCAAACCAAGATCTCCAATTTGATGCCCAGTCAGGGCACATGCCTGGGTTGCTGGCCAGCTCCCCAGTGGGGGGTGTGTGAGAGGTAACCAATGAATGTGTCTCTCTCACACCGATGTTTCTCTACCTCTCTCTTTCCCACCCTTCCCTTCTCTCTGAAAATAAATATTTTTTTAAAGTGCTCTGAAGATCCACCCACTTTGCCTCATCTTCACTGCTGTCACTTGGACTACGGCAACACCAGTACCTGCATACAGTGACAATGACAGCCTATTAGCCTCCAACCAGCTATAAGACACACCACACACCTGTCAGAACAGCCAGAACCCAGGACCCTGACTCGGCAGGTACCGGCAGCAGAGGGGCAGCAGGACCACACCCTCACTGCTGGGGGGCCGTGGTGAAGGTGCAGTGACTTTGGGAGGCGGCGTGGTGGTTTCTCCCAAGACGGACGGCACCCTCACCACCCCACCCAGCAGTCAGGCTCCCTGGTCATTTACTCAAAGGGGCTGAAAACTCACCCCCGCTCGGGGCCCTGTGCATAGATGTTTAAAAAGCTTTATTCGTCATTGCCAAAAGCTGGAGGCAAATGAGATGTCTCTCAGTAGATGAGCAGAAAAAGAAATGGTCACATCCAGACATGGAATATTATTCAGCACTAAAAAGACACGAGCCATCAAAGCCGTGAAAAGACCTGGAGGGGCCGTAAATGCACGTGACTGAGTGACAGAGGCCAGTCTGGAAAGGCCCCACACTGTGTGATTCCAAGCACCGGACATTCTAGAAAGGAGAAAACCGTGAGACGGGGGGAAGATGAGTGGGTGCCAGCAGGCTGCAGGGCAGGCAGAGCACAGGGGACATCCAGGGCAGTGAGACTGCTCCGCAGGGGGTTACAGTGGTGGACGCATGTCACCACACGTTTGTCCGAACCCGTGGGGTGTGCAGCCCCAGGAGGGACCCTCACGCACCTGGACACCGGGCAAAGGTGACGTGTCAGTGCAGGCTTGGTAGGCCCTCTGGTGGGGGTGCTGACAGTGGGGGGCCGTGGTGGGGTGGGGTGCGTGAGACGGCTCTGTTTTCTGTCCAGTTTCTCGGTGACCCTAGCACTGTCGAGGGTGAAGCCTGATGAAAGCACAGCTGGGGTGACAGTGGCACGCTCCCTGAGCGGCTCCGGGCCACCCACCACCTGAAGGCCACAGCGAGGGAGAAAGGCAGTGCAGGGAAGGAGGCTTCATTCTGAATCTGACCACGAGCATGTGCTGCTGAGTAGACGTTTCTTGTTGAAAGGCAGGGAACGGTGCCCCTGGTCCAGCTCAGAGTGAGGCGGACATGATTTAGGTGGATCGTGTCTTTGTGGGAAAAAACTGAGGGTGCCGTCTGACTCTGCCTGCGGAAAAGCACGCCCAGTGCTGAGAGAGCCCCTTCTCCTTTCTGCGTGGCTGTCATTTCGGGGAGCTGAAGAAACGGAGAAGCAGCCAGCCCAGGACCCCACTCAGGCACTGCGGGGGGGAAATGGACAGCTTCCCCAGGTCCCACTCGCCAGGACCTGGGCCTGCTGCCCGGGTGGGCCCGGGTGTACTGAAATCCACACCAGGCTCCCCAATAAGCCGAGTCCTGCCCCCTGCTGTCCGGTGCTCCATGTGCAAAGCCCAGGCCTCCGGCAGCCCCCCAGGGCTAGCTCTGGGCAGCTTTGCTCTGTGCAGCCTACGTCCCAGTGGATAAGCAAGTAACTAAGGCATAAGGGGACAGTCACCTACAAAGGAGTACCCATCAGACTGTCAGCGGATTTCTCAAAAGAGACCTTACAGGCAAGAAGGGGCTGGAAAGAAGTATTCCAAGTCATGAAATCCAAAGACCTACAGCCAAGATTGCTTTATCCAGCAAAACTTTCATTTAGAATGGAAGGACAGATAAAGTGCTTCTCAGATAAGGTCAAGTTCAAAGAGTTCATCATCACCAAGCCCTTATTATATGAAATGCTAAAGGGACTTATCTAAGAAAAAGAAGATGAAAAATATGAACAGTGAAAGGACAGCAAACACACAGGTATTAACAACCACACCTAAAACAAAAGCAAACCAAGAGGACAGCTAGATCAGTAGTGGAACCACAGAAATGAAGAACACATGGAGGGTTAGAAATAGGGGGGTGGGAGGGGGACAAGGGGAGAGAAGGCACAGAAAATAGCATAGAGGGTAGGTAGAAAATAGATAGGGGGGAGGGCGAGAATAGTGGGGGAAATATAGAATCCAAAGAACTTGAGACACGTGGTTATAAACTAAGGGGGGGGGAGAATGGTGGGGGAGGGAGGGTACGGGTGGAGAGGAATGAAGGGGGGGAATAGAACAACTGTAATGGTATAATCAATAAAATATATTAAAAAAAAAAACAAAAACAAAGTAACATCCCCCGAAATGCAAAGGAAGCTGCCATCCTGAGAACTGAACTGGTGTTTTATGGATGACACTCTATAGAAAAGTGAAAAATAAAATAAAGACATGTTCCCCCCCCCCAAAAAAAAGTAACTAAGGCAACTCTAGGTGATGGCCAGCTGTGTGCAGAGAAATTATGGTGAAGAAATGGGTTGTGGCTGAGGCCTTGCTGCCCTCTGAGTGACCAGAGGGGGCGTTTCTGAAAGGGACTCTTAAGCACACAACCTAGAGGACAGGGCTGCGCCTGCTCAGTGGGCGCTGGGCGGGCAGAGGAGATGAGGCAAGGGAGGGGACAAGCCACACCCATGGCCCCGTGGGACCCACTCGAGAGCTGGGATTTTATTCCAGGTGTCCCCACTGGGAGTTCAAGTCACGGGCCTGACGCGGTTTCTCTAATGCTTTAGAAGACGGCTCTGCCCGGGTGCAAGAGCGGCAGGCAGACCGGGGACTGCGCAGGAAGCTCTGGAGGAAGGTAGGTGGGGAGGTGAGGGTGGCAACAATGAAGACAGAGAGAAGTGGGCACAGCCTGTGTGCCACAGGCAGGCCCTGTAAGCCCTGCTGCGGACGAGGCCGAAAGGAGATCAAAGGTGGCTCCTAGGTTTAGAGGAAGAAACTGGCAGCAACAATCAGAACTCACTGGCTTTTGAGAGCTTATATGCCAGACAAGGTCCCAAGTGCTGTCTCTCTCTCCCTCCGTCTCCCTCTCCTCCTCACTCACTGACTCCTCACAAGACTCTCGTAGGGAGATTCCTGTTACAATTCTTCTTCTACAGACCAGGAGCCTGAGGGAGCCCAAAGCTGTCCAGGAGCGTGGCCGCGGTTGTGCAGGTGAGCATGGGGGCCGCCCTGCTGCCCTGGCTTCCCCGTAGCTGGCTCCCAGGGGTGCAGAGCGGGACAGGCCATTCACTGAGGGTGGAGACTTGTGGGAGAGGATGGATTTGGGTCCCTGCCACGGACCCTGGCTCCACAGCAGTCCGGGCCTCACTTGACAAGGGTGCCCCGAGCCCCTGCGGGACAGGAGTGCGAACAGGCAGCACACAAGGGGCCCTGCCGGGGCTCAGATGGGCAGAATGATAGGGGAGCCTGCAAGGGGACTGTCCTCTGCTGCAGAGCCAAATGCTGGACGGGCCTGGAGGGTGCAGGCTGGTGCACCTACCCCCGTCCCCCGCTGCCCCACTGCCTCTCCACAGGGGGTACCACCTGGGCTCTGAATGTGTGTCTAGGCTCCACCACTCTCTGAGAGCAGCATCTCACTGTGCCACCTTTTAAACCCTCCCCTTCCTGAGAGAAGGGCAGCTAAAGTTCCCTAAAGCGAGTGTGGGAGAGGTGAGGACTGATGCCCCGTTCCGTTCCCAGTCTCTTGTGGGGCATGAAATGGACAGCCTGGGATGCTACTGTCAAGAATTTGGTCTTCAGAGCCAAACCCCACCACACCGCCCTTGCGGAATCGAGCTGATCGGTTGCTTCTGGACAACAGCAGAGCTGTTTCTTTCTGCCCACTGCGTAAGCAGAGAGGCAGCAAGCGTGGGGTGGGGGCAATGACCAATTCGAACCACTCGCCATGGGCGCTGCTGGCACGTCCCGCCCAGGACACAGGTGGGTCTGAGAGTCAACTCTCACATGCTGTTGACACGCTATTGTTCCACAAAAAGGAGGACAACTGTCAAGCAAAAAGGGAACAACTGTTGAGCCTTACCACAGCTTCAGACGTGGACAGGTGCCTCCGCGGCCCCGTCTTAGGAAGCGTCTCCACTGGGCTCAGCAGGTGCAGCTTCAGTTTGCCAAACAGGATCTTTAGTGAAAAAAGTACATGCATGGAGAGGGTCCTGGGCATGGGAGCAACCCCACCGTGCCCCGACAGGGCAACGCAGCCAGCCGGAGAAGACACACCGGCTGTGCAGCGCAAGGTGCTTATATGCCCGTTCACTGCTGTTCTTGGGCTTAAAGGCTTCGAAGTAATGTCTCTCAACGTGTGAGAACGTGAACTGACATACTTTTCAGATAAACAACATACAATAGCATAGATACATACATTTAGAATAAATCTCCCTTTAACCCCTGAATAAGAAGTACACTTTATAAAAGAACCAAAATGGCCCTGGCTGGTGTGGCTCAGTGGATTGAGTGCTGGTCTACAAACTGGAGGGTCGCTGGTTCGATTCCCAGTCAGGGCACATGCCTGAGTTGTGCACCAGGTCCCCAGTAGGGGGTGCTCAAGAGGCAACCACAGACTGATGCTTCTCTCCCTCTATCTATCTCCCTCCCTTCCCCTCCTTAAAACTAAATAAATAAAATCTTTTTTAAAAAAAGAACGAAAACATGGCTTTACCTCACGAAGCTGATTATTACTTGTTATGAGAAACTGCTCCCCTGCGACAAAATGGGCTTCCTGCTCCAGCTCCTTGAGGCGAGACTGTGAATGTGATGGAGACACGGTCCCGTCACCAGTTTGCCAGCATCACCACCCCTGAGCTTTGGGCCTTTGTCACGGAAAATTAGGGCCACCTGAACCCGAGCACAGAGCTCCCCCGACAGTCGTCTGATAACCGAGGCTGCTGCTACGGGGCCGACAGAGCCGCGAGACAGACCCTGCGCAAGGACTGTCTCAGAGATGCCCCAGTAACTACATGAAGACGGGGAAAGTCAGGGGGAACCACAGGAACTGCTGAGGCTGCAGAACGGAAGCACGAAGACTGAAGAAACACGCCAGAGCCCAAGGAACCCGTGGGCGCCACCAAGCGCAGAAATCCTGGAGGAGGAGAGAGAGGAAGGGAGGCAAGAATGTTCAAAGATACCGCGGCGCAAAACCTCTCAGAGCGATGAAAGACATGGATACAGACGTCCAAGTAGCTCGACAAACTTCCGGTAGACGCACTCAGAGGGCCTGTTGGAGATCGACCCCGAGACCCATCACAGTCCAACTTTCAAAACAAAACAAGGGGAGGACCTCGAAAGCAGCGAGAGACAAGGGTTCCTCGGTAGGACAGTAAGCAGATTTCTTACCAAAACCTCTAGAGGCCAGAACAAGCAGACCATTATATTCAAAATGCTGAAAGAAAACAACTGTCACCCGAGATACTTATCGGGCAAAACTGCCCTTCTGGGGTGCGGGATACACGGAGAAGTTTCCAGATGAACAGAGAAGCTGATGGAGACGCGACCCAGGCCCTGGAGGTGGGCCTGGGGCCGAGATGAAGGGCAGAGCCAGCAGCTCCCAGCTGCAGGGGGAGAGAGAGATCTCCATAAGACAAACACACCATAAACAACTGAGTGGAAAAGCTGATATTACTAAAACTTCAGTTTATCCCCAATCTTGTTTTCTACATAATTCAAGAAACCAATGCATTTAAAAAATTACTAGCTCATGTTTCAGGGAACACAATGCATAAAAACGTGATTTTGTGACATCGACCGCAGAGGGGCGGGCAGAGCTGCGAAGGAGCAGAGCTTCTGTGTGTTACAAGAGTCAGGCTGCCGTACATTCGACTTAGAGGGTGGTAGCGTTACGATGCCATCCCTATGGTAACCACAAAGAAAAGGGCTGTGGAATACACACAAAAGGAAACGAGGAAGGACTTTCAACGCCGAGAAGACAGGGATGCGGGAACGGGAAACAAAAGCGCTGTGGAGCTCCCAGAAAACACGCAGCACAATGGCGGACCCAAGGTCCTCCTTAGCAGCAACTACTTAGACCTAAATGGAGCCAAGTCTTCAAGACAGAGGTTGGCAGAGTGAGTGAAAACACAAGATCCCCCCACGTGCTGTCTGTGAGAGACTCCCTTTGAATCCCAAAACACATACTGGTTACCAGTGAAAAAAAGAAAAAAAATACTGTGTGCACAGAGGGACCGTCACAGAGCAGGGGTGGCCACATGAACACCAGACAAAACAGGCTTTCTGTCCGAAGTGGGGTTCCAAGGACAAAGGATGACATTTTATACCTGACACAGCACATTGATACAACAGTTATGAACAGGCACACCCCGAGTGACAGGACATCAAACACATGAAGAAACCCTAACAGAACTGCGGGAAAACACAGACAGTTCCGCAGCGGCTGGAGCCCTGAACACCGGGGTCCCAGGGATGAACAGAAAAACGCCGTTGGCAGCGATGAAAAACGCTGTGGGAGTTTTGACGGGGGCTGTGTTAAATCTGTGGGTCAATTTGGGGATCACTAGTCCACCGAGTGCTCCAAACCACGAATATGGCATAAAGGGGCTTCTCTGATCCCTGTCATCAGTGTTTTGTAGTTCTCGGCACACAGGTTTATACCTAAGATTTTGGGACGCTGTTCTAAGAGCATTGTTTACTTCAGTAACTGGTTTACTGGCAACATGTAGACATACAACTGATTTTTGTATATTGACTTTACATCTTGGTACCTTGGTAATCTCATTATTATTCCTGGGAAGCTTCATCATCATTTCCACAAATAAAATCTAGAAAAGGTTTCAATTTACTTTCCCCATATCCACGAAAGGAGTCACTATAGCCCTAAGAAATGTATTTCTTCAGTAACAAGACTTGGAAACTGAAATTGCTTCTTGGTCCGTGGGCTGCAGGATGGGTTAGCAGGTGTCAAAGTAACCTTCGCCTCCCTCAGAGCTCTCGGGTGACCAGGCACACTGTCAACGCGCAGCAGTATTTTGAAGGGTCTTTTCTGTCTGAGCAGTAGGTCTCAACCGTGGGCTCCAAACACCCAGTAAACCGTGTAAACCGGGTGTGTCCAATCTGCAGCCAGTGCGTCGCACGCAGTCCAGGATGGCAGTGAATGCAGCCAACACAAAATCGTAAATTTACTTAAAACAGTAGGAGATTCGCCCTGGCTGGTGTAGCTCAGTGGGTTGAGCACGGGCCTGTGAACCAAAGGATCGCAGTTTGATTTCCAGTCAGGGCACATGCCTGGGTTGCGGGCCAGTTCCCAGCAGGGGACTCACGAGAGGCAACCATACATTGATATTTCTCTCCTTCCCTTCCCCTGTAAAAATAAATAAATGTTAAAAAAACATTATGAGATTCTTTTTGTGATTACGTGTCACAGTGTATCTAACATGTGGCCCAGAGACGCCCCAAGGGTGGACACCCTGGTACGTGCTGGGTTCCGGCTCTGTTGTTGCACTTACAGAGTCCAGGCAGAACAGATTTGGGACAATTCCTAAGTCCCTAGGGTCTTCACAGTGAATGGGCACTGGCTTCACCTTAAAGCCACCAGCCGCATCGGCCCCTGTAGAGCCAGACTGTTCCTGAAGCTCCGGAGCCAGGCCCTGACGTCTGCTCTCTAGCCATGAGCGTCCTGGACGGTGTCCTCCCCCAGTGGACAGCTGGCTCATTCCCACTGAAAATCTGCTGTTCGGTGCAGTCGCCTTCACCGACTGTCCCCGCTGATCTTCTGGAGAACTTGCTGCAGCGCCTGCATCGGCTCTGCTGCTTTACCAGGGGCTCGTTGAGGTTGGCTGGATCTGTCCGGACCCCTAAAACCGTCCCAGGTGTTCACTGGAGTAGCACTTGCAGTTTCCTTCAAGAATGCTCCCTTTGCCTTCACGCTTACTTGTTTTGTCCAAGAAGCCTAGCTTTCGGCCTGTGTCGGTCTTCGACATGCTTTCCTCACCAAGCTGATCACTTCCAGCTTTGGACGTAAAGTGAGGCTTCTGGGCTCCTCCTTTCACCTGAACACTTAGAGGCCACTGTAGGCTTATTCACTGGTCCGATTTCAATATTGTCGTGGTTTAGGGAAAAGGGGGGGTCTGAGGAAAGGGAGAAAGACGTTGGAACGGCCAATTAGTGAAACAATCAGAACACGCACTTATGCCCTGGCTGGTGTAGTTCAGTGGACTGAGTGCCAGCCTGCAATCCAAAAGGTTGCCGGTTCAATTCCCAGTCAGGGCACATACCTGGGTTTCAGGCCAGGTCCCCCGTAAGGGGCACACAAGAGGCAACCGCACATTGATGATTCTCTCCTTTTCTTTCTCTCTCCCTTCCCCTCTGTCTAAAAATAAAATAAATAAAATCTAAAAAAAAAGAACACACATTTATTGATTAAAGTCTCTGTCTTATGTGGATTGGTTACTGGCACCCCAAAACAATGACAACAGTAACATCAAAGATCCCTGGTCACAAGTCACCAAGGCCAAGGTCTTGGTGAAAAAATTTGAAATGCTGTGAGAATGATTAAAATGTGGCACAAGAACGTGAAGCAAGTAAATGCCATTGGAAAGTTGATACCGACAGACTCACTCGACAGGATCGCCACAACCTTGCCTTTGTGCCGGAGCGCAGTATCTGCGAAACACCATGAAGCCAGGAGCAGTAACACAAGCTGTGCCTGCACTTGGGCATGGAGGTGACCCGGGAGTTGAGAGACTCGTGCAGTCAACGCCACAAACCATCACTGAGAGCAAAGTAAAAGGACATGGAAGCGGAGCCCATCCTCACATTACGGACTCAAGACTTGGTGTTGATTTCACTGCAGAGGTCTACACAACCAGCTCCACCCTCTCACACCCCAGACTTCTGTTTCCCAGAAGCAGAAAACCCTCGTTGAGGGTTTTGCTTTTTAAAGAGTCTAAGAAGCCCATCGACCCCTGTCATCAAACTAGGGAGCAATGCCCTTGCAAGAACCTAGCAAGCGCAGGTCACTACAGCCCCGTTAAGCCCAGCACACACGCGGGCGGGACAGCGACCACAGGAAGCACGCCTTTGAGACTGTTCCCGCCGGGTCACCCTGCCGGCCTCCGAGAGAGGAGGCACAGGTCGCCTGGGTCTGGGAAGGAAAGGGGAGTCGCTCCAGAGCAGCCACAGGGTGGGCGACTTGTTAGGAAGGAGAGTGCCCGCAACACAAAGGGTCTCCGGGACCACGTACCCCGAGGAGCGCTGAGGTCCTCTCTAAGTCTCCCCTGTTCACCCGAATGCTGTGGCTTTCCATCACTGCAAACACCGGGCGGAGAAAAACCACATCAGTGCCTCCTCCTGTGAGAGACGGTGGGCGGGGGCAGGCCACACGGCCTCACGAGGCAAAGGGGCCCTCAGGCCCAGGGTCTGAGCCCTGCAAGGGTGGCAGTGGGCGTGGCCACATGAACCAGCCAGGTGCACTCTGTCAAGGGAGCTGGGTGAGGCTTTGCCCTCCCCCACCCAGCAGGACCTGAGGAGGGGGGCGCCCAGGGGCCAGGGTGGGGAGAGCCTGGCCACAGTCCCCCAGGGTTGCAGGTTGACATCTGCTGATGCACAGTGTCCAGGCAGGCTCCGCCCGCGTGCTCCACTCTCCTGAGTCAGGGAGCAGGAGGGCAACGGTCCCTTGGCCAGGACGCCCGGGTCTGGGCAGTACAAAAGGGACCCCACAGGAGAGAAGTGTCAGAACCCGCTGGCCCCTCTACACCAAGACGCGATTTGGTCCAGCGCCTCTCGCTACTGAAAGGGAAAGCCAAGGGCTCGCTCCCCCTCCAGGGCTCCTGCGAGACGCTGCCTGCCCCTGAACACTCGGACTCGCCGTCCTTCCCAGCAGTGTAGAGCTCTCCTGAAAGACACCGTACGTCACCTTCGTGGTAGCTTACCTGCCAAAATCGGTATCAGAGGAAGCTCCAAAGTACAAAACAGTTGCCATAAACCGTAAACCTGTTTCATAGGAAGAAATACCAATGTTACTTCTAAATGATTATTTTTACCTGCACGTTGCTGAACAGCCTCCTAATTTCGGTGAGCTGAATTCAGACAACTCCTCTACTGGGCAGGGCTGGTTCGCCCCCAGCAGCCATGCCTCCCCAGCCCCTCGTGTCCATCCAGTGTCCCAGGGTATTAACATTCCCGGGACCTAGGGGAGGTATTCAGAAATGGGAAAGCGTGCCCCCCCTGATTTTCTCTACTCTTTCCAGTTTGTGTGATACACATGTTCGTGTACTTTCAGGCTTCCACTTTAATTTCAGAACGGGCTAACTGGACTCCTAAAAACGTGGTTAGCATTGTCACTGATCCCGCACCAACTGCACAGACGAAGGTGGGACAAGTGGGCCCTTCCCGCTGGGCCACGCCCTCCCCAAGGGAGGGACGCCCCTCCGACGGTCAGACCACCGCCTGTGCTCTTCCTCAGAGTCCCCGTCTCCTCCACTCCTGCCTGCTGCCCTCTAAAGGGGCCTCGGCCTCATCTGTTCCTCCCCACGGCCCTCACGTCCTTGGCCTGCCCCTGCCGCCCTGCCCTCCGCCCTGCTGACGCCCTCCACCCCGTCGCCTGGGCTCCCTCTCTGCTCTCGGGCACTAGGAGGAGAGAGAAGAGGGGCTCTTCTCCCCACCTGCCCACAGTGCGCCGTGGGCTGCACACCTCGGCCTGAAGCCACAGCTCCAGGCCCGACTCCCGTCCAGCAGCCCCTGTGGGGCCGACTGCTCTCCCAGGCCCCAGTAGCAGCCAGCCCTTCAAGCCCAGGGATGGGGAAACTCCCAGTCAGTGCCTGTGCCTGGAGGCTTCCCCAGCCCGGACTGGCCCCTGGGCTCACACACAGTCCCTTCCTTCATCTCTTCTGGATCAAGTGCCCTCTGCTTCGCAATGAGCGTGAGTGGCGCTGTGTCCACGTCACCAGTAACTGAAAAGCACTCTCAGCTTTCACGTTAACTGTAGCGGAAGAAGTGTTCCTACTGAATCGGAGGCTTTTAAAAACGTTACAACGGTTAGCCCATAGAAAACACTTCGAAAACTTCAGGCCTTATCATCTGGACTCCCCCCTTTAAGAGTGACATTGGTTAACCTGGCCCCAGCACTCCCAGCTTGCTTCCCGCACATCTGGGACACCGGGGGACGCCTCCTGTGAGTGTGGGTGCAGGTAACACACAGCTGGCCGGCCAGTGGGGGAGAGCGCCTGCTCCGAGAAGGGGTGGGATGCCTTGCCTTCAGCTGCGAACAGAGATCCATCGTAAGCCTGTAGAGAATCCTCAGGTTTGCGCATGTGTTCTGATGCTTTAAAAAATCAAAAGAATTTAAAATTAGGCACACTGGGCAGCCATGGTCATCACAGCGACATGACTCACAGCAGTGCCCGCCAGCTGGGTCACGCGCGTCTCTCCACGGCAGACAGCACCCACCTGCGGCATCACCTGTCACTTCCGGGAGACGAGCTGCTGTTGGGCAAACCCAAGTGACCCAGTGCCTGACCCTTTCTCCCCAGCCCTCTGTTCTGCTCATTCTCCCAACAATGAGCCACCAAGAGGCCAGGTGCCCAGAGGGTGAGGATTACCTGGCGGCAGAGACAGGAGGATGGGGACCTGGCCTCTGGGCCCCACAGCTCCGTCCTCCACGAGGAGCAGAGGGGCCAGGCCACCATACCCGCCGTCCACTCCCACCTGGACAACGAGCAGGGGCCGCCGCAGCCCCCACCCTGGCCCGTTTCTCACTCCCCGCCTGGAGCTACAGAGTCTGCCAAGTGAAAGCCCAGGCCCTGGGCGGCCCAGACTCAGGACTCAGCAGGACCTGGGGCGGGGCTGGCTGCACACCCGCACGCCCGGGTTTCCCTGGCAGCCCTGGGCCCCGCTGCCCGAGGAACCGCTGGGCGGGGCCCTGTGAGTGCATTCGCTTCCGCTTCCACGCCACACTGCCGCCTGCGAGAGGCTCCCCAGGACAGAATCGAGGCCCCTGGTGGCCCAGCCCCCCGCACCTCCTCCTCCTCACGCGGGGCCTTGCGGCTGCCCACAGGAGCCACCCCGACTGTCTCCATGCTGCCTCTCCGCCCAGAGTCCCCTCCCCTTTCCTGCCCTCTCCGCAGCCCTCAGAGCAGCACTAGGCGGCAGGCTTCCCCTCCCACCACGTGCAGCGCAGGCCTCCACGCAGACTCGTGACTGGACAATGAGACACACGGGGCGCTCCCGTGAGGCTGGGGTGGGCGAGGCCTCGGGGAGAGCTCCCAGGTGGACCCGGAGGGGCGGGCCTGCGGGGGCAGCTGAGTGAACAAGCCCCCAGCACTGGTCAGGGAGCAGTCAGGCCAGGTGCTCTGCCCCCACCGCCACCCCCGCGCACTCACAGGTTGCCCTGGGAAGCACCTAGACATCAGGGCAGAGAGCCAGACACGGGCCTCGGACAAGACGCGTTATGCCGACACCCCGCACCTGCACTCTCACCTGTAACCGGGACTGCTGAGACTGAGGTGGGGGACTCCTCTCGGCACTAAGACCTCGGCTTCCGTCTGGGGACAGCTTGGAATCTGGGTAGGTCTGCCCCTCCCGGGGGGCAAAGGGTGACAAAAGGGACACAGGGTAAGCAGGTCGTGGTTCACTGCTGCCTCGGGTCCCTGGGCTCCTGCTCTCTGGGGCCTCAGAGCCTGGTTCTGCTCTTCCTGGGAGTCTGTGAACTACCTCATACCCCTCTGGCAAACCTCCTTTTTAAATGAAGGGACTGTGGGATTCTCTATTTCGACCCCAAGCCCCCATGAGACACAGCTGGTGTGTGGGATGAAGGGCAAGCACAGGCATCCCCAGCTCAGGGTGGCAGGCATGGCAGGCTCACAACGCCCCCTGCGTGCCCCCCAGGCTGCCACCCATAACATCACCGCCTGCCGCCCCCAGCACGACCTATTAGTCATGCTTCTGACCTGCCGCTGTGAGCTCCCACCAAGGAGGCCTGAAGCGACAGGCCCCACGGTGACCCTGAGGCTCCCGCTGGGGTGCCTGGGGGTCTCCCTCTCGCTGGGCTCAGGGCGCGGCTCCCGAGCTGCGAGCACCCTCACTTGTGCGGAAGGCGGCTGTGCACCGGACAGGGGCCGTCCCAGGCCCTCTGCCCAGCCGCCACAGCACCAGCACCCAGGACTGATGGACAGGCAGCCTCTGCTCGTGGAGCAGGTGACTCCGACACCAGGGTCTGTGTAGAAGACGGGCCGAGAGGGGGCTTTCCCAGGAACAGCTGCCCGGGGGACAGGACCCGCCCATCCTGCCTCCCCTCCTCTACCTGACAGGGGTGACCAACTGCAGCCCACAGGCCGCATGCGGCCCAGGAATGCAGCCCAACCCAAATTCGTAAATTTACTTAAAACTTTTTGGCTCATCAGTTTTCATTATTGCTTGTGTGTTTTTTTTAAGATTTTATTTATTTTTAGAGAGAGGGGAATTGAAAGAGAAAAAGAGGGAGAGAAACACTGATGTGTGGTTGCCTTTCTTACGTCCTGTACTGGGGACCTGGGCCGCAACCCAGGCTTGTGTTCTGACTGGGAATTGAACCAGCGACCCTTTGCTTTGCAGGCCGGAGCTCAATCCGCCGCGCCCCACCAGCCAGGACTACTGTTTGTGTGTTTAATGTGTGGCCCAGAGACGCCCAAAGGTGGGGCACCCCTGGAAAGTGTCAGGGCAAAGAGCACCGCGCTGAGCGAGGGAAAACGAACACCAGCGACCCCCTCTCCACGGCTGCGCTGTCTCGGAAGCTTCCGGAGAAAAGCTAGGGCTGCACTAAGGTCGATAAAATCTTATCTTAAAACGACTCACCACCGTGGTTTCTGAGGAGTCCCCGTGTGCACTGCTCACTTTAACTGTGAGGGAGTTTTCCAAGTATTTTGCCACCAAATCTTCAAAGGACAGCGCAGCATCACGAGGATCGATGAGCCAGGCGGCCACGCTCGCATCCAGCCCCACAAAGCCAGCCACTGCGGGGAGAGCACCTCAGGTCACCCTCAGATCACGAGGCCTCGTGCTTTTCTCCGCTTTACAAGGTTCTCGAGGTTCAAATTCACGACCCTAGCATCACCGTCCGCTCAAATACAGGGCTAAGCACCAAGAGATTTTCTCTCGATACGAAGGAATTTATAAACTTCGATAAGCAGCCTCCAAAAACCCAGGCCCCAGAAGGCCAATCTCCGTGAGAACTGATCCCCCAAACCCTCAAAGGGGTAGAGACTCCCAACCAACTTGGAATTTGAACCTCTCAAAATGTTAAACGAAATCCCAGTCAGAATTCTCAGCCACACTCTCCGCCTCCTCTCTCCTTCTCTCGGGTTCCCAAGCCCCTTGCTGCCCCAGGTGCCTCCGTCCCTTCCTCCCCTCCCCCTCTTCCCACTTCTCAGTCCATATGACAACTCTGCCCAAGTCCTCCCCTCCTCCAGCGAGCGGCCTTCCCGGGCCACCCTGACCCCACGCAGGACCTCAGGGTGTTCGGGAACCCAAGTGTCATGTTCCAAAGCTGCCGATCACAAAGCGTGGGGTTTGCGGGGGGGGCAGGTGGGTGTTTGAGAACAAGGTGCTGGACACACTGGGCATGCGCCCTGCCTGCGGGAGGACATCCTGTGAGACGGCCAGATGCGTGAAAAGAGCCAGAGGGGACCAGGCTGGGAGGCTGGGAGGTTTTCTCACCTGAAAACTGGGTGGAAGAGGACTGGGTGTATGTGTGAGACACATGGGAAGGTGCTTTTTGCAAAATAAGAACACTTGCTAAATAGGGACATTTTTGTCCCAGAGTATTTTAGACACAGCGGGGGTGTTATAAGAGGCTGGGGAGCTCGCGCGTTAAGAAGTAAATCTGAGCCCCGACGGACCGCCTTTCCAGTCCCTGTAATACCGGTGCCGTACAAAAACGAGGGGTCTGCCTCCCAACAGCCTGCAGCCTCGGACCACGCCGCCTTGCACGCGCCGCCGTCTGGCAGCCCCGCGTTGTGCGGGGAGAAGAGATCTGCTTTCCCCGGGGCAGCCAGCGCCACGAGGTGTCTGTTTGCTGTCTGGGAGTCGCACGCTGGCACAGCGGGAGCTCTGGAGGAGGGGGTGGCAGGTGCTGGCTGCCTGCCACCCAGGCCAGCAGTGCGTGACGTGACATAGCATTGGCTGGTGACACCAACTGACCCAGCAGGGCTCTCTCCTTCCATTTGCCCCTTCAAAGCTCTGCTGTTCCAAAACTAAGGAGTCTTATCGAGGCGTAGTTTTGAAAACCCTTGAGGGACGCCTGGCCGTCCCGGAACGGTGCGGGGCTGGTCCCCATGCCTCCTGGAACCCATGTGCTGAGGCTGGCCAGGGCAAACACCACACGGCGGGGCAGGCGGTGGTGGAAAGCCAGCAGTGGAAACAGGAATGACAACAGATTTTGAATGAGGTAAGAAAAATCAAGAAAATAATAAAATCTATAAAAAATAAGTAAATCAAAATTAGAAATACTTAGAAATCAGGTGACGTGGAAAAAGAAAAACTGAAGAATTCAGGAAAGAGAAATAAAACAAATTTTCATAAATAAAAATATTTCAGAAATAAAAACTGGCAATACATAAAAGCAGATAAGTGTAACAAATAATGCCTTAAGTAAAAAAGAAAATAGAGGAGAGGAATATATTTTAAAATAAAAGAAATGGAGAGATTAAAAACAGATTCTAGGTAAGTACTAGATACGAAAGGCAAGCATTCACATGTGACATAGGAGTTCAAACACCACCAAAAAGGCAAACAACCAACATGATGTGGCTCCTGACAGAAGGACACACTGCCACGTAGGGTCAGCACTGGAGGCAGGGTCAGGGTCAAGGTCAGAGTCATACAGCAGCCTTGCCCTCCCGCAATCTGACCCAGCCTCTGCATCCAGCTGCCCATCTACAAGAAAGAGAGGAGCAGAAAGAGCGCGTTAACTGCTGAGAAGGGTGTGGCTGCCGAGTCCTGCCGTGGAAACCCCGCGGGACCGACAGGCTGGCCCCGCGACCCCGACAAAGTGCCTGCGAGGACGTAGAAGTAGAACCGAGGGAGACACACACAGACCAGAAGGGACTTAATTACATACCACACCCATCCCAGGTGTGGCTCTCAATTCAAACAAAATGTAAAAACAAAGACAGACAAACAAAAACATTTAAAGACAACTGGGAAGTACTGTACAAACACTGACTGGATAGCTAATAATATTAAAAAATTGTTGCTAATTGTAGGGGGGAGATAACAATGATGGTACTATCTTAAAAATGAAATCCGAGGCCCTGGCTGGTGTGACTCAGTGGATTGAGTGCTGGCCTGTGAACCAAAGGGTCACAGGTTTGAATTCCAGTCAGGGCACACACCTGGGTTGCAGGCCAGTTCCCCAGTAGGGGGTGCACTAGAGGCAACCATGCATTGATGTGTCTCTTCCTCTCTCTCTTCCTCCTTCCCCTCTCTAAAATAAATAAATACAAACAAAATCATTGTATCTAGTCGTATGATTGAAATGTTACAGGATGTTTACAGATTCATCATAGGGTGCTTGGGATCTGCTGTGAACAACCAGGGGTGTGGAAATGCGGAGACGACTGGACACAGTGGCAGTCGCTGTCATCAGGTGACGGTGCCCCACTGTCCTCCAGCACCCCTGACACCAGGTGGGTGGGCCTCCACGCCTCACTTCTCCAGTTCTCTGCGGGCACCAGCCGGGGGTCCAACAACTCGGTTCCGTTCTGACGCCAAGTACCCAGAGCTGCTGCGGACCCGCAGCTCCAGGGCTCAGCCCCACGCGTCTGTTCCCACGCCAGGTGCTTGTCCCAAGTCCTGGGCTTCTTGCACGTCCAAATGACCAGCCGTCACTCACCGTGCTTCCAACTGCCATCATCACCCAAAACCCGCAGCACTGTCCTCACAAAGTCCTTAGCGTTGTAACAGATGACCGGACAGTCACATTTCAGTGTTTGGAACAGCAAGTTCCTGGAAGAGGAAAAGAAATCCACTGATTTAGACGAGAACTGACAACTTCTGACCTTGGTAAAATGTTAGTACTACTACGCTAGCAGCTGCCACTTACCCAGTGCTCTGTGGCAGACCATCTCCTTCTAAGGCTTTACATCCATTAACCCCAAAACCCCGTGAGGTAGGTAGTGCTCATTCTGTTTTACAGATGATGAAACTGAGACACAGAGGGGCGAAGTAATGAGCCCAAGGCCATGCAGCAGTTCAGACAAAGCCCCATTACCTACAGAGACCCGAATTCCTGAGCACGGCATACACACTCTAGACTCCTCCCAGCCGCCCAACAGGACTCTCCAGCCTCACACCCAGCACACCCCCAAACCCTCTCCCCTCTGATCAGAGTTCTCTCCCCCATCAGCAGACTCTGCCGCACCCCACCCCCACTCCAGAGCCAGCCGTTCTCGGGAGGGTCTGCCCCGACTCCCCAGGCAGGAGGCTGCCCACACAGCTGCTACAGCAGTGACCACACCTCACGGCCACAGCACGAGCTCCCAAACAGGGCTGCCAACAGTGCACGTGTGCCAATGCTTTCTGGTATCGCTGGACAGATGGCACGCTGCACGCTTCACAGGGACTGTCGCCCGGAAAGCTCATCACAGTCCATTAGGTGGGCACAAGACCCATTGGACAGGTATGGAAACTGAGGCCCAGAGAGGAAAAACCACTTTCCCAGCACTACACAACCGGTGAGCACAAGCTGAGGTCCGAGTCCCAGCCTCGCTGTGCCCAGGCCCGCACTCCGAACTCCTTCCCACCACCTGCGTGTGAACCCTAATAAGGGCCTGCGGACGGGCTGAGGAAGGGGAACCGGGGAGCCCCATTAGCTCCGCACACAGTGTCAACGCTCGGTTACGTTTTGCTGGGCTCACTCTGCAGGCTTTTTGCATTTTCTTTGAATTCCACCTTGGTTTCTCCTGAAGAGGGAGGGCAGGACGGTGGGGTGGGCCAGGTGCCGACTGCACAGCTTCAGTGGGGCTCCGTGGGGCGCGGGAGGGGTGAGGGGAGGGGTGTGTGGGAGGAGTGAGGGGAGCGGGCTGGAAGCTCCTGAGCAGCAGAGCTGGGGCTCCAGGGCTGCTTCGCTCTGCTGCTGCCTCTACACTCTGGCAACTCGGACGTCCCTGGAAAGTCATCTGCCGACTACAGTAGCCACTGACGACGGAGGCATCTCTCTGGCTTCTAGCTTGATGAGACAAACAACTAAAAGACCATCTTGTAAGACAAAGTGGCTAAAACCCAGTGTGTTCTGTAAGTCAGTCGTATAGTTTGGTTATGACACGTTGGCAAAACAAAAAAGCAGCTCGAAAAAAAAAAAAGCAGCTCGAATGTGAAAAGGCTAGATCTGAGTTTAAAACATGGAGGCTGGACTTGAAATTGCAAGACTGATCTATGACTACCTCTCTGAGTCTCAGTTTCCTCATCTATAAAATGGAATTAATGAGACCTAATGCATGCAGTTAATGTTAACATGAAGAGAGACCATGTCTGTGGAAACACCTTGCACAGGTGTTAATACATGTTATTAAATACATTTTGTGCAAAAAGTTATTTATTTAAATTCATGTTGAATTTCAAGATGTTATAATGGCATTGGGATTATTACTTCCAGTTGTATAGTACTTGAGGCAATGCATTCATATAATTGTCCTGGAACTTACAACAATTAACCCTCAATACTCGTTCACTGAATAACAACATGGATTAAATATTTACTAAGCAATGCTCTGTGGCGCTGTTCTCGGCTTTGTTCTTGGTGTTGTGTTTGTGGAAACACAAAGATGAACAAAACATAAAATCCCTGCCTTCAGAAAGCTCGAGGGGTAGCTACACAGTAAGTGAAAACAGACAGGTCCCCTGGATGGTGCAGCCCAGTGGACTGGGCGTCGTCCTATGAGCCGAAAGGCCGCTGGTTCGATTCCCAGTCAGGGCACGTGCCTGGGTTACAGGCTGGGTCCCCAGTTGGAGGCATGTAAGAGGCAACCGATTGATGTTTCTCTCCCTCACTTTCTCCCTCCCTTCCCTTCTCTCTAAAAATGAATAAAAAGAATCATCTTTTTACAAAGAAAGCAAACACACCAGATGCACAGAACAGTGTTGGTGGCATTACAGAGAGCTACAAGGCAGGGAGCTCAGGAGCGTGTGCAGAGCTGGGGGTGGGGCCCGATTCACACCCGGCAGCCAGGGGAGACCTTGTGTCTGGGCGACGCCTGAGTAACAGCTTGAAGGACAAAGTGGAGCGTGAGGAGGCCCACGCCACCACCTAGGGCACTGTTCTTGTGGGAAAAGTTGAACCTGAATAATCTGCCTCCAGACCTGAAGTCCGGCTTACGGAGCATCTGGAGGAAAGGAGAACACGTGTAGGGGCCCCACAGTGAAGACACAGAGAAGTACAGAACACAGGCCTTCTGTGTGGTGGCTGGGGTCAGACGGCACTCTCACCGGAAGAGGACAGACGCGTATGGCCCAACCCAGCACGTGTGGGCCTTGTTGGTCCTGACCCCAATGCATTGAGTGAAGAAGGATATTTCTGAAACAATCGGGTAACTTTATTTTTTTATAAAGATTTTATTTATTTATCTTTAGAGGGGAAGGGAAGGAGAGAGGAGAGAAATACCAGTGTATGGTTGCCTCTTGTGCGCCCCCTGCTGGGAACTGGCCCACAACCCAGGCATGTGCCCTGACTGGGAATCGAACCGCGATCGTGTGGTTCGCAGGCCCGCGCTCAATCCACTGAGCTACACCAGCCAGGGCACAATCGGGTAACTTTAAATTTGGACTGGGTATTAAATTTAAGTCTGGGAATGACACAGTGGCTGTGTGTAAAAAAAAAAAGCCCGTGTGTTTAGAGGAGCACCCTGAGACGTGTGACACAAACAACACATCTGGGACTTCCCTTAGTCCCAGCCGCACAACCCTCCCTTCTGTTCGGATGACTGGTCTGGGTCAGCAGCACATCACACCACTCTGTCTCTGCGCTTTCTTAACTGGCTTGTTTTGCTTAAAAAGCATAAAGGAATGAGTGAGGGAATGGTGTAGCTACCTGGGAGAAGACGGCAGGAGAGGAAAGAGCCCCTAGAAGTCATGGGCACAGGCTCTCCACGTTTGGAAACAACACTGAGTCCGGGGCACGGGGACAGCAGGGACAGGAGATGTGGTCCGAGACGGTGGAGGGGCAGGGACGCAGCCATACAAAGCTCTGTGGGAAGTCTGGCTTCTCTTCAGCACAGGAGACGGGAGCTGTCGGAGGACCATGAGCCGGGGGCGATGTGACCTGGCCTATGTCTGAGCAGGACCTGAGTGCTGAGACTGCAGGGGCAGGTGCAGGCCAGGCCAGCCTGGACGCTCAGGTCAGGAGATACAGGGTTGCCTTGAATGGCAGCAGCAGACGTCAGGGGGGTCAGAGTCCATGGCTATATTCTGAAGGTACAGCCAGTAAGATTCACTGAGTTTGGCGGTAGTATATGGAAAAAGACAGGCATTCAAGACAATACCCAGACTTTTGGCCCGAGCCCATGGTGGGCTGATGCTGCCATGAACTAGAATGACAAGGCGGCAGGAGGCAGGCTCCAGGGAACACAGGAGGTCGGTTCTGCACGCGTTAAGGCTGAAATGACTATTAGATGTCCAAGTGGAGTGTCGGCTATTCAATCCAGAACTTGGAAAAGGCCGTCGGAGCACAGGGCTGTCTTCAGCAGCACAGATCTGTTCTTCCAAAGGTTGTATAAAATGAAGGATATAGGTTTCTTGGGAGCAGAGTGCTGTATTTGTCATTGTCCCATTCTCACCAAAAATTATTGTGCCCAAGTGCCTGGCATTAAGTTTTTGACTGCCAAGTCAGACATTCCCAAAGCCACCCCCTTGCACAGACGTGCTGTGCTGCCAGCCAATGACACGCTGCCAGCGAAGCTGCCTGGGAGGCCTGGCCACCCCACCGTGGAGGCCCCTCGCCCAGGGAGCCCAGGTACTGGAGCAGCCCGACTTTCCCTCCCCAGGCCCTGACTCCCGGTCTCAGGCTTTAAATTAGCCAATAAAGGGCGGATCCTTCGGTCTCGCTCTCCCACACACAGCAGCCTCTCTGGGTGGCCTTATGGCATGCTGTGCATCCCCCAGAAGCTGTGAGTACTAGGTACTGTTTCTCAAAGACCCCTGGGGGTGCTCGCCGCAGCGTGTTCTGTGATCACAGCAAGCACCACAGGAGCTGGTCCAGCTGCACAGTGGCCTCTGTGGGGGAACACGTCTGTGAGGCTCCCTCCAGGTAACAGGCTGCGGCCACAGACACTCCCAGCAGAGAGCAGCACGGTCCACAGGCTGGGACCCCACCCAGGGCCCAGGGAGACGGTGCTGGAGGAAGGGACAGGCCCAGGGCCACCTACTCGCCCTGAGCCTCCTTGGACTCCTCATGGGGCAGCTAACTAAGCCCGCACTCCAAGGGCCAGGCACACAGGAAATGTGTGCCCCCGGCCAGGGTGGAAGCCCCAGACGGCTGACACCACCAGCAAAGAAACAGTGAGGGGCACAGGCTCCACCCCACAAGAGGGCCTCTCACGATGGAGCAAGGCGGGGAGACGGAGGCACTCTGCCAGGGCTAAAATTCTGAGGTACCCCTTCAGAAGGCAGGTCCAAGCAAGACCTGTCTCACCTACTGTCACCGAACTAGCTCAGTGGCACTGAGGACAGTATACTGTGTGAAGGCAGTGAGAACCCCACTTTCCAACGCTGTCACGGAGTGACCCAGTGTGATGAGGAAAACCAATGGGCCTCTGGCGTGACGTGGGGCCTCAGGCTCAAGGAGGGTGCTCTTCCCACCAGATCTTGCTGAGATGTTGACACAAACCCTGGAGCAGGTCCCGACCAACACTCTCTGGGGGTGAGGGCACGGGGGTCTAGAGGCTCCTGTCATTTAGATCCACTTCTTTATCACATGCCCACATGGGACGTCTAAAAGTTCAAATAAAATTGAAGCTTGAGAAACTTTAAATTGGGATAAATCAGGCATGTCAGTAGCTTTTAAGGTACTGAGTAAAAACATCTTACCTGGCAAACTGACTGTGAGCCTCTGGCTCTCGGCCCCAAACAGAAGAGTGCTCTGTTTCTATGTAGATGTACCAGTCCCTGGGCGAGAAGCCTTCCTCCAGAACCTGGCCAGAGGCCGGGGCACCCGGAAGACCACGGCCTCCTTCTTCATGGCTCTGCAGTAACATGGCAACCCCTTTAACAGAGGGAGCCAGAGCCTGTGAACACACAGTGAAACAAAGTTTCAGTGATAAACACAGTGGTTTACTTGAGAAAGGTCTGTGGTGGTTCATAGTTAAGATTGCCCTAGCTGGTGTAGCTCAGTGGATTGAGCACGGGCCTGTGGAACAAAGGGTTGCCGGTTCGATTCCCAGTCAGGACACATGCCTGGGTTGTGGGCCAGGTCTTCAGTGGGGGACACATGAGAGGCAACCACACATTGATGTTTCTCTCCCACTCTTTCTCCTTCCCTTCCTCTCTCTCTAAAAATAAATAAATAAAATGTTTTTTTAAAAAAAGAAGAGAGAAAGGGTCTAAAATTCCACATGTAAGTGAAGAGCTCTCTAATCACCATCAAGGCCAAAAACCAAACCAGGGACCTTACTCTCCAAATCTGTTCTCCCGTCCAACATCATAACAGAGGTCTTAGCCAGTGTGATGCAACAGGAAAAAAAATAAAATAAAAGGCGAGTCAGTCAGAAAGGAAGAATCACACTGTCTGTTTACAGATGACACAGATGTCTGCAGAGAAAACCCAAAGGAATCTACAAAAAATCAGCAAGGCTGCAAGACACAAGATTAAAACCCGGAACCTACCTGCATTCCTATACACTAGCAATAAACATGTAAAAGTAAACATGTTTAAAAAAAGTAAATGACCACTGTTAATAACTACTTTAAAAAACGAAAGACTTGGAAGTTGACAAAATATGTACAGGATGTGTATGCTGAAAACTACAAAAAGCTGGTGAAAGAAACCAGAGAAGACCTAGATACCAGCTGAGAGGCGTACCATGCTCAAGGACAGCAGAGAAAGAGCAAGAAGCTAGAAGGGGTCACATTACTTAGAAACACAGCAAGTTAGAACACAAATGGAGTAACGCCTTGTAGTTACTGAAAGAAAAGAAGCATCATAATTTTTTATCCAGCAAAAATATCTTTTAAAAAACCAAGTAGAAAGCAAGAATTGTGCACAACACTGAAAGCTACAATACCCTGTTAAAAGAAACGGACATTTTAAGTGGATGAAAGGGTAACCCCGTTCATGGGTCAGAAGACTCAATCCTGTTAAGACAGCACACCTCCCAAAGTTCATCCATAGATTCAACACCTTTTGTATGAAAAACCACCTTGGATGTTTGCAGAAATGGACAAATTGATCGTAAACTTTATATGGAAAGGCAAAGGAGCCAGAACAGCCTACACAATCTTGAAAAAGATGAAGTAGGAAGACTCATACTTCCTGATTCCAAAACCTACTACAAAGCTGAAGTAATCAGGAGAGTGTGGTACTGGCATAAGGATAATGCAATTGGATCAATGAAAAGGCCTGAAAGTCCATAAATAAACCCTTACACTTATAGTCAGTTGATTTTCAGTAAAAGCATCCAAAAAATTCAATGGGGAAAAAAGAGTCTTTTCAACCACCAGTGTCTGGAAAACTAGACACCCACATGTGAAAGGGAGGATTTATGCCTGTCTCACACCACACACAGACATTAACTCAAAACAGCCCTGGCTGGCGTGGCTCGGTGGGCTGAGCATGGCCTGCGAACCAAAGGGCTGCCTCTTCGACTCCCAGTCAGGACACAGGCCTGGGATGCAGGCCAGGTGCCCAGTGGGGAGCACGTGAGGGACAACCACACACGGATGTTTCTCTCTTTCTCTTTCTTTCTCCCGTCCCCTCTCTCTAATGATAGGTAAATAAAATCTTTTAAAAAATGGGTCATGGATTTAAACCTAAGACCTAAAACTACAAACTCTGGAGAAGACAGGAATAAATAATCACGAGCTGGGCTGGCAGAGCACTCTTATGTACAGCAACAAAAGTGTGGGCAATAAAACTTAAACACTTGACAGAGCTCATTAAATTTTAAAACTTTGTGCTTCAAAAGACACTCAAGAAACTGAAAAAAGGGGGCGGCGGGGTGGGAACAAATAATAAAAAAGAAACTGAACAGAGCAGCCACAGAGCTGGAGGATTGCAGAGCACGGGCCTGACATGGATTCAGACAGCAGACTCTTATCTGACACATAAAGAACCCTTATGCATCCCAAATAGAACATGAATAACCCAACTTAAAAACAATCGAAAGATCTGAACACACACTTTACCAAAGAAGATATACGAACGACTAATCAGTACACAAGAAGATGCTCAATGCCATCATTCATTAGGGAAATCCAATTGAAAGCCACAGTGAATACATCACACCTGCTCAAATCGCGGAAACAAAAAAGACGGCGAGAACGGGCAAGGAGGTGGGGACTCTGGAGCTCTTCCGCACTGCTGGTGGGATGCACAATGGCACAGCCACTCTGGGAAAGATGTGGGCACTTTCTTAAAAAACATGGTAAACTGTGCATTACCAAAATCTTACCTTTGTGGGAGAAGGGAAGGCTTAAAACCTTATTTCTAGCTCTCCTATTAAAACCAGATGCTAAGAAAATGGGTTTCTTTTATGGTGCCAGAAAAACAAGACAAACAAAACCACACTGGTTACTCACCTGGTCAGCTCTTAGCTGGGTTGAACCATCCTTATACATCAGAGTTACCACCACGGCTACTGCCTGTTTGAGCATTTCAATCAGCTGGCGTTTCTCCAAATCATCCAAACACCTGGTATCGCAAAAATGGTTTCCGAACGCTCCAGAGTCCCCAGAATTTAGGGGGGCTTCCACCTTGTCAGCGTCTTCCAATGCCTCACGTGTAGTGGTTTTCTCTGGCGAGTCACTACATGTAATACGTTTTCTTTTAATATTCACGCTTTCTTTATTTTCATTGTTTATATATTCTTTAAGGAAATATTTTCTTTTATGTTCCATTTCCTGCAGAATGGAAGCCTCTTGGTTATGCGGAGGAATCAGACAACGGGCAGGAGCCAGTGAGCTGAGGTTCTGCTTTTGGTCCATGGGCAGCAGATCTGTGAGTCTGCTCGTGGAGGGCCGAGGAGAGAGTCTGATGGGAGCTCCCGATGTCTGGCTTGTGAAAGAACTATGACGCTATAGAAAACCAGACAATATTTCATGGGCATATGGACTGATAAGACAGAGGTTTAAAACCAAACTAATTTCTGGTGAGTCATCTAAAATAAAGCAGAACACAGCTTCGTACTATTTAGACCCAGCTTCCTAATGAAGTTATTACACAGTGACTTCGAGAGCAGTTGCCTTTGGGACCCAGGCAGCAGCGACTATGAAACTCCTGGGCTGGGCTAGGCGGGAGTTCCAAGTGTGCAGCCACAGCCTACGCTGGATCTGCAAGTACAGGGGGAGATGCGGTCGACAGGAGTCTGGTGCAGATGTGCAGAAGGTCAAGGTTACTAACATACCACTTCCAAGGCCATTTAGAGAGAAGATGAAAGCACTGCAACTATTTGATATGTTAATCTACCTACTAAGTGTTTGGGGTTTTTTTCTGTATCCAAAATGTGTTTATCGGGATGGCTCCCCATACATCTTGATTCGGGTGCTTTGAGTGCAGCCTCCTACTGAAGGAGCGCCCCTGTCAGCCTCGTGGCGCCCCCTGTGGGCTGACAGAGGACACTGGCGCAGCAGCACACGAGACCACCGTCTGTGCAGGGCTGCAGACTGTGGGGATTTTATAGCATCCTGGGCCCTTCGCATCCGTGAGGCAGGAACTGGGGCTCTGCACCAGGCGCTGCTTCTTGTGCTTCCTCTTCAGTCTGGAGAGGGATGAAGGAGGTCCTTAGCGACAGACATGTTGTCGTGGGGTGGTTGCCACTGCCAGACAGGCTAAAACTTTTTAAAAATATGGCTCAGCAGGAATCCGCTTTCTGTCCCAGTCTAGCAGTATGCATAATTCACTCACAGAATCACAGACTAAGGGGAGGATCATGTCTGTCCATTTCATGATAGAATTCACTCACCATAAAATGTTATCTTTAATATTTATTTTTTGGATTTTATGATTCAAGTGTATTGGGTTTTTTAAAAGATTTTATTTATTTATTTTTAGACAGATGGAAAGGGAAGGAGAGAGGGAGGGAAACGTCAATGTGTGGTTGTCTCTGGCACACCCCCAACTGGGGACCTGGCCTGCAACCTAGGTGAGGTTGTGCGCTGACTGGGAACCGAACCAGGGACCTTTCAGTTTGCTGTATGCTGCCCAAACCAGTGAGATGCACCCGTCAGGGCCACTAATGATGTTCTGAACTCTATCCTAATAGTACTTTTAAATAATTCTTAAAGAAAATGTTATAACACATGATCATAGGGTCACAGAAAATTTTAATTTATACTCATTTTATCACAGAGAAATACTATGTGGTTTTCAAGAAAAGATTTTCAAGCATAAAACTCTATCACATTAAAAATTCTGTGGACAGGGCCCTGGCTGGTATAGTTCAGTGGATTGAGTGCGGACCTGCGAACCACACGATCGCGTTTCGATTCCCAGTCAGGGCACATGCCTGGGTTGCAGGCCAGTTCCCAGCAGGGGACCCATGAGAGGCAACCATACATTGATATTTCTCTCCCTCTCTCCTTCCCTTCCCTTCTAAAAATAAATAAATAAAATCTCAAAAAAAATTTAAAATATATTTTTAAAAAATTCTGTGGACATGTATGAAAGAAAAGGAGTTCGTGGAGAAGAGGGAAGCATGAGAATTTGGATTGTTGGAGAATGTCTGGCTGAAGCACTTTTCAAAGGGATGGTCATGGACACCAAGCCACCAGAGCACAGTGTGTTCAGATTTCAGTCGCTATACTCTAGATGACGACATAACCGTCTTCTTCGATGTCTACATGTCTCAGTGCTTCTGCTAATTTTCGGCACATTGGCAAAACATTCCCCTTCGAGGACTTTTCTCATACAGGGGGAAAAAAGTCTCTCATGATGAGAACAGGTGAATGGGGACGGTGGGGCATGGGGATCATGACGTTTTTGGCCAAAAACTGCTGAACACGCAGTGCAGTGTGCACAGGTGTGCTCGTAAATCACCAATCATGAAATGGGCAAATGCACCGAAAGTCTTCAAAAAACATTTCTGAAGCTGAATGCAGCCTCTCACAACAATGCCAGCTGGTACACTGATTCAGATGGGCTCCCAGAACACTCATCCAGCAGGAGAAGGCTGTATCACCAGGGGGCCACCCTCCAGAGGACAATTCCAGTTTTCTTGGCGGTCCCCCTCATATAAGGCCTTTGGTGATGTGACCTCATGTTTCTCTCCTCAAGCAGCTTGATCCATTGTGAATTTTATAGCCTTTCTTTTATGAACATCTCTTCATGTCCACTGCCCCAAAGTTCCAAGCTCTCTTCTCTCAGCCCCCAAACTCCACTCTCCAAAGGGTAACCATCTCCTAATTATCCTTTAGGACCCCAACTCAGGTATAATTTCATATTAAAAGAGAGACATCCCAGACTCTTCTCCCTCCCACCCAGAAGAGGTGAATGGAAGCCTCACAGGGCCTGGGTGAGATGTCTCTCCTGCAGTTCCCAGAGCCCTTGGTCTGCCTTCCATCACGGCATGCAGCTCGCCGCATGCTAGAGACCCTCTGTACTTCGTCTTCCTCTCCCCCCCCATGAATTCAACCAATAGCCTTGAAAGAAGAGTAACGCCCCCTGCTTTTAACACGGTATCCCCAGGGCCTGGCATACCACACACACTTAATGAGTCCTTGCTGAACACAGGCAGGCTGTCGGTTTAGGATTTCCACACCTGCAAGCACTTACCTTTTCCCCCAGTGCTTGAGCTGTCCCATCACGAAGCGGTCCTGAATGCCTAACACTGGGTTTGTTCACCACTTCTGCGGCTTTTAAAACACAAAAGGAGGAACCTGAGACACTAATGAAACACATATCTAAGTCATACAATTAGTAAACGTTGAAAATGGCCTCTACAATTGTGCTATTTAGCCATTATTTACTTATTTAAAACAACATAATTCATAACGGAGATGCCTAGTGCCACTGTAACAAACACTCACGCAAAGTATCCTCAAATTAACTGAAGGCAGATCTGTGTAATCATGAAATGTTCACTAAAGATTACTACCTGGTATTTATATTTGAAAACTTGATTCTGAAAACTCTTGTAAGAAACCTTACCAGTATTAAAGGTTTAAGGAAATTCTTAGGCTGAATAATACTACCGAGAACAATGAGAGATTCAGTAGAACATCATTAATACAAACATGTGATTTAAATTTTGCTTTCATTGTAATAAGCTGGGGCTGAGTAGTGATGGGAGTCTGGACTCCGCCCCAGGCAACACGACCCAGGACTGTGCTCACGACCACAGTGACTGCCCATGGTGACGTGCCTTCCCTCTGAAGATGTGATAACACTCAAGAAATGCAAATGCAGGGGACCTTTCACTGACAGAAAAAAGCTACCCCTAGCATAAATTCAACAAGAAAGGTACACAGCACTCGAAGATTAGAACTTACAGTCGTGTGAAGTGGCCTAACACAAGGTCTGCCCAAACAGAAAGACGCAGCGCTGGGAGGCACAGAGTGCGTTTAACTCTCCCAAACGCAGCCTCCGAGCAGGTCCCACTAGAGACCACGCAGGGCTCTTTCAGTTGAAAAAATAATTTAAAAATATACATGAAATGTTCACTATCTGAAAACAGATAAGAAGAGTTTAAAAAAGCCAAAGACTTGTCTTTCCGGATCATCAGGACACACTGTAAAGCTGCTGTCCTCGAATCCACAAGGTGTTTGAATAGGAAAAGAAGAAAAGCTGTCCAGGTCAGGAGAGACAATCCAGAAACTGAATCCTCGAATCCACAAGGTGTTTGAAAAGGGAAAGAAGAAAAGCTCTCCAGGTCAGGAGAGACAATCCAGAAACTGACCCCAAGACTTCTGAGACTTTAATACACAACAAAGACGGTGTTTCAGTTAAGAAACAGGGACAGGACAACTAGCACAACTTCTAACAGAAAACACTACTTTGGGAAAATTACTAGGGACAAAAATGACTGAGGGTTAATACCTATATTCTACAAGTCCTACACATTGTCAAAAAAAAAAAAAAAAAAAGACGACTCAACAGAAAAATGAGCAAAACATAGGAAGAGGCAATACACAAAAGAGCAACTCCAAAAAGCAAATACACATTGTATGATGCTCACGCTCACTAGCAGTCAGGGAAATGGAAATTGAATGTAACTGGGGGCAGATGGTAACAGGTCGTCTCATGCATTCCTGGTAGAGCCATGGAGACAGGGGGTCCTCACTTGGTATCACCAGTAGGTTCTGTGGCTTTAGACACACACCCAACTGGACCCTGGCCTAACTGCTGCAAAGTTAAGTTTCGATGGCACTTGGTCCGAGTGACAACAGAATGACATTATCTGAGGTCCTGCTGTAGTTAGAATCTTCCTGGAAAGCAAACTGTCAACACTTACTAAAATTAAAAACAGGTGTCCCCCCTTTGGGAGTTGGGGGAGAGGCGGGATGATACAATGGGAGCAAAGCTGGGCCTCCGGGTGCCGCTGGTGTTTTGCTTCTTGGTCTGGGAGAGGGTTGCAGGGTGTTCAGTTTATGGGATTTTGAGCTATAAACTTGGATATATGTGCTCTGTGTGTGTATGTAACTTCAATAAAAACGACCAGATTTAAAGTATATAAACCATCTAACCAAACCACCTCACTCCTGTCTGTTTCACAGAAATTTGTGTAACAGTACAGAGGTTCAAGTCAGGGGTGTCGAACTCATTTTCATCGGGGGCCACATCGGCCTTGCAGCTGCCCTCCGAGGGCTGAAATAATTTAGGACTGTATAAAGGACTAACTATCCTTAACTGTTAGTTGAAATTACATCCGGCCCTTGAAGGCAACCACAAGGCTGATGTGGCCCCTGGTGACAGTGGGTTTGACACCCCTGGTTGAAATCGGACATTTATGGCAGTACTGCTTCACAGCAAAGGACTAAAAACAAAGCACGTGCCGATCAAGCGGGAAGTCGATGAATAAATCATGTCATGTCCACGCCGTGATGCGCGTCGCCACTGAAAAGAGTGAGTTTGAGCCACACCAGTCGACTTGAAGATAAAGAAATCAGTGAAAATACAATCCCATTTTTTAAAGATTTTATTTATTTATCTTTAGAGGGGAAGGAAAGGAGAGAGGAGAGAGGGAGAGAAATATCAATGTGTGGTTGCCTCTCGTGCGTCCCCTGCAGGGAACTGGCCTGCAACCCAGGCATGTGCCCTGACTGGGAACCGAACCACGATCCTTTGGTTCGCAGGCCAGCGCTCAACCCACTGAACTACACCAGCCAAGGCAATACAATCCCACTTTTTAATCAGTGACCAAATCTCCCCACTCGTGCTCACGAGTATGTTGTACACGCACAACGGCACAGTTCTTGCCCTGGTGCCCCCCTCGAACACAGAGGTTTGTGTTCAGAACAGTCACTGGGCCGTACTCTCAGGATCAATGTCTGCAGGCGAGTGAGGGCAGGACGGGGCCACAACGCAGTCGCTACGACGCAGTCAGCTGCTCTGCAGCTGACATGGCCCTGCAGAGTGGTCCCACTGGGTCTAGGGAGTGGGACCTCTATACCCAGCACCCACTGGTCACTGGGTGGGTTGCTCCTAGGAAAGCAGTGTGCCCTTGCGCCAAGCAGCTCTTTGCAGAGGTGAACCAGGAGGCTGTGTGTGAGCAGCTTGCCAGCAAGGCTCCCAGCCCCTGGGGAATAAATGGTTTATATCCCAATGGGCGGGTGAGCTGCGGGGCTGGACATCGGGCACTCACTCCAGTCCTGCACTACAGCTCACTGCCTGCTGCTCACAGCCACCTGCTTCCAGCGCATTCTGGAGCAGCTACTTCAGGACTCTGGTGACCTTCTGCCTAGAGAAAACTTAAAAAAAACGATGGCACTGCAGCTGGTCTCAAAGTTGCAAATGATATTTGCGTTCCTTCTAAGGAACCCACCTAAGGTCTCCTCACCCTGACTGAGCACCTCTGTTGGTCCCGGCAGCTCCCTGAGGGAGTGAACCAAACCCTCGTCCCTGAGTGATGTAAGCCCCTGGTCACTACATGCTTCTCAGCCACAGCTGATGTGTGTGCTGTGAAATTTGGGCAGGGGACCAAGAGGTGACCAATCACATCACCTCAGTGCCAAGTACATGCTTTCCTGCCCCCATTATGCAAAGCAGCCCTAACTTACAATGACCAAGAGGCTCACTGGAGCAAGAGGGAGATGACCTACCTTGCCTGCCAGTCTCCTCGCATAAGGAACTTGAACTGACTGGGCAGCTGGAGTTCAGAACTGAATGGTGTTCTTCCTGTGCCCCTGGGGGGCTGCCCCTTTGGGAGTCAGGACCACCTGCAGAACCCAGAGTGCTGATAAGCGGGGCCACTCCCACTTCTACCTTTTGGTCCCCAAACCCTGTAATTTTACAGTTGGGGGACACCGCCCTGGGTGGTCACTGATGTGCAGTGCACCCTGCACCCTGGAGGGCCCTGGTCCGTGGCTGCGGGGCGTCCTCCTCAGGCGGGCGCTAAGCTGCCTCTGCTGCAGGCCACTCCACTGCTCCCTCAGGCTGGCGTTTATGGGAGTGGGGCTGTGAGTGCGTGGGTCCCACGGTCCCAGGCCCACTAAAGCTCCTCTACTGTAAAGTGGGTCCCCACGCCTAACGCGACGCTATGCAGGGGTTCTGTGTCAGTGCCCCAGAGGTTCTATAAGCCCTGGGCAATGGCTCATGGAGGCCCTGCAAACCACACCTGGAACACGTGCCCATGCCGTTCGAGGTCCATCTCTGCATCCCTGGGGACACGAGGGGCTCAGTGCTGTCCACTTGCCAGCAGGTGCCTGGCTGCTCTGCTCACTGGATGGCACCACTGGGGACTCAGCATTCGGTCTGTGTTGGAGGGAGGGTTGGGCACTCAGTCGGCCATTCTGCTGGGCCCTCCCGGCCTCCACCCCGCCTGCAGCTCCTCCTTTAAAGAGCCCAAGGAGCCAGAACCAGGACCCCAGGTGACAGGCTGGTTGACACCAACTGGCCACTCTGAGCTTGCCTCTTCCTCTGCACTCCACCTGAGCTGCTCCCTGGGTCTGCTAATACCATAATCTCTAGGCTCCTCTACTCCACATAGCTAACCCCATTACTAGTTAAACTGATTTAAATGTCCCCTGACCAAATGACTGTACATTGCTGTTCCCTGACTGACCCACACACTCACACAGCTTCTTAGCAGGCCAAGGTCCTCTCCACCAGCTTACGCGGATTTCACGGCCAGGAGGGATGAGATGGCAGCTTCTGAGGGAATATGTGTACTTTCTTAAGACAGAAGCCTCTTGTGAGCGGGGTGGGGCACTAGCCTTTAACAGAGGAGCAGCCACTTCTGCAGGTGCCAGAGGTATCTGGGATTCAGGGTCTGAACGCACCAACACATGCCTCAGGGTCCGGGCCCTCTTCCTGACCAAGCCCCCGGCCTTGAGGTAGCACACCTGCCAGGGCTGAGTAGGGATCCAACCCTCTGGAGTTCAACCAAATCTCAGGACTGTAAGTACTGGCCTGTGGCTGCAAGTGGCCTCTTTTTAGGCTACCAGGGAAGCCCCGGGGTTCTCACATTCAGCCTTGAATTGCTAAGTAATCAGTCTCAGCCTTTATCTTTTTCCAAAGGACCAGTCATTCCCAGCGGTAGCCACCAATTCCATTTGTAACCGAGCCACTGGGTTCCACTGTCCGCTGCCTGTAAGGCCCGTGACCCCCAATGCCAGAGTCTCACGGGAAGGAAAAGGACTGTTTATTCAGAAGTTATGCAGGTTTAGAGTAACGGCAGCATTCTGCCATTAGATCCCATGCCCACCAGAAACAAAACACACACACACACAGTCCTGCCCCCCCTTGCCAAACCAGGCCAGTCAGCAGTATTGTCTCAGGAAAAGAAACAGAAGTCTGCGCCAAGCTGGGCGGATTCCTATCTGAATTTCAGCTCCTTCCAGTCTTCCGTGCTCGGCTGGGCTCCAGCTCTTACCCCAAACCACACCCTCACGGCCGGCCCAGGGGGCCCTTCTGCGCCCTTCAAACTGCGCGGTCAAGATGGCAGAGCTGCTCCATACTCAGGAGGCTCTCCTCCTTCCCAAGCTACGTGGTCCAACAGTGAGCGCGCGCCTCTCCTGGCTCTCCTCCTCTCCTCCCCACTCGGTCCAGAGCTCCGGTAGAGCCAAGGGCGGACTGGCTGCCGGTGCCTGGGTTTAAATCCTGGCGTAGATGCTCCTTCCTAACCCCATTCCCGACTCCTCCCACACTGGGTTGCACCTGCCAGTAGTCTTGTCCCCCCTGACTTTCTCAGCTGCCATTGTTAGTCCGGGCAAGCATGGCCCCCAAGAGGTAGAAATCACCTCAAAGCCTCTCTTGTAGGTGCAGCAAGCCCTTCCAGCTACATTAGGAGTTAAGAGTCATGCCCATCTCATCTCCCTGGCTTCCAGAGGGCAGGTACAGCTACTCCACACTACCAAATGCTGGCCAAGTACTCTAGATGGGCAAAGGAACTCCCAAAGCCCTGGTCCACTTCCCCTTCCCCCAGCCAGGCTGTAGAGGCTTTGCGATGCTCTTTCTCTATTGGGCAGGGGGACTTTTCCTGTTGAGGGAGATCCCTGGCCCAGACACCCTGAGTTCTGGACCTCATTCCCCCACTTTTACACATCATCTTCTATGCAGTACTGTCCCAGCAGCCCAGGCAACAGCTTCCACTGGCACAGACCAACCTCCTCTAGTGACAATTTTAACTGCACTGCTGCCACTTGTGTCCCAAGTACAACTGTGATGAAGGCACCCGTGCCAGCCTACGGGAGGGAGGCCAAACCCCACAGCACCACAGCGGCTCTCCCCAGCCCAGTCCGGCACCAGCTGGGGCACCGGCTGGAGCAGATTGGGTTCCCTGGGAATCAGACCCAGCTGTGCTCTAGGAAGTCCACCTCGGCCTTCGGGGGAGGGGTTGGGAGCAGGGCAAGTTAAAGCACCCGGAACATTTACAGTAAGTTCTCTAAACGGACCTGTGCTGAATCAAATGCACTAATTCCGTTGAGATGGAAACAATGTAGAAGCATTGCATCGTGATGATGAAAGAAGTATTTAAGCAGAACCTTGAAAAACACCGATTTCACTCCGCTGTGAGTGGAGGATGGAAAAGAAGGGGAGGTAGAAAGTTGGGAAATGCCACAGGCTCAGAAGTCACATCTGAACCGGGCATGAAGAGGGAATGTGGGGCAACATCAGAGTATAAAGGGCAGGCAGGGCCAGCTTGGAGGAAGAGGGCTGCTCGCGCAGACTAACCTCGCAGCAAGGACAAGAGCTCAGCTAAACCCAGCAAAGACCAGACCAAAGGGACAACAAACTGGAGGCAAACAGCCATTAGGAAACGACTGCAAACCCAAGGGCAGAAGGCAGCCTGCACGGGGCAGCGCAACTGAGACCCAACGCCTGGCCACGTGTGCTGTGGTTGGACACAAGAGCTGTTTATTGGGCAGAAGTACAAATAATATGTTTATCCATATACTCTTGATTAGAATGAATATAATCAAAACATGTTTTATCATTTTGTTATCTATCCTTAAAACTGCAGAGATCTCCACGAGATAGGAATAAATAAACATTTCACGTAACCCTGGCTGGTGTAGCTCAGTGGATCGGGTCTGTGAACCAAAAGATCGCAGTTCGATTCCCAGTCAGGGCACATGCCTGGGTTGCAGGCTAGTTCCTAGCAGGGGCCAGTTCCCAGCAGGGGATGCACCAGAAGCAACCATACATTGATGTTTCTCTCCTTCTCTCCTTCCCTTCCCTTCTAAAGACAAATAAATAAAATTTTTAAAAAAACCATTTCACGTGAATCAATCAGATTTTAACAAGTATCTACCTTCAAGGGGCCCAGACTCTTAATTTGCAATGTCTGTAAAAATATTTTTATTTTGCCCTGGCTGGTGTGGCTCAATGGATTGAGTACCAGACTGTGAACCGAAGGGTCACCGGTTCAATTCCCAGTCAAGGGAATGGGTATGGTTGGACAGGTAGGTCCCCGGTTGAGGGCACGCAAGAGGCAACCACACATTGCTGTTTCTCTCCCTCTCTCTAAAAGTAAGTAAAATAAAATCTTAAAAACAGATTAAAGTATTATTTTACTGGAAAATGCCATATTCACCTCTAGGCTCTATCAAGTTAAAATAAAGAACCTGGAAAAAAATATACTAGCAAACATGTTTGATCTCCATAGGTACTTAGACAAAACATAGATAGTTTCTAGTATGTGCTTTAGTCACACAAATAATCCTATCAGAGTACCAGGTCAGCCGACAATCTTGAAATCACCCTGAAAACTACTCCCCCAGTGTTTACCAAAGATGCCCAGTGGCATTACTGAACAACAAAACAACAGTGAAAACAGTGAAAATCCAGCTCAGATGAGTCTCATTCTGAACCCAGTGTACAGGCGTCTGAGTCAGGATAAGAAGCAGAACTACCAGTCACAGAAGACCCGACAGCACAACACGACACAATGGCTAAGAGAACAGCAAGTTCATTCCCCTCAGGTGAGTGGCCCCAGCTGGTGGTGCAGCTGTCCCCGAAGTCACTCTGGAACCCGGGTCCCTTCCAGCAGGCTGTTCCACAGTCCTCTGGGGCACCGCTATCATTTTCAGGGTTGGAAAGGAGGCACTTTGGGTTGCAACTGGAGGGCAGGCAAGAGGCGGCCGGCTAGGAAGCAAGCCGGATGTTTCCAGGCCTATCCTGGAGACGCCACGCACGCTTCAGACGGAACCTGCTGCTTGGCCACACCTGACCGTAAGAACACTGAGCCTCGCAGTCTGTGTGTCTCACAAAAGCAAAGGACACTCTGGTAGTGCAGCAAACATGGCCCTGGAGGCCTGAGGAGCAACACGAAATGCCTGTGATTAGGAAGAGAGAAGTGGTCGTCGCCACAGAAAATCAGGACAGCGGTCACTGCAGAGCAGGGAGGGGTTATCAGAGGGAAATTCTGCGGTGTTGGCAATGTAGGCGGTAGTGACACGTACGCCCTCTTTACACAAATTGTTAGGCTGTGGTTTTAGTTTCTGCGTCGTTCTTTTTTCACAGCAAAGAGTTTTTAAATTTCAAAAGATCAGTCTTGCAAGGAGCTTACACAGTCCAATCCTTACTTGGATGTGTATCTCCAGCTACTCCATTTGGTCTAAAGAGGAGAGCCCACAGTAACTATTAATGATGTCTGCTTTTACTTGTGTTTATAAAAGCAAGTATTTGTAGCTTATCTCCAATGATCTGAGTTCAAGTTTGATGTTTATTTGGTATGAAATGGCAGCATATGACAAGAGCCCACTAGGTTAAGGCCAGCATCACCTGCCAGGAACCCACTAGCAATCCAACTTCAGATCACATGCCTGTGAGATCACAACACTGGTGGGACTCATTGGCAGGCAGACTCGAAGGTGGCCGCATGACCCATGCCTCCTAGGACTCAGACCCTTGTGAACTTCTTCTCGAGTGTAGGTGGGACTCGGTAACTCACTTCTACACAACAGGAAGAAGCGACGGTAAGAGGATGTTTGTGACGATGCCACGTAACACTTTGACGCCAGTCTTGCTAGGGACGTGCTCTTGCTGCCTTTGACGCAAAGCTGTCTGCAGCCAGAAGGACGCAGAAAGGACTGAATTCTGCCAAGAACCGTGTTAGCCTGCACGCGAATGCTTCTCTATCTGAGCCTCAGACGGCGCTCCGGCTCTGGCTGCACCCACTCTGTAGCCCAGCAGAGGCCCCAGGAAACTCGGCCCAGATTCCTGAGCCAGAGAAAGAGACAACTGTTGTTTTAAGTCACTAAGATTGTACTGATGTTGTTACGTAATAGATAATTCAGAATCCTGGTGAAAATCCAAGATTTTTCCAAATCCAAAATACCTGACAAAAAAAAATAAAACTTCATCTTTTTCCATTACCTTCTCCATAAATTTAGGGTTTTCACAGGGTCTTTTAAGAACATGATGAGAGGTCATGAGACGGGCTGAGTGCCAGAAATTTTTCTCAACAGACACAATATAGTTACCAAAGGCATTTCATTATTATGATTATTTAAGGAAGTACATTCCCACCTGTCAAGTGAATACTGCTTTTATTTTAGAAAGCATACAGAATACAGGAGAAAGCTCTTTGATGTTTAAATTTTTACTCTTCTTTACTATTCCCCCCACCAGCTCATTTCCCCTAACATACTAAGTATGCAGTCCACACCCCAAAATTCTCACCGGCTCATTTATTAGTGACTTCTATGAGACACATAAGCAACAGATGCCTGGATATGAACACAACGAAATGTTAAGTGCCACCACACCCTAATAAACGCACTGCATCTGTAACAGCACCCGCACTGTCACCACTCTCGATTATTTCATCTCAGTGTAATTAACTCTACTTCACTCTGGAAAAAGAAACAAATTACTGGCCCTGACTTACAAATTCAAAGTAAAAACTACTTTGCTAGTTTTTTAAAATAAGGAGTTTGGAACATTTCAGTCCACTTGTGAGCACATGCACACTGGGTGCACTGATGTTTGCCCCGTGGGAGTTTATGCATTTCTCTGCACTGTAACACGTGTATTATCAAAGACACGTCCCCAGGCCACCGCACACAGCAGGCAGATACAGTCGTCTTCAGTGTCTGTGGGCCATCAGTTCCAGGACCCCCAGGACCCCCAGGACGACCAAGATCCGCAGACGCTCAAGTTCCTCACATGAAACGGCGCAGTATTTACATGCACGCCACACAGGCATAAAGGCGACAGCAGGGCATGCCTACACATCACTTCCTTTAGGTGGACTCAGCATAGTGCTGGGCACATGGCAAAGTCGTGTTCTGCTTTTATCCAGAACTTTCTGGGATTTTTCCATTTGGATGTGCAGTTGGTGGAACATGCAGATGTGAGACCCGTGGGCCGACTATACCGAGCACGGGTTCAATGAGAGCTAAGGCTGAAGCAACAAGCGCTGTGAGGAGGCCCTCTCTTCCAAGGTTGGATTTAAACAGTTGATCGGATTCTAAAGGAATGTCTGAGAGAAATGCCTGGGACGAGGGAGAGAGTGTCACACATTTTAAAAGCCACTAAGGGCCATGAGCACATGTAAGTTTAGGGAGCAGACCCCCAGCCACCACTAACGAAGTAAAGTGAGGGGAAGCTGGGCTGTTTGTAGGCAGGAGCTTCAACACACAACCTAAGTTCTACAGGGTAATTTTGCTGCAGTTCATCTTCAAACCTTAGTCTTAAGAATTCTGAACATCAAAGTAACAAAAGAAAGGTGCATAAATATTACTCACTCTTTTCATTCTCTCTCCAACTCTCAGCCTCCATTGAACTGCCTGAATGCAGAGCAGACATAACCTTCTGAGCAACACCGGAGAGTGGTATCTTACAGAGATCAAAGCCTACGAATGCCTGGTAATTTTCCATTTTCATAAAATCCTAAATATAAGATAAACATAATACCTATATATTAATTTTGAGACTTCAAAATAAGACACAATTTGAAATTTTTTATGTACTGAGACTTTCATAAAAATTACTATATTAACAACCACGAGAAGTCAGTTTTCCCTGTAACATATTGCATAGCAAGAAGAAAGCAATGGTTAGAGGCTCATTTGGGGTATTATGATAAATAAGTAACAAAGTAAAAAACCTTTTTTAGTGACCCAATTTCAAAGCAAGTGATTTACTCAAATACTACCCGAGCTTTGAAACAGCTGTTATAATCTTCAAACACACGAATTTAGGAACAAAACTATTTTAACTCACTTGCATAAGGACACAACCTGACACCCTTCCCGACACTGCTCAGCGGCACTGGCCCCGGGGCCGAGCAGGTGAAGGTCTGGAAGGAACAGCACAAAGCATCAAGTAGTTGGTCAGAAATCTAACATATCTGACACGAAACAGAATTCGCTCTTAGGCAAGACACCAGGTGACACTTCCACATTACTTCAGAAAATTTTTAATTTCTTTATTGCAAGGTAGTATAATAGGGGAAAAAGAAACAAAAAACTACCTGAGGAACTAATAGCAGAACTTAGACAAAGTTCTTTTAAAGATTTTTTTTCTTGAGAGAGAATCATTGATTAGTTGGTTTTTGCATACCCCCAACTGGGGACCTGGCCTGCAACTCAGGCTCATGCCCTGAACTGGGAATCAGCAACCTACTGGTTCGCAGGCTTGGGCTCAAGCCATTGAACTATACAAGCTCGGCTAGACAAAATCTTTGCTACAAAATTTTGAGACTTCGTAAATTTTTAAATAATGTACAAATATTAATTGGCAAAACATTTTTGCTCAATGATTAAAAAAATTATCAGAGCTCATCTGTCACCTACACATACCCATTTTGATAGTCATAGTTGAAAAATTCCATAAAGATCACCTATAATATAGTTTTTAGATATGAAGGGTGGGTAATATATTCTTGGAGCAAGAATATTCTTGCTGTATCTTTTCTCTATAAAGCTTACATGGTATATAATACAGGCTATGTATAAATCAAGCAATGAAGCAGCATTTAATGTAGTAACTGATAAATAAGCTACTTCAAGTTTTTTATACCAACTCTTAAAATGACTTCTATGCCCCAGCTGGTGTGGGTCAGTGGACTCAACACCAACCTGCAAACCAAAGGGTCGCTGATTTGATTCCCGGTCAGGGCACATGCCTGGGTTGTGCTCCAGGTCCCTAGTAAGGTATGCACGAGAAGCAACCACACATTGATGTTTCTCTCCCTCTTTCTCCCTGCCTTCCTCTCTCTAGAAATAAAATCTTTAAAAAAATAAAAGAATGCTTGCTACATTTTAAAACAAAATTTCTAACTGTCCAAATACTACACTTGTATCCCAGCTACTATAGTCAACATTTAAGTATTTTCACACCAAAGAAACTGATTAAAACAGCATTATGAGTCCCTTGAACCACCACTTTAATGGAATTTTGAAATTTCATTTTAAAGTTATTCATGTGTAAGTCACACTGAAATCAAATAACTGCTGAAGTATCTGACAAAAAATGAAAGACCTCAGACCCAGCCTATAAAATGAACAATCGCATACAGAGACTTGACATTTGTTGTGGTGTAAGAAAGAACCTTATGAGTCTCAAAGTCTACAAAAGAAAATTAGGAGGACACAGTTAGAGTAGCAGAATTTTATTTTACAGTCTAGATTTGGCTATTCCACGTAATAAAGTCTACAGCTTTAACAGTGTTGATTCAAAGGACTATGAAATTCCAAAATATTTAACAAAAAATTTCTATTTCTAAAAACAAAAGAAATTAGTAAAGGTACCAGTCTATTGAACAACATTTGCATTCTATAGTACAGTAGAACCCACCCCCGATCCACAGGGAATTCATTCTTAGACCCCTAGTGGATGCCCAAAACCAGAGAGAACCCGACACGCATTTTCACTTGAAGAACGTCACTGCTTCTCTTCACCACATCCAAGTTGCCAGCACCACTGGTCTTGCCCTTTGGGGCCACCAGTAAGTAAATTAAGGGTGACTTGGACACAAGCACCAAGACAACTACTAAGTGACTAACGGGCAGCCAGCACACAGAGTGAAGACACTGGATACAAAGATGATTCACGTCCAGGACTGGATGGAGCAGGCTGGCATTAGCTTTCATCACATTATCCACAATGGCGCACAATTTAGAACTTGTAAGTTGTTTATTTCTGGAATTTTCCATTTAATCTTTTCAGACCGTGGTTGACTGCAGGTAAATGAAATAGCAGAAAGCAAACCTGGAGATAAGGGGGCCGCTACTGTAGTACTTTTTCCCTGTGTGTAAAAAGTTACCAGGACCAAGTGCCACCAAGCAAATGTCCAAGTTGTATAAAGCACTGGTCCTCTAACATGAATGTCACATAAAGAAGAAAACAAACTGATGTGAAGCTGGAACTCATTAACCGTTCCACTGACCTCAAGTTTAAAATTTTAGGAATGTTTATTAGCTCTATTCTCTTCTTAATATGTAAAACATTACACATATGTAGTAAAGATGCAGTTTTAAGTAATTTTCAATCTTTGAGACCAACGGCCTTAACCTTTGATTTGTTTTCTAAATTCTCAACGATATTTTTCAGATAATCTTCATCTTTTAAAAAATATACATATAATTCTCTCTCCATTTGATGCAGTTTATTAGATGCCAAAATTTTTCTTTTTGTCTTCACATCGGCAAGAATATCAGTAAGAAGATGATTTAACTTATTCAGTTGAGACTCAACTTGATGAAATTGCTCTGTTAACTCCTAGAAAAAAAAATTGCTTTTAATGCCAGATCTCTATTTGTAACACCATCAATTATAAATCTTAAATGTAATTTACATGAAATTAATATAAGTGATATTCACACATTCACAGAATTTTATAAAACAATTATCTACTGGGTCAAGATAAAAATCAGTGACACAAGTTTTAAAAAACTAATCATAGCTACCACTTCACACCCATCTGGATAGCTACTAGATATTTTTTTAAAAGGAAAATAAAAGTGTAGGCAAGGATAGGAGGAAACTGGAATCCTTGTGTGCTGCGGGTGGGAGTGTAAGAAGGTGCAGCAGCTGTGGAAAAGTTGGACAGTTTCTCAAAAGGGTTAAACATGGAATTACTATAGGACCCAGCAATTCCACCCCCAGGTATTTCCCCAAAAGAAATGAAAATAGGGGCTCAGACACTTGGGCACCATACAGGACTTGTGCACAATGTCCACAGCAGCATTTTTCCCATATGAATGAAACTTATGGACACTATGCTGAGATGAGCCAAACACAAAAGAATAAATATTCTGTAACTCCATTTTATGAAGTATCTAGAGTGAACAAATCCAGAGACAGAAAAGTGGAATACAGGTTACTGGGGCTGGGAAGGAGGAGTGGGGATTGAAGGAGGCGGAAAAGTTATGGAAATGTATACATACTGGTCATGGTTTTACAACACTGTGAAAGTACTTAACACCACTGAAATGTACACTTAAAAATGGCTAAAGTTGTAATTTCTATATTCTATATATTTTACCCCAAATTAAAAATGAAAAATTTCTGCTTGCCAGAGTTTTAAAAATCATTAACCAACTCCTCACAAGCCTTCCTATTTCAAGGAAAGGTAGGCTAGTTATTCAGATCAGATTCAGATCAGTCCTCCAATAGGAAAAAAATGTAAAAGGCAAAGTATTTTAAAAATCAAACAAAAGCTTTCTGCCCTGCTGGTGTGGCTCAGTGGACTGAGAGCTGACCTGCAAACCAAAGGGTCACTGGTTTGATTCCCACTCAGGGAACATGCCTGAATCGGGGGCCAGGGCAGGTCCCTAGTAGTTGGGGGCGCGAGAGAGCCAACCACAAATTGGTGTTTCTCATCCTCTCTTTCCCCACTCTCCAAAAATAAACAAATAAAATCTTAAAAAATAACAATGAAAACCCTAAATAAAAACCCTAAAAGAAGCCAGAAACAAAAGAACGGTTAACACACAAAAGACAAGCCACAAAGAGGGAGTAAGAAATATATAGACATCTAAATAACGAACGATTGGCATTTAAAATAGATTAGTATCTCCTACAAATGATTTTTTTAAGGGACCTAAAACAGGAAAAGGAGATGAACAAGTAATTTTCAGAAAAAGCAGAATGGCCAGTAAACAACGGAAAGGAAGCACAACCTCCCTTCTAACCAGGGAAACGCACACGACACGGCCAGTGGGGTGTTCCTTTGTAAGCACAGACTGAGAGAAGCGTTAAAGCAGACAGCACTGTGTGATGAGGAGGACGTGGACAAACAGCATCTCTCAGGCTGGCGCAGTGCGGCTCCACTGCTCTGGAAAACCACCTGACAAATGCTGTGAAATGGAACCTGGGACCCAGCATTTCCATTTCTGAGTGAGAGTAAGGATGAGGGTGTATGCGTACATACACACGAATGTGCAACTAAGAGACATGAAACAGGACTATCCATGGCAGTGTGATCTACAATAGCAAAAACTGGAAATAACACAATGTCAACAAAATGGGTAAATCGTGGAGTTTCATACAATGGAATATTAAATATATAAATGAGCTACAGCTTTGTATATACCTACATGGATGAATACCAATATTATTAAAAAAAACAAAAGTTACTGAATAGCACATACAAAAATAATAGTATGTATATAAAGTTCAAAAATAGACAAAACGGAACAATATATAGTCTAGGAATATGTAAGTGTAATAAAATTACAAACAAAAGCAAGGAAACAATAAAACTGAGCACAGTTCTATAGCTCTACAGTAGCTACTCCTTTGAGGGAGGGGAATGCTCTTAGGAGGAGCCTGCTACCACTAAGTACACACAGTATCTTAACAATACAATGCCAATACTGTTTGCTAACATGGGTAAAAATATATATATGAGTGGTTGTATTATTTTAAAAAATTCTTAGCCTAGCATTACATTTTCTTGTATGTCTGAAATATTTTATAAATTTTGAAAACTTTGTGTACGCTATCAAAACTATCTGAGAAGTATACTTATATGTGAACAAAAAAAATGAGATTTTTTACTGTGGCAAGCACCCACCTGATCACTAAGCAACAGCTGGTTTCTTCCTTGATACAAAATATCACAAAGCAAGTCCACATCATTATTCAGTTTGGACATAAAGAAAGAATGTTCTTGAGCAGATATTGTCAATTGATCTTGTACTAAAGAAACATCTTGTTTTAATTTCTCAGCCACTTCCTCCAGGTTTCTATGGGTTATAAACAATTCCTTTTTCTTATTCTCTCCTTCTAAAAGTTGATAAAGCCTAAAATGAAAATAAAAATTAGAGGGTTAGGGAAAAAAATTAGAGGGGAAAAAATCCTCAAATCAGCCGTTTTCAAAATTATAATCCACTGTATTGGGGCATCTTTGTGCATAGCTAACGACTTAAAAATATTAATCTGCCTGCTGTTAAGCCAAGTAACTAAAAACACTACAACAAAAATACTCTTCCTAGAGAAATATACATTCAAATTATTGCATGTGAAGCCCCAATTTCCCTATATAAAAAATAAAATTTTCTTTACTTTAACTGCCATTAACCTACTTCAAACGAAGTACATTTCAGAGACACCTCCCAGGAAAACACCTTCACAGAATACAACTAAGTTCTGGCTGTTATATGAGGCCTAGGTCAAGTCAACCTGAGATGTAATTTTCACATTACATCTACCTATGCTAAAGGACTGTTGTTGATTTAGAAGAGATAATTTGCAAATATGAAAAATGTGTACAGAGTGAACAATAAAGAGCCACATAAACAGTAACAGCAGAGGTACCTATGTCTCATTTCATTTAACAACAAGGGATCAGATGATTTTCCTCTGGCCCTAGAGAAAAGTCAGGAGTAGGATCCAGATTTTTGAGGCCTCTGACTATTTTAGCCCTCCAATTGCAGGACCCCCCCCCCACACCATCAAATCGCTTAAGACACCCAGAAAAGGCAGGGAGATAGCACTCCTCCTCACTGACTCACCTGACTAGACACAGAACTGAAGTCTTCCCTCCACTGCCACCTTCTCCAAAGGTGGCATCAACTCTACACTAACCTGGACTCAACCTTCCTGCGGTAGGTAAACTCCTGCCCTAACTTTAAAATAAGCCATCCAAGAAATGGTGTTAAAGATGAGTAAGATCTGGTATATATTCATGCCTCCAACCCAACCCTCTCAGCTCTACAGAAGCTACTTCCACATTTAACATAAATGGTAAAGGGAAGAAAAAAAGGGGGGGGGGGAAGCACGTAAAAGTGGGAAAATAAAAAGGCCAAAAACAGAGTGCAAAGAATTTTTTAGCCTTCTCCAATTTCAGTTCAAACTCTCTCTAGCATCCTACAAAAGGCAAAATGACCACTCAGCACTGAAACAACGAAGCGCACCTGTGAGTAGAGTAATCCTTGGTGTCAATGGTGTTCCTTGGGTTTCTCTGCTGAGATACTGGTGGGTCAGCCAGCATTTCTAATCGCTGGTGGAGTATCGTGATACTTTGACTCAGTTCTTGAACCAGATTTTCGAGTTGCCGATGTATGTCCCGATGCTTTCTCAACTCGATCTCATATGATAACTGCAGAAGTTCAAATGATGCCTTTTGCTTTATCAGCTGATTTAAAACTAACTCTTGTCTTGCTGTATAATAGTCCTGCTTGGCAATCTGCAGATCAAAATCTCCCTTCACAACTGGCATATTCAACAACTGGGCATTCTCTTTTATCACGGCAGGCAAGGTGTTTTCTTTTACATGAGTAATTTGTTCTTCAAGTTTCAGAATACCAGTGTTCAAGCTAGATATTTTAGCCTCCAAATTCTCTTTTCCAAGAGCCTACACAAAGAAAGCGATTACATTTCACACTGTATGTATGAAGTTCAAAGTCTTAAAGTCAGTCTCACTTCCATTTTAGGCTAATAGATAACATGCTCAATAACAAAAAAGTAACTTCCTATCAGCAAAAGCCAAAGTCACAGGAAAAGTGCAGACCAAGTCAAGGGTAAAGCCAACTCGCATTGCTAGAATTTAACACTATTACTGCCACACATGTACAGTCCTGGCTACCAAACACAAAATCCTTGTCATACTTGTCCCAATTAGCAAAAATTATTAACACACTACTCAATACTATTTAATTTTGCTTTCGAAATAAAAACAATTTCTCAGTAACTATTCTGCCCATTCCGTCAGCTACTTTTGGCATTCTAGAGGATGACAGGATTTCGCACGTTATTCCAAAGTCTGTCTGTCAGAACTAATTTGGTGTTTTCACCCAGGTGGTGGTCACACTGTCTAGAAGGTACGCTCTCCAAGCAGCACATGCACCCACTCTCCCCGAGGGCCCGGCCCCTCGGACCTCGCAGAGGGCACAAGGGCAGAGGGCACAGGGCGGAAAACAGCCCCGCACTGAGGCTCGCTGCTTAGACAGGAAGCTCCTGCGTCTGTGTCCCAACCGACCCAAACCGAACCCAAAGTCCGGACACAGACACGCTTTCGTTTCAAGTCAGTGAACCAAGGCAGCGGGGCTCACGGGAAACGCGGACACATCGCCGACCAAGCACTGACCGCAGAGACGCAGTGCGTCCACCCCGCCCACGCCGAACTCACCTGGGTGGCAAGGCCGCGAAGGGTCTCCTCCGCCCACTCGATCCTCGCCTTCAGGCTCAGATTACCGGCCCGCAGGTGGACGGCCTGGTGCTGCGCGCAGATGAACGCCAGCTGCAGCCGCGCCATCTCCAGCCGCCTCCCCTGCGCGTCCTCTGGGCTGTCGCACACAGCCGGCGCCCGCAGGTCCACGAGCTGGAAGTGCTCCTCGCTGGAGCTCTCCACGACCGCGTGCACGCCCTGGAAGAACTGGGTCCTGGTGTAGCAGGCCAGCGCCGCGGTGCTCCTCTCCTCCTGGCCCAGGTACTGCTCCGAGGGGCACCGGTACAGAAACACCGGCGGGCTCGGCCCTGCGGCCGCGTTCGGAGGCGCCCCGAAGAACCGCATCAGCTGGTCGACCGCCCCCGCGGCGGCGCGCAGCGTGCCCTTCACCTCCCCGCTCGCGGCGCGCAGAGCTGCCCGCCCCCGCTTCAGCGGCTCCTTGGCCGCCTCCTCCGCGGCGCTCAGCCGCAGAGCCCGGTGCCTGGTGGCCGCCGCCAGCAGCCGCCGCTGGTCCCGCTGCCGCACCCGCAGGCTCCGCAGGTCCCGCAGGGCGTGCAGCTCCCGCTCCAGCGCCTCCTCCTCCGCGCCGCCCGGCGCCGGCGCCCTCGCCAGCGGGGCCGCGCAGGTGCGCAGCGCCTCCTCCAGCGCGGCGCCCTCCAGGACCGGCCGGCCCGACCCGCGGAGGCGACCGAAGGCCTGCACTTCCTCCTCCGACAGCACGTTCCGCTCGCTCACGCTCCCGCAGAACCACCGCAGGAACGGCTCGGCGCCGCCGGCCTCGAACAGCCAGTCGAAGTCCGCCCCGTGGAGCGACTCGGCCCGGGGGTAGCCGATTGTCCGCAGCGTCTCCACGAAGTCCTGCCCACAACTCATGGCCGAGCGCCCGAGTCCGCGACGTTCCGGGCGCAGCGCCGCACGCACACGGCCACTCACGTCCACAGGGAGGGCCGCCTTTTTCCCGCCCGCAACGACCTCTCCTGGGCGGGGAGAACACAGGCGTCAGGCCGGGCGGCGGCGCGGAGCGCTTCGCGGGGACGCGGAGCGGCGGCGGCGCGAACGGCCCGGAGCGCCTCCCGCCCCAGGGGGAGACCGAGCTTCCCCGGAGCCCGGGCGGCTCTCGACGCGGTACAACGGCCGCGGCCGCGCGCTGACCACCCGCCGTCCACTCGGGACCCGCCTGGCGCGGGCCAACCGGCCTGGCGGCCCACGACGACCCTCACCGGGGCCGGGGCCGGGCCGTCACTAAGCAGAACACCCCGCGGCGGCGCGACCCGCCCAGCCTCAGCGCGGGGACGGCCGCGCGGACCGACCGGAGCCCCCCGGGGGTGTCTTCCGCTCACGGCAAGTGCGCATGCTCACAGGACGCGCCCACAGACACCACCGACTCGCGCGAAGATCAACCGCTCAGTGCGGTCAGCACACGGACTGGCTCTGCGGAGCCCCGCGCGTCCACCCGCGTCCCCACCGCGCCTCGGGGCCAGCGGGGCCCCGCGCCGGCCTACCGGGCCCCTGGTCCGGGCTTCGCGACCCGCGGACTCTGAATGAGCCTTGCGGGCGCTCCTCGCGCTGCTGAAAGGAGTCCCCAAGGGCGCCCGGAAAAAAGAGGGGGCAGCAGGGGGCTGCCGCCGCTCCTACCGCTCTGCGCCGCCCAGAACTGCAAGGCCGGCGTGACTCACCTCAGCAAGGCGGACTCCGTTGCCGCTCCCTCAGCGGCCGCGGTCGCCGCGCTCCGCGCCGCTCGTCCCGCTCCTCGCACTGCCTCACGGGAGCGCGCCACCGCGCGTGCGCAGAGGACCCAGTCGGGGCTACTGGGCAACTGTTTTTGCTCGACCGCAGGGGCGGGCGACGACTAGCAGGGCGAGAGCTGATTGGCTTCCTGATTTAGGGGCGGGGCTGTGGCGGCCCCGAAGTGCGCGTTGGGTGGAAGAAGAGGTCTTGGGGAAGTTTGGCCTCTCGCTCCCGAGTAGGCCTGGAGTCCTTGCACCCCATCGACTTGTGCCTTTCCTGGACCAGGGCCGCCTCCGTTCATTCAGCTCCCTGCGCTCTTCGCACCCAAACCCCTGCACCCTAGCGACAGACTCTTAGAGGGCGGCTCAGCTGTCAGGCGCGCGGACAGAGCCAACCCTTTGGCTCGACCCCGCAGCCCTGACTCAGCCCCCGGGTCCGGTCCTAGCGGTGCAGAAGGCGCGCTTCCTGGGAGAGGGCGAGGGAGTGAGCAGATCGTGGGTCTAAAGCAATCGGAGCACTGCTTGGTGGTCTCCTGTTTTATTACTCGCTTTATAATCTCTTACCATGAACATTCTTTTGGTATAGCAGTTCGAGAGTCAGTCCTCGACTAACCACTAAGCAAAAGCCGAAGTCCTCCACAATCCCATTTTCAAAACATAACTTTCCAAGGCGTTGTAAACTCAGTATGCAGCACTGTTTCTAGAGGATGCTAGAAGCGAGCGTGTGTAGGCAAGGAAAGAAAGAACGCCCTGGAACAGGTTGCAAAGTTCCACGAAAACCTGGTTGATGCCCCCTCCAATGTACCCAGACCTTTGGGATTCTCATTCGTGCTGAACGCAACTCATTCACATCTCTACCAGACCAAAGTCTTCTCACTTCCCAATCAACTAAAGAGCAAGGGTTATAGCCACACCCCCAGCATCAAATGGTTAAGGTGGCTGGTTAGACAACGTCCTCGCCTAGTGTGACATTGGAAGGGCGCGAGTTTTTCTGCATAATATTTCTTAATATGTTTAAGGGGGGAAGCTGTTCTAAGGCATATATCACAAGTCTTGAGTTGAAAATACTTTACTAATTCGTTTGTTTTACTTTTTATCCTAAAATGACAAAGCCTGAAATAATCTGAAAAACAAACATGGAGAGGGGTCACTGGGCGGTGTCCTGCCTGAAATCTGGGAGATGGGTCCTGCAAGTGAGCTTCTGAAGCTAGGTTAGAGCCGCTGGTCCAGGAGGAGAGGGATGGGGGTGGGGGAGTGGGGGTGGGGCACAAGAGATGGGAGCTCCCTGGGCTGGTAGGGAGGAAGTGGAGGCCGTTCGAGCAGTGCCTTCAAGAAATTCTGCTGAGGAGGCAAAGGTTGAAGAGCAGAGAGAGAAGGGGCAGAAGGACATGGATGAGGGGGTGGGAATGCAGAGCTGGGGAGGATTTGGGTTTGGGTTTGTTTTAACAAGGGAGGAACTCAGGAATCTTTATAGACTTAGAGGAGATACAATGCCAGGAAGAAAAGGGGCTACTTTACAGAGTAGTCCCTAGGGGGAGAGGAGGGTGAGCCCACGAGCACACGAGGTGGTTCCAGAAGCCCACTCTTCCTAGTGGCTCCTGGGTCATTTCCTGCACCCACAGATTCTCCACGTGATATTAACTATGGTCGGTAGTTAATATCACAACCATAGTTAGTAACCGTCCGGTAGTTAATATCACGGCCGGTAGTTAATAACCGACCATAGTTAATTGTTTGAATGATGTTAGTGGAGATGTTAGTGGGGCCAAAACTCCCCATAAAATATAAAGTAAAAATCAATGGTGTTAGCCCCCCCACACACACACACACATGCACAAATTACAAACACAACAGGTTCAACTATACAGACTCGAAAAGTTTTCTTTGCATACTTATTAGGGTATCTGCACTTGAGGCTGCATCTGGAATTGAGGAAAACCAGTATGTTACACTTACCTCCGGGACAAGCTGTCTTTACCAAAAGTGAGGAAAGGCGCCTGGAGACAGGAGCAGGGGGCTCCACTGCATTGGGGAAGAGGAGGGAGCTGGCTCAGGGGGCCGGGGACAGAGGGACAGAGAGCAGCCCTGGGGGCAGAGCCCTGGGCCTCCCGGCAAGAGGGTGCCTGGCTGGAAGTAGCACTTCTTCCTTTTCATCCTTCCCTTGTTAGAGAAGGCAGATGTGCTTACACTGGGGAGTTGGAGGAGGGTGGGAGAGAGGTTCGTCCTCCATCACTTTGACATTCAGGTGACGAAGGTGGAACCTCAGTCCTCAAACTTGGAGCTCACCAAGACGGGCTGGCGCAGACTGGACCAAGGGGGGTGTGGGGGTGGGAGCAGGACAGCTATGGGAGTAAGGGGGCAGCAGCGGGGCCCGAGAGGGGGCACGTGGCCTCATAAAGAGCCTTAGACAGGTCGAGGGGGCAGAAGGCGAGGGGGCAGGAGGAGCTAAGGGCCAGCCACCACGAGCCAGAGGGCCAAGTGGCATAATCCCACTGACATTCTGGGAAGACCCCACAGGGCCAGTGTGCCTGGGAACCTGGCCTGGCTCCAGACTGGGAATGAAGGAAACAGCATAAAAAGGGGCCTCTCTCTGATTAGCCCAGCACCCGATTTGGGCAGCCAGCAGCCCGGCAAGAAGGTGCTGGAAAGAAGCCTGGGCAGCTCAGGGCCCGACTCCCCGCGGAGGGGCGGAGGCCGCAGAGGGGCAGGGACGAAGAGGAGGGGTGGGCGCCACTGAAGGCATAGGAGCAGGTGGGGAGGAAGCAGGCACCTGGCTTATTCCTGGAGGTGATGGGGCAAGGCCACCACTGGGGTCACTCTGGCACCAGGAAGACAGGGTCAGTGTCCCTCTTGGGGGCATGTGCTGGAACCCAGGCCTGAAACACAGAGATGGAATCTGTGCTGATGTTGGCCAAGTGCGGAGTGCAGCTCCGAGAGCCCTCCTGCCTTCAGTAGCACGTGGTGGACATTGGCATCAGATGGCTCCGATGTCCCTCTTTACATTGGAACCCAGCTGCATCATCCAGTAGGAAGCCCCTCATTTTCTAAGGGGACCCACAGGGGACCCAGAGTGGCTCCAGAGGCTAGAGTACTGCTGCTGTGGGGAAAGAACCTAGACCCCCCCAAGACCCCCCCAAACCACCTGTTTTGGGTCTCCTCAAGCCACCTTGTTTGTGTTGGCAGCCTGTTTGGACTGCCTGACTCGCCATCACTCCAGGCAGGCATTTTTCTTCCCCTCCATTGTCCTCTGCAGGGGGGGGGGCATACTGTTTCGTGCCCCTTCTCTGCACTGCAGACCCCAAGGGAGGAAGACAGAGGCCGTGTCTCAGATGTTCTGGGGATTCTGAGGACAGGCCTGGGGAGCGTTTCTCAGGTGCACCCCAGAAGGCCAGCAGTGGCTGTACAGAATGCCCCGTGGAGGCAGGCCCAGGGCACGTGCCCAGGATATCCAGGCAGCAGGGAGTACCTCCAGGGCTGAGTGGCCCTCAGCAGGCAGTGCCCAGCCACAAAGCCAGAAGCGCAGCTGGAATGCCGGCCACTAGAGCACCTGGCTGTCACACAGGTGTGTGGGGGGCATGTTTCACCTCAACCTCCACCTGCATTCAGGTCCGGCCGCGACTGTCCAAGAAGGCAGCTGTGATGGGGGGTCTCAGTGGTGCCAGCCAGCAGGAGCAGGAGGACCATGGCCAACAGGTGCCCAGACAGCCAAGGCCTCGGGCGGGGTGGAGAGGGTGAGGAGAGGCTTCCCACAGGGATGAGGGGAGAAAGTCGAGCAGTGATGGAAAGAACCAGAAGCCACAGGGGAGAGGTATAAAAATCTGTATTTATATTACAAAGACAGACGGTACAGCACAGTCCCTCCTGGCAAGCAGGTGGGTGAGTGACCTGTGTCTCTCCAGCGAGGATCTTGTTATGTGCCCACCTGGCCAGCGCCAGGCCTTCTGGGCAGCCCCAGACTCTGGCACGGAACCTGCCCCAGTGCCCTGGTTGTGGCCCAGGGTCAGAGTCCTGTGTGCACAGTAGTGGGGAGGGGGCCCGGGGTTGACTAGCCCAGCGAGAAGCAGGGGCGGAAAATGAGGAAAGGCTGCCTGGCCCAGCAGATGGGGATTGTCTAGGGGAGGCAGGAGGAGGGCCTGCAGGGCCACAGTCCAGCACAAGGCGCCATCTGCCCAGGAAAGCAGGCTTGGGCACAGGGCCTCTGAGACCCAACCTGTAGGGTGGGCCCAAGGCTCTGAGTAGGGAGAGCCTTCCTGCAGCCACGCTGGCCAGCTGGGCCTATACCGGCATGCAGGCCAGGAGTGTGGGGGCCACCACCCAACGAGGGTGGGGAGCAAAGCCAAGCCTGGGGTTCCGGGATCTCAGCCACCAAGTGCCACAGTGGCCTGCCTGGGCATGGGAGGGCACATGGAGAGACAGGGTGGTATCCCCAGTGGCCCCTTTCTCTAGGCCTAACAATGCTGAGGTGTGCTCTTAACCTTCCGATATGACCTCAACAAGGCTCTCTCTAGGTCCCCTTGGCCACCAGCAGGAGACAACCCGTGCAAACGGTAGGGAGCCAGTGGAGGGGCAGCGGATGTACACCTCCTAGCACCTGACCCTGGTCCCAAGGACCGCCTCCTCACGTCTTCGGTACAAGGGGCAGCAGCGGGGACCACAGCACCCCTGGGGGGCCCATGAGGCCAACACCTGGCCCACATGGGAACCACAGCCTGAAAAGCCATGGATAGAGCTGCCAGTACAGTGGGCCAAGGGCCACAGAGGGTCGTGGGGAGGGTGCTGAGGCCAGAACCTCCCCAGGCGTGGGGGGTAGGGTGGCAAACTGGTGCTTTAAGAATCAGAACACAGACCACCTGGAGCCTGCCTGGTCTGTCCTGGGGCAGGCTCTTACCCGCAGGTGTGCTCCCCCGCCCCGAAGACGTGGGGTGCTTGAAAGGAGTGCGGGTGAGTGGACATGCTCAGGCGGGAGGAGCCTCTTAGGGTCTTCCGAGCCCCCAGAGCCGCTGGAAGGAGGCACCAACACAATGGCTTTCTTCACGACCCCAGCTCTGACTCTGCAGGCCTGCTTTTCACCCATCCTCCTGAGCCGTGGGGCAGGTTCTGTGCCAGGGCCGTCTCCAGGGACCCCTTCTGCCTCGGTGAGGCTGCCCACCCTGGGCACCCGTCTGCTGGCATCACTGAACATAGACACAATCTGGAAATTGGTTACAGTGCACCAGGGAGGGGGCAGACACTGTCGGCCCACTGTCCACCACCTACGTACTGCCGGGTGGTCCTTGGGGACAAGGGCTTCAGAACGAAAGGCCAGGAGCAGCCTTGTGCTCAGGCCTGGCCACCCAGGGTGAATGTTGCTTCATTAGCTGCCAATGTCTGAAGTTTGGAACCCTCGCCCCAGGCAGGGGAGCAGGGAGGGTTCACACTGGGTTCATGTTAGCAGGCCCCCCCGACCTGGAGGCCACAGTGGGTCCCTGCCAGCCACGGGGGCAGGTGACACTGGGGGTGGTGGTCATGGCCCCTCCTGCCAGGTGACAGAAAGCAGCCTCTGACCTGGCCCTGCAGTCACACCCCCTGGATGGTATGGCTGCAGGCAGGGGCAGCTCCATGGGGAGGGGCCAGGACGACACCTGCTGGGCAGGCTGGGGGAGGGGTGCGGTCCTCCAAGCCACAAGGGAGATGCTGGTGGTGGTGGTTGGGGTGGGGCCAGACACAGGACACAAGGCACACTTGGATGATGGTGGCAGGCAGGCGAGTCCCTGAGATGCTGGGTCGCTCCCAACCCTCAGCAAACGGGGACACAATGAGGACTAGGAAAATAGAGTACAAAAATCTCGTAGGGGAAAGGAGGCGGCGCAGCAGGTTGACAGCGCTCTCCAGAGACCCGAAAGCGGGCTCCTCTGTTTAAAAACGCTCTTTTGTCTTTTGGGAAAGCTTCCCTGTTGGGAGCCCTGCTCTGCCGTGCAGCCGGATGGTTGTTTTTTGCTTTTTTAAAAAAATAGGGAACCAGGAAGCCCCGAGGACCCAGTGGCTTCAGTTCAAGGGCCTCTAGCACACACCTCGGCCTCTGCTGGGAGGTGAAACCCCTTCCCACGAAGACTGGGTGGGTGAATGGGGGTGGGAGGGAAGCCAGGCACAGGCCAGGGGCCAGCGGCCAGCATCAGCTTGGGCAACCCCTGAAGACGAGCCACCCCAGGACCCCTCTGGGTCGGGTGACCACATGTGACTGTGTGTGCGTGTGTGTAGGCAGGCAGATGTGCCTAGGTGCGTGTGTGTGTACCCCTGAGGGACCTAACAAAGCAGGAGCTGTCCAGCTGGGTGTGGGGTGGCCCAGCCTGCCCCAGGAGCCTAGCCCTGGCTTCTGACCCCCTTGGCCTGCAAAGGCTCCCCACCTCCTGCCCCAGGGTGCTCACCCGAGTCCCGCCCTTCATGGATCTTTCTGTCCACGCTTCAGGAGCCTACATGGACCAACAGATAGACGAACAGATGGACGACGGAGAGCCACACCTTCCTTCCTTCCTCGGTCCACTTCTTTATCTTGGTGTCCAGGGTGGGGTCTGAGCTCCCCACGGCGGTCACTAAGCCCCTCACACGGTGCCCGCCGAGGTTTGCAGCAATGACATTTAATACTTCTGGAATGATTAGGAATCTCAGAACAGACCATGGGTGGCTATGCTGGGCTCCGGGACTCAGGAGCTGGGCCCGCCTCCCTGCAGGGGTCCCTGCCCAGCTGGGAGTGGCGGGTGGCGAGGTGGGCCCTGACCGGCAGGCGGGTGGAGGTGGGCAGCCCAGGTGGCTGCTGGAGCTCCCAGAATGGCACAGCAGTGGGCCCGCGGAGAGGCTGGAGAGGGCTGGAGGGCTGGTGCACTTGGCTGGGCAGCAGGCGGGCTGGGAGCAGAGGGTGCCGGGCCTACGAGAGGGCGGGGCGGGCAGGCCGCCGGCAGGGGGGCCCATAGCCGCCACTCTGCAGGCTGTAGTGGTCATCCACGTCACTGTTGCTGCCAACACTGTCCAGCTCGCCAGGGCCAAACTCCATGCCCTCTACATCCACTTCTGGGGGAGCAGAGGGTATGGGGTCAGGGGCTGTGAACGTGCCCTCCAGGCTCCTGGCAAAGTCAGGGCAACCTCTGCCTTTTGTGGAGGTGGCAGAGGCTCCAGGGGTGGGGTGCAGGCAAGAGGCGGCTGCAGCTCCACGGCTCAGCTATGAACACCAGCCCCCATGCACAGTGCCCAGATGGAGCCCAGGTATGTCCCGCAGGTGGGCAGGCCGCCTGGCCTTCGTGCCTTAGCCAGCTCGCCCCCTGACAGCGTGGCGACAGGCTGTCCAACGGGCATTTGCCACCTGCTGCTGACGTCCCCCCTGCCCCCCATCCCCGCTCTCCCCGGCCACCGCCCTGGCCCGCCCCAGCCTCCCAGCTCCCCTAACTCGGGGAGCACACAGCCGGTGCCCACCTTGCTCCGAGTCGTCTGTGGAGACGGCAGAGCCAGTGCTGTCCGTGCGCACACGCTCCAGGCTCTGCACGGACAGCTGCTCCAGGCGCCGCTTCAGGAAGCGGTGCTCTCGCTGCAGCTGCTCCTTGATGCTCAGCGCCCTGCGGTCCTGCTCCTCCAGTTTCTGGAGATGGGAGGCTGTGAGCGGGGGACACCCCTGCCCCACGCCAGGACCAGAGCAGGTTCCCTGTCCCCACAGGCCCCCAAAGTAGGTGCACTCCTACCTCACCTCAGCTCGGGCGGGGGTTACATCAGACACCACCTCCCAGCCCTGGGCTCTGCCGACCAGCTCAGAGCTCACAGCCACTGACCAACCAAGTCCTCCACAGGCCTGAAGCCCCTGAACAGCACTGCTTAGTCCTGGCCTGGGCCCGCCTCCCAGAGGAGAGTGCTGCCCTGGGCCACCCTCCCCTGCCGCACGACGCCTGCCCCGCCCAGCCCCCTGGCCCTCTGCTCACCTTCCCCTGCACACAGACTCTGCCTGCTCTGATTGTGCCCATCACCCTGCCTGTCCATGCCCGTGCTTGCGGAGTCCCCAGGGGCCCTGCAAGGGGGCTAAGACCACCCTGGTTGGCCCAGGTATCACGGGACCCCAGACCAGGAGGTCTCTGTCTCAGACCTTGGGGGTCCGCCTCAGCAATGTCTCACTCAGCCATGCCCCACTGCCAACCCTCAGCCCCAAAGGCCCCCACCGCTAGGCACCTACTTCCTGCAGACCTCCCAGCATTGAAGGCACTCTGCCCTCCTGGCGCCCTCTCCTTCCAGCTGCTCTTCACAGCTAGGACCCTGGAGAGCCAACTGTCACCCACCTCCACCTTCCCCAGTCCCACCCAATGACCCCCACATGTGCCCAAGACTTCCTCAACCCTCAAAAGCTCCTGTTGCTGCTCGCCACCCACCACCAGACCCCCAGGCCCCGGATGTACACCTGTGGGGCAGCTCCCCACCTCATCCTTCGGCCATGCCCCTAGGTTACAGGTGGATGGGCTGTGATAGACAAGGCGGGGGGTCAGGGCAGGGGCAGGGGACGTGGCCCGGCTCACCTTGATGTGCGTCTTGGCGCGCTTCAGGAGGCTCAGCGTGGTGTGGCGGGTGCTGTCGGGGCCCAGGGGAACCAGCTGCTTCAGCTGCTCCAGGTACAGCCTGAGCTTGGCTCGTCTGCAAGAGCCAGAGACGGAGCTGTCAGGTGGGCAGCCCGGCCCGCAGAGGGCTGAGGGAGGGCTGGAGGCGGCAGGCCGAACTGCTGCTGAGGGCCCGTCTAGAGTCCCCTCCCCACAGGGAGGCAGCCCCCCAAGACTCAGGGTGGCCTGGCACTCACAGGCCCCCACGTGTCCCAGCAGAAGAAAAGAACCTGCCGCCGGGCCCACGCGTAGGCCGGCCCTGCCGCCTCTCAGGGACCAGGGCCAGGTGCTGCCTGGGAGCACCAGCTCACCGCCCCCCACAGTGGAGTTGATGGGCAGGGGGACAGCCTAGAGGAGGTTGGGGAGGTGTGGGTGGGGTGCTGATCAGGCGGCTCCCCGAGATCCAGGGGCCTCAGGCCAGATTTACGTCCCCCACCTCGCCGACTGCAGGGTGCTCACTGATCCCTCTCGTCCCCACAGAAACAGGAGTCCATCCAGTGCCAAGGCCTGGACCCCTGCACCCCTCCAGGCTGGCATTCCTTGGAAAACCGCTGCTTTTAAGATCTTGTCCCTGTGTCCGTGCAGACGGATGCGGTTTCCACAACACTGCAGCCACAGGACTCGGGGGTTTGTTCAGGCCCTCAGGCCACGGGCCCACAAGGACGCTGCCTTTCCCATCCCTCCAGTCTGGGGAGGCCCGCGGGTGGACTGGGGGTGGCTCAAGCTCTCCCCAAAGCCCACCCCAGCCCCCAAGATGCCATGGCTAGGGCCCCACTGGCGCTCACGGGCTGCTGTGCTGTTTCTGCTCAGGCTCCACTCCTGGGAGTGCCCGCACTACCCGTGCCCCTCTTCATTTCTGCTCCCTATGATCCAAGGCCCAGCAGACCCTTCCTGCTCAGCCTCGGAGACCCTGGAGGAAAGTGGGCAGGTGGCGCCAGCTCAGGATATATGGGCACCCAGAGCCTGGGCCTCTCACCCACATCCACACAGCACCCTCCTGTGATGAAGCATATCTAAGCACCCCAAACCCCAGCACCCTGGGCCCTGGAAGTTCTCTGGGTGAAACCAAGTCAGACCTTTAGAAAGAACTTCCAGACCACAGGATGGAGGCTATGTTGGGTCAGCCAAGAGGCTGTGAGGAGCCTGGGCCCCAGCAGCCCAGACCCTGGAGACCTGTGTGCAAAGCAGTCCCCAGGCTCTGCCTCAGGCTTCAGGATCTTCAGAGGTGAGCCTCTGCCCCCACATGAACACAGGGCTGGGGAAGGGGACGCGGGGGTGGGCTCTGGAACTCACACCTATGGGACTCCAGCCACTGCTGTGAGCCCTGGTCCCCCAGAGTCCAGAGACCTTGGCCTCCTAGCCTCCACAGTGCTAGGGTGCTTGCCCCGTTGAAGACGGGCCAGAACCATGCAGAGCTGCTGAGGAGCTTGCTAATCACCCCCTTCCACCTCGAGCCCCCGCACCCACCACCCAGGGTGCGAGGGAGTTCCCCTTGCCCACTTATTCCACAGCAAACGGCAGTTCTACCGTTTACACGCTCAACATGTGATCTTGGGAAAAATCAGAAAATCCAAACCAGCAGGAAAAGAATAAATGACAGGTACCCCCAAATTCCACCCCCAGAGACAACTGACAGTATCATCGTTCCAGTATGTTCTACACGCTCGTGTCGCAGACGTTGGGGAGAAGGCCGGCATGCGGATCGCCCGTGTGCCCGGCGCCCCGGTACTGCTCAGGGGAGGGAAGACAGCAGGACGCACACGAGAGACTCAGCAGAACACAATGAAGAGCAGGAAGCGTGCGTCTCCAGGGGAGGCGGTTGGCAATGTTTATTTCTTTGCTTTTGTGTTTTGTTTCGATTTGTTTTTGCACTTTCCAGGTTTTCTATGCTAAAAAAACCACACATTACTTTTACAATCAGAAAAAGACACATTTGTACAAGAAAGAAGAAACAGCTAAAAGACAAATAACAGTGGGAGATACCCGCAGTACACGTAAAGACAACGGTTAGGATCCATGACGGTTCGAGCTCATACACAGCAAACACGAAAAGGGGAGCGTCTCGACGTGGAAATGGCCACAGGACACAAACAGGTGGGCTGTGGAGCACAGACGGACACAGAGCTGACGCCCCCCAGCTTCCAGGATGTGAGAACTCACGGAGGACGCGCTAGTTTAGGCAGAAACGAGGTGCTCGCTGGCTCCGCTGGCCAGTGCGCGGGCCCTGCAGGTTTTGCTGGCGGACTGCAGTTCTGAAGGCCATCACAGAGACTCAGACCTCTAACCCACATTTCTACTCGATCTGGGTCCCACAAAGCTACCCCCAGACACACGACATGTCCCATATTTGCTGCAGCCCCGGCTGCGTTAACCAGGTGGCCAGGCTAAGAACCTGCAGTACAGGCACTGGTCCTGCGCTGGGCGGGGAGGAGGCGAGCCCAGGGACATGGGGGACAGTGCTCAGGTAGTGCCAGGTGAAAGGTCAAGTGAGGAGACAGTGGACAATGAGGTCTTGTTCTTACCCAAGTCAGTACTTGCATGGAAGGGGAGGAGGCACTCGCAGCCTCTGGGCTGCCTAGGATAGCAGGGCAGGAGGGTGGGGGTTGGGGGGGCACGGGGCAAGTCCATGAGCATCCCTGACAGACAGGAACCGTCTGCTTTAGCAATCACACTTCTCAACAGATAGAGGCCGCCTGACCATGTGTGACGACACGCCCACGCAGCCCCAGGAGTGTGGGTGGCGGGGCCCCGGGCAGGCCCCTGCCCTTCTGGGCCCAGTACCCCACCGCTGTGGGGCATGGGCATCCCCAGGCCCACCCGGGGCTGCAGGGTGCACTCATCAAACCTTCTCTGAGGTGGTTGCAGGGCCAGACCCCCCACCGGCACCCGTGGCTGTCCCTAGTGTTCCTGGGAGCTTCGGAAACCCAGCACTTCCTGAAGGAACCGAGTGTGTGTGTGGCCGCAGTAGCCAGAGTCTGCCTCTGGGGATCACTGTGCTCGAGTCCACAGCAGCTCTGTCTGTGCGGATGCCCCAGCTGGCCCTGGACACGGGCCCTTCCTAGCTTCTCGCCACAAGCTGTGCTCCCCTGCGGGGGGCCCAGAGCTCTTGGGCAGCGTCCCCCAGCACCTGAGGAGCACGTCCCAGCCGTCCATACTCGGGGCACTTCAGGCCTGGCCATCACAGAAGCAGCAGCAGAGAAATGTGCTGGACACGGGGGAGCAAGTGTAGCCCCTTCTCCCCTCTCGTCGCCTGCATTTTCTGGCTGTGAGGTTTACACAGGCCAGGAGGGGCCACACCAGCGGACTCCCACCAGACCTTGGACGCGCCGAGGAGAGGAGACCTCACAGAGGACCTCGGGCTGGCCTTCGGGATGAGCCACTCCACGTGTGCACCAGCTCAAGTCTTGGGCGGGGCCCAGGGACCATCCTGTCAGGGAGCACGAGGCCTCCATGATCCCCAGGCCGCTAGTGTCAGGAGTCCAATATTGGCCTTAGAGACTAGGTTCGCTGGAGCCCTGTCCCTGAGGCAGGAGGGAGGAGGGACGGCTACCCAGGCCAGCCCTGAGCAAGCCCCTGCAGGCCCAACACAAGCACATGTCCAGGGAAGATGGTGTCCGGGGCCCGCAGCCCCAGAGGCATGCTGGGGTGCTCCCTCCCTCTCTTGGGACGGCGCACAGCCCTACCTGCGCCCACAGCCAGCAGCCTTCGGCATCAGCACTGGGCAGCACTGGGCAGCACAGGCACAGCCGCGACCGAGGTCCCCACCAGCATCCCCAGTCCCAGGCCTATGGGTTCCTCAGGCTGTCCACATCTGCCTCCTGGCTGGCCAGGAAGAGACCCCTGCACTGGGCAGGGGAGACCCCAGGCTGCCTAACCACCCTGCCTCTGTGTCTCAGAAGGGCCCCATGAGGCTCAGCCTAAGTATGGGCTCTGGGAGAAGGCAGCTGAGGCCAAGGCCAGGAGCAGGGGTAGTTGCAGAGGTCGAAGGCCAGTGCCTACCCCATGCTGAAGGGCTGCCATACCCTTGTCCTCCTCCCTCCCCCAGCATCATCACCTCTGTCTGTCTGCACTGAGGGCCAGTTCTAGGAGCCACCCCCAGCAAGTCTTCCCCAGAGTGGCCCACGAACCTGCTCAGGCTCCTGGGTCCCACTCAAGGGCACCCCCGCCTCTGGCCTGGCAGCTGCCCCAGAGCCTGTCTGACAGTCTGGGCACCTGCCCCACCTCCACGGCCTCGGGAGCCCCTCAAACGCACAAGACTGGTCCAGGAAGTGCAGCTCCTCTAGAGAACACGGCGTCCTGTCCCGGCCTCAGCGCCCGCCCTGAGCAGGCCTGGTCCCAGGGGAGAGGAAGCTGGCGCTGCTGTGGCCGTGCGTGTGTGTGGGGGGGAGGGGGGGACAGACAGCTGGCCAAGCTCCAAACTCTCCCAGAGCAGGCAGGAAGGTTCAGCTGGAACGTACACCTCCCCCAGAACCCAAGAAGGGAGGAAAGAACTGGCCCATTATACAGATGAGAGCAAAGGCCAGGAGAAAGCTCCAGCACAGTGTCCCTAGGGGGTCACCTCTGGTGCTGGCATCAGGGCTCCTGCCTGGGGGGTCTTCACGCCCACCCACAACTCCCACCGACCTGAAAGATCAGCCCCGAGGGCACCCGCCTGCAGGGGCCAAGCCTGTCAGGGCCTCGTCCCCACAGCTGACTAGGGAAGGAGTAGGGCCCAGGGTGACTGGGGCTAGGGCAAAACAGCTCCCTGGGGGCTGTGCTGCCCTTCCCACTTCTCAGGGACAAAGGCCCCCCTCCTCCAGGAGGACCCAAGTGGGCCTAGCCCCGCAGCCAGAGGGTGGGCATGAAGTGGGCTCTGCTGGGTGTTGCTCTGGCCTAGAGCTTTCCCCTGGGCCCACGTGGCCTGGGACTGGCTCCCTGCCCTGCCCTGCAAACAAGATGCACAGGAGGCACCAGACCCAAAGGGCTGACCCCCTGGACAGAGGCCGGCATCGGAGGGCTAAGGCGTGCTCCCAAGGGACACCCCAGAGCAGATAAGTCTCCTCTGCCAAGGAACTGGCCTGAACCGCCACACGGCCAAGGGACCCTGCCCCAAGTCCCTGATGCCCACCTGGCTCTGGACACGGGCTGAGCCCCCTGGCCTGGGCCCCCACCCCTGCCTCCCAGCACAGGAGTGCCTGAGAGCAGAGCCTGGCCTCTTCCTTCAGGACCAACCGGACCAAGGTGAGGGCACAGCCTGGCAGCATGGCCAGCCACACGCAGGGGGATGGGTAGGGAGGCTGCCTGCAGCCTCCCCTCAGCCGGACATGTCAGGTAGCTTGCGCCCAGGAACTGGGGGTGGGGGCCGGGAGGGTCACTTACCTGTGCTTTTCTAGTTCATTGTGTGAAGACCTGTTCAGAGAGACAGAGAAACAAAGCTCACTGCACTGCCCAACCCTCGGAGGACAACAGCTCCACTGAGGGCCCCGGCTCTACTGCAGCCCGAGGGGGGATCTGGACCCCAGCACAGCCAGGAACAGGGAGTGCCGAGCAGGTGAGCAGCTGCTGACCAAAGGCTGGGGGGACCTGGCACCAGTGACAAGGACAGGCCACACAGAGGTACGGCCGTGTCTGGGGTACCCAGGGCCCACCAGCTCACCTACTGAGGCATGTGGGGGCTCAGGCCTGCAGGGAGGTCCAGGTCCCCGTCCACAAAGGGCGGGTGTGGCCTTAGGACCTGTGGTAGCCAGTGCTGGGGCAGACCCGCCCTATGCCCCCAAAGCTGGTCCCTGAGCCACTGCCTGGGCACAGAGCGGCCTGCCTTCTCTGTTCCCCACCCCCCAAGGCCAGTGGTGTCCTTGGAGCTGCGAGGGCTGGTACAGAGACCAGTACTCGGGACAAGAGAGCGATCCTGTCCCATGTGACTGGCCAGCGCACCCTCTCACCCCTCAGGCTCCTACACAGACATGTTCACAGCCCATCACGCCAATGGAACTCACAAGGACAGAGCAGACCCAGCACCCAGGAGGCCACCCGTGAGGCCTCTGAGATGTGGCTGCTTTGAGGGAAAGTGGGCGGGCAGTGGGAGATCAGAATTGGCGCTCCACCTCCTTCCAGGTCATGGTCTGGCAGAAGTGGCCACCCTGCAGGCGAGGCTCATGCACTCAGTCTCGGAGGCAGTGGCCCCATCTACTGCTCGAGCCGCGTCGGTCTGGCCCATTCAGCTGGAGCAGAGAGTCCAGAGCACTGCAGTGGGCAGTGCCAGTGTCTGTCCAGTGGGACAGCTAGGCATCTCCACATCACCCCCCGGTCCAAGCACGAGCCTCTTGGGTCACACCGGGCTCCTAAGCCATCCAGGCTGCCTCCCACATGAGCAGAGACCCAGGCCCCTTGGGGCAACCAGACCCAGCCCTGTGCCTGGGGCTTCTGTGGATTGTAGCCTGCCTGCCTGTCCGCCCTCAGGCTCTCTTGCTGCAGACACTCAAGACGAGGCATCTTCCATCCCCACCCGTGGAGCCAGGGTGCCTCCCCATCCTGCCTACCTCTGCCACCTGTCATGGTTTGTGGACCCAATAGTCACCTGGGGCCCAAGGTCCCCCGTCTCCTGCTGGGGCAGCAGCTGCAGGCCTGCTTCTAGAACCAGGTTCTGGGGCCTCAAGTGCCTGCTGGTCACAGGGGCTGGGCAAGGTGCCTCCAAACCCCCCAGGTGCAGGACAGGGCACAGCCGCCAAGCTCCTGGCTGGCCTGAACCGCAGATGGGCTGCATGGCTCTGTAGTCTGCCCACTTGTGAGGGATGCAGGGATCAGTGAGTGCCCTTCAATGCAGAGAAGCCCACCTGCCCACCCGCTGGAGGCCAGGGCCGGACTCCACCCTGCTGGGGAAGAGCACTTGTCAGGTGCAGGGGGACAGAGAGGGGCCCAGACACTGTGGGAACCTCGTGGGAAGATATGTCACAAAGGTCCCAGGAGCACCCCGTCCTGGACTAGGCTTCCCACAGCAGCCTGGGGAGAGGTAGGACTCCCTAGCCAGGGCTACCCTGAACTCGTTCCCTGCATCACATGGTTTGCCCCTTGTGTCAACCCCTGAAGCAGCTCTTCTGAGCAGTTTCCTACAGGGCCTGACTCCCGGCAGGCTGGCTCCAGCCCTCCTGCTGAACCCTACCCTTTCTCACCTGGCAGGCATGGGGAGGGCCCCCTATGTCAGGGCCACAGGGACTCTAGGCCTTGCTCTGCACTAGCCCTGGTCTGAGCTGGCTGAGGCCCAGTGGGGCCAGGACAGGCTCGAGGGGGTCATCCTGTGAGCCCCGGGTGCCCAAGGCACTGGGACATAGAGCTCTGCCCAGAGGAGCAGCGGGAGATGCACCCCAGTCCAGAAGACCCTCCCCAGCAGCCTCGGGGCCTCCATCCCAGCACGACGTGGGAGACTAGCACCCCACCTCGGACAGGAGTGCCAGAGGTGGGGGGAGGCAAGTAGTGCAACCTCTGTGCCTGTTTCCTTAGCCCTAAAATGATGAGAAAAAAACACATTTCCTTCATGGAATTGGGTGGATGCTAGTTGACATGGGGGTAAAACCCCTGGTGCCTAGGAAGCACAGAGTGTTAACTGTGACGCTAGTTATCAGCCAGGCCATGGGGGTCACACCCTGGACTTTCCCATGGGTGGCTGGACACTTGGGACAGTGAGGGCCAATAGCAGGGGCCTGGCTACCTCACTGAAGAGGCCTGAGGCAGTGTCCCTCACCCCCAACACGAATGTACTTTCCCAAACTGTCCCCAGCAGTAGACCAGGGGCTGGGGCTCAGAGACATGTCCCAAGCCAGGGCAGATGGAGACTGAACCAATCCCTTGCCAGGCCCAGGGCGCGAGGACGTCACAGGAGATGGGTCCCTGTGCCAGCCTTTCTCTTTCCGTTTCCCTCCAGAGCCCCCTGCAAGTGCAGCTCCCAGCCTGGTGACATGGCCAAGGCCAAAGTGGGCCTTTGCTTTGGTCCTCTTGGTTGCTGGGAAAGGGGAACCCCACCAAAGTCCCCGCTGAAGGTCCCCCCTAGTCCCCACCCAGGGATGCATATCATAGCTTCGGGGTGTCTGCAGCCGGAGGGCGGCGGGGGTTCTGGCATTGGGAGCTGTGCAACCTGGCCCCTCTTCTTGCCCCCTTAAAAAGGGCCTCCAGCCCCAAGCAAGGGGACTGGAACACTTGTCGTCCCAGTTTCACTTGTCTCAGAGGCTGGCTGGGCAGGAGCATGGCTACCGGGTAGCATGGAGCAGTGGGGGTCAGGGCAGGGCCTCCGTTAGCCTTCTTTGTCCAGGCCCCTGGGAATGGGGAAACTCAGCCCATTAGCAGGGCTCGGCCTTTGGAGACAGTCGGATAGATGTGCCCCCTCCCCAAGCTCCTGGCAGCCCTAACGTTGCTCGTACCCAGCCTCAGTTGCCCCGGGACCAAGGGGCACTGGCCAACGCCCACTGACAACTTTTTTCCTGCCAGGAAAAGTCCAGAACAACTTCGGGGCGGGGAGCGGCTACGGGAGGAGACCCCGGGCGGCAGGGCTGTACGCGTGGCACTGTTTACGCGAGAGGCCGAGGAGGCGCGGCCCGCAGGAAGATGGCGACGGCGCGGGCGGGGCCGGCCGGGCGGGGCCGCGGCCGCGGGCCGAACGCGCCTCCTCCTCCAGGCTGGCCGCCGGGGCGCGCGACGGCTGGCGGCGGCCGGGCTGCAGTCCGGGGGTCGGGGCCGGAGACGGAACCCGTGAGAAAGAAAGGCCCGCGCCCGAGAAGGGCGGGGGCGGCCGCGCGGGGGGCGGTACCTGTTGTTCGGGGCCTTGCGCACCAGGCCGGCCGTCTTTGTTTTCTTCCTGGCGAAGTCGCCATCGAAGGGCAGCACCGAGGCGTATCCATGCTCGGCCTCTGAGGACAGACGGTGCGGTCAGCGGGCCCCGCCCCGGCCCCGCCGCCCGCCCGCCCGCGGCCAGGAGCACAAAGGGGCGCGGGCGCTACCTCTGTCCCTGCGCTCAAGGTACTCGGCCGCCTCCAACAGGATCAGCAGGGAGTTCAGCTCCATCCTCCAGCCCACCTGCGCCAGCCTGCGCGCTCCGGGACGGCGGCGGCCGCTGCCCGGCCTGCTTCGGCCGGCTCCGCTCGCCGCCCGCCCCGCGCGCCCGGCGGCCCCACTGCCCGGACTCCCGCGGACTCTGCGAGCGCTCGGCCGCCACCCTCTGCTTCGGGCCCTCAAATTGACACTTAAGGGCGAGCGGCGGCCGATGCAGCCAATGGGGACCGACACTAGAGCTCTGGAGGCGGGCATTGGCTTAGTCAGAGGCCAATGGGAGCCGGCCGAACGCCTCGGGCCGGGCCCAGAATGTTGACAGATGCAAAGCTCCGTTCGGATAGGCCAGCAGCGCTAGTAACAATTTAGAAGCCCAAGCTTAGCAACAGCACGTGGTGGCCCGGCCCCCGCGCTCGCTGACTGGCGGCCGGCGTGAATGTTAAGTAGGCGCGGAGCGCCGATTGGCCCAGAGCGGTCTATGTAAAACAGGGGCCCCAGACCAATGGCCGGCCGCGGGGCGCGCAGCCAATGAGGGCGCCGCGGCCGGTCCGGTTGCCGAGAGGAAGCTGAGTCCTGTGAGAGTGAGCGTCTGCCGCTGGGCCCTAAGCGAGAACCCGTTAGGGCGCGGGGAGCGTCGGGAGAGCCCCGCCAGTGCTGGGTGTGCATAGCGTGCGCAAGAGGAGCCCGGAGCCCCGGAACGACCGGCAGTACTGGCTCCGCGTGAGCACGTGGCCTCGCGGTGCCCTCTGCACTATCGCGCGGGCCTGCAAAGGACATCCCTCCCCGCCCCACCCAGGGCGACCCCAGGAGAGGCCGGGGCTTGGAGGAGGGGAGTAGACAGCCCAAGAGCCAGATCTCCGTGAGGATGTCAGCTGGGCAACTGAGGCGGGGTGTCTCTCAGAGCTGTCCAATGGACCCAAGAGCAGAAGGAGGGGCCTTAGGCCTAGGGAAGGGCAAAGACCTGCCGCCGCAGTCCGGAGGGTCTCCCGGTGAGGGCAGGGCTGCGCGCTCCTGTGGAACTGGAGGGTGGGGGCGCTCCACGAGGCAGGTGCTGGGCTCTCTGGCCACGGAGAAGCTCACTGGGCAAGAGAGTTGCCCAGGAAGCTCCCAGCTGGCGACTGGCCCTGGTGATCCCTGACCCGCAGGGTGGGCAGCGGGTGGCAGCCCCAGACCGGCCTCCGCCCCCCTTGACCTTCCCTCTCATTGGTGGCCTGGGAGCTCCGGAGGACGGGATCACAGGCTGTGGAGTGTGGGTGACAAGGCGGCTGGACCCCCCCATAATTTCTAAATGGGGGTACTGCTGCCCCCCAGCCCTAAAATAAAACATAACACTATAAAGACCTTGGCAGGACCCTGACTGGTGTAGCTCAGTGGACTGAGCTCAGGCCTTCGAACCAAACAACCACGGTTCGATTCCCAGTCAGGGCACATGCCTGGGTTGTGGGCCAGTTCCCAGCAGGGGACTCACAAGAGGCAACCATACATTGATGTTTTTCTCCCTCTCTCCTTCCCTTCCCTTCTAAAGATAAATAAATAAAATAAACAAAATAATAAAAAAAAAAGGACCTCAGACTTTGGTCCGGAGCCCTCGTGGACGCTTTCCACGCATTTCCTTTAGTGTTTCTGCATCCGCAATTCTCAGACAAGGACACAGGGAATCCCGAGGTTTAGGGTTTCCTGGCAGTCCCCCACAGAATGGAAATTAGGGATCCCATACAGGTGACGCAGGGTGAGTGACACGCAGTGTGGAGACCAAGCCACCTCCTGGCCCAGCACGACTTACTGGAGTGACAGCCACCGTAGTGTGGTGAGAAGTGGGATTCAGCACGGGCGCCCTGAGAATGGTGGAGCCCTGGAGGGCTTGGATGCAGCCTGCACGCGGGGTGGACGGCCCCGCCCACACAGTGAAACCACCTCTCCGCGCTGATCCCGTGCTTCCGGGCCCTGACCCACAACCACCCCAGGGCCACGGCAGAGCTCCTAAGGAGAGCCAGGGGCCACGTAGGGTTGCTCAGCCCCGGGGAGGGGCGGGAGCACTGTGGGCTCTGGGGGACAGGAAGCGGGATCTCCGGCTCACCACTTGCTGGTCAGCATTTTGCAAGTCACTCCATTCTTGCGTCTGCGAAGAGGGGGCTGGGGGGCCGCAGGCCTAAGTAGCACCTCACCCAGTGTGCGCGCACCTGCCGGATGCCATGGGGCCTGCGGTGCGCCTGGTGCCCCAGCGGGCGGCGCAAGTTCCCAGGGCTTACAATGGGAGCCGCGTGCTAGCCTGAGACCAGAAGGGGCAGTCCCCACCTTGCCTCCACTGACATCTAGGCCATTTCGGGGACCCCTCCTCCAGCCACATCGGGTGCCAGCCACGGGGATCCCCACCGCCTGTGAGTGTGGGCGCGGTGGTACCGCGGGAAGTGGTTCTGCGGGCAGTGGGGGCAGAAGGGGGCCGGGTCAGCGGCGTGAGCGAGGGGCGTGGCCGGAGCGCCGGGGCCTGGCGTGGGCAAAGGCGTCGGAGTCCCAGCCGGAGGGGAGCCCTGGAGTCTGCACTAAGTGCGCGGGGAGGCGAAGCGCAAGAGAGAGGAGGGAAGGGGAGACAGCGAGCGGAGGGGCGGTTAGAGGGGACGGGCCCCGGCTGGGCGGCTGGGTGCCGCGGGCTAAGTCGCAAGTCGGGGAGAGGAAGAGGGCAGCAGGAGGATGAGGGAGGACGCACTACGGAGAGCTCGCCTACTGGCCCCGCTCGGAGCCCACGTGGGGGCGGGGTCCAGGCGCCCGGGGTCCAGTTGTGTAGTTCGGGTCTCCAGCAGGTGCCTGTCACGTGCTCCAGAGAGCCTTCACTGAGCCTGGGCAGGGCCAGCTGCCTCCTCGCTCGCACAGCCCTTCCTGCAGTCTCTCGCCGCCAGGAATAAGGGCCTGGGGCTTACTGGGCCGACACCCCTCTCCCAGTCCTGCCGTCCAGGCTCCTCTGCCCGGTGCCTTCCTGGTCTGCTCCCCCACCTCCCCCGGCCCATGTCCAGGTGGCCCTGGTTGCTATGCTCATCCTAGGGTGGAGTCCTCCTCGCCTCTGGCTGGCTGCTCCGAGGGCCTGAGCCCAAGAACCCATCCCAGCTCCCCATTCCCGGGGCCCGTCATCCAGCGGCTTCCTCGAACGGAGGGTAGCAGGTCAGGCTCTGGCGAGTGTGGCCTCATTCCAAGGGTACAGAGGCCCCTGGGATCACAGGGTCCTGAGTGATTGGGGCTGAGGGGACGGCGAGGCCAGAGCAGTGGCTGTGGCTAAGCTGTGTTACTGCCTCTGGTGGAGCTCTGGTCCCCGCACAGACCTGTCCCTCCCCTGCCCAGAGCCCTCCCGGGGCTTCCCAGGGCCATGCTCCCCATCTGGGCACCCCCTGGCCCCCCTCGGTCTCTCAGGGCCGCTCTGTAGCACTGGTACCCCATTCTCCAAAGACACCCTGCTCACCCTCAAGGCCCAGTCAGCATCACCAGCTCCAGCGGCCCCAGGCCTGCAGGCCCCCTAGGGCAGGAAGGTCCACAGTGCCAGGGTTCCCATCCTTGTAGACCATTTGGGGACACGTGGGCAAGACAGCAGAACCCAGACCTTGCTCATGTTTCAGCTGGTGTGCGGGTGAGTTTGAGGCACTGCCTCGTGCTGGCCTGGAGCCCATTCCTGCCCAGTCTCGGAGGCAGCAGAGGCTCTGACAGGTTCACTGGCCCTGCAAGGGGACCCTCCTGCCTAGGCCCTGCTCTGAGAATGCGTGGGTGGGTGGGGGCTGGGGCCACCACTGGATGGAAGGCTGCTTGGAGGAGGTGGCTCTGGGTGACCTGGGAGGAGACAAGTGCCTCCAAGACTGGGCAACACGGGGTGGGCAGTTTGAGTCCTGCCTGCCTCCCCCAGCTCCTGCTTCAGAGTCCAGAGGAGAGGTGGAGCTGCCCCTCCGTGGTGCACCTCCGTGCCCCAGCCCTGGGTCTGAGGTGTCCAGCTCTGACCAGGACCCCTCTTGCCTGCTCCCCGAGCCATTTGGGTGGGGTCTCCCCTGCCTGTGGTCCTTGCTAGGCCAGGGGCCTCTCTGGACCCTCCAACTCCCTTAAGGACTTGAAGGATTAGGGCTTGGCCAGCGGGTGTGGCCTTGCTGGTGGTCATGACTAATTAGGAGTGCTCAGCACAGTATGGCGACCCCCCCCCCTCCAGGCAGTTCTCCCCCTGCCCCCAACCTCCACCCCCAGTCAGGCTGCTGGGAGAGGAGGTGGAGGGATGGGCGCCCCCTGGTGGCCATCAGGGTCTGCAGCCGGGCCCCAGGAGGGCAAGAGGGGAGTCTCCCCAATGCTGCCACCCAACCTGACCTCCTGGGATTGCAGTCCCGCCTTCATCAGAAACCGGGACACCAACACCATTTTTCCTTTTATGTACTTCCCAACCCCCTGGTCCTGAGTACCTGGGCAGGGGTGGGAGTGGGCAGCCAGGCCTAGGGCCCCAGCCTGCTATTGGGAGCTTAAGGGGAGTGTTGGGGACTACACTGGCCTCCTCCCCAGGCCTGTGCACAGCCCAGAGAGTGGTGAAGTGCCCAGCTGTGCCCAGCGTCTAGTGGCCCCCAGCCTTCCTCCAGCTGCTGGATAGGAGTGCCTGACGCAGCTGAGGCCCTGCCTCCCGCGCTGCCTCCCTGGAAGCGGCCTCCAGTGTCCCCGGGGCCAGGGCTGCCCTGCACTCCGCAAAGCACCCGCACCGTTCCACCTCCTAAAAGCCGGGGACCTGACCGTGCTGCCTGCTCACTTCCGTGAGCTTACGTTTCTCCATCTGTGACCCGGGGGTCCCACTTGGGACATGGGATCGTCACAGGGAGTGGGCAAGACATCACTCAGAAAACAGTAACAGGAAGGATGACCGATGACAGGGCAATGGGGAAACAGACTCAGGAAGGCTGACCTGCTCAAGGTCCAAGGCTGGCTTTCGAGAGCTGAATCTGCGGCAGGTGCTCTCGGCCCTCTCCCTGTGCCTGCCACAGGCTCTCCCAGCCGTGAGCAGCAGTCTCTGCCTTAGACTAACCCTCCACACCCCCGGGTCCTGGTCCTGCCCCTGGGCTGGGACTGGCCTTGCAGAAGGACAGAGTGGTCACGCATCCCAGTGGGCAGGCAGCAGCTCTGGAGCCCTTGTAGGCAGGGGTGGGGGTGGGTAGCCACCCTCCTCGGGGGACCTGGTGGGAAGGAAGCCAATCCTTCCCATGGATTATCCCCAAAGTCCAGAACCCCAGCCTCCGGGGAGGGGGGGGGGCCATGTGAGCAGGATCCCCTTCATGTCCAGACAGAGGGTGGGTAGGTGGCTGTGGTCACAGGGAGACGAGCGAGCGTCTGCAACCCGTAAATAAATTTATGGAAATGATCTCGAATTACAGCATTTAGAAAATAAAAATAATCTCAATACAGAATCCTGCCCGCCCCCCAGAAGCTGTTTTCTGCAGGTATATCCCACCATTAAATAGTAATTGGGGGGTTTATCCTATAAAAGAAGCAGGAGGCGTGTCCTCTCTCTAAAAATAAAGCTGCAATTGTCATTGCAATGTGAAGCCTGAGACTTAAGCCTGAGGAGGTGTCCGTGCTGGGGCCCGGCTGCCCCAGGGTCTGGGGAGGTGCGCTGGTCCCACGGCACAGAGGGAAGCAGGTAGCTGCGGGCAAGTGGGCGCCGTTCGCTGGTCCTGGGCTGCCTGGGCGGAGAACCCAGAACCTCCGCCTGCAGGTCTCCATGCTGCCCCGTCCCCATCAGCAGGGGGATGAGGGTGGACAGGCTGCGTGGGGACAGGGCTCACCTGCAGGAGCACTGGGCACAATGGGGTGCGTGCAGCTGAGCCACGGCCCTGCAGGAGCAGGTGTGGGTGGCACAGGGCGATGAGCTGGGCGCCCTGGGCTCAGGGCACTGGGGCGGTGGACACCATAGTCCCTCTGGGCTGGCGAGCTCACAGGGAAGCTCTGTGGAGCTCTGAGCCCAGACCCTCTCTGACAGGTGTCTCTGTCACCAGGTGTGTCCCAGGCATTGAGGCTGCCCAGAGCCCCGACCACGACTGCACTTCCCATCACTGCACTGAGCAGGCCTTCTGCTGTGGCTGAGCCTCCAGGTGGCACCTCAGCAGGGCAGGTGGACAAGCAGGAGGAGGGCCTGCCCTGCCTGGGCAGCCACCTGGCACCCTGGGAGGCCCTGCTGCCGTGGCTGACCTCCTAATGGCCTGACAGGTGGGGAGGACAGCGCGGCGGGGGCGGAGGCCCTGGACGTTCTGGAAGTCTCCGCAGCAGCAGCAGCAGCAGCTTGATGAAATGCAGTGAAAACCCTCCAGGAACCAGCATCTGGGCGGAGGGGTGGGGAGTGTGGGCAGCCTTCCTGGGAGACCTTTCGGGCCCTGGTGGTCCAGGGAGCGCTGACACGTGTCACATGCCCGCCTTGTCGCTGTAGAAGGGCGTGACGTGGAACACGTAGCAGTGCGTACACACGCGGACTGGCTTCACCTGCCCGTAGCGGGGCAGTGGGGCCGAGTGGGAGGAGCAGCGGGAGCAGAAGATCTGGAAGGCAGTGGGGCAGTGAGCGGGGAGGGGTTCCCACCCCCCCACCCCACCCCCGCCGGGCCACTGCCCCTGGCCTCGGCTGCACAGGCCGAGCACCCAGAGGACAATGTCAGAGCGGAGAGTGCCTCCAGGCTCCGGCACCTCCCTCCCAGCCAGATCAAACAGGGCGTCAGTGGGAGGGGTCTCCTGGCCCCAGGGTGGGGCCAGGACCTTCAGGGAAACCTGGGACGGGCTATGGCTCTGGGAGGCCAGGTGGGAGGAGGGAGTCCCACACCAAGGTTGCTGCAGGCTCTGATTCCGCCTCCCAGTGCCCGCCCCGTCTCCGCTCTGAGACAGCACCACCCAACCCCTCGGGCCAAGTGCCCGGAGTCCAGGATCTGTGTCCAGTCAGAGCAGGGCGGGGAGTGGGGCCTCTGACTCCCAGACCCTGTGCTGTGTCCGCGGCCCCACCCACCTTCCCACAGCTGCGGCAATGGTGCTTCCTGCGGATGACCGTGAAGGGGGCTTTGCACGCGGTGCAGAGGCTGCAGGCCTCGTCGGGGACCCACTCGGGGGGGTCTGTGACAAGAGAGTGGGATGCACGTCAGGTGGAGGGGTCGGAGGTTGCTTGGAGGTAGCTAAGGGGACCGTGTGTACGCCCAGGAGCCGGGGAGGTGCTGGGACACGCCCGGGTGGCCTAGGTGGGGGCCGCTAGTGGCGTACTGTGTTCACGGTGCTCTGGGGCAGAGAGGAAGTGTCCCCCCAGGCCAGAGCCCCCCACGCACCTTCCAGGTCCCCATCCCGGGTCTTGGCTGAAAGCTCTGATGATGACAGCGTCTCCTGGCACAGGGCACAGTCCTCCAAGGCCGCGCTCCTCAGCGTCTGGGTGACTGGAAGAGGGGGGGTGGCCGCTGGGCTCAGTGCGCCGCCGCCCGTCCCCTGTGGGTGCTGCCAGCAGGGGGTCGGATCCCAAACCCAGGCCAAAGTCCGGCCTTCTTCCAGGAGCAAGGGGCAGGTACCCTGCTGGACCTGCCCCCGCTCCCTCACCACGCGATGGGCTGTGTATGTGAGCATGCCCATGCAAGCGTGTGCAGGTGTGTGCAGGAAAGCATGCACATGTGTGTGCACACGTGCATGTACCCACATGTCCTGAGCGCGTTTGAGGGCCTGTACCGTGTGGAGCGCAGACACCGAGGCAGCTCCCTGAGGGCCTCTCCCCCCTCGGGACGCAGGGCCTCTGTCCCCTCTGACTCTGGCTGGCCCCTGACCACTGTGACAGATGGGATTTGAGGGAACTGATGCTATGTCACATCTGGGACTCATCTCTGAGCAGACAGGCACCGTCCCTCTGGCCGCTATCAGCCACAGGAGGCCAGGCGGCCCTGCCGGGTGTGTGCCAAGGGCAGGTAGGGGAGTGGCAAGCGCTGCCTTTGCAGGCGTGTGTGTGGCGTGTGGCCCGCCTGCAAAGCTGCAGGCCGGTGGCCTCTCAGGGAAGTTGCAGGGCCTGTGTGGTGGGCCCCTGGGTCCCCAACAGACAGCCTGGCATGGCTGGGTGGTTTCTGTGTGGGGTTCGGCAGGTCACGGAAAAGTTGGGTGGCCATGGAGTGGCTACATGTGCCCAGGGCTAGGAGTTCCGATTCCCACATGCTGGTCCCTGGAGGTGATGGGCACCATGGTCACATGGCTGTAGACACCGTCCCAGAGCCGGCACTCACCCTTTTTTAACTTCTCCTTGTCGTCCATTTCTGGCTTGGTGGCCATGACCTCGAAGAGGGTCTTGAGAATACTTCTCAGGTCACTGGCGTAGTTGGTCTGCAGCTGGTCAGCCACGCCTGGGGGAGGGGGCCAAGGGAGGGCAGGGTGGTCTGGACGGCCTGGGGACTCCGTGCATTTTCAGGTGGGCCAGGGTAAAACCTCCGCCCAAGCCCCAGGGACACTCCTCGGCAGACTCAAAGGCTCGGGGTACGTCTTAGCCTCAGGGTCATGGCCACCACCACTAAGCAGTTGCTCCCTGAGGGATGAAGTCACAGCCCCCTTGGCAGTGGCTCCCTCCTTCCAGACTTGGCCACTCTCAGGCAACAGCCATGCGAGCCCTTTCAGGGCAGCCCCTCCCAGCAAAGCCAAGGGGAGCTGCGTGCACCCCACCAGAATGCAGACACCCCATGGCCCTCCCAGCAACAAGGCAGTGGCCCGTGCTTCTAGAGGGCTCTTGTGTGCCGGCTGTACTGTGCACCCTCCAGGCACAATGCTCTTTAACCCTCAGAACCGACCCGTCGGGGGGCTGGGCAATTATCCTGGGTTCATGACCCTGATTCTGCAGAGACGCCAGTCCATGGGCTGCACTGTGGCTGCGCCCACGGTGGCCCTGTCCCTGCTGCCCTGAGCAGGGGAGGCCCCAGATGGGGCACCAGGCCAGGGCCCTTCCCCTGGGAGTGGGTGGGAAGGGCAGGCGTAGGCAAAGACACCACCCTTTTTATACTTTTGAATCATGTGGGCGTGCACTAATTTAAAACACACAAAACTCAAGGAGAACAGGAAAAAGATGCCTTTTTGCTCACTCCCCTCTCAATTCCCGGGAGACAGAACAGCCACCTTCCCCCAGCCTCCAGCTGTGAGCCGCCCGCAGGGGAGAGAGAAAGCAGCAGAAGCTGAGCCTCCCTGTTCAGGAAGCTGAGGGGCCACTGAGGGGGGACCCTGGCCACAGACGAAGTCCTCCTCTCACTGGGCACGTGGGCTCACGGCAGGGTGTGGAGAGGGAGACCTGTTGCAGTGGGGAAGCCCCAGACAGGACCCATACTACCCATCCCACCACATCACATTCTGGTCCGAATTCGGCCCCGGTGGACGCGGGGGCCCACCCCCATGGGCACCGGCCGCTCCCCCGGAGCACAGCCCCATGTGGCCGCAAGCCCGCACCCGCCCCAGGCCCACACGTGGCACCTGAAATGCAGACAAACAGGCGATGGATCAGGTCGTGGCTTCCGTGGAACCTGGATCGGATTTTCTCCCTGGTGGCCACGGGGGCCGCCTCCACTGCAGTCTCGTCTGAGGGGCGGGCCCTGGCTGGGGAGCCACTGCACAGAGAAGCAGACACGGGCGGTGTGGGGTGAGGTGGGGCAGGGGCCTCCAGTAGCAACGTGTGCTGACTTTCTCCTGGGGCGGGAGTGGGGATGGCGGGGGCGGGGGGGGGGGCTCCTGCACCTGCGCGGAGTGTCTGCTGGCCCACACAGAGGCTGTGGGACGCAGGCCCAAGCCTCGGGACAGCCGGGCTGCCAGGCTCCTCCCCAGCCTCCAAGGGGTGCAGCCCCCTTTCTGAGGCTGCCGTGGCGGGCGGGGGGGAGCCCTGGCAGCTCCAACAGCTGTGACAGCTATGTCTGTGCTAAGCCAGGGGGTGTTCCACTCGCTCGACTCCGGGGCACAGTGCGGACTGACCCTCCCGTTCTTCAATCCTTTATCTCCCATCCCCGATTTCTGCCATTTGGTCCTACTTTCTGGAAAATTTCCTTCATTTTCCCTTTTAATTTCCCCTTGGCATTTTAATTTCCTGCTCTCACTGTAGTTTCGTGGACGCAACATCTTTCGTCTATCTGGAATGCTCCTTACAAACTTTAAGAAGCTGCGTTGGTGCCTGCAGGGCACCCGCCACCTATTTCTGGAAGAGGCCATCTCTTTCCAAGGCCAGAGGCCCCTGCCCAGCGAGGTCCTCAGCGGGCGGAGCTGCCTGGCAGGTAGGCCCCTCCGGTAAACCTGCTGGGGACTTCGGAAACACCTCTGGCTCCGGGTGAGTAAGTCAGGGTTGGCCCACTCCCAGCCCGGGTCACCGGCACCCTGGAAACTGCGCCCCGCTCTGTGCAGCAGCTGTGTGCACTGGCTGTTCCAGCGAAACCCGCAGCGACCGGAAACCCACGGGTCGGTTCTGTGGGAGTGAGTGGGTCTGGGGTGGGGGCATGAGCCCTGTTACACACAGTGAGGAACACAGAGCTGCCCCACGTCTGACATGGGCTCACCTTCCCAGTGCCAGGCCATCTGGGACGAGTTTGGGTGTGGTGCTGCTGAGACCTCGGCCATTGCAAAGGGGGGTGGGGTGGGCAGTGCGTCCACTTGTGAGTATGGAGCCTTAGCAGAACAGGAGGCCCCATGTGGGGCCGGGGGTGCCAGCTGAGGGGACTCCAGGCTCCAGGAGAACCCCAGCAACAATCTGCAGCTCTCCCCTCCCCCCCGGGCTCTGAGGCCAAAGCCCCTGACGCTCAGCCTGGGGGGGGCCAGGACCAGGGCAAGGGAAGGGGTTGCCTCATTCTGCAGGGTGTGGGCGTCCTGCAGTACTGCCCGTCGAAAGACCTGGAGGTAGGGGTCAGACACTCAGCGAGTCCAACTAGCAAGGCCCAGAGGCTCCATGACGCAAGGTGGGATGTCAGGGACCGGAGCACCCGCTGCGGACGAGAGTCGCTTCCCGTGGCAGCTCAATGTCACAGCAAAGGCAGGTCAAACGCACCTGTGAGGAGACCTGCGGCCGTGCAGTACAGGTTCCCGCAGCGACCCTCGCCCGTGTGCCCCCGCCCAGGGCGGAGTGTTATTCAGTCTCGGAAAGGAAGGGGATGCTGCCACCTGCTACAACACGGCTGAGCCTGGAGGACACGTGCTGCACGAAATACGCCAGTCACCGAGGACAGACAACACGAGTCCATCCCCTCGCAGAGCCGGACTGCAGGAGGCGGCTGGGCGGGGGCGGCGGGAGTGAGTGAGTGCCACGCACAGAGAAGCCCTGGAGCTGGAAAGGGGCACCGGCTACGCAGCCCTGGGGGCACGCACAGCGCCACTGAGGTGAAGATGGACACACAGCACACTTTTGTCTGTTTTACCGAAAGTAAAAAGCGGGAGAAAAACATTTAGGCCGAGGGGAGAACACGAGAAAAGACGCAGAGGCCTGCGTGGCCAAGAGGGCGGGCACGCAGCACGAGGCGGGAGCCGAGCGGGTCTTCACTGTGTGTGCGCCGCGCGTGCGCGCGGGGCGGGCAGAGGCGGGCTTCCAGCTGGGAGGAGGCGAAACCCAGTCCGTTTATCACTGTGCCGTTTTCCACGTGAACAGCCACAAACCCACCTCTGCCCTTCCCTGTTTATCGATGAGCCGTTATTTTGAAAAATCAATTCTATGAAGAGGGCGTAGCAATAAACAGACTGAAAGTGGAATTAAGAAACACGCCTGTCCACAACGGTGTCAAAACGATTCGGGTACTGGAATGAATTTAACAAAGAAGTGGGCGGGTTTCGCAGTGAAAGACGCATGCAGCCCGGCACTGAGCTAGATTAAAGAAGCCCTAAGCCAACGGGAAGGCAGTCAGGCTGTGCGCCCAGACGGGAGACGATGTTCTCCAGACCTCGTCTGTAGGGTCAGCACCACCCGGCTCAGGGTATCAGCTGCCCTTTCCTGCCGTGCAGATGTGGACAGACTCATCTTCAAATCCACGTGAAAACACAAGGACCCAGAACAACCAAAACGATCTTGAAAAAGAAAAAGATTTAAGTTGGAGACCTCTCACTGGTGATGAAACTGAACAAACCGAGAGGGGTGGGGACCTGGACGCTTCTGGGGCACTGAGGCCAGTCACTGAGGGAGTGGCAGGCTCTCCACCATGTGGGCTGGGAAAACGGCTCCACCTGCAGAAGAAGGAAGCTGGGCCTTCACCTCACACCACATGCAAACACGAACTCCAAATGGATCAACATGCCAAATGCAAGAATGAACTCAAAGTGGATCAAAATCCTAAATGCAAGAGCTAAAATTCTTCAAAGAAAACACGAGTCTTCGTGCCCTTGGATTAGGCACCAGTTTCTTAGATATAACACCAAAAGCACAGACCCAGACAAAACCGGTAAACTGGCCTTCATCAAAGTTAAAAACCTTTGTTCATCAAAAGACATCATCCAGAAAAGCAAACACAACCCACAGAATGGAGAAAATGTTGCAGATCATGGATCTAGTAGGAACTCTTTCTATATGCCAGTATCTCAATCGCTTTGTAGTGTCATCCCCGCAAACCGGAAGGTCACAGGTTCAATACCCAGTCAGGGCACTTGCCTGGGTTGTGGTTCAGTCTCCTGTTGGGGCACGTGCAAGAAGCAACCCACTCGATGCTTCTCTCCCTCTCTCTTTCCTCCTCTCCCCACTCTGAATCAATAAGCATGTCCTCGGGTGAAGACAGGACAAATACAAAGAACTGAGCTTCCTGAGCCTGAGAAAGCCGAGTCTGAGGAGCCGAAGCCCACATCACGCTCTGTGGCTGACACCGAGTGCGTCCCTCTGAGACCAGGAACAAGGCACAGACACCCTGTGTCCTCACCAGGCAAAACGCACGGCCAGAGAGTGAAGGACATCCAATTAGAAAGAGGGGGGATTGGCTTTATTCACAGGTGATATGTTCATCTATGTAGGAAACCTTAAAAAAAAAAAACCTACTGTAACTAATAGAATTTAGCAGGCTTGCAGGTGACAAGATCAATATAAAAGTTAATTTAATTTCCACTAGCAAGGAACAATTGGATACTTAAATTACAAAGTAGCACCAGTCATAATAGCATCAAAAATATAAAGTACTTAGGGATAAACATGACAAGAGATGTGTAAGATTTCCGGATACAAAGGATAAAGTGTTGTTGCGAGTAATCCAAGACCTACATCAGCAGAGAGATTTACTGTGTTCACGAATTGGAAGTCTCAATAGTATTAAGTCATTAATTCTTAATTCCCAAATTGACGCACAGGTTCAACATAAGGCCAGTAAAATTCCTAGCAGGCTCTTAAAAAATAAAAATAAAAAAGGAAGAAATTGACAACCTGGTTCTAAAATCCATACGCAACACACAAGTCCCAGAGCAGCCCAACAACCTGGAGAAAGGAGAGCGAGCTGGAGACACACACCTCCTGACCCCATGGCTCCTTATGAAGCCACCGCCCAGACAGTGTGACACGGGTGACATGCAGACCAGGCCAGGGGGACAGCCCAGAGAGTCCCCAAACCAAGCAGATGGGGTCTGGTGCAGGCACAGAGGTGGTGCAACGAAGAAGAGACCGTCTCTTCTAGCGAACGGAGCTGGAGCCGTTGCCCTTTCCTGCCCAAAACCAAGTCCGCCTCAGACCCACCCCTCACCCCGTGGACAAAAGTGAACGCCAATGGGTTAGAGGCCTAAAAGTGAAACCAAAAAGTATGAAACCCTTGGGGGGGGGGAAGGAAAAATCGCTGTGGCTTGGATTATAAAAATAATTCTTAGGCACAATATCAAAATTACAATCCACACACAAAAAAGGTGATAAGCTGGGCAAACGGGGCTTCATTAAGATGAAGAACTTCTGCTCTTCAAAGCTATTCCCAGAACACACGGACCAGCCCCAGGCTGGAGAAGAGGCCTGCGCGGGGTGTGTCTGAGAAAGGACACCTACGCGGCGGGAGAGCTCTCCAAGGCAGTGTTCCACGGGCCACTTCGTTTCGGTTCGGCCGTTTGGAACAACGCTGAGGCACCAGACTATCTCCACTGCCTGTGGGTCACTGGCTCTGGCACTGTGTCCTCCGCTCAGAAAGGGCCACCACGCCCCGCCCTTGCAGAGCTGCCTCTACGGTCAATGTCTAGAAATGAAAGGCATCTTTGGACGCCGATAGCGACATGGAAGCAGCCCGACCCTCTGCTCGTCTTCCCTGCCCTCCATTCGGGCTGCACCTTGGCTCACCCCCTCCAGATATCAGGAATGTCACGCCCTATGGGAGGCCACCTCCCATGGCCCAGCACCATTCCTTTCCTTCCTGCTGAGGGATGGCGGTGGGGCGGGAGACGGGTGCCAGCGAGGAGGTGTGGTGGGCTGCGGTGAAGGGGGAGGGGGGGGAGGCAGCCAGGCTGCGGGAGAAGCTGAGTCGGGATTGAGGGGCCTTAGAGTCAGGGCCGGACGGGATCCCAAGGGCCGCAAGCCTGGGACGGTGGGGCCATATGATCTGTGGGCTCAGCAGTCACTCCAGTCACCAGCACCCTGCTGATGGGGCATGTTCTCTCCCACTCGACACAGCACGGTCCACCAGGGGGACCAGAGGGTGCAAGTTGTCTCTGGGACTTGCAAACTCAGTCTGCAAAGTAAAACCAAAAGCGTCTGTCAGTCGAAAGATGTCAATGAACCAAATCAAAGGGTGCCTGGGGGAAGCCACCGGCAGCAAACACAGCCAGACAGAAGGGATGTTCTCACGTCAGCAAGGGAATCCTGGCAACCCAGCTGGACAACCCGCAGAGGGCACCCCGGGGAGCAGCAGCACCCGGCCCTTGCCCTGAGAACAGCAGGAGGCGGGAAGCAGCAGGAGCTGCAGGAAGAGATGGGCTCTGCTCTTAGGCTGAGAGGACCAGGGGCCAACAGCCACAGTGGGGGACAGGCCACCGAGGAAGCCCTGACAACAGGGGCAGAGCCTTAGACACCACACAGCTTCACTGTGGTCACTCTGTCCAGAGGCACAGAGTGCCTCAGGAAACAATCTGGAAGGCGGAGCCCTGAGGGGCATGAGCACGGGGCTCACCAGCCCGGGAAACACAGGAACAAATGAGCACATGATCTGGTGAAAGTCTACGAAGAAAAGCATGTTTTCAATGGTCTTTTGTGAAACACAATCAGATAATATTTGGTGGGAAAATAACAAGGCTGCTCATAGGATTTGGGGTGGCTTTAATTGCCTTCCTTTATTCTCGTTTACATTTTCATAAATGTCCACAGTGAAAGGGGCCCAGCTGCTAACTAGGGAAAAGAGAGAGTCTGTGTTGTCTTTCAACGCAGAGGCTGGAAACACAGGCTAGTGATAAAACATCCAGGGAAAGGACGGTGCACTCTAGGTGGACGAATTTCCTGTTTCCAGACGAGGAGCTGGTTCAGCTGCCTTTGAGTATGGAAGGTTCTGGATAATGAGCTGAGTCTACACTGGGACAACACGCTTTTTAAAAAGTGCTAACGTTTCCTCAAAAGGCTAACCTGTGAGCCCTGAAGAGGTAAGAAAGGAGGCAGTGAAGGAAACCCAAGGACACTCGGTCCCAACTGTTCTGCCCAGGACTCTGTGCCAGGGCAGCAAGCCGAGGGCCCGGGCTTCTCCTGGCTGGGACCCTCCTCCAAGACCCCCGCAGCCAGGCCCTTTCAGTGGGGTGGGTTCGGGTGCTGTTCCGCTGCGCAGGGAAAAGACGCTCCAGGGCTCCTTAGGGCAAGCAGACCCCCGCCACAGCTCCGCGTGTCTCCTTAGAGGCACCGCCTCGAAGTGGGGCGCCCAGGCCTGGCTCACGCCGAGGACTGGGAGCTCCTGAGCGCAGGGCCCGCAGAAGCCCCTGCTGGACAGTTAGGTCTCTGGGGCAGATCAGGACAACAGGTGGTCCTGGTGAATGGAGGGCCGGCACCTGGTCACGGGCTGGGCCCGTAGGACAGCGCCCTGAGCTGAGGCACGAACCGCCCCTGTGGTCTCCGTGTGTCTCCACCTGCCCGGCAGGGTGATGCGCGCATGCACCGCGCAGCGGACCAGCCGCTATCACCCTAACAACGCCGGCCTGGCTCCGGGAATCCTGCCGAGTGCATATGGGTGAAATTTCTGCCTATGGCTAGGCACAAGGCTGGTCTTTTGTGCCTGTTTTATCAGGGCTTCCTCGTCACCTCCGTCCCGGCGTTCCATCAGGCTCCGCGAGGTCCTGCCGCCGGGTCTGGTTCCTGGGGTCGCCCCAAGCTCGCCTCGCACCCAGGAGCCAGCCGGTGACGGGACCGGGCCTGCCTGTGGGTGGGACGGCGCCACCTGCTGGCAGGATTCCGGATCTCCAGCTGTCGGACCGCAGTGCCGGCTCCGCACCGCTGTCCGAGGTCCTGCCCCAAGCCCCAGCTGTCCCGAGCACCTGGCCACCTGCTGCGCGGCCCTTCCCCAGACCCTCTGCACCTCCGGAATCCGGAGGGTGGGACGTTTCTAGGGCTCTAGGGCTCTCCTTCCTCCTCCCAGCTCGGCCTCAGTGTGCGTGCTGAGCCGACACGGCCTGGGGAGCCAAAGGCATGACGCACACAAGCCATGTCCACAGTAGGACACATCAGGACAGGGCAGGTGTCCACCGGCTGTCACCTGCACAAACAGCAAGAGAAGTGGGTGCAGGTCAAACACTGAAATCAGTGGGTGCTGTCCAAGAATTTGTGGTGTTTTCTCATCAGCCTTGCAGAAAAGCGACGTACTTACCCACCAAGTGGGCCCTGCGTCACAGGCCCGAGGAGAGCGTGGTGCACAGATCCATCCTGCTGGACGTGGCCGAGGCAGCCGGGCCTGTGCCGCACAGGGCTGACCCTGCAGCCCCGCGTGCGGGAGCCAAGTGCAGGCCACGGCAGTGAGTGGTCTGAGTGTGCGCTGTCAGCCACACAGCGGGGCCCTTGTGGCTGACAGCAACAGTGAGGACCTCTCTAGAAACTGCCACGGAGGACCCCCAGGCCAGGGCAGGGCAGCAACGAGGAGCGGAACATTTGTAGGATGTGGCCAAAGGACGTGTGTGGGTGCATGTGCCTCACTGTTGTTAAACGGGAGGGAGAATCTATTTTTAAAACCTTCAAACTGTTACTTCAAGAGAGGGACAGAACTCTCAGTCCCGTCCCGGCCCGTGGCCCCGACCAGGATCCACACGGATACCTCACGTGACCACGTGTGAGGCCCAGCGCAAGGAGACTCCTGCTCAGCGAGTGCTGACGGAGGGACCTGCTGTGGGTGGGCCGGGCACCTGCTCTCCTCGGCAGGACTTCAGGTGAGTTCTGGCGGGTGTGCCCTGAGGACAAGACCCTACGGGACCACAGGTGTCTGCGGGGATACAGAGCAGCGAGCCCCGTCCGGGCCGGTGGGAGTGTTAACTGCGGCCACTGTGGGAGACAGGCGGCAGCACCTCAGAGAGCCAGGCCAGGTGGCCTGGCAAGCCCGCTCCTGGGCGAGACCGTGCCGGCAGCAGTGCCACAGGGGCTGAGAGGCGGGAGCAGCGCACGCGCGTGCCTCAACGGGCGGGAGGGTGACCGAAACCTGGTCCCTCCTCGCAGCAGAGCGGGACCCGCTCAGCCACCAAGAGGAATTAGGCGCTGCTGTTGCTGCAGATGAGCTTGGGCTGCACGGCACTCGGCCAGACACCGGACACGAGGCCACTGAGTGCAGGAACCTGGCTGTGCGAGCTGTCCAGACCAGGCCGGTCTGTGGGGCCAGCTTCGAGGGTGCCGGGCGCAGGAGGGGTGGGGTCACCACCCACCCCGCACAGAAACGGGGGCAGCCAGCTGTGCAGGCTGTGCTGCTGACAAGGGGTGGCCAGAGGGGCAGGTGTGGTCCCCACACCTGCAGGGTCCTGGCCAGCTCCTCATACCACTTGGTGGGAGGATGAGGCCAGAAAGGGGGTGGTGTGGCCACACTGCCCTGCACCCAGACCCCCAGCATGAAGACCCCTCCCCCGGTCCCCCTGCTGAGCACCCTCTGGCCCGGCTCCCACAGCTCCTGGCAGGGGCCTCATCGGGCCTCCAGGCTGAGCTCTGGCCCTACCCCCACACCACTGGACACAGCGCAGGCCTGTGAGTCAGGGCCCTGGCGACAGTACGGCAGCTGCATGGGAGCCGTGGAGGCTGAGTCCCACCCTGCGCTGCCCAATGTCAAGGACAGAGTGGGTGCGGGGCAGGCTGAGCCTGCTTTGTCCAGAAGGAGTCAGGCTGTGGGGAGCACGGGGACAGAGGTGACCTGGAGTTCAGGGAGATGGTCGGCCTCCCCCCAACCCCACAGGCAGGGCCTCCGGGGGCAAGGGAGGAGTGCCCAGGGGCAGGGAGGGCGCTGCCTGAGGATCCCCCCAGGGTGGTCTCTGGATCCCAGGTAGCCCCGGCCGAGGGCCTGTGAGGCCCATTGGAGCTGAGCAGCCATGGGGAAGGGGCACGGGGTGCTCAGCAAAGACAAGTGGAAAGTGAGCTCAGAGGCAGCCATGGCCGCTCGCCACTGCCCAGCCCAGCCCACCCGCGCCAGGGCCAGGATGGGCCGTGGCGGCCAAAGAGTGCGGGCCAAGGACGGGGCACTGCACCATCATCTGAAAGGCTCCCGGCACGTGGGGGGCCCAGTGGGGGCCATCTCCCGGCTGGGTGCCGCCACCAGGCCCAGGAGGGCCTGACGCGAGACAAGCCACCTGCAGCCTCAACACCACACACTGTTGGCTGTAGCACACACAGTCCTTACCACACACGCACCTCACTGGAGAGGCCCCGTGGGAAGCAGCAGACACTGCACCCTGAAGCGCAAAGCCGGAGAGGAGTGTCCAGTGGCCCAAGGCTCTTACCTGGACCCTGGCAGGTGCTGGTGCCCCTGCTTGGCCTCTGTGGGCTGTCTGGCATCCTGCGGCCTGGCCACAGGCTCCTTTTGCTGACCACCATCACCACCTCCATGCGACCCGTCTGCTGCATCTGCCAGGGGCCCTGAGGGGAGTGCCAGGCACTTGTTGGAAACAGGAGCTTTGGGCTCCTGGCTGTTGGGGGTGTCTTCTGAGGGCAGGGGGGCTGGGGTGCCCATCGGCAGCGTCTCCAGGGCAGGCTGGGCCTCCTCTGGCCTCTCCGGGGCACCCTTGGCACTGGCCTTGGCCATGCCCACAAAGGAGGCGCTGATGATGCCCTCCGGGCCACACTTGTCCTGCAGAGCCCCGGCTGTGTCCTCCCTGCTGCCCCCACAGCCCCCACAGCACACGCAGGAGTTAAGAAGACAGTTGGTGGCCGCGGTACTGAGTTCGTGGGAGCCATCCTCCATCCCCCCGGCCACGGGCTCTGACGGGGAGATGCCATTTCCGGAGCCTTCCGGGGTGGAGCTAGAACAGTCCAGCGAGGTGGGTGACTTGGGATTGAAGATGACGGTGGCGGAGAGCTTCATGCCCCCCGTCCGGTGGGCGATCATCTCGGCCGTCTCGACGTCGTCCACGATCACCTCCCAGCCGTCCAGGTGGGGCGGAGCGCCCAGGCAGCTGCAGGAGTTGGGGCCCATGGCCCACGTCTTGTCGTCCTCCACGTTGTTGTTATTTCTCACATCTTCCTCCTCCTCTAAGGTGCCGGGCACACTGGCCCCTGCCTGCCTGCCCTGCTCTCTGTCCTGGGGCTCAGCACAGGGGCCGCCTGTCCACCCAGACGGGCTGCCCGGGGCTTCTGTTGACCCGTCCACGTCATCCATGAAGAACACCCTTCCCTCCTCCTCCTCCTCACTGCCTGGCTGCAGCAGCCCGCCACCTGGGGAGGCCACGCCCCGGGGGCTGCCCTCGGCCCCCGGCCTGCGTGCAGGGGACTGACAGGCGCTGGGTGGGGACAGCAGGGATGACATTGCATCCCCAGCCCGGCACACCATGCGGTTGAGCTGCTCCAGCTCCTGGTCATCGTACTGCATGGAGCAGGCCAGCTCCGCCTCCGGGTTCTTGGCCTTGGTGGACAGCAGCTCCTCGGGGGGCAGGGGCCCGGGGAAGGCAGGGGCCAGGGTGGGCGGCGCGGGGCCGTCGGCCCGGATGGGGAATTCCACGTCTTGCGAGACGCAGAGGCTCCTTTCCAGCACCTGCAGCTCGTCCTCGGTCAGGGTCTGCAGCAGGTCCCTGTGAGGGACAAGACGAAACAAGTGAAGGCTCCCCATCCCGTGCACATGTTTCCTCACTGCAGAGTGAGGCGCGGGGGCCACGAGCAGTATCCTTCTGGACACAGGGCTCTGAAACCTCCTGCTGCGAACAAGAAAGCTCTGGTCCTCAGGGACTCGGTAATTGCGTTAATAAACACAGTTGGGAGTGAGAGATGTGTTGGTTCCCACACAGGCCTTCACCACAAACCTGGTCTGTGTGCCAGGCTTGCTCAGGAAGACGGGCGGTCCCCACCCTGGGGGTCTGCCTGGGAAGAGGCAGAAAGATAAATATTTATGCGAGGGATGATCGAATTCCAGTAACACCAACTGCAACAGAGGAAAATGCTGGCCAGGGGGAGGGCGCCTGGCTTAGTCTGGGAGATGTCCTGCAGGAGGGGGACCTGAACCAGGGAGTGGAGGCCCCCTCCGTGCGGGGAGGAGCTCAAGCTAGCCTGGGACCCGAGGCCCACGTGGAACCCTGGGTGCTGTCATGGATGAGCGCACAGAAAGAAGCACCACTCAGCACCGCCCAGCCTGTGGGTCGGGCTGCCATAGCCCACACTGCCCAGTTCACCCCCATCCCACAGGGCCGTGGGGAACCACAGAGGGCCAGCAGCCAGAGTGCTGATGCTGAAGGTCAGCACATTACTGTTCGGGCACAGAGGCCTGGTCCCCTGGGGGAGGACAGGCACAGAACTGCTAAGGGGCTCTGAGGTCACGATCCAGCTGCTAAGACCAAGGCCAAGGCTCCAGCAGATGAGGGCAAGGAGCTACACCACACCTCGACCCACAGGAAAAGGGGGCGGGGCAAACGCTGCCCTCCACCACCCTCCCCCCTCACCCCCCTTCCCCCCACCTTATTTTCCGCAGCAGCGTGTGGAAGGGCCGGAACAGCTCGGACATGTCCTCCGCCTTGCGGTCCAAGTTCAGGGGTCCGTCCGCGTAGACCACGAGGCCACTGCATTCAAGACAAAAAAGCTGCCCTGGCTTCGGGCCCTGCGCACGGGGCCTGGGCGAGCCCAGACCACACCCGGGGCCTCCACAGCCACCTCACACTCCGCCTCGTGGCCGGACGGTAAGTTAGTTTAGGAAAAAGCAGAGGGAGCTGCCACACAGACAGTACCATGTTCGATTAGCCCACGGTCATTGGAAGGACCACAAACCAACCACCGCACACGTGTGTGCGCAGCACGGCGACGGCATCGGTCAGCGCAAGGCTGTCACTGAGCTTTCTTCGGGGGGCAAAACACATGCTTTGAGTCTGTTTCACTGGCCACCCAGGCAGAGGTTCAGGAGAGCGAGGCCTGGAAGCATCTGCCCCCAAAGAGAACAGAAGCGGAGCTGCAGTCCCGCTCGGGGCAGCAGGCAGCCCCTGTCCACTGCGCTGGACACAGAAAGAAGCCTGAGCCCGGCTTCCCCCAACCCCCTGCAGCCTCGAGCGCCTACACTGAGCTCTGCCCGGGTCCTGGTGGGATCGGGGATGAGCGTCTTGGGGACACTTTGCACGGACAGTGAGACCTCGCACCGGCACTCTCCCAGCCACCCCCCGCCCACCTCCACGGTACTCAGGCCTCCAGTCTCATTGCCCTGTCCACGCCCCGATGTCCAGGTGCTGCCCTGTGTCAGGCACATTCTGGCTGTGGTCTCCCAGCTCCAGGCCCCCACCAGCTCTGACAATCCCGTTGCAGCCCCTCCCTGCCAGCCCCTCTGAGCCCATGGGGAGCTCTGTGCTTTGTGTGCCCCCCGGCCTTTCCCAGGTGGTCCCCGAGCCCACCGGTCCCTCCCGGAAGTCTGGCTCCTCCAGACAGAACAACAGGCAGCCTCCCGTCATGGCCCAGGCAGCACAGCCTTCCCTCCAGGCATCCCTGGGCCTCAAGAGGCACCCCTGCTCTGTGCTGGCACCCTGCACCCCACTGACTGCTCCCCCAGGGGCCAAGTCTGCAGGCAGAGTGGCACCATGCCATGGCGAGCCCCCCACGCACTGTGCACAGCCCTGCCCAGCGCCAGCATGCGCCATCATCCTGGCCCAGCCTGTGTCTCCAGAGGACCGCTCTCTGGGGGCCCCCCCAGCTCCAGGGGCCAGACAGCTCAGGCCCCACGCTTCCACCTGCAAGCAGGGCAGCGGCCTCCACTCTCCGAGTGAGTGGGACCTCACCACCAGTGTGAGGTCCAGTCACTGCCATGGGCAGGGGCCCATGTGTTCAGGAGCACACTCAGTCAGCATGGTCAGGGGTGTGCAATGCTGAGCAGAAGGACTTCCTCCCTGAACAAGAGCGGGTTCCCGGTGCAAAGAGCACACCCCCCCCACCCTGGGCCCCCCACAGGCAGCAAGGAGGCGCGGGTGTAGCTCCAGGCACAGCGGGGCAGTGCCCTGCGTGGCGAGAAGCTGGCGGCCCCCTTCTTCGGGCTGTCTTCTCGCTGTCGGGGCCGCGCCGTGGAGGCACTGAGGCTCTTCGTTGTGACCAAGCCCTAGTTGTCTCTTTCCACCTGCGGCTCGTGTTCTCGGTGTCGAAGGATCCATGGACCAATCCGAGGATGTGGAAATTCACCTCTTGGGTCAGCCAGAGTTCTCCAGAGAAGGGGCACCAACAGCCATTACCAATGGGCCGGCTACGGCTACGTGGCTCAGAGGTGCCTCTGCCCTGTGCCTGCGCAGAGTGTGGCTGGGTACACAGTGCAGTCAGAGCACCTGTTTATCTACTGAGCTAGGTCGGGGGGGGGGGAACAGACTCTGCCCCCAGGCCAACCACCCCTCCAGGCTCCCCTGCTTACCCCCTGCTTTACTCTGAGAGCTCCCCGGGTGACACCTGGGGGTCCCGGACCACCCACATCTCAAGAACACGATCCTGCAAGAGTGCAGTTCCAGAAATGCCAATGGGGTCTTTGTTCCCACAGAAGTGCTGGTGGTTGACCAGTGTTCACCCCAGCCCGTCTGCGCACGCTGCTCCCACCGGGCCTGAAGTGCACACCCCCCCCAGTGTGTTGCTCACTGGGCTCCCCCGCGCCACCGCCAGCTTCGGGAGTTTTGCTGGGGGCCCTGGGGAGCTTCTTTCTCAGGCTTGTTCTTGTCCACCCCACAGGGTGCCAGCACCAAGCCACTGACCCTACGCTGGCACCCAGAACACGCCAGGGCAGTGACTTCTGGGCCACACTGGCAAGTTTGGAGGTGGAGCCAGCATGCTTTCTTGTCCCCACACGGGATGGGGCCAGTGCCCCACTCTCCGCTCTAGCCTGGGCTCCCGCTGTCACCAGCTCTCCCTTTGCTGTGACTCAGAGCCTCCCGCGGGTCCTGGTGGCCCCACAGCTCCACTCTAGGCCTCCCTCCAGCCTGAGCCCCATGGGACCCCAGCCCCCGCCCAGGACCAGGGCCCCTGGGAGCTGCTAACGCAGACCAAGGGGAGCAAACGTTCAGAGGCCAGCAGGGTGGCCGAGATGGTGCAGCCACACTGGTTGGGGAGGCTTGGCCCCTGGGCGCCAGCTCAGTGAGAGCAGACAGGCCCATGGCCGCTGTCCTCTGGCCACCCAGCTCGCCCGATGGCAGTGGTGACAAGGAGGATTGACTACAAAGAGCTGAACAAACGCCGCCAGACTTGAGGGTGGAAACCCAGAAACGCTGGGCGTCAGCTCCTGACGCTGTTATCGAACACAGGTGCGCTGGCTGAGTGCGTCCAGGAGCCCCAGGAGCGGCTCCCCTGAGGTAGTGTGGTCCCTCGTGTCCCCGGGATCCAGGACTCTGGCCCACCCAGGGCTTGATGAGAACGTCGAGGAGGCAGCAGAGGCCACAGGTGCCACTGGGCAGTTCAGAGCAGGCGGGGTCAGCGTGCCCACCCTGCTCCGTGCGCTGTCCCACAGGAAACCCGCCCAGGACCGCTGATGCGTGGTGGCGCTGTGGCTCGGGGGGCAGGGCTGGGCCTGGACTCGGTGCTCACCAGGGGCCTTACAGGACATGTCGCTGGGACACGGGTGGGGAGCTCCCTGTCCCTGCCAGCTGAGCTCAAAGCAGCTTTACTGTTTTTTTTTAAATTTTATTTATTTATCTTTAGAGGGGAAGGGAAGGAGAGAGGGAGAGAAATATCAATGTATGGTTGCCTCTGCTGAGGACACACAATGTATCGTGTGTCCCCTGCCGGGAACTGGCCTGCAACCCAGGCATGTGCCCTGACTGGGAATCGAACCGCAATCCTCTGGTTCGCAGGCCCATGCTCAATCCACTGAGCTACACCAGCCAGGGCCCCGTTTTGTTTTTTAAACAAAGGACCTAAAATACTTTTTCTTCAAATGAGTTTGGCCTTAGAGAGCCATTTGCCTGGAAAGAAAACAGTGGAACAAATCATGCGGGTTGCATCTGAGGGCACAAGGGCAGCCCCGGCTTCAAGGCACGGAGCCCCAGGCTGCCTGAGCTGGTCCACTGGGGACAGCCGGCCTTCACCCTGACACCTGTGTGTGAAGGGTGACGGTCTCATTCTAGCAATGAAGGTGACCGGGAGTGTCACCTGCGCTGCGCTGAGAGGCTGCCCGCCTAGCTCTTCCCAAGTTGTGCACCCAGGAGAAAGGCGCCAGCAGGAAGCAGGCGGGCGTCTGGGAGCTTCCCGTGGGCCTGGGGGGCCACAGGTGTGGGGCTGTGGTGGGGGCTGCGCCCCGCGCCCCCAGGGTCCCAGCACTTGGCACCCAGTCTCCTCACTATAGTTTCCGTATTCTGCTGTGTATGTGCACCCAAGTTTTTGGCCCACACTTTCAGAAAAAAACCTTTCATTTTAATTATTTTTAAATATATTTTATTGATTACGCTATTATAGTTGTCCTGTTCTTCCTCTCTGTATTCCCCTCCACGCTGCACCCCCCTACCACCCACATTCCCCTGGCTTAGTTCATGTCCATGGGTCGTATATAGAAGTTTCTTGGTTTCTCCATTTCCTATACTATTCTTTTCTTTCTTTTTTTTAGATTTTATTCATTTATCTTTAGAGGGGAAGGGAAGGAGAGAGGGAGAGAAACATCAACGTATGATTGCGTCTTGTGTGTCCCCTGCCAGGAACTGGCCTGCAACCCAGGCATGTGCCCTGACTGGGAATTGAACTACAATCCCTTGGTTCACAGGCCCACACTCAATCGACTGAGCCACACCAGCCACGGCTCCCGTACCATTCTTAACCTCCCCCTGTCTATTTTGTACCGACAATTTATGCTTCTTATTCCCTGTACGTTTCCCCCATTCTTCCCCTTCCCCTCCCTGCTGATAACCCTCCATGTGATCTCCATTTCTGTGATTCTGTTCTTGTTCCGGTTGCTTGCTTAGTTTGTTTTTATTTTTTATGTTCAGTTGTTGATAATTGTGAGTTTGTTCATTTTACTGTTCATATTTTTTATCTTTTTCTTAAATAAGTCCCTTTACCGTTTTATATAATAAGGGCTTGGTGATGATGAACCCCTTGAACTTGACCTTATCTGAGAAGCACTTTATCTGTCCTTCCATTCTAAATGATAGCTTTGCTGGATCAAGTTGTCTTGGACGTCGGTTGTTTTAATTCTTTAACTCCATGTTTACCTATATACAAAGCCAATTATTGTATTGCAAGGTGCCACTGTGCCTGCGGACACCTTCTTGCTTCCTGGAGTCACGGGCACCGCGTGAGCGTGAAGCTTCCTGGAGTCTCAGGTACCGCGTGAGCAGGAATAAAGAAGTTAAGCCCCTGTCCTGCCCAGGCCCCACAGGTCTCCGAGGCGTGTAATTCTCCAGAGTCTCAGGACGGAAAGGCAGCTCTGGCCTGGCCCAGGGCAGGGTGGCCCTGCTGGCGCCCCTCCTCCTGCACTGGGCTAAGGGGCCCCTCTGCCCCTGCAGCTGCCCGCCCACAGCCCCACGCCTCTCCCACCACTGCACCCCCACACCCCACAGGAGGGGCCCTGTGGGGCCTCCCAAGGCCTGCGCTGGACCAGTCCTGGCCTCCACACCCACCCGACAGTCCTGGGCCACCTCGCCAGTGGCCAGATCCCAGGGCATTGAGATCCAGGCAGCTGCCCCCTGCTCTCTGCCCAGCTCCACGCCTGCATGCCAGCTGCCCACTGGGCCCTCCCCAGCTGCCAGCCCATAGGTCCTTCTGCCCAGGCCCCATGAGCCACCCCATGCCCGTTCACCTGGCAGGAGGGTGTGGTCTCTGTTTGGGAGTTGGGGGTGGCTGGGCAGCAGCAGGCCACGCCCAGAACACCTGGGCTCTAACCTGTGCTCCGAGACTCTTTGCAGGTGGCTTCGGGCTTCCAGCCTCGGCATGTTCAAGGCCAAGCTCCCATGGCCCTGACCTCTCCGGGCCCACGAGACCACCAAGGCTGACTGGAGCTCCCCGCTCCCACTGAGGGGCTCCCCCGCACATTCCCTGGCTGCTCCCACCTGCATACTCAACCTATCAGGCTCTCCCTCCCTGCCAGCCTGTGAGATTATTCCAGTGAGCCCATCGCAGCCTCCCCCTGACCCAGGGGGACCGCCTCTTATTCCTCAGAGTCACCCCACAGCCCCTCCTGGGTCACTGCTCCCCGACGGTCCTCCTCCCCTGATCTCCCCTTTGGCCTCGGGAGTCAGGTACCCTGTACTATTTAGGGAGGGGGCTCCCACTCAGCAAGGGGGCACGTGGCTCCCACCTGCCGAGGGGCAGCAACAGCATTTCCGGGCGACCGCTCTGGGCGGCTGAACGGTTGCCTCTCGGGGTGTGAGTGCCATCTCCGGACCCCAGAAGGGCCCTCAGCCCGGCACGCCCTGCCAGGCCTCCACCGAAGGATCGCCCAGGTGGAGGGACACTCACCACACAATGGCCAGCCTGGGGATGGTGAACATGAGGGCCGGCTCGTAGTCGTCGATCATGTCCTGAGTCAGGTACCCGAAGTCCAGGGCCCTGGGCGAGGAAGGGGGCAGTGAGACGGGCAGGCCTGTCCCCGCCCATGTCCTGGGTCAGGTGGGAGGAGTCGGGGAGGCGGCCCACTAGACCGCGCCTGGCAGGCAGTCAGGAGGTGACACGGGTCGGCAGCCCCCATGCCCACCAGCCTGATCCCAGTGCCAGGGCAGGCGGGCAGGGCTGCAGTGTGGGTGGCAGGGAGGACGGTCACGGGGTCTGATCAGAAAGCTAACTCAGCCGCGGGCTGCTCAGCCAGGGAACTGAGATGACTCGAGCAACAAGAAATGGGGAACAAAACACGTCCCCAAACAAGTGACTCCTGGGGACAGGGATGCTCCTGGGTCAGTCTCGCCCAACCACGGGCAGGGCTTCTCAAGGCCCTGGGAGCGGGCACCAGGGCTCCGGTGAAAGGCACCTCGTTTGTCTTACACTTAGTGATTTGGAGTCTCTCTCGACACCCAAACGCTGAGTAACGTGTCTTTAAAAAGAAAACTTGTGAGGGGACAGCAGGAGATTTCAAAACTAACCCAACACCGGAGTGCCGGTCAAAGGTGAAGAATGTTCTAGGTAAAACCTTAGTCCCAAAGTCCATCCAGAAAATCTGACTCTGTGTCACGTGCAAGGCGTGATGAGGGAATTTACCCCAGACCTGCTCGGTAGACCAGCATGGGTCCCTCCGGGCCTGTGCAGGTGAGCGGTGGTGGGGTGGGGAGATGAGGGGGTGATTAGGGGGAGGTAGGGAGACGAGGGAGGGTGGACGGGTGGGTGGGGAGGCCCAGCTCCTGGAGGCAGAGCCTGTGCAGCTCTGTGCTCTGTTATGAGAACTTCCTGTCACCTGAACTTCAGCTGCAGGATCGGCCCTCTGGGCTCAGAGAAAAGGATAGAGTTGGGGGCAGGGGACACGGGGGTGGGGCACGCTGGGATAAGGACCAAGGCTGGAGCGGGCCTCCCTGCTGGGGGCACCCCCCCACCCAGGCCAAGGGGGAGACAGGGCAGGAGCAGGGGCAGGAGCAGGTGCCGTCCCGCCGGTGCGTCCCCAGGCGGAGGCCACTCACCTCTGCACAGTCTCACAGAACAGCACGATGACCTCCTGCTGCACGTAGTACTCCCTGGGGGACTTCACCGGCACCATGGCGGAGACGTAGCTGCAACACAGGCTGGCTGTGAGGGCTGCACTGTGCCACCGCGCCGTGCAGAGGGACGGGGTCACAGATGAGACCACGTGACAGCACTGTGTCAGCCCCCCGCCCGGGCAGCCACCTCAGTCCACAGCGCCAGCTGGACAGCACGGTCCCTCGGGGCTGCTCCCTGGGGGCCCCAGCCCTGCCCCTCTCAGCCCTGCCCACCTCCCCAGCTGTCACCAGCCCCAGCCAGTGAGCAAATGAACACACACACAGGTGGGTGAGCAACCCCTGAGCCCAGCCACCAGCTCAGAGGTGGCAGACCCGTGGCAATTTCCCTCCGCAGGACCCTTCTAGTGCACCTGAGTGTACCGGGAGGGCGGTGTCAGGGGGTGGACAGCAGGGCCCCTGCGTCCCTGGGTCACCTACCTGTCTTCAGGATGCATCTCTACCCCCCGGAGAGGTGTCCCAGCCTCCCCACCGCAGCCACACGCTGTCCCCCAGGGCAACGTGTGCTCCGACAGCCCTCGGGCAGCCACAGCCCCTCCCCACCCAGCGTGCCCCGCAGGGCTGGCGCATCCCTCCCTGCACGGCAGGGCCACGACCCCTGCACCAACAGCTTGTGTTGGGCCCTCAGGTCACCTCAGCTCGAACTCGGCAAACAGAACGTCGAAGTGCCTCAGGGCCTCCCGCATCTTCTCCGTGTAGGTGTTGAGGTCCCGCAGCGCCTGGTCACGGAGGGCACCCCGCACGCCCTCCAGGCTGCGGGTCAGCTCCTTGGCCAGCGGGCGCATGGCCACGCTCTCCAGCTCCCGGTTCATGATGATGGAGCCGGCGGCCAGGCACTGCGGGCGGGGGCAGGGGGAGCTCAGGGTGCCGGCTCTTGGGGTCACAGGGTTGTGCCTGGCCCCTGTGGGGCCCCGGCCTCCCTAGCCCACCCCCCCCCCCCGGCTCCTCCGGCCTGCAGAGACCAGGAACCCCAACACAGTCAGCTGACCCAAGCAGGGCTGGTCCCCATGAGGGAACTGTGATCCCCAGAGCCGGGCACACGTGGAAAAGTCTGGGACATGGCTGTCATCCCCAAGACCCCCGAAGTCCTCTCTCCCCAGTACCCCTGCCTCACAGCCCCTCACTCACTCTGGGGACAATGGGCAAGGAAGCGGGCCCCTGCCCCGGGCTTCTCTGAAGTCCAGAGCCGTCATTCTCCCTGGGACCCGGACCCCAGAGGCAGGCAGGAGGAGAGGGCTGGTGGAGCCTCGGGTCGTGTGTGCCTGTCCCCTCCCACACAGCCCACGGGAGCAGCCCCGGTGCCCGGCTCAGAGCCACGCTCCGGAGCTGAGCAGGGCTCACAGAGAAGTGGCTGGATGATGCCGGGACCCAGGCGCACGGCGGCTACCTCGGCGCCGAACCACAGCTGGCCGGCCAGGTTGTCGTGCCGAATCTCCTCGGGGAACTTGACGCAGAAGTCCCGGGGGGCGCGGTCCTGGGGGATGCACAGGTCCATGATCTGGCTGATGATGTTCAGCACGCGGTCCTGCGACAGACAGGGGGTGCTGCAGCCCGGCTGCAGCGGCGGGGCAGGCCCACCGGGCACCCAGGTGGCAGCCCGTCCACACTGGCTGTGCAGCTGCGACGGCAGTGCAGACGCCCAAAAAACCCACAGTGAGGAGGGAAACTCCGCCTCCTGCCGCCCTCCTCACGCTCGGGAGGCCACGTCAGGGCGGAGCCAAGGAGGTTCACAGTTGTTCGTGTGGAAAACCACACGCTCATTAGTGACGACAACCATGAACTGTTTCACATACTCACAACCTGCCTTTGCCCGCCCGGGACTCACCTAGAACACCGGCCGCAGTGCAGGTCACTCTGTGACCTCCTCTGCTCCTGGAACGATGCTGTCACCTCGATGGCCCTCTGACCCAACTCTGCGGACCCATCAAGCCCCCCACAGCCTGACTGCCGTGACTGGCCCCCCATACCCCCACTGAGCACCCACATGTGAGATTCTCGGGACAGAGCTGGAGAAACGGCGAGGTGAGGCAGACACACTCAGTTCTGTGCCCTGGGGCTGTCATTACTGTGGGGACGTGCCGTCATAACCTCACAAGTCCCCTTGTCTCGGACAGTGGCGTGAGATGCGAGCAGGTGACCCTCCCACGGACTCGCCGCGTCCTCCTGCTGGGTGTCTGTGGGGTCTCTGACTCTGCACCTCCATGGCGACCAGCAGTCGCTTGCTGCGGTGTGTGACACTGAAGTGGGGGCCGTTCGTTTGCCTGGGGTCCCCGCACTTCTGGAGACGGCGTGACAAGGCTGGGGATGTAAGCCGCGCTTCCACGCTCTGACTGCAGTCTGCCAGACTGCTTTCCAGAAGGATCGCACCACCTGGCACTCTCGCCCTTGGCCACTTTGGATCCCCGCACCCCTCCCTCCCCCGCGCCGGGGCTTGTCGCGTGTTTCTGAGGAAGCAGCCGTGAGAAAGCACCCTACGGGAAAGGGCGCCCTTTGTGGGCACACCACACTCTGCAGGAGGCCCTGCGCCCACGGAAGCCTCAGCCCAAGCCACCCAGAGACGAAGTGCAGCCACCAAGCGGCTCAGGTGTGAGCTCTCTCTGCAGGGCTTCTGGGCGGGAAGGTCCCTTTCTCGTGACTCTGTAAAGCGATGAACAGATGCTAGAAAGAAAGAGCAGCTGGGGCTGTGTAGATCCAGCCCCGTTCAGAGCCAGGGTCTGGAGAACAGGACACTGGTGGAAAACACACAGGCACCCGCCGCCCGCCGCACACTAGCTGCAGCGGCGCCGACGTGGAAGTGGCCCGAGGGTCCGCCCTCCGACAAGCCGGTAAAGAAGACGCGGTGCACACACACTGAAATGCCGCTCGGCCATGAAGATGAACTCTTGCCCTTTGCCACAGCACGGATGGACAAGGATGGGCGTTGTGCCGAGTGAGGCAAGTCACACACAGAAGGAAAAGTGCCACACGATTTCATGCAGGGGTGGAATCCAAAACAAAAAATAAACAGACACGGCAAAAGAGAAACAGACCCACAGACGCAGACAACAGACAGCGGTCGACGGGGAGGGTCGGGGAAGGGGAGACTGAAAAACAAAAACCGGCCAGGGCTCCAAGCTCGCCGAGGCGGCAGGTCTGGCCCCACCCGGGCAGCCTGAGTGGCGTGCGTGGACCTGCTCCCCATGCCGCCTGGCCTGCCAGGACATCAGCGGCCGAGGGCCAGGGCAGGGTCTTGTTTTTATTCACCAACAGGCCCCTAGCGCCCAGAGCTGCGCCCAACACAGAGTGAGCCTGGAGAACACTCGCTGGGACGGATGGGACTTCTGGGCCCCCAAAACACAGGGAGCACCAGGAACCGCACGTGCCCCCTGGAACAACAACAGGGGAGGAAAACGAGCCGGGCTTTACAAGAGACGAGACTTAGGTACCAGGCGACCTCAGAGGGGAGAGGAGAAAACAACGGGAGTTGCGACCACCCTGGTCGCCGCCTTGAGGGGACTTTTGGGTCACAGCACAGGCAGAGGTGCCCAGTGAACCCTGGAAGATTCCCTGGTGGAAGAGACAGAGGTGAGAGTCCAGGGGAACTGAGGCAGCTAAAATCCAGAGGACGGGGCACCAGAGGAGAGGGCACTACCCCAGGACAGCCCTCAAGGTCGGGGCCCTGAGGGTTCAGCAGGTCACAGGCCACCCCGTGCCGGTGAGGACCAGGCAGTGGGCCTGAAGGACTGGAGCAAGAGGTGGCTGGCCCCCCGAGGCTAGAACCGGCGGGCAGCGAAGTCCCGGGCACAGCCTCAGCGTCGGAGAGCAATCGTCCCTCACTACACCAAGCGTCTGAGCTCGTCCAGTGTCTCAGAAACAGGTCCAGAAGGGCCAAAGTGTTGCTAGGTAAGCAAACCGCAGCTCCGAGAGGTGCACAGGAAGAAGAAGACACTCAGCTCCCAGCAAGGTCAAGTTCACACTGTCAGGAGCCCACGAAAAATCCCCAGGCCTGCAGAGAATTAGGGACACGGGTGGTGTGAAGAAAAGGAAAGAGATGCGACCAGTCAAAACCAACCAAGACCTGCTGCGGACAACGCGGCAGCCCCCGACACAGTGAGTTCCTGCACACGTTGACGGTCCAGAAAGTTACATGAGATGGTGACCAAGTGAGAAGGAGCCAAACGGGGGCGGGGAGGAAAACCACCGTGCCTGACAGGAACGCCCTGGACGGGATGCGCCTTGGGTCAGACACTCGGAGGGAAAGCCCAAGGAGCTCGGAGACGCGGCCGCCGAATCCAGATGAGCTCGAGGGAGCAGCAGTGACGGAGCAGGTTGTTGGGGGGCAGCTCTGAGGCCCACAAACCCATTGCACACGTAATTCAAAGCCCCTAAGGGGGAGGGAGGGCACAGAACACATATTTGAAGGAATAAAAGCCAAATTTTCCCCAAATTCAATGGCAACTATAAACTTGCAGATGCAAGAAGTTCAGTGAACCCAAAGCACAAGAAACATTGAGAAAAATACACCAAATCGAAGCACAGTCAAATCGATCAAAACTAATAAAACGAAGAGATCTTACAATTAGAAGGAGAGAAAAAGACATGTCCCATGTTCTCACTGGAAACAATGCCAGTGGGAAGAGAGGGGAGGGCTCTGGCTGGTGGCTGGTGTGGCTCGGCCGGTGGGGCGTCATCCCACAGGCTAGTAGGCTGCGGGTTCAGTTCACGGTCAGGGCACACGCCTGGGCTGTGGGTTCGGTCACCAGTTGGGGCAGTTGGGGTGTATACAGGAGGCAACCAATCGATGTTTCTCTCCCCCTCTCTCCCCCTGCCTTTTCCTCTCCCTAAAATCAATATGTATGTCCTCGGATGAGGATAAAAAAGAGAGAATGGAAAGAACATATTGAGGGAAAAATGGTTAACTTACAATTCTAAACCAAGCAAAAAAATCTTTCAAATTTGAGGCAAAGCCCTTCTCCATCCAAGCACAGGCTAAAAGAACTGGCCAGCAAACAGACACTGCGTGAAACACCGAAGAACATCTTTCCGCAGAAGGAGGGCGACACTGGGTGGGGACAGAGATTGCCACATGGAAGGGAGTGTGGCAGAGGGTGGCCGCACAGGCCCTCTCCCTGACACCGAATGACGCCTGGGTCTCGCCTCACCCAGGACGGGCCTGATCTCGCTCACCTGGCAGGAGCGGAACTGGCTGACGAGCAGCGTACACCGCTGTGGGTCCTTCCTCCCGTCCAGGCTGTCCAGCTCGGCGGCCACCTGGTTCAGCTCCTCATCGGCGTAGTAGAACTGGGCGAGCAGCTGCGGGTCTGACCTCTGTGGGAAACAGACATGGCGGGTGTGAGCCAGGCAGGAGGCAGGCCGGCCCGGGGATGACCTGTTCCCAGGCCGTGAGCGGTGGCTGTGGCCCAGGGCCCTGACGCCTGGGCAGTGAGCAGACTGGGCTCTCCCATCAGCTTCCTGCACAGGAATCTCTCTGCTGCTTGTCCCTGACACACCTGAGTCCCTCTACAACCACAGGGCTGTGCTTGCTTCTCAGAGGCCACCCGAGGCTGTGGGGCCTCAGAGGACAGTGTCTCTGTGGGGAAGCCAGATGGCAAGTCCCCACAGCCCCCTGTGACAGGATGACCCACAAATAAGGGGCTTGGGGAGAGTGGGGTCCGGGGGGCCCCAGGATGCTAGCCACCTACCAACCACATCCTGAGACCTAGCTCAGGAGTTGGCCCGGGTCACCACAGCCCACTGGGGTCCTTCCAGCCCCCAACTACCCCTGCCTCCCTTCACACAGTGTAGGTATGGGCAGGGTGGGGGACACTCCCACAGAAGATACCACATGGTGACTGAAACCAGGTGGGTGGGCCGAGCCCCCCTTCATTTGTCCTGCAGCCCAGCCCATCCACTGATAGATACATCTGGACCAGCAAGCAGGATGGGACTGAGTTTAGGGCATGGGATAGAGACGCCTCCGGGAGGCCAGGTCTGCTTAAGACGACACCACCTGGGGCGTGGCCGCACCTGTCCACAGGAGGGCGCAGGCAGGGCACACGTTACAGACCTCAGGCCGAAGCACACCAGTGCCCAGGTGACAGGCCCTGCTGTCGAGCCACGGCCAGGGAGGCGGTGACGATTCAGGCTCAGGAAAGGCCAAGGGCAGCCATGGTGCCAGCTGCCCGTCGCTCGCTCCCATTGGACCCTGGTGGGGACTGAGCCCCCAGAGGGCTTCTTGCTCAGCCCCTCAAGAGGAAACTGGGACAGAGAGAGGTACAGTGTGGTGCCATGGGGTCAGGTGTGCCTGGTGCACCCCCACCACGCTGGTGACCTTCATCCTTCAACACACGGAGAGTGATGAGTCATCAGAAACCTAACTGTAACTCTTCTAAGCTGCTCCCTGTGCACTTTGGAGGGCGACCAGAGGGGGAGGCTGCGGGCTGCGTGAGGGGGCAGGGGGTGCTGCTGGCCACATACGGGGTCTCGTTTGGGGGCAACGTGTTAGAACTACACGGAGCGGGTGGCTGCACCACCCTGTGAATGTACCAAACGCCACGGACCTGTCTGCTCTAAATGCGATAGTTCGCATCGTATCACCTGACTTCTCTTAGTTAAAACAAACTACAGAAAGGCATGCTCTGGGGGCAAGCAGCCTGGCGAGGTGCAGGGTTGGGAAGAAGCCCTCCGACCAGCACACGCTCGCTGGCACCGACTTCCCCGTGATGAGCAGGGCTGAATGGTCACTCTCTGGCCTGAGTGAGAGTCTGGGGCCTGAGTGCGGCCTGTGCTGGAAACACAACGACCACTGAAGATGGGCCCAAAAGGGCTCCAAACACACACCTCTCAGGAAAAGTACATTTTGGCCACTTTGTGTGTTCAGTCATCAAGGCGGCCACCTGTGTGATTTGGGAAGGACAGTGCTAACAGCCAGTGCTGACGAGCAAGTCCAGATGGACGGACCCCCGCAGCTAAGGAGATGACGGGGGGGGGGCATCTTACACAGCTGTCCTTTCGCCCCTCACTGGACACCTCGCCCCTCCCAAAGGAGAAGTCGCCAGAGGGAACCCAGGGGACCGCCTCTGTTGCGCCCCTCCTGTGCACGGTCTCTGGCCACACCCAGAACCTGACCGGCTGCCACACCCAGGAGCTCCACTTTGTGCCCAAGTTCAGTGAGAAGCTCACTGCAGGGAGTTCACAGAAGTTACAGGGGACCGAGTGGTGGCGTCAGCCCCAGAGTTCCAAGAAAAGGCTCTTTCCCTCTCCAGATCCAAGCAAAACAATGGGACCTCTGGCTTCCGCCTTGGAAGGAAGTAACACTGCAAAGCTCCCCCTCAAGGGGCAAGGCTCTGTCCTTCTTGCCACCAAAGACGTCTCGCCGACCGCACAAGTCTGCCAGTGCTCCTCCGCAAGCCTGAGAGGACTCACCGCTGGGCATGTCAGACACGGGCCACTGGAAGGCACCCCACACCCCGCCGCCCCGGGAGCTGCCTGGCTCCCCTTGTCCCCCCTGCACTCCCGGCTGGTCACGGACCACCTGACTCCAGGAGAAGCTTTGGAACTGCTGCTCCGAAGGAGGCAGGCCCTGGCCACACAGGCCACCCGGGGCCCTGGAGAAGGCCTTTTCTCAACTATGCAAAAAAGTTCAGTGGAGCCGCAGCTGTTCTGACGCCAGGGAGCCCCCCAACCCAGCGCAGGCAGAACCCGTCCACCAGCTGCAGCCCCGCCCACCCCGCTCTCCGCAAGGCTCCCTACACCCTGGATCCCGACTCACACGGCCCCTTCCTCACAGCTTGGTTGTTGCCATATGTAGCCTTCAAATGTATTTCTGGCTGTTTTTCACGCTATAAAAAGCATGTCACGCGTATGTGGTATTTTGAGACCGGCTTTTCAGTTGTCACATCCTGTGCGCTGTGCCGTGCGGTGGCTGGCTGTCCCACAATGGCAGCCCTGAGAGCCGCCCACAAGTGCGTGACGCGCCCCCGAGGGCGCCCAGCTCTTCGGGGGTTTGCTGTGCAGGCAGATTCACGGCTGCCCCGCTGTGCATGCACAGCCCCACGAGGCAGGTGTTAGTTCCCCACTGCAGCCCGAACCAATCTCCGCAGGCTCAGTGGCTTAAACAAAACGCACCCCTTGGCAGGTCTGGTGGACAGAGCCCCAGCAGGGGTCTCCGTGGCTCTGCCCGAAGGCGGCAGGGCTGCCCCTCCTCCTGGCGGGGGGAGAGCTGCTCCCTCACCCTTCCTGGCGGTGAGGCTGCTGTCCTCCCTCGGTGGCTCCTCCGTCTTTGGAGACAGCAGTGGGGAACCTCTCGGACCTTTCCCCACAGTCACAGCCCCTCCCCACCGTCACACTGGGCCCCAGCTACCCCAGGACCAGCTCACCGTTTCCAGGGCAGCTGACCTTCGACCTTCCTCCTACTCTGCCATGGAGCCCGAGCTGTTCATGGGCTCCCAGGGTCAGGATACGAGCGTTTTGGGGCCATTACCGTGCCTGCCACTGGTGGCATTGCGGGGTCACACAGCTTGCACCCAGCAGCCTCATCTCAGCTCCCAGGACCCACCGTCCCCAGTACGGCACCAGGGTCCTGGTGTGCTGCCACCGAGTGGGGTGCAGCCAAGTCTCACGGGCTGGCGTCCCAGTGCTGGACCCCTGGGCCCGAGTTCCCCTGCACAGGGTGGCTGGCCACATGAGGAGAGTTTCCAGCCCACAGTCCCAAGTTGGCGGGGCCTAGGGGTCTGGGTGGTGGCCACTGGGGTATGCAGTCATGGGGACAGTCACAGCCGGGGCACCTGCCTGCAGCTGGAGCTGAGGTCCACTAGTGTTTCCAGCTACGGGTGCCCGGGCCCTGATGCTGACTGGGGTGCCAGCAGGCAGGCCTGTCCTCGGCTCGCTCCCAGACCCACACTCAGTGCAGTGTGTGGCTCTGCTGGTGACCAGGAAATCTCTCCCACACCAAGAACAAGGCCAGCCATCAGGACCTCTCTGACCTTCCCAGTAAAAGTCCAACCTCAGCCCGGGCTGGGTGGCTCAGCGGCTTGCAGCATCGTCCTGCACACCAAAAGGTTGCGGGTTCGATTCCCTTCAGGGCACATGCCTCGGCTGTGGGTTTGGTCCTCGTAGGGGTATGTACGGGAGGCAACCAATCCACGCTGCTCTCTCACATTGATGTTCTCTTCCTCCCTCCCTTTCCCTTTCTCTAAAATCAGTAAACATGTCCTTGGGTGAGGATTAAAAAAAGAAATCCAACCTCACTCCCCAGCCTCTCCCTTCTTTCCAGGAAACGGAATGAATCGGGGTGGGATGTTCAAGGACAGAAAGGAGCGGCACGGATGGAATAACCCGGCACTGTCTGGCCATGCCGGTGGGAAGCCAGGCCAGCCGAGCCCGAGGCCCCGCCACAGCCACTCCCCCCAAGCGAATGGCAAGCACAGGGCAGAGTCAGAAAGGGCCGCACTGCATGCGTGCTCTGTGTTTTCTTCGGTCAGGTTTCACAGGCACAACAGGACTCCGACGTGACGCCTGAAGCTCCAAGAACGTGGCCTGACCGCGCCGCTCGCTTCCAAGGGCAGGTGAGAGCACAAAACTGCAGAAGGAAGTCTTTTTGAGATTGCTCAGTCCTGCTCCGTCCGGGGCTCCATCCCCCAAAGCTCCCAGGGCCGCCGTGGTGGCGGCCCGTCACGTTGGGCCGGAGACATGAACATCTCATCGTCACCTACTGGGGGCAGGACAGGCAGGCTCCTTGGGAGGTGTGCCCACTCTGGCTCTCCAGCCACCAAGGTCACCAAGAGTGCCAGGCCAGAAGGGACAGCCGGACCCAGAACCATGGGGATGGCCTTCAACCTCTGCCCTGCCCTGAAGGGGCGCACACATGCTGGGCACTGGCCAGCACTGTGGGGACAGACAGAGGACCAGGGGACGACAGGCGGAGGGGAGGGCGAGGGGCCCGTAGATGACGGCAGGGCTGTTCGGCCTTGGCACTGACCTTGGGGCCAGGAGCCTGTGCTGTCCTGGGCCTTGCTGAGCAGTGGGCAGCATCACCTACTAGCTGCCAGCAGAACATCCCCTCTAACCTGTGACACCCAGAATGTCTACAGACATTGCCAAATGTCCTTGAGGGCTGGCCGCCCCCATTAACCACTGGAATCGCGGGCGGGGGCGGCAGTTGGGTCTGGTGAAGTGGGATTTGCAAGAAGGGCTGGCCAGGGAAGAGCCCAGTGGGACTGTGCAGGACAGCGTTGCGGGGGGGGGGGGGGGGCAGGTGGGGCCACCTGTTCCCAGAGGTGAAGAGTGGAGCCTAGGGCTTCACTCTGGGAGGGGTGGGCGTCTGGGAAGAGAGAAGAGATGAACTGCATGTTTGAAAGACGGTTCCAGCTGCTGTGTGGGGACAGCCTGGGGGTGGACGGGGGCAGATGAGGGCTACCAGGGCAATGCTGCTGGCTGGACACAGGGGAGGTGCCGGGGTGGAGGCGTCACCTCCCAGAAACACTCTTTTATTCTCACTGCAAATTGCAGTGACACACAGGACAGAAAGCCTGCTGCTGCAACCGTCCCTAAAGTGCTCGGCTCAGCGGCACTCGGCACGCCGCGCGCCTGTGCCACCGCTGCCACTGCCACCACTGGTCTCGAGAACCAGTCTCATCCTGCAAAGCCCAAAGGCTGTCCCACTGAGCAGCGCCCCCACCCCGGCACCTGACATCTCCTTTCTGTCTGGAAGAGCCCGGCCACTTGGAGGGCCTCACAGAAGCGGGACTGCCGGCATCTGTCCTCTGTCACTGGCTTATCTCACAGAGCATGCCATCCTCCAGGGTCATCCATGATGTGGCAGGTGACAGGGTCCCCCTCTGTGAGGCTGGACAGGAACGGAAAGACCACCTTGTGCCTGCCATCCCCCGATGGCAGACACACGGGCCGCCCTCACCACTGTGAAATGAGGCTGCTGAGACGAGATGGAGGGCGTGTCACCACAGGTTTGCTGCTGGTGGAGACGCACAGTGACGGGCCAAGAGGGAGTCAGGTTTCTGTCCGGGGGTGGTCGAGATGGGATGGGCGGGTGGGGTCAGGGCTGCAGGGACACGTGTGAGCACCACCAGGGCACAGAGGGCTGAGAGCTGGCCAGCCACACGCCAGAGTCAGGGAGACGGAGAAGGGCTGGAGCCAGGGACACACCGCCCATGGAGGCTGGGCGAGGGACAGAGAGGGACAGCGTGAGACAGGGTGCAGCCCCGAGGTGCCCACCAACCATGGGGACAAGGGAAAGCCGGGGCAGAAGAGGCGAGCACAGCAGGCTCCAGGAGGCGACGCCACAGTGGGCCGTGCAGGGAGGGGTGGGGGTGGAGGCAGCCCCCTGTGGCTTCTGCAGAAAGGAGAGCCAGGGTCCCCCAGGGCTCTCGTCAAGGTCGGGGGTGGGTGACCTGGCTATCGTTTTAGAGACAGGAGGTCACAGCAGGTTTCACCTCAAGGGGAAGGAGCTAGAAGACTGGGAGAGATCGGAAGAGGACCCAGGGTACACCACTAAACAGGCACGGGGGTGTGAGGTCCAGTGCACGGGGGGTGTGAGGTATAGTGAACGGGGTGTGAGGTCCAGTGCATGGGGGGTGTGAGGTCCAGAGCACAGGGGTGTGAGGTATAGCGAACAGGGTGTGAGGTCCAGAGCACAGGGGGTGTGAGGTCCAGAGCACAGGGGGTGTGAGGTCCAGAGCCCAGGGGGTGTGAGGTCCAGAGCACGGGGGGTGTGAGGTATAGTGAACGGGGTGTGAGGTCCAGTGCACGGGGGGTGTGAGGTCCAGAGCACGGGGGGTGTGAGGTATAGTGAATGGGGTATGAGGTCCAGAGCATGGGGGGTGTGAGGTCCAGAGCACAGGGGGTGAGGTCTGGTATGTGGGGACTGAGGTCCAGTGCAGAGGGGAGGAGGAAGGCCCACTGCGCTCTGGGACCTTGTCCCTGTCCGGGTCAAGGGCACTGGCACAGAAAGAAGCCCAGTGCAGACTGCGGGGAGGGGGGTGACCGTGTGGAGACCAAGGCCTGGCTGTCCCAGCGCACAGGACTCTGGAAACCCAGAAAGGGCAGGACTCAGAGAACCTCCCAGAACCAGTCCACGAAACCACGGCAGTGCCACCCCCCACCCCCGTCAGCTGCGCTGCCATCACCAACTCCACAGACCAGGGACTGAAACACATTTATTTTCTCTCGGTTCTGGAGCCTAGAAGTCCAGGGTCTGGTGTCGGCGGGAGCCATGGCGGGGCTGCACTTCGCAGGCCCAGGGCAGGCCCCAGACGCTGCCGGAGCCCCACCTGGCCGGTCCCTGGGGCCCAGCGGTGCGGGTTTGGACACGGCGCCCATGGGGAGCCCGGGGCAGGGATTCTGGGCCTGGGAATCCAACCACAGGGACGGAGCGGGCCCTTGTGCCCACCCCCCCCCCCCGCCTCTCTGACACGCGGTCCCTCGGGGCCACCCCACACAGCCCAGACCCTGCACCCGCACTCTCTGAGACGCAGACTTGGGTGAGGCCGCCTCTGCCGAATGTTCTCCACGCTCCCTTCTCCCCCACTCTGACCGCACATCTTCCTTCTCCTCTGCCTCCCGCCCAGCTGGCCACACCCCAGCATCACCCAGGCTTGATTCACACACTTACCTCCCGTCTGGAGTCAGCTGACAGCTCATCCGACCACGGACGCCTGAGGACCTACACGGTGGTGCTGCCCCAGTCCGCCCAGGTCCACTTTGCTTCGGGGACTCTGGTGGCCCAGCCACTGCCCTGCCTCCTGCGGGTCTCCCACACCAGCCTCCTGACCCCACCCCCAACCCAGGTCCTCCTCCTGGAATGCGCGTCCCAGTGCACCCCCCAGGACTGGGGCAGGGACTCTTCTGTCTCCACCTAAAACTGTCCTCCCTTTCTGGCTCCTCCGGGGAGGACGCCCCAACCCCCTGGAGTCGGCGCCCTTCTGGCCACAGTCCTCGGCTGCAGACCACGCCTGAGGGTCGGTGCCCGCAGCTTTACCCGGCAGTATCCGGGCATTTGGTGTGAAGCACCCGCTGTGACCTGGGCTCACTGAGCCGGAACCGGAACCGGCAGCACAGGCACATGCGGGGGGCAGGGGGCTGCCCTTCAGCACTTCTGGGGCGGGTCTTCCTCCTAGCCTCTGCTGGGTGGGCTCTGCGGCTGGTGTTGCCCTGTGGGCTCCACCTCCTCTTCCACGTGGCTGCCTCTCCGCCCTCGGTCGGTGGGCCCTGCTGAGTGCTGACTCTTGCCCAGGGCTCGCCACTCTCCCAGATTTCATAGCTTTTCACAGTGACCTTCACCTCAGAGGTGTCTTATCTGCCACTCGCCCAGGTGACTCTGTGCCCACAGGGGGCAAAGTGGCGGGTAGGGCTCCAGGCCCCTGGCACGGAGGGCACTGCTTCCTGAAGCCTTGGACCCGCCCCCTCTGAACCTCAACCTGGGCCCCAGCCCTGGCCCCATGGTGGTCCAGCCACCCATGGCTCCGCCTAGGGCCACCTCCCATGGGGCCACCCCAGGTGGTCCCAGGAGGCAGCACCCACCCCCACCCCACCCCGGTCCACCCCCAGAGGCAGAGCTGAGCACAGGCTGCCCCACGGACCCCGTGGGCGGACGCGCAGGAGCTGGGCCTCAGCACACCAGGCCCCTCCAGGACCTTGGCCCTAAGCATCTTTTGACTCAGCTGAAAAGCATCTTTTCCCTGGGCTATCTCAAAAAATGCGACACTTCTGCAAAAATCTCTAAAACGCTCAAATTCTTTCTGTTGAGGATAAAGTCACACCGCATACAGCTGACCACCTGAAAGTGAGCGAGGTGCATCCGCACCTCCACAGCACGGTCGGCCGACGGCGCTCCCCACTCTCGGCTCTCAGGCGGAAAAGCCTCTTCCCGGCCTGCGCCTTCCTGCTGGTGCCCCCCCCCCCCGTCCTCCCCAGCTCTGCTCTGTCTCTGAACTCCCCTGTCCGACCTCTCACGTCCGTAAAGCCACACGTGCCAGCTGGAGAGGCTGGTCAGAGAGGCGCCTGTGCCCGGAAAGGCTGCGGGCTCGGTCCCTGGTCAGGACGTGGGCAGGCAGCAACCCACCGGGTCTCTCGTGTTGGTGTTTCTCCCTCTCTCTCTCTCTCTCCCCCTTTCTCCCTCCTCTCTCCCTCCAAAGAAACTCTGCCACCTAGAAGGGCTTGGCGAGACATAGGCACAAAGTCCTGAAAAGCAGGGACCTCCAGCCAAGGCTGCTCCACCCGGCAAAGCTGTCACTTAGAAGCAAAGAGATGATAGAACTTCCCAGACAGGAAAAAGCTGAAGGGGTTCATCATCAGCAAACCACTGTCATGTGAGATGTTAGAGGGGCTTACGTAAGAAAAAGATGATCAAAACCATGAACAATAAAATGGCGATGAATACGCACCTACCAACAACAGAATCTAAGCACACTGAGCAAACACGAGGAGCGGACACAGAGAGCTGTTTGATGGTTGCCAGATGGGAGGGGGCTGGGGGAGGGTGGGAGAAGGGGACGGGAGTAGGAAGCACAAACACCGTACTTTGCCACGTATAATGCACTCTGTTTGCTGAATGTTTTGAGGGGAGAAAGAAGGACACATTATACAGGGGTGCAGTGATTCGATTCTGCGGGTGTAGCAACACTGTGCAAATGCGCGCAAACCACAGGGCGATCACAGGTGGCAGAGTACAGTGGGCAGTCACAGAGCGGCCTCGGGGATGCAAAGTGTAGCACATGGAGTGGCCAAAGAGCATATCCCCACGACCCACAGATGTGAACAGTGGGGGGGGGGGCTGCCTGAGTGGACGGGGTGCTGGGTGGGGCGGGCCAAGCAGGGCGGAATCAGGACAGCTGTAATAGCATAATCAGTCAAACATAACTTAAAACACAATAAATAAAGACATACCCTCAGGTGAGGATTAAAAGCCCGCACACCTGGCTTCTCACACTGCGCGCCCCCGTTTCCAGTCCCCTCCCTGGTGCCGCAGGTGCTCCATTCCCTCCCGTGGCCGAGCGATGCCCCAGGGTGGGCGCCGCCCTAGGTCCGGGCCTGTGGACTGGCCTTTGGGCAGTTCCCGCCTTCTGGCTGAGATGAACAGCGCTGCTGTGAGCGTGCTGTGAATTTGTGAATGCTTCTGACTTCCAAGTACTGTATTCTCAGTTTAGACTTAAAAAAAAAGTTTTAATCCTCACCGGAGGACATATTTATTGGTTTTAGAAAGACAGTAAGGGAGGAAGGGGAGGAGAGAGGGAGAGAACATGGATGTGAGAGAGAGAGACACGATCAGCTGTCTCCCGCACACACCCCAAGGGGGTACCGAACTCGTGACCTTCTGGTGCACAGGACTATGTTCCAACCAACCCAGCTGCTCGGGCAGAGCCAGACTTTTTTATAATGGTAACATCCCTAAAAATAATTAGAATGGTTCTGAAAGACTGAAAATCCAAAGGTAAAAATGGCTTCCCCGAAGACAGCACCCACGGTGGGCACAGCAGTCCAAGTAACCCCCGAATCCGGGCACCGTGGGAGGACGTGGGAGGTGAAGCGGGGCTGGAGCAGAGCCCCCCAGGCAGGTCAGCTGGGAGGACCCCTGGCCATGAAGGGAGTCCCCCTCTCCAGTGACCCCGCCCACCCAGCGTGGAAACAATGAGAAAAGGAAGAGCTTCAAACACGTCCTTCCTGCGAGGGGGCGAAGGCCCTCCACCCACTAACCGGCTGCGCGGCCTGCACCACGACCACCGGAGCTCCCGTTCTCTGCTCAGAGGGGCTTCCAACCCACCCTCTTCATCTCCCTCCTCCCAGCACTTGAACGGCCCATCAGTGTCTCAGTTTCTTTGCCATCCGACTGTGAAAAGTACAAAAGCAATTGTTTCTCTGAACGAGACACTTGTAAACACTGAGCACAGTGCCAGCCCCGCCCACCAGCCTCCCAGCTCTCCCAGCTGTGGCTGCAGGCTCCGGCCAGCTCACACGGGCCTCTGAGCCCCCATTTGAAAAACAGGGTTCATTAGGGCAGTCTAACCATTGACAAGCACCCCAAAACGTCGGTGGCTAAGCCAACAGAGTCCTACCCCCACCTATAATCACACCAGCCCCACCCCTATACCCACGCCCTCCATGGCCCTGGGGGTTTCTCCTGGGTCCTGAGCCCCTAGCCAAGGGATAGGGACTCGGGTCCCAGCCTCAGGAAGACGGGTGGAGAGGTCTGGGGGCCGAGCCTGACACGGTGGCCCCACACTGCCCACGCTGGCTGAACTTCACTGTCACTCAGGAGGTGGGTGCCGTGGCGCTGAGGACCCGTCAGCATGCCTGAGGGTCTGTGCCCCCAAACCGAGTACCTGACATGTCCCCCAAAACAGGGGTGGTGCACCCGTTGAGACACTTTCGCTGTCAGCATAACCCGTCAGCATAACCCGTCAGAAGGCTCTGATGGCCTCTGGGGCTCCAGAAAACTCCCGAGTCAAGGCCACGCCCTCTCACTGGCCAGCACATCCCACCAGCAGTGACTGCGGCCGTCAGTGAGCAGAGCCATTCCTGACGGCCTTCCACCCAGACGGTCTTCTCAAATCCCACACGGCAGGTCCCCTTCTCAAACCCCCCCCAACAGACAGGGAAACTGAGGCCGGACTGAGGCATGTGGGATGGCTCTCACCCGGGCCCTGGAGGGACGACCCTGCTGCCCTGCACAGCGGCTCCCCCCTCAGGGCCCGAGGGCAGCAGGCAGGCCACAGGCAGGACAACACGTCCTTGGGCCCTGTGGCACCAGGGGTCTCCTGCCCCACAGCTGGAATAGGGGTGGCACACAGCACCACACAGCGCTGAGGCATGTGTGCTGCCGCTCGAAGCAAGAACCACACCGGGTCGTCCAGACCATCAGGTCACTTGTGGCTCAGAGGTGTATTTCACACATTCGAAGCAAGTGAGTCTGCTCTTCTGGGGCCGCCTGAGGCTTCGGCAAGGCAGCAAGCCTCTGAAGTGACCTAACAGGCTCCCTTTCCGGGAGGAGTGGTGTGGTGGCGCGGGGCTGGGGGGGGAGTATGCCACCTCCTGCTGGACACCCAGACCAGACACCATTAGGTGATGCTTCAGACCTCGCCCATTTAACAGAAACCACATTGTGCGCTTCCCGAAAGTGCACTACCACTAGCAAAGCGCAGGCCCTGGGTGATGACATGCAGCTGGCCTCCGCCCAGCCTGCAGGTGCTGGTGGCCGGGGCTAGGCCAAGGCCCCCACACCCCCAGCTGTGGACAGGGATGCAGGCAGACAGGCCTAGGACAGGAGTCCAGAACCCTGCTGAGTCACCCCCACCCCAGGTTTCAGAGCCAGCCAGGCCGGCCTGACTTGCCCACAGCCTGGCAGTGCCTGCCAGCATCTGAAGGAAGCCTCTGGGAGGGGCGGCTGGACTGGGCAGTGGGGAGGAGGGGCCGATGCCTTGCGAGTTCAGGGAGGGGACACAGTGTGCTGGACCTGCCAGCCCCGCCCTGACTCAGCACTGCCCAGCATCCTTCCCAGAACATCCTGGCCCCGTTCCGGGCCGGGCACCTGCTAGGAGCAGGAGATGGCCTGGACACAGCCCGTGCAGCCAGGCTTTCTGGAAGCCTGGCTTTCCAATAGCCCCCCTAAGAGAGAAGCCCACTGATCTGAGGACAGCCTCAGTCACAGCCAGGCACTCAAAGTTGATCGGCTGAAAAGAAGCCAGTCTGCAGCCTGGCTAGCAGTTAACATGAAAACCCCAAGCCCTGGCGCAGCATCTGTGCCGAGCTCGGGGCTCCGACGGAGCTCAGTGAGGACAGCATGGCCAAGCGGGGCGGCCACACCACTCTGGTCGGGCTGTCCACCTGCACAGCATCACCCGCTGCCCGTCCATTCTACCTCAGAGATGGAGAATACAAAGTCAGCCAGGCCACCACTAATATGCTCTCTGGGGATGGCCGAGAAGTCCTCATGGGGGCCAGCCCGGGGCCCCTCCCCCCACGCCATGGTCTCGCCCCTTTGCCCTGTCATCAGGGATCAACAGCAACATGACTGTCTTGCCCAAAACATGAATGTTGTTATCTTCACCTTTCGCAGCTGACTCTGTCCCGGAAAGGTGCTCCCTAAACAAAGGCCCAGAACGAATTTCACCAACACCCCCAGGGAAGCACAGGCTAGGCAGCCCCCCACCCCCACGGCCTTCCCAGGCCGCTGTCGGTCTGCAAAGACCCTTGTCCTGAGTGAGTGGCGTGAAACAGAGTCACAGTGGCGTTTGAAAGACGGCCTTCGAGAACCTCTAGGAAGTGTGAGCATCTGCAACTAGTGTTTCTGCGTTAAACCACCGCAACACACATCCGACTTATTTCTTACTCACCTTAGGTGGTTATTAATGATGCAGACAGGAATTAGTGAGCGTCAGGTCAGAGCGGTTTAAAGCATTTGCAAATGCGTCTAGAGCTACAAGAACAATGAGTATGTTTGGTTTCAGAATATTTTCCACTGCACTGTAATGAACAAGAAGATCAGTGTTCCGTTTTAAACCAGAGCTGGGAGTAAATCAAGAATGCCGTCGGAATCGTATATGCATCTAAATACAAAAGTGGAAAGCCCTCCAGCAGGCAGCCACCTCCCCAGCACGCCCTCCCCACAGCTGGCATTTAACTCCTCCAGGACTGGCTGGGTGCTCCCTGGTGCCAAAATGTGTTTCACTGAATAGGAAGGAGAGGCAAAAAACTCAATCCATGCCACCAGGCAGAAATGTGAGCTCCAGCATGACAAAGGAAAACCTTCCCGGGATGACCTAACCCCTCTGCCCCTTCCGATGGTCAGGACACTGAACTGCAAGGCAGGTCACGGACAAGGGGCTGCCCAGCCTTAGGCCTACGGCAGAGCACTGCTCCCCACAAAGCCACACAGGACACCGGTCTCAGACGCAGGTGTGTCCAGTCCAGGGGTCAGTAACATGTATCTGACAACATGATGAGAGACGACAGTGAGGAACAGGTGAGGATCAGAGGGTCAAAGTCGACCCCCACTGCCCAGAGCAGACAGCTGTGGGCACAGCCCCCAGGGCTGGCGGACCCGCCCCGGCCCTCGCTTGCCAGGTCAGCACCCAGGGCTTGCCTAGGAAGGGCAGCAGCCTGCTGAAGACGGAAACATAGGGACACAATTCCCAATTCTGGGGCATGAGCTCAAGGACAGTATCATCTTCCACTTTTGAAGACTTGCCCTAAACCTAAACAGGCAGGGCCAGAGAAATTACCCAGCTACTGATGAAACACAGCGACCACCGTTTCTTCCCCTCCCCTCAACAACAGAACAGGCACAGTGGCCCCGCAAACCAGGCTCTTCCACAGCCACACCTGGACAGAGGCGGCCAGGGGCCATGGGACCCCAGACAAGGCCTTTTCAGAGACCAAACTGTTACTTGACCTGTGATACATTTCCCTTGGCCCTTGCCATTTGTCATTGAAAAAACAATGCTGCTTCCCACCACCAAATGACCTTTTGACAGGTGAACTTAGTTGTTCTTCAACCCGTGATAAAAATCACACACACAAAAAGCTGCTCCTGTGCCGAAGCCGCCTGTCACCTTCCCCTGGCAGCCTGCACAGCAAAAGCAGGCTGGACCAAGAGCCTCCCTGGGGGGCCAGGGAGGGCCTGCAGACGGCAGCCAAGGGCGGGGGGCCCTAAACCACACTCAACCTTAGGGAGCCCCAGGCGCTGGGGAGCCACCACCACCAATGAGCAGTCGCTGCAAGACACGAAGGTCAGTGCTGCTGCCCCAGCAGGAAAGAACGGAAATCTAAGGCCCCCAAGGCGGGGCTCCAGGCATCCTGAGCCCTCAATCCAACACTCGCACTGGGATGGCCCTTCCTTCCCAAGGCCTCCAGGCCTTTGGGCCCCTGAGCTCTCGCTCCAGGACATCCAGGGACCGACCGATCTGAAAGGATCTGCTGCCTCCCTGCATGGGTGTACCGAGAGGGCACGGAGGAAACCCCGACCCGAGAAACCACCCTGGGGGTGGGGGAGGACGGGAGCTGAGAAGCCTGATCCAGAAAAGTAGTCAGCCTGGGGGAAGGGTTTGGCTACCTGGTCCATTAGAGACACTACGATATCGGATATCTAAGGTGCCCTCAGGTCGCCGGTAACCCCACCCAAGCCTCAATCCCCCAACCAAGACCTGGGCACCCGGGCCCTCCCACAGCGCCGACCCCGACACCGAGAAGGAGCCCAGGACCCTGCGTCCGGCTCCGTGACGCCGTCGCCCCTGGCCGCTCGGGCTGCAGTGGACACGAGCCTGAGCAGGCAGGCGGCAGGGACGCTGCGCCCGCAGTGCGACTGGCGCAGCAGCCAGGGCGCGGGGAGCGCCGCCCAGACCCGGACCCCGACCCCGCGCGGAGGAGGGATGCCGCTCCAGGAAATGGGGGAACTGCCTCCGGTCCTGCTCCGGGAGCGTGCGGGTGGGCACCGGGCGCGGATGGGGACGCCACTGGCCGAGGTGCGGACGGGTCCCGGTTCGGGAAGACAGGGCCCAGACAGTGAATGGGGATCCACTCTGGACACGGAGACCGGGGAGAGGGGCACGGGATCCCTGTAGGACCCGAGGGAAGTGGGAAGGGGACCGCTCCGGAGTGCAGAACGAGATTGAGAGGTAATTTCAAGCCCAGGGTAAAGAGGTGGGGGCGGCAGGCAGAGGGGAATGAGGGAGTCACAGGGCAGGCAGGGGGAGGGAAGTACCCTTCGGGGACCCAGGGGTAGGGGTCTGCCACAGGCTGAAATGCATGCCCGTGAGATGAGAGCGGACTGGGAGGGGAAGAGACGGGGGCCGCCCTGGCCACGGGCGGGGAGAGAGGGGTGCACACAGGCCGGAGGCTAGCGCGGGCGGTCCACCGTAACGGCGCTGGGGCTACCCTCTGGGACACAGACTCTCGCTGGGCTGGAACTGGGACCCACCGCACGCGAAGGCGACAGTCCGTGCCTGGTGGAGGGGCGGAGGTCTGCCTACGCAGGCGGGACGGGGCCGCTCACCTTGGGTTTGTACAGCCACTTTCGGAACCTGTGCATCATCGCCGCGCCGGCCCGGCCCGCCCGGCGGCCCTCCCTCCGCGGCGCTGCGCCCGGGCCCGGCTGCGGCGGGCGGTCCCGGGGCGCCGGGCGGGCAGCGGGCAGGTGCGGGCACAGGTGCGCGGCCGGGAGATGCTCCGCAAGCAGCGCTCCACGCGTACCCGCAGACAGCGGCGGGCGGACGGGCTCACGCGGCACGGGGCGCCGGCTCCTCGCCGCTCACTGACACCCCGCGACTCCGCCGGCCCCCACCGCCCAGCGCTGCACATGCGCCGATGCCCGCGAACCCCCAGTCCGAGGCGCGCTCCCCGCCCGGGGGCGTTGGGAGCACCCAGCGGGGCTGGGGAACTACAAGTCCCGTCCCGCGACGCAGGGGCGAGACCCTGCACGCGTTGTCCTTCGTCACGCCTCGCGCGCTGTGCATTCTGGGGATTGTAGTGTTCTCTAGGGCACGCGAGTGTGACGCCGTTGCTAGGCGACGACGCCCAAACGGCACCCTGTTCCCCACAGCCCACTCTCCGAGTGCTCGCGGACTCCGAGCGGAGCAGGAGCGAGGTGGGGCACTCCCCCGAAGTTTCCGAGTCCCCTCGCGCCCCGTGGCGTTGGGTGGAGGCGAGAAAGAAGGTGCGAAGGCGCCGCCGGCTGATACGGAGGCAAAGAGGTGGGGCCCGGGTGGCGGGGCGCGGCCGGGTCCCGCACCCCAGCACCATCCCAGCCCTGCAGGCCGGTCCCCGACGCCCTGGCTCCCGCCTTCTTGCTTTCGCTCACCACCTTCCTTTTCGGTCTTCCCAGCTCTCTGACTTAGTTAACGGAGCTTTTTTTTTTTTTTTGAGTCGCCACAGTTAACAGTAGTTTTTAAAAATGTATATTCCCCCACACTCACTACTACCCGCAACGGTGCCCTAATTTGGATCTATAAAAGCAGTCAGCAAAATCTGAGAACCTGTTATGTGCCAAGCTGACAAGCAGGTGATCTCACATTACATTCTGATTGTCAGCTGACGACACTGAGACCTGAAGGGGCTGCCCCGTGCTGTGGCTCACGAGGGGAAAGAGGATCCCCAGGCAGGGCAGGTGCGCCCTCCTGCTCAGCCCCGCGCTCTCCAGCCCCCACGGCACTGCTCTGGCTACTCCACCAGATGCAGATTCAGGCCACAGAGGGGAGGGAAGTGAGGTTTCCCCGAAACAGAGGCTAAGTTGTGCAACTGTGGGGTCCCTGGCCCAGGGCGGGTACTCGGTGTGTTCTGGACCCCTGACCCCTCTATTCCATTAAAGTCAGGTGCGTCTGGGCAGGGCCAGCTTCCAAGATGTCCCCGTGTGCTGGTGGTCATCTATGCCTGCTTTTGAGGATCTGCTTGGCCTTCCCCACTGGTCTCCGGCCATCACCTAGCCGTGGCTCCCCAAAAGCACACAGCCCTTCCGAGTTGTCTCTTATCTGCAGGGCCTTTCAGCCCCTTCCCTCCTGGACCCATCCCACCACTCCAGTCGGATTCTCACCCAGTGCCCCCTTCAAGACTCTTTGCCGGAGTCATCCTTGACCCGATGTTGCCAAGTCCCATAACCAGACCTCATGCCATGTCTCCCTTGAACTGCCTGCTGCAGGTGAGCCGGCTGTGTGCTACCCTCCTGGACACATTGTCCCCACCTGGCCGGCACAAGTCGCACTGTCCACCTCTCCCCTGGGGCTGCCTCACCTCCTAGCACTCAGGCCTCTAAACTTAGTCCTTGGAAGCCCCTCTCTCCACCCCTACGCAGGTGACCTCCTGTGGTCATATGGTCTCGTAAGCAAGCATTTCTCCCCAGTCTTGCCAAAACTCACATCTCCAGCCGGAACTTCACCCTGGGACTCCAGCCCCCTTTCCCTGTTCTTTGCCAGCTCGGAGTCTGACAGAACCCCTCCCACTCAACGTGTCCAGCTTGCACTCTCCCCAGTAAAAGCTGCTGCTACCCCGCATGCCACCTGTCCAGTGGGAGAACTTAGGGTAGACACCTGGCGGACTGTTTTCTGTGGGTCTGTCTTTGGCTAATAAAAAGGCCAGGGCTGTTGTTACTGCTCAGAGACTCCTTCCTAAGCACCTCCGTTTGAAATTGCTCAGGGTGAAGGTTGACCTCAGGGCAGTGAATGTATCAGTTAGGATTCAGTTCGGCTGCATGAGAGGAAAAATCCTAGCGTCATGTGGCCCAAGCAAAATTATTCATGTTTCCACGAAGGACATCCACAGGGAGATGATCCTGGGAGGTCATCAGAGACCTGGGGTCTAGCTTGCTCTTCTGCCATCTTTAACATGTTTCCTCGCAGTGCTGAACAGCTGCCTGTGTTCTTGCCATGACCTCCTGAGTCCAGGCAGCAGGATAGAAAAGAAGAGAAGGGAATGCCCCTGCTCCTTACACGGAGACCTTCCCTGCGTCTCACTCCCCTGTCACTGCTTGGCCACTCAGCTGCCAGGGAGGCTGGAAGATGCCCAACACAAAGTCAGAGCTTTGTTCACTCAGGAGGAGAGGGAGAGTGTAGATGGAAAAGCAACCAGCAAAACCTGCCACGGGAGCCTGTGCTTGAAGCTCAGGCCATCAGAGCCTGACTTGGCAGAAATCCCTGGGGTTAAAAGCCAGGAAAAGAGTCGATTTTTAATCAGCACGCATCTGGGATCTGTGTGCGTGGAGCTTCTCGCATGGTTGAGAGCACTGAACTAGTCTGTGTCTGGTAACGTTCAAATCTTCTCCTTTCTGTCTATAAAAGGTCTGCTGAAGAGAGGGAGGTGTTGGTCCAGCCCACCTTTGGAGTTTCCTTAAATAGGAGACAGTCAGGTCCTGATGAGCAAAGTTAAAAATCAATGCCAGAAAAATCGGTGGGCGTGAGAGTGAACCCCCAGTGCGTGTGCACGTGGATGGCTTTGCACCACTGAAATCAGCTGAGGTGCCGGAAGCTGGCGGCAGAGTTGAGCGAATGGTAGGGCCTGTTTCCTGCCCAGAGGTGTGAGTGTTTTGATTAAGTTCATAGGCTAGTCTTCGTGGGAACACACAGCCCAAGTGTCTGTCTTCCTGAGGTCAGCCCTCATGGCGCAGCCGCACTCCGAGATGGGAGCAGGGAGCCCAGCCGGGCTGCGGCAGCACCTCTTCCCCTGCCCCACAGCCCCACACGGGGCTCCTCAATTCATCCATCCAGGCCCCATCTGGACTGGGGAGGGCTTGGTGGTTCTTCATGGTGTTCCTTGACCTGCCTCTTCACCAGCAGGCCCCTGGGATCATCCTTCCTCCAGAATGTTCAAGCTCCAGGTCAGGCGGGGAGGGCAGGGAAGCCATCTGGCCAGCGCGGCTCCGACTGCAGAGGCACAGGCCACCCACTGTCCCTGCCCACGTGAGGAGCAGAGGGGTGTGTCTCCCTCCCCGCTGTGAGGCCCAGACACGTGGGTGTTGTTTTCTTCATGTTGCCGTGGGTGCCTCTTTACACGGCTGCCACCCATTCCGAGGGGCTGCGGGGGTCGGGTAGAGCAGGTGCTGGGCCCGGGGGCTCCCACAGGCAGAAAAATTTCCCATGGGGGTGGGGAGCCTGACACCCCCCACACCTGTCTCAGCACGGTTTCCTCCTCTTCCTCGTTTACTTGCTCAGTAAATATGGCGGCATCCGATCTTCCAGCTAAATGGGAGAAGCCTGAGCACAGGTTGGGCTGTGGGATCCAAGAAACCCAAGGCTTAAAACAGCACGAATGTGATCCCGGGGTCGGTGTCTCTCAGGAGGTCAAAGGCGGTTTCAGATGAAAACGGAGAGCTCTCCCTGGGGACCCAGCGGTAAAGCTGGGTATTGAAGGGTGCCTAGGAGCTCTCCAGGGAGGAGAAAGGGGAGTGTTTGAGGTTCTGGGGGCTCACGGGAAGGCGCTTCTGAGGCAGGAAGCAGCCTGAGCAGATGCAGCAAGGGGAGGGGCAGGGAGGGTCCCAGGGACTGTGGGCCAGGCTGCAAAGGGTGGGCATGCTGAGGAGGCCCCTCTGGGTCCCCAGGCAGCTGAGAAGGTTGGGGGGGGGGGTGTTGGTGACAGCTGGAGTGGCAGGAGACTGCCCTGAGCTGAGACCATTTCCCCAGACCTGACCCTCCCGGCCCCCCTGACTGGAAGCTGGGCCCCAGGCTCTGCTGTCTGGCAGGAGGCCTGCCTGGGAGGGAGGGAGGGAGGAGGGACAGAGGTGTGTTGGGGGGTAAGGCTGGGCCAGGTCTGGGAGATCTGGTGTGGCCAGTGGGTGCAGCCAGCCTCAATGAACCTCAGCTGGAACATCCCTGAGGCCCTGGGAAGGGAACCAGTTGAGAGGGCAGGCCCCACTCTGGGTGCAGGGAGCCCTGAGAACCGCAACAGTCTAGCTCTGGCCGCCATCCTGCCCCTCCACGCTCTGTTGTGGAGAATAGACGGCCAGTGTCCCTGGGCTATTCCAGGGAGGCGCTCACAAACCTGGAAACAGTGTCTTTTCTGGGCATCCTCCCACCCTCCGGGGACCTGTGTACCCGTGTTCCCCAGCCCTTAGGGCCAGGCCCTGAACCTGGGGGGCACTGGGCCTGAGCTCAGACCCCACGCCCCAGAGCTGCCTTTGGCTCAGAGGATCCTGCAGAGTTTGGGGCGGTTTCCCACTTGGGAGTGACCTGGAGGAGGGACAAGGGGCCCCACGCTCAAGGGCAGCAGGGAGAGCTCGGGGTCCAAGCCACCGGGGCAAGGGATGGGGCAGGGCAGAGACCTACCCAGAGGGGCCAGCAAGGTCAGGACCAAGGCTGCAGGGGGCACGCTGACCTGCCCATGGTCCCTGTCCCCTCTGCAGAACCTGGGCTCTGAGAGGTTAAGCCACTTGTCCTCAGGTGCCCAGCAGACCCGGCATGCCAGCAGCTGCCAAAGTGCCCACCCCCAGGAGGCTCTGCACCCTCCCCCACTGCATGCCCACTGCCTGAGCACCTGCCCCACCTCCCCTCCCCATGTGGGAGGAGAGGAGGGACTGAGTGGACACCCCTCCCTCGAGCCACAGACAAGGAAGGGGCTGCTTCCGCTGCCCTCATTTCGGGTCCAGCTCTCTGTATGGCCGTGTGTTTCTCAACCCGAATCTGTCCCAAGTGCTGGCGGCTTTGGCCCCCATTCTCTTGAAAGTGATGGGGCAGGGAGGGGGAATTAGCTCATCTGGGGGCCGCTGTCCGGGGGAAGAGAGGTGGCCCCGCTGCCCCAGGGCATGAGCCGTCTGGCCAAGCCAGCAGCTGGTGCCCAGGATGGCCAGCAGTGTGCTGCCCAGAGCGGCTGCTCAGTCAGCTCGGAACCGGTGGGGAGGGAGCCCATGGGGGCCTGGCCACACCCTTCGGGCAATTTGGAGGCCACCTGGGAGAGCCAGTCCTGGGGCCCAGCCCAAGCAGCTCCTCCAGGGCCCTCCGGACAGGGGTGCAGGGTGCACTGCTCTCTTGGAGCTCCGGTGTCGCCAGAGCAGGCGGGGCCTGCGGGAGCCTGGCCACCGCCCGCTGTGCAGCCTCCCTGGAGCTTGCGCCCTCGTCTTTAAAGGACCTGAGACTAGCGACCTGAGATTCTTCTCACCCCAAGCTCCTGTGGTTTGGTCACACGTCCCCGCTCGGTGTGTCTTGTGGAGTAACATGATCGAACCCTGGGCTGAGGGACGCCCCGAGGTGCCTCAGCTCTGGCCTGGCACCTCCCAGGGGGCGTCTTCACCCATGTACCCCCTACCATGTAAGGTTTGGGGGACGGGTGGGGCAGCTCGAGTCCCAGGGCAGCAGAAGGTGCAGGGAGAGCCGAGGACGTGGCCCAGGTGACCTCAGTTGGGGTCCCCGTTTCCACTCAACACGCCTCACCACACGAGGCCCCAGGGCCCTGGTGGCTTCTCCCCCTGTTAGTGAGGTCCTGCAGCCATTTCTGCTGCCTGCTGAGCTGGCCTGCACGGTTTGCTTTCAGGGCCCCTCCCTGGGAAGATGGCCTACTACAGAAAATGCCTGGAGGCTGTGACTGAGCAGCTGGGCCGGTTTAAACCTGAGAAGGACAGCCCAGGGCAGTTCTTGGAGGCTGCACGCACGTCCCTGCAGGTAGGCGTGGAATGGTGCTTCAGGTCACCAAAGGGCTGGCCAGGGACACCTGTCAGGGAGCTGGTCACCTTCCAGGAGATGGCATCAGGCTCCTTTCTGACACAAGAGGCCTGGGGAGGCATCCTGGTCTCCAAAGCCTGGCCATCCTAAATGTCACTCCAGCAGGTCACTGGAGCAGCTGACAGTGCTCACCCGAGTGCCCTCCAGGGACAGACCCCTCTTGGCCCTGGGTGGGGGGCCTGGCCCCCAGGGTGTGCGTAACGCTGCAAGGTACACCAGTGTGCACCTCGGGCTGCTGCGTCCGTTTGCCTGACTGTCCCCAGCCGGGCTGCGCACCCCCTGCTTCGGTCCCCGGGGGGCGGCTGGGCACCAGCAGCTAACTCTCCCTCCGACACACCCTGCTGTCCTATCTACCCTGTGTTATCTGCTTACCGGCCTGGGCAGCAGCCCGGCTGTTGTTTTTTCCCACAGGGCTGTGGCCCTCAGGGAGGTGGCCCCCATAGCCCCCTTACTTGCTCAGGGGTGGTCTCTGCTGCACCCCCTTGTTGTGGAGGGGCCCTGCAGTGCAGCCGCTAGAAAGCCTCTGGATAGGGGTGGGGCAGGACAGGTGATCACTGCCCTTCAGAGAGACCCAGGGCTCTGGGCTGTGCCCGTGAGGACAGGAGGGGCTGCAGGACCTTTGAGAGAAAGCTGGCAGACTGAGGGCGCATGCCAGTGGCTGTGCCTCCCTCCCCCACGGCTCTGCACCCCCCTCTCCAGTCCCTTCCCTGAGCCCACAGCAGTTTGGGAAGATGATGAAGCTGCCAAGGGCCAGGCCCAACCATACCCATCCGTCCCGAGGCTGCAAGGCCCAGTGCCCTTGTGCGGCTCAGGACGACCCATCCTGCTGCCCGCACCCCCCCAGGGCCTGCCTGCAGCTGCCCCCAGGGTTCCCATCAACTACTGTGTGCTGGAGAAGGCAGGGAGAAAGAGAGGGAGAGAAACATGAACCTATAGTTGCCTCTCGTGCTCCCCCCACTGGGGACCTGGCCTGCAACCCAGGCCTGTGCTTTGACGGGGAATTGAACCCACAACTTTTCGGTTTGCAGGCTGGTGCTCAAGCCACTGAGCCATACCAGCCAGGGTACTTTGCTCCATCTTTAAGAATAGCCCTCTGGTCCCTCGCCCCCCATGGCTTCCACTGTCCCACATCTGGCTCTCTGTCCTCACTGCCTCCCCCCCCCCACCGGCTGAAGCGAAAGTGGTAAAGTTAGTGACTTTATTTCATCACTGGTACAGACAGTGGGCTGTTACTGCAAACTGTTTGAGGGATCTCATCCCCACGACCAGTGGGTTATGAATGGGAAACGTACTCTGGCCATCAGTGGGTGAGCCTGGTGTGGGAACGTCTGTCTGCGTGTCTGGCAGGGGACACCCACCACCTTGACTCTGGGTGGCCGGTGCTCTGGGATGGCGGGGTGCTCACTCACGCAGGCAGAGTCTCAGCTCCTCTGTTGGACACGCTGGCCCTTGCTGACCCTTTCAGAAGGCCACAGGGGGCCCAGGCGACGGTGCCCGGGACAGCAACCAGTCTAGGCCGCACACATTTATCTCCAGCTGTCAGGGTCAAATCTTGGGATGGCCCCGGCCAGAAGTCAAAGGGCATACAGAAAAGGGCAGTCAGGGTGGGGCAGGGTTGTGGGGCTCACTTGTACCCCCACAAAGATATACTGGAGTCCTCGCTCCCTCATCCCTACCTGCGAGTTTGACCTTATTTGGAAATGCCGTCTTTGCAGACACGATTAGGAATCTTGAGGTGAGATAGTCCTTAGGATGAACCCCAAATTTGAAGACGAGGGTCCTTTTAAGAAGAGGGAGTTGGGACGCAGACCACGTGATGGCAGAGACACACGAAGGCCGAGGGACTGCAGAGGCGGAGACAGGGCGGGGGCCACACCGGCCCCTGGGAGGGAGGCATGCATGTGGGGCCGTCACTCTGGCTGCCCAGGAAAGGCCTGAGCCCTGACACCTCAGTTTCGGGCTTCGGGCCTCCAGAACTGTGGGAGGATGCGGTTTGCTGTTTTTGGCCGGCAAGTTGGGGCAACATGCTGCAGGAAAGCCATTCAGACAGGAGCCTCGGGGGACGGAGGGCCAGGCTGGGGCACTCCAAGGTGCTGCCTCCAAAGTGCTGGCCCCAGGCCAGGTGCAGAGGAGGGACCCAAGGGCCCCGGTCAGGCCTGGCACCGCAGGGCAGCCCACAGGGTGCAGGCAGTCACGGGTTTGGGGTGGGTGTGGAGCCTCTCCTCCTCCAGACGGACGTCCGAGGACCGTCCTCTTGCACACCCACACACACACAGGGAACAGCCCCCCGGCCCGGATGGCCTTTCCTCGGCGGCAGTCCAGTGGCCCTTCACAGAGGAGGTTGGAGGGACCAGAAAGGGACCCATCACCTCACCGTGCACGTGGGGTGCCGAGACCTGGGTGTCTCCACGTGGCTGCAGAACAATGGAAGTGGCCTGAAGTCCGGGAGCAACTCTGAGCCTGGGCTGCTGGGCTGGGCCTGGAGCTGAAGGAGGGGGCGCAGGGGGCACCAGCAGCAAGGCACGCTGCTGGCACGCAGCTCCGGCCACCCCGAAACCTGGGTTCTGCAGGCTCTCTGGGGGGAACACACATCATCTCATTAGGGCACAACCACGAGGGACATGGGAGTGTCCTGTAAGGGGGATGTGTCCTACGGGCTGTCACTCCCTGGAGGCCATGCCCTCCTCTGCCACCCACTACGGAACCCTCCAGGCTGGCTAGTGCGACAGCTCAGGCACCAGGGCCAACAGGCTGAGCTTAGGAACCTACAGAGGATGGACCCCACATCACATATAGCAGCCAGCCCGGGGCTTCCAGGAAGTCATGAGGTCCCCTGAGGGTGGGAGGATCCCAGGTACAGGGACTACAGTCCTGACCTGTGGCCCAGTGGGAGTCAGTAGTCCAGGCACTGTGTGGGCAGGGGCTGCAGAGGGCCCGCATGCGCACAGCCTGGGCACTAGAGCCGGGGAGGGGGCCCCCAGGCAGAGGCAGGAAGGCCGCCATGCCCTGGGCAGGAGAATGAGAGGTCAGCACTGGGCTGGCAGATGGGTGACCAGCAGTCATGGGTGAGACAGGGGTGGGGACAGGCCAAGCCAGAGGGGAGGACAGGGTGGGCAGAGCAGAAGGGAGCAGCTCACGAGGGCATCGTAGACCCAGAGACCCCTGGGGCAGCCACAGCCCACTGACCTCCAAGACAGGCTAGCCAGAGTCGGGACCCAGCCCTAGCACAGGGCCTTCCCAGCACAACCCTGGCTTCCCCCTGCCCCCTCCCAGCCCAGCCTGCTCAGTGCCCTCTGACCTGCACCATCCCCGGGCCTCAATGTCCTCTCTGTGTCCGGCAGGGCCAATCTTCCCCGGTGGTGGGGACCTGGCCCTGGGCCAGCGTGTTGTCCACCCCTTGGCCCAGTGGAGCCCTGCCTGACCCTCCTGCCTGGGGAGCAATGGCATCAGGACCTGCATCTCGGGCTCTGTCTGACCTTGATAAAAGTGCGCCCTCCGCCGACTCCCTGCCCAGAGGCCCGGAGGTTGCTGATGGGAAGTGTGGGGGCTGCGCTCTGAGCCTCGCGGGCAGGCGGGTGCGGAGGCGGCTGTGGGCTGTGGGCAGCACGCTGCAGAGTCGCTCAGCTCTGCCGGCAGGGCTGACTCGGCAACCCCAGTGCCAGCCCTGCCGGCGCCACCCTGTCTGCCACCCACTGAGTGGACCAGGTTCGGGGAGGGGGGGGGCAGGGAGCGGTGCCCTCCATGTGGGCTCAGCCCCAGGACTGGGGAACTTGAGAGGGACACCAAGGCAGAAGCCTGGTTGCTGAGGCCAGAGCTGACCTAGACTGGGACCCCCATCCCCCTGAACAGGCAGGGTGTCCATTCTGTGTCTGGCGGGCACCCAGCTGACATGGTCGCAGGGCAGGGGCAGCACAGCCACAGCCGCTGGTGTGCTGGGCATGGGGATTGGGCAGTATCTGACTGGGGTGGGGTCAGAGGTGCCCCAGGCCAGGCAGCAACTGAGCAAAGACAGGAGTGGGGAGTGAGCCTGTGGGGAAGAGCATGGTAGGCAGACGGAACAGCCTGCACAGGGCCCTGAGGGCACATCCAGGCGCTGGAGACAGAGGCCTGGGCACTGCAGGGACGCGGAGGGGGCTGGGCCAGCCCACGGAGGGCCTTGCTGGCCAAACTAAGGGCTCTTTCTGGAATGTTCTGAGAGAGGACCCACGTGCTGACTTCCATTTTAGCAGAAACGCCTGGCGGCTAAGTGGGACGTGGACCATGGGGGGAACCAAGAGCTTCTGGGACCCTCTCCCCGCAGGACGGGGCGCAGACAAGACAGGGCACGTCGGGAAGGCCTTTGAGCTTCCGTCTGAAAAGCTGCAGGAGCTGGGCAGCCAGCACAGCCTCAGATGTCTGCGTTGTCTGTCCGTCTGAGCGGGAGGTGGGGCAGGAGTGGACAGAGCCTTCAGGAGCGCCAGGAGGGCTGCCTTGCACTTGGAATTGGCAGGTTTTCAGCCTTGACGCTGGGCAGGGAGATCACAGAGTGAGGTCTGAGGGCTGAGCCCTGAGACCATGGGCCACAGAGAGTTCAGGGAGGAGCCTGTGGGAGCCAAGAGGATGGTTGTGGTCACAGAACGGGATCATCGCCGTGTCGCCCGGGGTCCCAAGCCTGAGGCCAGGCAGGCACGGAAGGGAGCCCTGGTTCACCCTGGTGCTGCGAGCCACGGGGGGGTTGCAGGGTCTGCATCGGGGCAGCCTGCTTTCCCCTGTGCCCAGCACCCAGACACGGGGCCGCAGAGGCTCCAGGAGGAGTGGCGGTGGCACCCCCACCAGGACTGCACCGCACAGTCCTCCCGTGGTTACTGCGGCCCCCTCGGGTGCCCTCCCCGCCCCACCGTCTTCTCAGCACGAGAACAAGGGAAGAAACCACAGAAGGAAAGACAGGTTTGCCGTCCCCCCCAGGGAAGCTCTGTACTCACCACATGCGGGGAGAAGCCTCACACCGAGGTGGGGGGCAAACCACAGAGCCCCGACGAAGTGACCCTGTCACCCCTCAATCAACACACACTCGTAAAAATCTGTTACGAAGAAGATTGTCTCAATTGAAAACGTTGGCCAAGAATACAAGTTGGGGACACACAGAAGGACAAATGAGCGTCCGGGAAACACAAAAATTTCACCGACAATAAAAAATCAAAGTAAAACAATGGGACGCCAAGATTTATCTAATTGATTGGCAAAAACAAAGGTTTTTTAACGTCCCTGCTGGTGAGTTCATGCCGACCCCGCTCTGTCCCCTGGGGCGGGCGCTGACAGCTGCGTCCTGCCCCGGGAGGGGACCTGCAGATGGAGGCCCCGCTGCCCCTGCGGACTCGGCTGCCACTCCGCCCAGCACCCCCCCCCCCCCCCCCCCCCCCCCCCCCCCCCCCCCCCCCCCCCCCCCCCCCCCCCGCCCCCCCCCCCGCTCGTGCCACCGCTGAAGCTGCTGCTCTGCGGCGTCTCCATCATTTTGGGCAGTTTCCCTGGACTCCTCCGGGTGTAATGACCGGGATAAAGGACTTGGAAGTAGGAAGTTCTGGAAGCACATTTTTACACTGTTTTCGGGGAAGTGCCGCCAACACCCACCCACCAGCTGTTCCCGTGGCTGTGCAGGCAGCAGGTGTCCTGTCTCCTCGTCTCCAAAATGTGGTCATCCGTGTGAGTGGGCGGCACATGGCCCATGGTGACAAACCCCACATGGGTCCAGAGTGAGCAGGGAAAGGCCCATCTCCCCCGTTCCAGCTCCCCCCGAGACCCGGCCTCCCGCTGCGACGGGCCGCCTCCTTCTGCCTTGTGTATCTGACCAGCCCTCGCAGCCACTTTCCTTGCTTGTCATTCTGGGTTTTTTTGGGGGGGGGTAGTATTTTTTAAATCTTTCATGTGACAACTTTTGTAGCACCTCACTCTTTTTTTATTGTGGTAAAATACACACATAAAATTCACCCTTTTAACCATTGTGTCCATCTCAGTGGCATCAGGCACATTTGCCCGTCGCCTCCAGGACTCTACCTCCCCACAGTGACACTCAGTCCCCGTCAAACAGTGACTCTTCAACCTCTGTCCCGCCCCTGGCAATGTCCATCTCTGTTTCTTTTAAAGATTTTATCTATTTATTTTTAGAGAGGGGAAGGAGGGAGAAAGAAGGAAAGGGAGAGAAACATCCATGTGTGGTTGCCTCTCACACGCCCCCTGCTGGGGACCTGGCTGGTAACCCAGGCATGTGTCCTGACTGGGAATTGAACTGGTGACCTTTCGCTTCACAGGCCCTCGGCCAATCCACTGAGCCGCACCAGCCAGGGATCCGTCTGCTCTTCTGTCCTGGGAGGCTGGCTCTTTGAGACTGCATGTGGGTGGGGTCCCGCAGTGCCGGCCCTGCTGCACCGTTCTTTTTACTGCCTGGTCGTTTTCTGTGTATTTCTGTCCTTGCCCCCACCTTCTGTCACTCAGGAGAACCTGTGGGGCCGGGCCTGGGAGGGGCACCAGCAGGGCTGGTGCCCAGCAGATCGGGCGCTCGCCCGCCTCGCCCTTGCTCTGTGTTGCAGGCCTCCAGGGCCTGAGTGCCACATGCAGAGGCCGCAGCCCCGCCCAGCCTGTTTCTCTTGCAGACTCTGAGCCCCCAGAAGCAGGCATTCGTGTGGGAGGTGCTCTCCGGCTGCATCGAGTACCGGAAGCTGCTGACCGTCGTGGTGGATGCCTTCTACATGCGGGAGGGCCGGCTGTGCCTGCGGGCTGACTACAACCTCTTCCAAGGTAGGTGCCTGGCTGCCAGCCGGCAGGTAGGCCCTGTCTTCGAGAGCCATGCAGACAGACCCATGCTGCGGCCACCTGATGGACACGGCCAAGGATGCTGCCTCTGGCCCCTGCACACTGCCTGCTCCTGGCTGTTCACCCCCCCCCCCCGACGGCTGTCACGCAGCCTGCCCCTCTTGGTCCCGCTGCTACCCTGGCTGCCTGCCAGTGTGTGGACTGTGGACAGGGTCTACCTTAGGGGCCTGGACACAGGCTCCAGGGGGGCGTGCTGCAGGCCAGGCTCCAGGGCCCAGATTCGAGGGGTGAAATGGGAGCTCTGGGCCCAGGCCTTCCTGCAGGTGGCCTGCTTTCAGGGGGGGTGGGGACCACTGTGTCTGGGTGCCACTGTCCAGGAGGGGAGGGCTGGGGACAGCAGGTGCTCGGAGACCGAGCTGGGTAGCCTGCTGCGTGGTCCAGTGCTGTGGTCCTGGCCCCGGTGCCCCCTTGCCACTCAGGGAGGGTCCCGGGGCCAGCAGTGCCTCGTGGGCTGTAGGCCTATTGGACAGTGGACAAGCATTTGCTTCCCAGAACCCCCACTTCACTCAGCGAGTCGGAGTCCCCACTGGCTTGAGGCCGGCAATGCAGTCTATAGGAACAAGCAACGAAACCCAAAGTGATCTCACTTCTACCGGAGCCTTTGGAACTTCTGAGAACTTTCTCAGTGAGATAACAGCAGAGAACTGCTCTGGAGCACAGGGTGTCCCACCGGCTGGGACAGGTCATCAGTCCTGTCATGCCACCGTCACTGCCTGTGGGTGCCTGCGGCTGACTCCCTGAGGCCAGATCCCAGCATCCCCTCCGCGGGTGTGCCCTCCCCACCACGCTGTCTGTCTCCTCAGTGATCTGCTACCTGGCCACGTTCCAGCTGGAGGAGCTCGGCTTCCGGCTCTTCTGCAGCATCGTCAGGTCCCAGCCGGCGGACAAGATGCGCAAGGTGAGCCAGAGCCGGTTCTCCTCGGACCCAAGGGCAAAGGTCTGTCCCGCCAGGTGCTGACCTCTCACCTTCCTGGCTTGTTTTCACAAGAGAGGGAGACCCTGCTGGGCTTGTTCTGTGTTGGATCAAGGGCTGGGGCCTGCGCCCGTCTCAGCTGTGAGAGAGCCCCCTCATGGGGCCACAGAGGCCTCTCTGTGGGTGTGTGCCTCCAGCCCCCAGGGGTGGTGGGGTTCCCCTGGCAACCAAAAGGGACCCCAGGTCTCCTGAGGGCCAGGTGCTGGGAAAATGTCTTTAGAAGCCCTGGCTGCCCAGCACCATCCCCAGGCCCTGAGGTCTGCCCAGGGGAAACAGCCTCCTCAGTCCCAGCATGGGGACCCGCCACCCAGGGGAGGGGCAGTGGGCAGCTCACTTCCCCTGGGCCCTCCTGTCCCGCACGGCCCTGGGCTGGTGGAGGCCAGGCCACAGAAAAGGGGTCTGGTCCGTTCTTGGAACTCCTGAGCCTGTGGGGTGGGGCAGGGCCGGCAGGCAGCTGTCTGCCTATTCCCACCACAAACTCTCTGGAAGGGGGGGGTAGAGGCCTCCAGGTGCCAGGGACTGGCTGGATCAGGGGTCCCCGCAGGGAGGACAAGCCCGCTGTGCTGCCCCGAGTGCCCAGATATGATGAACAGAAGCCCTTCTGTTGAGGGGCAGCACCCCCAGAATGGGCACCCCAGCCCAGCATGAGGGGCAGTGAACAGGGGCCAGGCCCCTTTCCTGTCCCCAGGGAGGGAGGCCTGTCCTGAGGGGTCTCCCACCTGGTGTGGGCACTGGCCCCGGCTCCCGGCACATCAGCCACACCTGCCCCAAGGCACCGACTCCCCGTAAGAGGCACTGAGGGCTCACCAGGCACAGGGGTCTTGGCTGAGCCTCCACCTTTACCCCTCCCTCAGTTCCTTGGGTTCTTCTTCAACCCCTTAAACCTGTGCTCATGGATTAAGGATGAGTGGAGCCTCATCTACGAGACAGCCCACGTGAAGGACTGGACGGATCCCCTGCTGAGGTGGGCCGGGCGCCGTGCCCCTTCCCAAGGCCTCTTCAGGTCCCCTCCCTGTCACAGGGCCCCATGGGGGAGAGGGGGCCTGGAGAGCCATGGCTCGTGTGTGAGAGCCTGCAGCCCAGGGGCCCAGGCTGACCCCCACCACAGGCGGCCAGCTGGTGGCCAGCGGGCCTGATGGCCTGGGTGGTTCCAGGGCCATCCGAGTCTGTGGGTGAGACTGGCCCCTCTGCTCTGGAGCTGACCACTGAATCGGGGACTACAACTGTGGCCCCAGCTCTGCAGGCCCTGCAGGACCCTATGGGGCTCGTCCCTGCCCAGCCTCCTCCTGCAAACCCGGGGGGCAGGGAGCTCCTGGTGGATTCTGGCCTACGTCCCTGTCTGGCGTCCCCCAGGGCAGCACTCGTGAGTCTGTCACCCCAAAGTGGCCTCGCTGCCTCTCCTGACAGGCGTGGGCAAGCCCTGCCATCCCTGGTGCCGCAGCAGAACCAGTGCTATGGCCTGGCCTCACCCTTGACCTCCTGGAGAGGCAGCTGGGGCCGCGGGCTGCTGCCCCAGCTGCTTGCCTCTGATAGAACTGGGGGACCCCCTGTCCCTAGACTTCCTGGGGACAAACGGACTGTTCTGACATGAGCAAGAGAGTGGGAGGCTCAGGGAGGGTGGCCGCCCCGAGGGAGAGGAGGCCTGGCCCAGGCAGGCGCTGCATCTTTGCCTGCACCCTTGTGGAACGAAAGGCCCAGCCAGGCCCACTCACCGCCTCCCCTCGAAGTGCTCACCCGGTGCCTGGACCTGCCGCCCGAGAGCTGCCTCTGGGCAGCTGTCAGCTGGTTCTTGGATGCCCACCTCCCGCCCCACCACGGCCACGGGCAGCCTGCCCTTGCCTGCCCTGGGGGCAGTGCCACCACAGACCTGTCCCTGCCCACTTCCTGCTGGCCCTCGAATATGCCCTTCCCCCCTCTGGCAGCCCTGGTTCCCACTCAGGGGCAGGAGCTATTTCAATGTTTGTGATCGCCCCCCAGGGGAGCCCCACAGGAGGGGACATGGAGGGGTGTGGAGACATGAAGGGGGCCCCCCCATCCTGGACCCAGCTGGGCCCTTCCCCAACCCTTGCTCCAGGGGTCCCTCCCACCTGCCCCACACCTGCCCACCGCCAGCCACTTGGGGTCGCCCTTCCTCCCCACCTGCCTCCTTCCCCTGCGCCATCTGCTCGGGCCCAGGTTAGCTCCACACCCAGCTGCTGCTGGTCTGCAGAGCCCTTGGATTCTGCCAGAGGGGGTCTTCCCTGTCCCTGTCCCCCCCGCTCCCCACTCACCTAGGACAGCGAAGCCACTGGGCCTCAGCATCTTCTCTACACTGGGAAGCGTGGGTCTGAGGCGCTGGGTGTGGCTGGGGCCGGGAAACCCTGAGCGGTTTCTCCCACCTTTGCCTTCAAGGTGGCAGCCAGAGGTCCAGGAGCTGATCAGCCAGCTGGAGGGCCAGTCGACCAGTCAGCCCCCTCTTTCAAAGGCCAAGGTCACAGAGCCCAAGAGCTTCAACCTGACTGTCCCTAGACCCCGTGCCATTCCAGTGCCTGAGCCTGTCCCTGTCGTGGCCAAGGCAACACCAGTAAGTGCCAGCCTTTGCAGTGGGCACAGGCTGTCCAGGCCGGGAGAGTGGACCCTGTGGGCCAGTGGTGGGGCTGGCCCGGACCAGGACGGGAGCATTCGACAAGCCCGCCCCACAGAGAGGGGAGCTCAGCCAGCCCAGAGCCTGCGCCGTGGGTTGCCACACTCCACACACTCCACATGCCTCCGGTCCGGAGGCGTGGAGTGAAGCTGCTGGACTCGGTGCCTGGAGCCCACTCTGAGTCCTGCTGCTGTGGCCACCGCCTCCCATGGCCCAGGCTGAGCGCTCACAGGGGTCAGGCCCTTTAGTGGACGTTGTCAGTTTGGTGGGGCTGGGGTCCTTTCCTTTGGACCACAGGTAGGTGGTAATGTCTATCTGTGTGACCCCAGTCACATGGCCTGTCCCCACTGTACAGCCTCTGCCCAGAACCTCCCCCTCCCCTGCCCTCCCCCTGCCTGCTGGGTCCTGTCATTCAAGATGCTTTGTGTTGCAAGTAACAAAAAAAAAAAAAAGCTGCTCAGTCTTGCTCAGATATTTGTGGCTGCAGTGCATAGGTTTCAGGCTTAGTTTGATCAGGGTTCCAACTCCACATCTCTTGACCATCTCTGCCCTAGTTCCTGCTGTGGGTCTACTTTGTCTCTGGGCTAACCTCTCTCATTGCAGCAAAACGTACAGACCTCATACCCACACTGCACAGTATCCAGGCACCAGAGGACATCTAAGGCCCAGAGTTCTGTAAAAGCATGATTAGACCAGCTTCCGTCGCGTGCCTCCCCTCCGTGAGCTGCCCGCCACGCCGAGGGTGCGGTGCTCTGACCCCACACGGACTCTGTGCTGGGCACTGACGGCGAACTCAGCTTCCCAGAACCAGCCTGGCTCCCCAGCAGAACCAAGGGCTGTCGGGAGGGTGGTGGGTGGTGCTGGGGGTCCCCGGGCCCCCGCCTGCCCCAGCCCCCCTGGGACTCAGTGCAGCCTCACCAGAGAGACGTTCCGAGAGGCCCTCCCCCGGACACGCCCCTCGCTCCGCGTCCTCCTGTGACCCCCAGCTCTGTTTCTTCGGGGTGCCACTCAGACTTTGTAGCTGTTTGGTAGCTTGTGGGTCTGTTACCAGACCTTGTCTGTCTACCCTGTCCCCATGCCTGGCTGAGCCTTGGCCCCCGGCAGGCCCTCATCAAACACCCGTTGGACACATGGGTGGAGGAATGGGTGGCCTCAGCTGCTGCTCCAGCTGCTCCACGTCCACCCCCTGCCCAGTCAGGCAGTGGTCCTTGGCCTGTCCCTCCAATGGCTGGTGGCTTGGGCCCACGTTTGGCCACCCTCCTTCCTGCTGCTGGCCTGATGCCCTTCCCTCCCCCAGGTGATGGCCAACACCCGACAAGTCTCGGCCGTAGCTAAGGCTTCTCTTCCAGCCTCTGCTGGCTCGGGGGCCATGGCCCGCCCCTCCCCCCAGGCCACTGGTGATGTGGCTCTTCCTTGCATCACCCACAGGCCCCCCAGAGCACCTACCAGCCGCCCAAGGAGCCAAAGGTCCTGGAGATGACCAAGAGATACAACCGCAGGAGGGCGGAGGTGAGCCACACACAGGACTTGGCCTCCTAGGGAAGGGGGGAAAGGAGAGGAAGAGGAGGAGGGAGCCAGTGTGCGCCTCTGCCCCCAACCCCAGGACAGAGGACAGGGCAGAGCCTGACAGGTTGAGCCTCTTGTTGCCCCGCAGGAGCTGCTGCTGCGGGCGAACCTGGAGGAGATGCGGTGTGCAGTGCCCAGAGCCCGAGGGGAGGCCCCCACGCAGGTGACAGCCTGCCCTCCCCGCTGGCAGGTCCTTGTGGGTCCTCTGCTGGGGCCTGGGGGAGTGGCAACACACGAGCCCCCAGGTGGCCTTCCCGTCTGGAGCAGGGAGGCCAGGCCCCCAGGGCCAGGCCGAGGGTAGCCCCATCTCGGGGTGTGCAGACGCAGCCCCAGAAGCCTCTTGGGAAGCCCCTGGCCAGTCTCTCTGGGGGTGTCCGGATCTCCATACTCAGCCTTGATGGTCTCTGTAAGAAAAAAGCCCAAGGTTTGTTTGGAGAGGTGACGGCGCAGGACGAGGAAGGCTAGTTGCCCTGGATGCCTTGTGGGTGCCAGCGCAGCCCCTGCCTGCCTCCCACTGGGGATCCCTCAGTTGGGGCCAGTGGAGTCGCAGCCGCCCAGCCTAACAGCATGCCCCGGCGGGTGATGGCCGAGTTTCCACGGAGGGCACCTCTACCCATGGCTCTCCACACTGGGGCTTGTGGTGCCCACCCGCGGGGAGCAGAGATTCAGGGAGCATCCCGCCACAGGTCACGGGGTCAGCCCTGGGGGCAGCTGGATAGTGGGACCCTGAGCCAGAGGTTGAGCCCTCCTGACCGGGACCCGCTCTCCCCAGCCTGGTAGGCCCTGCACTCTCTCTGGCCCTCCCTGCGCAGCCCGGTGACCCCCAAGGTTTGCGGGTTCGTCGCGGCACAGAGGCGCTGCCCTGGGGGAATCCGTGTGCAGGGTGGGCCTCCCAGGGTGCATTCAGGCACCTGGCGGGCTTGGTGCCAGGCCCTGACTCCTACAGGGCTCCAGGAAGCTGCAGCTCCGGTTCCTGCCCCGGATTCATAAGACTCCGAAACTGACCTTCTACAGGGTGAGGGGTGCTGCTGAGTGGTCCAGGTGGGCGCAGGGTGTCCTGGGGCATCCACTTCCCAGCCCATTCTGCCCCTAAGGGCTGGGTGGCCAGAGTGCCACCCTTACCGAAGAGGGAAGTACCTGGGCAGGTGCGGGTGTGGAGGGGCAGAGGGCAGGGCTGTCCCTGCTACGGGGGCTCCCCCACCCCCACCCCTGCCACAGCCAGCCTCTCCGCCTCCTCCACAGCCTAACAAGGTCCCCGTCAAGCTGAACACGGCCACCGTCCTGCGGGAAGGGGCCTTATACCAGCGGCAGGTGGAGAAGGAGCTGCAGAGGTTGGGGAACGGGCTGGGAGCTGGCGGGCAGGGCACGGGGAGGGCCTGGTGGCTGTGGTCCTGCAGGTTGGGGGCCCCCCAGCCGGCTGGTGTTGGGGTCACAGCTGCACCCTTGAAAGACCACCTTGGCCCCGTGAGGGAGTCAGACTGGGTGGGAGCAGGCTCAGCAGTCGCTGGCCTAGACCACACCTCCCTTGGGCGCTGGCGCCTCCGCAGGCCCCATCCTGGGTCTGCCTTGACGTGCCCCATGCTCGCCCCCGAGCTGGGTGCCGGGTGGCCGCTGGGGTGGCTAACCAGATGGACGAGAGACAGACAGATGGACGGGGGGTGGAGCATGGGCAGATGGGTGGGCGGGGAGATGGCGATGGCCAAGCGGGTGTGTAGACAAGCGGGAGGCAGGAGGGTGGGAGGCTGTGGATGCGGCAGGCAGGCACCAGGTGGGGGGAGACGTGGCCGCTCTGGGTACAGAGCGGCCCACACCCGTGAGTTCAGTGTCCGCAGGGAACCCCGAGGCCTCCTGGCGGCCCGCACAGGCCCCATCCCAGGGGAACTTCAGCCACCTCTCTCCTTTTTTCCAGAGTGGACAAGCTTGTGGACGGGGCTGGGGATTTCACAGAGTTCCTCGAGTGGCAGAAGAGGATGCGGGCGAAGGACCAGGAGGAGCAGCGGGCCGCGGACGTGTGCCGGAGGCTGCGGGGGAAGCTCAGCCACGAGGAGGCCGCGCTGGCCCGGCAGCAGCTCCTGAGGGAGAACCGGCACAGGGCCACCCGGAAGAGAGAGGAGGTGACTGGTCCAGAGGGAGCTGGGGACCTGTCTGACCCCCAGGGCCTCGGGGCTTTGGGGGCAGTGGCCCTGGTCACTTCGAGGTCATGGGCTTGCAGCTGGCCCTGGGCCGTTCCTCCCTGAGACCCACAGGGTGGCTGTGGTCTCTGTCCCACCTCTGCCGCCTCGGGGACTCTGGGGGCATTGGGGCTCAGCTGGCCTGAGGGCCCCAGCTGCCCCGCCCCACCAGCAGGGCCAGCCGGTCCACACACGCACACACAGGAACACCTGAGGTTGTGGCCGAAACTTAGAGAAGGCCGACGTGTTTGCGTGTCCTCTCCCACAGGAGGGTCCGTGGACGTCACGTTCCACTTTAGAAGGTTCAGACGTGTCAGTCTGGCCCTGCCCAGGACACACAGCCTCTACGCCCGGGCTCCCTGCCCGGCCCGTCTGTGGCTCTGCCTGCCCTTGGACATGTGCCACCAAGGGGCCAGGGACACGTTCCGCGCTCACTCCAGCCGCATCCTCGCTGCCCCTGTGTCTCTCTGTGCTCAGAGTTAGAGTGTGCTCTGCTTTCAGTTGGCTTTTCGAAAACACAGAGTCAAGGCAGTGCGACGAAAAGGCTCAGAGAGCTCTCACTTCTTGTTAGTCTGGGACTTACATCTTCCTGCCTACGGCCTTAATTTCATTAAGTCCTGGACCGTCTTTTCTGTTTTTTTTCCTAAGCAGGTACACACAGTTGTGCATACACGCTTCTTACTTCCCTTTTCCTACGCAAGGCACCCTCCTCGCCTCGCCCGCACCGGGCAGGGTCACAAGTCTTTCCTGCTGTGGGTGGTCGTGGTGAGCCGCTGCAGGGGCGCGGCCAGCTGAGACCAAGTGAGCGGGCTGCTTTGTTGGCCTCACCCCGGTGGCCTGGGGACGTGGCGTCCAGGCGGAGGCCACATTGCCGTCCTTAAAGCACATTCAGTCTCCTGCGCTGGGCAGGGCCAGATCCCCACAGCCCGCCTGCCGTCCCGGGTGCTGTGCCAAGTTCAGGAATCCTGCCTTTCTCATAGCTGAGAAATAGTGTCTCCGTGTATTTCCGATTTTCCTCACCTTTATCACCCGTGACTTTGGGCACCTTTCCAGGTGTTTAGGAGCCATTTCTGAATCCTTTTCTGTGCACTGTCTGCTCACGTCTTCTGTCCGTTTTCTGTTCTCCCCGGTTTCTTGGGGTGTGACTGACAGGTACACTCCGTGTGTATTTAAGGCGTGTGACCTGGTGTTTTAACATGTACCCACGTTACGAAATGACCACAGCCCAGAGCACCCACCCTCCCAGCGCCTCGAAGCCACCTGTGCGGGAGCGCTGAGAACACTTGGCCTTCTCTGGTGTGAACCACAGCCGCCTTGCTGTGCCCTCAAACCTGCCTGTCCTTGACCAGGACCTCCACATCCCTCCAGCCCCAGCCCCTGGTAGCTACCATTCCCGCCCCCCCGGACTCCGTGACTCTGCCTTGCTGAGACCCGACACACGTGTGAGCGGGGCCTCGCAGAGTTCGTCTCTGTGCCCGACTCGCCTCGCTGAGTGTAGTGCCCTCCAGGTCCGTCTGTGTCGTTGCACACGGCAGGGTCGCCTTCTGTAGCGGAGCGCCGCACAGCTTCCGTTGGGTGTGCCCGCCCTCTTCTCCGGCCGTGCGTCTGTCGCCGGGCACCTGGGCTGTCTCCACGTCTTGCCCGCTGTGAACGAGGCTGCAGTGCACAGTGGGTGTAGACGATGTCTTCAAGATGGCCATTCCACTTCCTTCAGATAAACACCGGAGGTGTGGTCACTGGGTTCTGTTTCCAGTCTTCTGGGGCTGCTCCTTCCCACAGTGGCTGCGGCAAATCCCCGTCCCCCCGCCACAGAGCGAGGGGGCCCGTTGTCTCCACATCCTCGCCAGTACTTGCTCCCTTTTGGCTTTTTTTTTTTTTTGACAGATTTTATGTATTTCTTTTCAGAGAGGGGAAGGGAGGGAGGAGGAGGGAGAGAAACATCCATGTGTGGTTTGTGTCTTGTGCCCCCTCCTGGGGACCTGGCACGCAGCCCAGGCCTGTGCCCCGACTGGGATCGAACTGGGGACCTTCGATTTATAGGCCAGCCGGCGCTCAGCCTTTGACTTTTTATGATAGACATCCTGCTGGGTGTGAGGCAATGTCTCGTCCCTTTAATTCGCATCGTTCCCCTGGTGACTGGTGATGTCGAGCACCCTTTTGTGCACCTGTGGACCATTTGTATGTCTTCTTTGGAAAAAACCTTTCAGGCCCTTTGCCCATTTTCAGTGAGGCTGTTTTATTAGTTTCGCACTTTGGGTACTGGGCTGTGTGAGTGCCTTGTGCATCCTGGGTGCGGACCTCTTGCTGGGTGGACCGTTTGCAGACAGGACCCCCTTCCACAGCCCCCACTTGCCTCGACGCTGGTTTCCTTTGCTGTGTAGGAGTGTCTCAGTTTGATGCAGGGCCGCTTGTTTGTGTCTGCTTTTGTCGATTGTACTTTTGATATCAAATCCAAAAAAACCACCGCCGAAACCAATGTCCAGGAGCGGCCTCCACGTTGCCTTCTAGGAGTTTCAGGGTTTCGGTCTCTGTGTGGATCCCACACCGTGGCTGCCGACTGCGCCGCTGAGCCGGGCTCCTTGCCCTCCTCCGCCTGCCCGAGGTGTGCGTGCGATCAGAGACCCCCAGTGCTTTGGAAGCCCACTCTTTACATCCAGGGTTTCTGCACAAGCCTTTCTCCAACGGACTCCTCGGGTTTCAAGGGTACTTGTTAAAATGAATGTGTTACTGTGGAACCATTTTAGGAGTTGCTGAAGAGCCGCAAAGGGGCACAGAGTCCGCATACCCCCCCCCACAGGGTAGCAGCAGCTCACAGACCGCAGGGCTCAAAGCGGAGTCTGGGGGGCTCGGGACCCAGAGTCCGAGGCCGGGGTGTCGGCTGGGCTGTGCTCTCGGCTAAGCCTGCTGTGGAGCGGGGTCCTTCCTTGGTCCTTCCAGCTCTGGTGGCCCCAGGGATCCCTCGTTTCGTGCCAGCCTCACCCCCTCTGCCCACATCCTCGTGGCCATCTTCTCTGTGTCTCTGTGCCCTCGCCTCTTCTTATACGGACACTTGTCATTGGGTTTAGGGTCCATCCTAAATCCATGATGACTTCCTCTGGAGACCCTTGACTAATCCCCGATTGGCCAAGGGGTCTGTTTAGTTCTGTTCATAAGATAAAAGACACGTTTTTCATTTTCACCAATAACTTTACTGATTTGGGTATTTTTGAGTATGTTGGCTATTTCCTGCAAGGTATAACATTGATTATCGTTAATGAATGTCTTGATTTGGTCTTGATTTGATCGCTATCAACTTCAGCTGGTCCACCCGACTGTGGAGCATCACCCAGTGAGAAATCTTCAGCCTGAAATTTCACAAACCACTTCTGACGTGTTCGTTCAGTCACATGGCACAAATCTTCTTCTGTGTTTCAGTGGTGTTTTCCCCTTTCCTGAAATAATAAAGCATAATATGCCAAAAGTGTTGCTTATTTTCTTCCACCTGCAACATCCAAACAGTTGCACAAAAGCCCACCCATTTTGATACGTTTTTAAACGCACGCGGATAAGACACCTGTCGCACTACAATCGAACAACCAAGCTGTTTCCAGTGAAACGCAACCGAGCGCCACTAGAGCCGTCACACAGGGAAAACCAGTGGGACTTTTTGGCTGACTCAGGACTCACATGATGCTCCAGTGGTGGGAAATAAGACCACACTGAGAGGCTCCCTCTGGGGAGCCGTGACCTCGGGTGCGACACTGGCCCGCTGCCCCCTGGCGTGTGTGTCACAGCTAAGAACCCGACGCTGGTAGGTGGCCGCCTTCGGACCTTGTCACTTCCCCTTCCTCTGACACCCTTTCCCCACCCAGGTCACCGCTGGGGCCTGTCGTGAGGCCTGGACTCGGGCTCCTCTTGGCTTGGCGCTTCCTCGGACTTCCTTTGTTCTTGCTGACCTTGTCCGGGTTTTTGTTTTTGTTTTCCGACCTTGTCGATCTTGAGGAGTACTGGCTAGGTATCCCAGAGAACGTCCCTTGGCTGGGGTGCCCCGTGAGCAGGCTGTGGGAGGAAGCCCACAGAGGTCACATGCTCATCACAGCCTATCCAGGAAGGCTGCCCACCACCCAGTCACACACGCACCACCGTTGTTGACCTTGATCATCTGGCCGGGGTCACGGTTGCTGGGTTTGTCCACTGTAATCATTCTCCTTTTACATATCATGCCCTTCAGGGGGGTCGCCAGGCGGAGCCCAAACCCAGGGTGGCGGGCTGAGTCCTCCCCGCTTTCTAGTGTGTTCCGTCACTTGCTGCCTCAGCGTAGGCTCCCTGCACTCACATCACACTTGGGCCGGGATCCAGTACGCCATCTTTGATACGGTGCCAGCTTTGGCCCCTGGGGGGCGCCTTTCAGATCTGCCCGCCGGGTCCCTTTGAGGTGCCCTCGCCCTGTGTTTTCTGAGCACTTCCTCACTTCTTGGCGCTATAAAACGCGGCAGTCAGTCTTGTGTCTCCACTGCGCCAGCCCCCAAAGCCCGCTGTACCCCAGAGCCCTGGCTGCCTTTTCTCAGAACCTGGAATGAAACTGTACAGCATTGACAGAAGTGACTGGGAGCCGCTTTTGATGTGCCTGCAAACCGTTCACAAAGCCTGACTCTGTGCTCTGAACCTGGCGTCCATGCTGCCTGCTCGCTGCTGCTGCGCTCGCCTGCAATCACAGCCGGGCTCCCAGCTGCAGAAAGTCCCCGGGGCTGGGAGCCCCACGGGTCACCACAGGTGTGGGCCAGTGACCGGGGCACAAATCCCGCCTTGTCCTTTGCAAGGTCTTGACCAGAAACCTCATTCTCGGTGGTTGACAGCTGAAGCGCAGACAGGCCGAGTGCCCGTCGGTGGTGGAATGGACCAAGAGTCATGGTGTGGTCCACACACAGCCACAAAAAGGAGCCAGCCGCACTGCAGGCAGCAGAGGGGGTGCAGCTAGGAAACGCCTCACCCTGAGCAGGAGAGGCAGACAGGACCGCCGCACAGGCCATCAGCTACATGGTCAGAGCAGCAACACTGCACCTCTGTCCAGTGCTGTCCACTCCCGAGGCACCTCGAGGAAGAAGAGTGTGGTTTGCCCTCAGGACATTCCCGAGGGCCAGTGACAGGGAGCCTGGCACGTCCTGTGCAGGGTCCTGGGCAGTGTCTGAACAGCCAGCTTGCTGTGGCTCAAACGCAGCAATGTCCTGTCTCTGAGCCAGAGGCCAGGGGCGGGTGGCTTTGGGGCAAACCCAGTGGCTCCATGCAGTTTCCCCAGGACTCTCGGCTGCGCCCTCCACTTTACCACCAGATCTGGGCAGGTGGCTGTGAGGTTCTGGGCTGGTGCCCCAGGAGCCCAGTGGGGGCCTCCCCAGCAGGCCTGGCCTCCAGAGGCTCATGAGTTTCGATCTGATTCCAGGCTGATTTGGTGTCCACGGCTGGATCTGCTCTCCAGACCTCATGCTGCTCCAGGGGCTGGGGTGGGTCAGGGCAGGGTTGGGGAGGGGACACAGGTCTGCTCACGGGACCTCTCCTGGCACCCACCCTGATGGTGGCAGGTCACTGTCCCAGCAGATGGCAGAGCTCATGCAGCAGTGTGCCGAGAGGCGCCTCCAGGAGGAGAAGGCCCAGAAGGAGCTGGTGGAGCAGGTGGCCGAGGGGCAGAAGAACATTAAGGTGGCGCAGATGAAGCTCCTCAAGGGCCGGCGGCAGACAGGTATGGCAGGGGCCAGGTGCCCCTGAGGCAAGGCTCCCCCAGCTCCTGCTTTCAGAGCCCTCAGCAGCCCTCTTGGCCTCCAGTTCAGGAGGTGGCAGAGGAGAGCCGAGCCCGGCTACAGCGCAGCGCAGCGGAGGCAAAGGAGGAGCAGAGGCGGCGCTGCGAACTCATTTCTCAGCTCCGGGCCCTGGAGTCACAGCCCAAGTGCCAGGGCAAGCTTGTGGACCTGACCCAGGTGAGCGCACAGCCCCCGGGGAGCCCTCCCCTGCCCCCATGTCTTACTGGGTGTGCCTGGTGTTGCCACAGGAGGGCATACCCAGGGCGCCCACCCCAACTCTGCCCGGCCACTCGTGCCCAGATGTAGGCCCTGCACTGCTGTGCTGGAGGGCTGGAGCTGGCCTAAGAGGTCACGGTTCTGTTGGGGAGAACTTGGTAATCCCTGGTGGCAGGGGCCAAGGCTCCTGGGGCTGCACAGGATGAACTTTTTAAAAAAAGATTTTAGTTATTTATTTTTAGACATAGGAGAAGGGAGGGAGAAAGAGAGGGAGATAACACCAGTGTGTGGTTGCCTCTCACATGCCCCCTCCTGGGGACATGGCCTGCAACCCAGGCATACGCCCTAGACTTGGAATCGAACCAGCGGCCTTTTGGTTCGCAGGCCCGTGCTCAATCCACTGAGCTGTGCCATCCAGGGCTGGACAGGGTGGGCTTTGCATTGCTGTGTGTCCAGGGAGGTCCAGAACTGCCCAGGTGGGAAGGGCAGTGTAGGGAGAGAGAGCTCAGTGTCTGGCAGCCAGTGGCTGGATGGGCAGGAGCTGAGTCTGGGCATCAGAGCCTGGAAGCCCATGTGGGAAGTGCCGTGACAGGCCAGCCGGCTCAGTGAGGTGGGGGCAGGCCAGGTCCTAGGGGCGTGGGCGTCCTGAGTACACTCTGCCCAGGCCTAGCCCTGGCTCCGTTTGGGTCTTGGGCTGCAAGGGCTTGGGCTGGAGAGACTAGATGGCAGGAGTGTCACACAGACACCACCGGGCAGAGGGCAGGTGGGGTCCTGGGAGCCTGGCCAGGCCCATGGAAGGTGGGAGGGGCACCAGTGCTGGGCCCCAGGACAGCCAGGGTCCAGGAGATGGCCGCTGGGCCGGACATTCGCCAAGGCTCGGGCTCCCAGTCTGGGGCCTCCCCACTCCCCCCAGATCCCTGGGCATGGCCTGGAAGGAGAGATGTCCATTGTGGAGCTACGTGAACGGCTGGCCCTGCTCAAGGAGGCCCAGCAGCGGGAAGAGGAGGAGAGGCGGGACCAGATCATCCGGGGCAAGCGTGCCAAGAGTCGGGAGCTGCAGAATGTGCTAGAGCAGATCTCGCTGTGCCGTACTGCCATGGGGCGGTCCGCAGCCTTGAGGTCAGTGCCCTTGGCAGCCTCGGGGTTCTCCTCACAGCACATGCCCCCGGGCCCGGGCAGTGCCTGCACCCCTGCTATTTCTATCAGTGGTCCTCAGGCATTTAGAGAAGATGAAAAATCACACAGTAATGGCTGGATGCCCATGACCTAGATCCGGTCATTTTGCATCTGGGTCACGGGTGCGCCTTTGCCACGTGCTCCCCCTCGCCAGCCCGCAGTTCGTCCTTCTGAGCAGAACCGTCTGGAGGTGGTTTCCAGCATCTGACACTCTGTTCTAAGCACTGGTGCACGTCTCTGGAGAGAAAACACACCGTCCCACATAAGCACGGCACGCAGCACGAGCAGAAAGTTTAGCAGAAATTCTTGACAGCTCGAACATCCTGTTCCCACACTTCTCTGGGGTTCCGAAGGCTGTTCGCTGCAGCGTTTTTTGGTTTTTGTTTTGAAACCAGTTCCTAGTAGAGACGATGGCCTGGCATCCCCATGCCCCTCTCACAGGCAGTTCGTTTGTTTAGGGGACACGGTGGCGACTTTCCAGCTTCAAGTAGCAGTTGGGTCAGGCAGAGGCTGGTGTCAAACTCCAGGGCTGGGCGGGCCTTTGGGCCCCCCAGGCCTGATCCTTCTGCGGGGGCGGGAAGGGAGGGAGGGGAGGCTGTCCCAAAGGACAGCACCCAGGGCTCCAGAGAAAGTGTTGGAATGTAACCGGATGGAGGTGGGGTTGACCAAGTAGGGACAGTCACAAAACCCAACACCATTGATCCTGAGTGTCTGCTGCTCTGGTTATGCTTCAGAGGCGGCCCGTGACAACTCCGGGGTCCCCACCACGGCATGCACCTGGGACACCTCACCACTTCCCAGGTGCCTGACAGACCCTAAATGCAGTCTGGCTGGTACTGGGAGCCTCCGAAGCTCCAGACCCACCACCAACGCCCCTGGACCCCTTGCGAGGAGCTAGAGGCCACGGCATTCAGGCACGAGGGGTGGTTTGGTGGGCACTCGGTCTGGAGTCAGCAGGGCAGCTGGTGACCAGGGAACCGTACCTGTGATGTGCGCAGGCTCACAGCCAGCACCCTGGGCTGTGATGCGCACTTCAACGGAAGGCAGCTGGGAACAGCCGGTATCCTGGCCTCCTTTTGGAAGGAAAACAGCTTAGTTTGGGAGAGGTTTGCCAAGATAGCAGAGTCAACAGAGGCTACTTCTAGGCAAAAGGGATGGAGAGGGGGGCGCGCAAGGTAGAAGGGGCCTTCACTCATTACCGCAAATGCACATCATTAGTACAGATGGAATACTTTCTTAAAATGTTAAGTGCAAAGAACAAAAAGGTAGCGGCGCCGGCGAGCCCCACTGGAGAGGTCCTCGGAGGGCTCCCCCGCTCCAGGCCACCTAAATTACTCCCATCCCCTGCGCTCCGGATCCCTCCCAAGCCCACCCTGTCTCCCGCCCAGGTGGGAGGAGAAAAAAGCTGCGGCCCCAGGAGCGCCCTCACAGGACGAACGCGTGCAGGAGCTGCAGCGCAGGATTGAAGAGAGGGTGGCTGAGCGGCGCAGGCAGGAGGCCGAGCTGTCTGTGCCGGCGCTGCGGGCCCCGCGCCCCAAGCCCCGGGTGAGCCAGGACCGGGCGGGGCAGGGTGGAGCGGGGCGGGATGGAGCAGGGCGGGGCGCGGGGTAGACGCCCCTGCCCACACCAACCCTCCCTACCCACCCGCCGCAGGCGCAGCTGAAGGCGCAGCACTGGCTGGAGCTGGAGCAGAGCCGCGAGCGCAGGCTGCGGGCGATGCAGAGGAGTGGCTCGGCCTGTGGGTCCGCGCGCCGCCTGCAGGCCGCCTGAGCTGGGCAGGCACTTCTTCGGGCCGAGACCCCGGCCAGAGTAAAGTGAGAGGCCTGCCTGGTGCACTTCCTTGGCCATCCCCCTCTGTTCCTCCGCCCGCGCCCCAGTCCCCACCTGCTTAGAGCAGCGTTATCAGATAAAATGCGGGACACCACATTGAGACAAACTTATGCCAAGAGAGTATCTGCTCTTTATTTGGAATTCCAATGGACCTGGCCCCCGGGTATTTTATGTATTAAAGATGGCCACCTAGCCCTTCCCCACGCCCCGCGCTGGCGGGCCCTCTTCTGAGGTCCCAGAGCCCCTTCTATGCGTGGAAACCTGGAACCCCCACTCTCCATCTGGAGCCCAGTGGTTTAACCTGGGGGCCCCTAAAACTGGGTGTGAGTGTGTTTGGTCAGAGAAGTGGCCAGGATTCTTGAGCCACTAAGGAACTGGCCCTTCTCATTCGGTGTCTCATGAAAACCTAGCAGCGATGACTGGGGTGGCAGGGCAGTGACAGGGCAGTGATGATGGCAAAGGAACTGTCCCTACCCCCATCTGCCGGTGGTCAGAGGTGAGGTGACATGGTCCCAGAGCCAGAACCTAAAGCTAAGCCTGGGGACCTCAGAGCATTGCCCAGCCTCCTCCAGTGTCACCAAGAAAACAAGGTTGGGCCATTAGGCACAAGCCTGCCCAGGGACAGACAGGGATGGGTTTGCTTTCCTGGGTCTTGGGCCCAGCACCAGGCTGGAGAGGGTGTGGCCTTGGGGACAGGCTGGCTGCCCTGCCACTCCCAGGAAGAAGGGACAGTAAAGCAAACTGTCAGGGCTGGAAACTGCCACATTGGGTAGATGTGCAGGAGAAAGGTCCTCTCCCCCATCCTGCCTGGGTCCTCAAAGAAGATGGCATCTTGGAGGCTGGGCCCCAGGGCCCGTTCTTGTCAGAAAAGTAGGTATCTCAAAGTGACAAGAACAGAAAGAACAGAGTTTTCCCCTAATGTTCCGAAGAGCATTAGAACCCCAGGATTTTTCCACAACCCAGTCTGGTAAAAAAGAGGAATTTCCCACCCTGTCAAATCAGAGCTGGGAGCAGATTAAATTTCATTCAGAAAAATAAATGTGACATTTCTGATACACTGTATTGTGTTTCAAACCCATTTCATTTGCTATCAAGGGAATACTTGATGAGACCTGTCCAAGGGTCGGTTGGGAGCTCCACTTGTAGGGTGGGCTTCAGGAGCTGCCTGACCCAGGAACTCTGTCTCCACACTGACAGCAGCTCCAGCCTCACTCTGTGTGCACAGAGACAGGCCTTCACGTCCCGGTGCTTTAGGAGGGAAGCCTCTTGTGTCCTTGAAGCCTTGGGTGAACCTCAATTGCAGTGTCACTAGCCTGAACTGAACATGCTCTCCAGGCCAGTTCCTGCAGTGCGCGTGGCTGCCCAAAGCACAGGTAGCAAAGGGGAGAGGCTGTAGCCCCACAAATTCGGGTGCTGCTGACCATGGTGGTTGGCAGACCACAAGGCCCCTACCCCTCCCAGAACTGACCCATTGCCCAGAGATGCCACCAGAGCTCCCAGGGCTTCTGCTCCATACACACCTTGGATCTCCAGCCATCCCGAGCTGTGGATGGTGGGCAGATGCAAACTGTCTCCCTGCATCCACATTGCCTGCCTTGTGCCCACCCATCACGAGGCAGAGCCTGTTTCCCCCAGCCCTGGACTTGCTTTGACCAGCAGGATGTGGCTGTATACCAGCTTAGGGCCTGGGCCCCCAGTAGCCCTGGAGCTCCCTCTTGCTCTCTTGGCACCCTGCCCACCCGGTGGGAGCTCGTCCTGGTGGCCTGCTCTACGTGGGGCAGAGCCAGCTGACCCAGCCCGGGTCATCACCCACCCCTGCAAACCAGCAGACCCCAACATGGGAGCTCTGCCAGGACCCTAACCCGCCCCCAGAACTAACTTGTATTCCCAAGTAACAGGAAATCCCGGTTGCTGGCAGCACTGAGCCCTGTGGAGGCTTATCCTGAAGCTGCGGCAAATGGGCACGCCTCCCCGCCCTGCTAGAGCCCCAGCCACTGGGAAGTAAGGTGTGGCTGGTGCCCAGGGGACCCTCTCAGGACCCCCCAGGAAGACGACATTCTGCTGAAGTGTATTTACCACATAAGTAGCTCTGGAAAATCCTTGCTGACAACACCTGCAACTCACTTGGGCAGCAGTTCTGTCTTTGAAGATAATCAAAAGGCAGGTTGTCGGGCCTCCTCGTGCACAGGGACCCAGGTCCTGGTGTGCGGCCCGCACTCAGCTTTGTGGCACTGTGAGGGATACCACTCTTGCCTCTAAGCTGCGGACTTTTGGGGTCAGAGGCACTACTTGTGAGGGAGCCAGGGATGCTTCCATCACAAGTTCAGTGTCCCTCGAGCTTTGCAGAGGCCTTGGAGGCAGCTTTAGAGCATGAAAATGGTATTTGTCATGACTCTGCTGCTCAACATCACAGCTTTTTAAAAAATATTTTATTTGTTTTGAGAAAAAAGGGAAGGGGAGGGAGGGAGAAAGAGGGGGAAAAACATCAATGCGTGGTTGCCTCTCACGCACCCCCCACACCCACTGGGGACCTACCTGGCCTGCAATCCAGGTGTGTGCCATAATCAGGAATGGAAGAGGCGACTGTTCGGTTCACAGGCTGGTACTCAGTCCTCTAAGCCACACCAGCCAGGGCTCAACATCGCATCTTCAATGTACAGAAGTTACAAATACAAAACCGTAGCTTTTCCTTAGGCTGTGAAATCCAAATTACTACTCTGTTTATAAAGCTGGCCGTTTTTAGCTATCACTTTGATTGGTCATGGGTGGTGGTTTAGAACCTGAAACTCCCCCTAAACATTCAAACTGCATTCACACATGTAGAATCTGAATTTGTTTTTCTAGCATTTTAGTTGTCTGCCTTGTCAAGTATTTTAGAATTCCAATAGATGAATTAAATGTCTACATTCCTCTTAAACCTGTAAATCCTCTTTAATACTATTCCATTATGATTACAAGCTGTGGCAAATCGTATACCTTCCAACTTAAAATCACTATCAAAATTAACAACGCAACCATGTGCTTCACACTGGAATCGATTGTTCTGACACTCTGCCACGCCAAATTCCCTTCTGCTTGCATAAAATATCAAACCCAGAGAGTGCTTGTAAACTCAACACCAGAACATGAATGCTCTGGTTTCGACCTGCTTAATCATGTCCAAACATGACCCAATCATGTTCAAGACCCCCTCTGAGGGAACTGTCCATCCCAAGGCACATTGTGGGGAGTGACATCCTTGCTGCTTACAGGTGCCTGGGGCCAGAGATGATGGCCAAGGCCTGGGAACCGAGTATTCTTAGAACAGAAGGGGCTCATCGGCAGCCCCCACCCGCAGGCTGGCCTGCAGCTGGCCGTGCGGTGTGGGATGGAGTCCTCCAGCTCGCCACCTGCTTCATCGGCGGGTGGGTCTTGTATTATCCCCACAGGACAGGTGAGAGAGAACAGTGAAATTCGCTTAAACAATGGAGCTGGGATTTGAACTCGGCAATGAGGGAGCCAAGACCTGTGTGCTCTTGGAGTTCCACTGGCGGCCCCAGGAACCCCTGAGCGCTCCAGGCTGCCGCTGGAGCTCCTGGAAGCCCAGGCAAGAGCGCTCCCACCCCACCCCCCGGGTTCAGCCCTCCCTTCCTTGACACCCAAGGCCCTGAGAGTAATGCACTCTCAACCCTGCACCTGGGCCAGGTTACTGACTTCCAAAGTATGAGTCTCGCCTCCCCCGCCACCACGGCTTCCTACCTCTCCTGGCACACCCGGCGGCCTTCACTTTCCCGGACTTGCCAGCCCATCTCTCCCCACCCAGGCTCCCTCTTCTGGAACGCTCTTCGAGTCCTTTCAGTTTCCAGCTCCGAAGCCGCTTCCTCTGGGTTCCCGCAGATGGGCCGGTCTGTGCTTCTCTCCTGTCTCCACTGCCAGCCTGGAGCAGGCTGTTTTAGGATTTCGGGGACAGGCGCTGGCCCAGGGCTCGGCACGTCGGGGGGGCGCGGGGGCCCTGGATGAGCTGTGGATCCAGGCCCTGCTTCCCCAAGAACATTGCTCACAAAGGCCTCACTAATAGACGAGGAAACTGAGGCCGGGAGAGGTACCGGGCGGGCGGGACTCATCGCCACGAAAGGGCTCGCCTGCGCGGACATCCAGCTCCGGGACCGCCGACAGCCTTGTTTTTCTCCGGACCGCAATTCCCGAGAGGCCTTGCGGACGAGCGAGGGGCGCCGGACGCGGATCTCGCGAAGAGATTAGAGGTAAGTCTCGCGAGAGTAGGTAGGCCGGAAAAAGCCGCGGTTCAAAGTGGTAATAGACGGTTGTCTTATCCAATAGAATTAAATATATACCCTCTCGACTCAGTAAAACGCGGGAGTAGAGGCGGAGGCAGCCAATAGAAAGGCCGGATAGGCGGAGCTGAGGCCTCCGGAGCGGAAGTGGGTTGCAGTTGAGGCGGCGGCGTCTTGTTGGAGTGCTTCTCCTCAGCAGCTTCCGAAGGTGCTTCCTGATTCGGACGCGTCTGCTGCGGCGCTTGCGAGACCGAACCAGCCCCAAGTAAAGCCAGGCTTCTCAGGGAGGGAGCAGCAGGCAAGGGCGGCAGATACCGGGTTTGGGTGGGTTCGCGGCCTGCAGAGGCCTGGGCGCTGCGGCCCGGGAGCTGCCTTGCCGCGGTCGACCCCGCTTGGGCCCTGACGCCAGGCCGGGCCTTCCCCGGGACCGCGGAGCCGGCGTATCCGCCCGCTGTCCGCGCGGCTGCACAAGCCCAGTTCGGTGCGGGCAACAAAAGTGGGGCGGCCCCACCGTTCATCTCGGCTGCGCGGGCGGGCAGCGGACGGCTGCGCGCAGTAGCTAGAGTGGGGAAACTGAGGCCGAGAGGGGAAGGGATGCCCGCAAGGTCACTCGGAGAGTCGGGCGGGGCGGCCCAGGGAGAGGGGCTTCGGGCCGTTCGCGAGAGCCTTGGGCAAGGTTTTTGTTCCTTGTTGACGCCGCCCCCTTTGTGTGCGCAGGCTGATCCCCCGCGCCTCCTGCGGGCTTGAAGGGGGCGGGGGCCCGCACGGGGGGCGCCGGGCTAGGGCCTGAGTTTAGTAAATCCCCAGCTTCCGGTTGTTGGCGGGCAGTGATTGCTGCAGCGCAGGCCCGCCCCCTGGGCGCTGTGGACCGGTTCCTGAAGGTTAATCAGCGTCTTAACGCCGAGGCTTGAGACCCGAAACTGCGGGGAAGGCCGCCTTCCACTTCGACCCGTCGAGGGAAGGGGAGAGCTCTGGGCTGGAACGGCTGGAGCCCACGGTGGCCGTTTTGGCGGGTGGGGTGGATGTTGTGCTATCCTTGAACGTGTCCGCTGGCGTTCCCAGTCACACCTTTGTTCTGCCTCTGCGCCCATCCAGCCCCCGGAGTCAGGCTCAGGGTCGCAGCCTGCATCCCTGCGGCCAGCTCGGGCCGCCCAAGGTCACTCGGCCAGCTGATAGACTGCAGGACCAGGCCTTCGAGTTCAGTGACGAGGAGTTGGGGGGCCTCTGGTAACGAAGGACTTTTCTTTCTTTCTTTCTTGTTTGTTATGGGGGCGGGGGGCATATTGGTTTGGGCTTTAGGTTTGAATTTGAGGTGAAATGGGAACATTCAAGGAGAAAATTGTGTTGCAGGCTGTTTGTATTGCCTGCATTTGAGCTTCCAACTCTGATTCACATTTTTTTTGCTCTGTTTAAGAATTACATTCTTTGATGTTCCAATCAGTACATGTTTGAGGCCTTCTGTGTGCCAGGCTTTCCGCTCAGGGTGCAGTAGTGGACAGAATAAGCCTGGCACAGGCCCCCGGGGGGCAGAGCAGTGAGGGCGGAGGGAATGGGAGGCAGAAATACAGATTATCAAGCTGTGGGCCTGGAGGGGTCAGTGGGAACCTGGTCACAGGTCTTTGGTGTGCTTTTCCATGGAGGAGTTCACAGTTTATTTTAAGACTAGATGGGAAGTCACTAAACTGACCTCTAAGCAGGAAAGTGACAGGGTTAAGTGTGTCTTGCAGAGCAGTCGCTGAGCTGCAGGGAAGGGACTGAGGCCAGTGGCCTCAGGGCAGGCTGGGTGAGGAAAGAGTAGCTGGGCCAGGTAGCTCTTCCCTGAAGGACTGTTATCGAAGCCCAAGCCCAGGGGCCTCTGCCTGGGACCCTGGAGGGGATTGGAGGTGCTGCTCTGCGAGTCTGTGCACAGGGTGGCTGGTCTGCGTGCTGGGTGAGAGTGGCCTGGTGTGCCCTGCATGTCTCTCCACTGTCTCTCTGAGACGACTGGCTGCATCTTTCCTGGTCCCCAACTTCGGAACCTTTGGAGGATGCGGCGGCTACTGGAGGACACAGCAGGGCTGGCACACTGAGGTGGGACTTCCGTACACTCCTGTGCTCTTCTGACTGGTCCTTTCTTACCAGCAGTTCCCTGGCAGGACTCGGAGAGTTTGGAGCGAGGCACTGGGGGCCTCCTCTCTGAGGAGGGAGGCCCAGAGCCCCAGTGCTCAGGTAGAGTCCCGGTGTGAAGTGACAAGGGGTTGGCGTGGAGGCTGCGTTCCTGGGCCTGGACTTCCTTTGCCGGTGGTGTTTCCAGGTGTGACTGGAATTGGCACTTCATGGGACACCACGTCACGCAGCTTAGGGGAGACCTGGGAAGGCGTGCAAATGAGGGTCACTGTAGCCTGTTGTGCAAAAGAGAAATTGTGACCATTGGCTCTCCGGGAATACTCTTTCTAAACCACGTGGTCTCATGGTGTACCCACGTGGATACCTCCAGACAACAAATACATCAGCTGGACGTATAGATTATCTGACGTGCACAAAGTTAATGCTAAAGGCCATTATTAATAGATCACACGTTCCTGTTCTGGAATTGTAACCACAGTTCTTGGAGGAATGGGAGGCAGTTGTCTGGGTCTGTGTGTGATCTGTCGCATCGCTGGTGAGTAGCATCTCCCTTGCTCCTCTGTCACAGACCAGCCTGCCGGGGGCTCCGGCGGTTGCTGCGCTCACTCAGTTAAGAAGCAGGCCCGCCAACTTCTGGGCCTTCGACTCTGGCGTCTGTCTTCCCTTCGCTAGGCCTGGGCACCTGCATTTTCCCGGCCAGTGCTTCCAGGAGCTTTAGGCAGTGAGGACTGTTGAAAATGGGGGGGGGGGTGCTTTTTTTTCTGTTCCTTTTGAAGTGAGATCTGTCCAGGAGAGGTCTGATTACAGAAATTCTCAGGAACCCAATTTTCAGCCACTGCACAGTGCTCCTGAAGCTGCTGCTCCTGAGGCGTCCCCGCCCGGCCAGGATGCCGGTCCTGGGCACCTCGCCTCTCGTTTCAGCCCCCTCCTGCAGTTCTGCTGCCGGGGTAAAACTCTCCCAGCACCTTTTTTGGTGCTTAACCGCCTTGTGGAGAAGTTCTCTACTCCCACCCCACTATGGCCACCTGTCTGAGCCTCCCTTTCTGTCCTGGGTGGTGACTGTTTTCACTTGGAGTTTAAGGCTCCGTTTCCCCCACTCATCCTCTCCCCGACCCCCAAAACTCTGAGCCCTCTCTTCTGATGAGCTTGGTAATTTGCTCTCAATGGAAAAAATCATTTTGCTGACTTGGCTGTGCCGAGGGCTGTGCTAAGAGTAGGGGATGCTGGGAAAACTGTTTGACTTCCAGCCGAGTCTGTCATGCCGAGTGAAGCAGGAGAAGCGGTTGAGTCAGTACCAGCAGCGCTATGAGGCCCGCCTCGGACGGTGAGCAGGAGCTCCCCAGCGTGGGGCGGGTGGGGGACCTGGCAGCTGGCAGTGGTGCTGCGTCAGGAAGGCCATCGGGATGCCTAGAGCCCAGCAGTCAGTGCTGCTTCCCGTGCTCGTTGGGGTGAGGTCCATGGCTGCAGGGACTGTGTGTCAGGGAGCGGTTGGAGTGCAGACTGAGTCTGCTGTATGAGACGGCCAAAACCTTCCTTTGCTTTTTTCCCATATGATGGCTGTAGTAGCGCACTCAGTTGTCTTTAACTTCGCTCTTTTTCTTTTTTTTAAGGGTTTTATTTATTTATCTTTAGAGAGGAAGGGAAGGAAAGAGGAAGAGAAATATTAATGTATGGTTGCCTTTCGTGAGACCCCCACTGGGAACTGGCCTGCAACCCAGGCATGTGCCCTCACCGGGAATTGAACCGCGATCCTTTGGTTCTCAGGCCTGCGCTCAATCCACTGAGCTACACCAGCCAGGCTAACTTCTTTCAAAATGATTTTTTTTAGATTGTATTGTGACAATTGTCATAGCGTGTATTTAAAAAATTATTAAAATAGGTGAATTTTTGTGCAGCCATTTTAATATTGCAGATGGAAGAAAATACCCAACATTTTTGGTGTATTATGGTTTATTATTTCAAGAAAGGTTAAAAACTGCTGTGGCTGGTGTGGCTCAGTGGATTGAGCACTGGCCTGGGAACCAAAGGGTCACTGGTTTGATTCCCACTCAGGGCACATGCCTGGTTGTGGGCCAGATACCCACTTAGGGATGTGTGAGAGACAACCACACATTTATGTTTCTCTCCTCTCTCTCTAAAACTAACTGAATAAAATCTTTTTAAAAAAGAAAGGCAAAAACAAATGCAAAAAAAGATTTGTTCAGGGTATGGAGAAGGTTCTGTGATGGATTGAATGTGTCAGAAGTGGTTTGTGACGTTTCTTGGTGCTGTTGACATTTTGGTCAAACAGTCCTTTTCTGTGGGGTTCTCCGTGCATTGGAAGGTGTTCAGCAGCAGCACCCTTGGCCTCTCTCCATTAGAAGCCAATAGTGGGAGATCGCCAACATATGCAAAATATCCAAATCAGTAAAATTATTGCTGAAAGTGAAGAGCGTGTCTTTTATTTTATGGCAAAAACTAAACGGACTTTTTGGCCAACCCAATACTAGGTGGACACAAAACTGAATTCAGCTGAGCCAAACCACGTGCTCCTCGGACTGTCCACACCTCCTAGCAACAGCCACCTAGATTGGTTGTGTGCTCTGGGCCATGCCCACGCCCACCTGGGATCATGCTTCGCCCGCTTCCCCAGGACTCGCTCACCCACTTGTGCCACTGGGAAAGCGCCCTGGTTATTGTGGTGTCGTGCCTTTCTTAGCTATTTGACCTGTGTGTGTTGTTGGCAAAGTTGTTGAGTGTTGGGACTGTGATTTTGTTTTCTCCCATAAGAGAAAAAACCTTGTGGGTTTTTTGTACTGGTTGGTGTTTTCTACAACATACATGTCTGTAACTGCAGATTAGGCCAGAAAGGAGAGGGAGGGAGGTGGCTGTATGGTCTGAAGCCATGGGTGTGATCATTTGGGGACATTTTCGGTATTCTTGGGGGCTCGGGGGTGGCCTGGTGGGTTTTTTTAATAGCTACCCTGTGACACCTTTAGCTTCCTTGGGCCCACTCAAAGGTCTTTCTAGTGCTCCAGTCTGCCTTTTCTGGTTGTGAGGGCGCCCCTGGCTCAGAGTTTGCTTGGTGGGAGCTGAAGACTGCTGAGGAGCATCTGGATTCGGGCCTCTGCTGCTGCCCACCAGCTGTGGGGGGTCCCACTGCCCTGATTAGTGCCCGTAGACTGTGGGGTTTGGTGGCCCTTCCATAGCTGGCACCTGTTCACTGGCCAGCCTGTGGTGCATCTGCCTGGGAATGGAAGGGAAAGACCAGTTCCCCCATGCTAATGAGGGGTTCTCCCTTCCCTGCCCCAGGCTTGTGCCTCGGCTATTTGTAGTGGTTCTAGACGGCCTGCACCTCACCCCACCCTGACCCGTCCCAGGTTCACAACTCTGTCGAAGCAGTTCAGCCGCCCAGCTGGCTTCCCTCCAGCAGGCGGGACGCTGCGCATGTCCACACAGGCAGGTGCCTGCCCGAGTTTCATGGCTGCTGTGGTCTTGACCATGGGGAGGGGTGGGGGCTGCTGGTGGCCTCCGAACCTGACCTTGCTTTGCCCCCTTGGTCTTTGGCATCGTTTCAGCCTCTGGGAGAGGGCCTTTGGGGTTCCATTTCATCACCTGTGCTTCCGGCCCTCAGAAATTGCCATATTTGTGTCACCAGCCCCCTAGTTCCCAGGCCATCATGGCTGAGAGAAAACTAAAAATTGGGTGGGGGTCAGAGAGGTGGAAAAGCCACCCAGCTGGCTGGGCCTCTGGTGACCCAGAGAACCGCTGTCCCCCCTCCCCAAGCAGCAGTCGGGGGGCCAGGTAGCTGGCTCCCACCCAGCCAGAATGGGCTGGGTGTGGTGTCTGACTGCGATGCCCAGTTGTGACGACCCTCCCCCATAGCAGCAGATGCTCCGAGGCTGTCAGGCGCTGAGGTGCCTCCCCGGGCTGCAGGCGTCGCCCACAAACGGGTCAGCTCGCCGTGGGAGGAGTTCTTCGTGAGCACGAGTGTGTGGCTGCAGAGACATGTGTGAGAACAGCTGCTTTGAGGGTGGGGGAGCCAGGTCGGCTGAGGCTGTGCCCACTGCAGAGCATTTTTGAATATTCGATAGAACCTGTCTGTTTTAAATGTCTAGAAAAGGAATGTTAGGTGAAGTTTATTTTTAGTTTTGTGGTTGTGGTAAAATAGCGCATCACAGAGACCGTTTGGACCACTTCTGATGTGTAGTGGTGGGAGGTGCACTCACCGCCTATCACCTGCACGGCCTTTATACCCTTCCCAGCCCCGCCCCTGCCCTCCCCTCCCCTCCCCTCTCCCCCAACACAACCCCGCCCCCAGCCCCTGGCAGTCGCCCTCCGGCTTTCTGTCTCTGGATTGGATGGTTCTCGGTAGGTGAGAGGAATTACGCAATGTTGTCCTTTTGTGTTTGGTTTCACTAAAGATAATGTCTAAGAGGTTCATCCGTGTTGCAGTGTGTGTCGAAATTCCGTTTTAAGGCCGAAGAATATTTTTATTGATACTGATTTTACTCATAGGTTTTCAGAGATCTGGCATTCATTTTTATTCTAGGCACTTGTGGCTCAAGGCCTGAGCCTCAGGCAGAAGGAGAGCCACCTCGTTTAGGGGCAGCTGCTCTCTGTCTCCAGTGGGGGCAGGAGGCAGTCCCTGGCCGTCCTGTGCCACTGAGCAGCGGTGAGGCCTTTGCCTCTGGTGCTCCCATCAGGCCTCTGGGACTGTGCTGGTAGCTTCCTTGGGGTCACAAGGTGAGTCTGCGAAAGGCCTGTTACTGTCTCTCTGAGCACGGTTTGCTGCCTTCTGCTTTTGCCAGACCCTTTCAGCACCCGAGGAGAGGGCAGTGGGCAAGGCTGCCGAGCATGCTTTTGGAATGAACGCCTGGGAGGAGGGCTGGGGGCGTGCGTTCCAGTTCTCCCTGAGGTTGGAGGTGTGCTGTGCTTGGTCGCCCGTCCCTTGGGCACAGCACACAGTTGTTACTTAACTGACTCACCGTCTTTCCACTTACAGTTCACGCTTGGGGAGTGTCTGCTAGGCCCCCACTCTGTTTCTGGGGCAGTGCCTGGCCCACAGCAGGTGCCTGTGTGGGGGCATTGACTTAGTCAGCTGGAGGCTATCTGCGGGTGCTCGGGACCACCCTGGACACCTGCATTCCACATCCGTGCCCCAGGGAACAGCTGCAGGGTGAGGGATGTGTTCCACATTGGAGATGGCAAAGCGGAGGTGTGGAGGTCCGGTATTTGTGGCAGGCTCCCGGGTTCAGACCGCCCACTGCGTGGTGCGGCTGTTTGCCACGCACCTTCTTCGGATAACATACCAGAGGCTCCTGTGTTTCTTAAGTACGAAGGCCTAGTTGTTGATGTGATGGTGACGTAAAGTTCTGTTCAAGAAAGTTCAGAATGAAAGTTACTGCAGGTTGTGCTGGGGGCTGGTCCGTCGCCAAAGGCATTCAAGCACCGCACAAAACATTCCTTAAAAGATTCTTGCTTTTGATATGTGTTCTGTAACCCTGATTCTGAAGTTCCGTTTATGGGCGTACTTACAATAGCCTGGGGATGATTCTAAGTCTGTGGTTAGAAAGGGGGGATGTCAGCGAGGCAGCACCCCATTAGTCGGGCGGCGACCAGGCCTGCACGAGGGCCTGCGGGTCCGCACACCACTTCCCTGCGGGAGAGCACACTGGGAACGCCTGCGAGTCAGCGTTGCTTCCCCGTGGGGACTCTTGTGGGGAGTGAGTCCTTGGGTGGTGACGGTGGTGGTAGCTGTCTCAGCTGCCCTGGTGTGGTCTGAGGGCTCCGTGTGCCCCTGGGTGAGGCCACTGGACAGCAGTGCTGAGAGATGCTGGGACAGAATCTGCCTCGTCTCACCTGGCTGGTTTCCTCCTGCCTGGGGCGCTTCCACCCATGAGGTCTGGAACACACACTCGCAGCCATGTCCACACCGTGTGCAACACACGGGTGTGCATGTTGCGCTCTGCGGGGACCCCTCTAACAGCAGTGGGTGGTGGGGTGGCTGTGAAACCTGAGCAAGTGCAGCAAGCACCAGCCTCCCCCACACCGCCTGCCGTCCAGCTGGGCACCCTTGTTCCTTCCAGACTCTGCCACCACCTCCAGGCCGCACAGTCTGCGTCTGCCATTGGCCCCTGGAGCATACAGGCAACACAGCCTCTCTGAGTGCGTGTCTGAAGGAGGCCTCTCTGTCTAAGGCCCTTGACTGTCCCCAGGATCGTGTGGGGTAGGAGCTGAGCCCACCCTGGGTTCTCTCACCCGCCACACAGGGCAGTCAGCGTCTGGGGCATCTTCTGCCCTCTGTGTGCCCCACCCACCTGCTTTATTTCTTGAAGAAGCTCCTCGCTTTGGGCCTCATTTTCCAGGTCACTTCTCCAGGCAGCCCTGCTTGGCCCTCAGTACAGGGCTTCTGCTGCTTGGTTACCAGTGACCAGCTTCCTGAGGCTGCTCGATGGCCTCATCCTGGCCTTTGTTCCCCCTTGTGTGTTTTTTTTTTCAATTTAATTTGTTTATTTTTAGAGGGGGGTGGAGACAGAGGGAGAGACACATGAATCAGTTGCCTCTCACACATGGCCTGGCCCACAGCCCAGGCATGTGCCCTGACCAGGAACCAAACCAGTGAACGTTCAGTCTGCAGGCCGGCACTCCGTCCACTGGGCCACACCAGCCCCGCCCCACCTACTTTCTTCCTTCTTGAGATGCTTGCTTTTGTCTTGCTGTGTCCACGGGTGGTTCAGGCTCGTTTCCGCCTTTCCATTCTCTTCGCACGCTCCTCTTTTTCCACGTGACTCCCCAAACTGCGTGTGTTCTGCGATGTCTGCTTCCATCCCGCTGTCTCTGGAGCCTTTCAGCCGCCTGCGGACCTGCCTGCCCTCAGCGCCTGCCCCTGCACTCCCTCCCCAGCCCAGTCCTGACGTGCGGAGACCTCTGGTTCTGGTACAGGCGCCCTGTTCTGAACCCAGGCTGTGACGTACACTAGCTGTGGGCTCTGGCAAGTCTCTTTCTCCTGGAGGTCATCCTCAGCTCCCTGTGTGGGGAACGGTGGCCACACAGAACCTGCCTCCTCCCTGGTGAGAGGAGGGTGGCAAGCGACAGGGTTGGGAAGTATGTGCCTTTCACACAGTGACAGTGGCCTCCGAGGTGTGGTCTGTGCACCTGGCAGGACCCCAGAGCCTTTTTGATCGGTGAGGTCGACCTTTCCTGCAACCCAGCCCCTGCCACACATGTGCCTTCCATGTCCCACGCTGGTCTGCTGGGAATGCCCCTGAGGCCAGCCTTTCGGCTTCCTATGCCTGCTGGCCACTGGCCTTTGCCATCCCCCAAAGAAAAACAGATTGGGATTGAATTGGTGGGTGGCTGGCCTTGGCGCCTCTGGTGCGGGAGGCTGTGGAAGTGCTGGAAGCGTGGGGGCAGCAGGGCGTGCACGTGGCCCTCTGAAGGCAGCTGCGAGGCCGACGGGGCTCCGGAGGGAAAGAGTCTGACGCCCTGCTCTATGGAACAGACCTTCTCCAGCCTCTCCTGGCCCTGCGCTCTTGTCACACATGGCACACATCCGTCACTCGGCATGCTGGAGCTGGTGGCTGGGTTTACTCACTGCTGGGTTCTCAGGGCAGGGGCCATGCAGGTAAGGGAGCAAGGTGGGGGGCTTGTAGCCCACCAGGCAGGGCTGTGCGGTGGGTGGTGCTGGCCGAGGTGCCAGTCCGTAGCCTCGACTATGCCCGCCCTGTCGTCAGCCAGTCCTGCAGCCAGGAGGAAGCAGGGCACAGGGAGGGTCGGTGCCCAAGGTCACGGGGAGAGTTCGGAGATGCCAGACAACAAGGCCCACTCATTTCCACCGTCCGTGCTTAGGAGTGAGGACTTGATGGGGCCTGGCGAAGGCTGCTGTGCTCAGCTGTGTGCTTCAGAAAGGTGGGGGGCAGTATGGTCTGGGTGCCCGAGTTGTGCGGTCTGCTGGGGCGGTGGCCTCTGAGGCAGCACCGTCAGCATTGCCTGGAGTGTATCATACACCCACAGTCACAAGCCCACCCCAGGCCTGCCAAATCGGAAGCTCTTCCAGGGGAGCCTGGGGCCAGCCCGAGTTTGAGAACCAGAGTCCTGGTCCAGACCATTGGCGCCTGTGCCTGGGCCAGCACAGAGCTGCCTCCTCGTTTGTGCCCTGTCCCCTGCCTCCCTGACACTAAGTGGGCCGTGGTTAGCTGCCCTTCCCAGTGAAACCCAGGCCCCTCCCTCTGCAGCGGCCGAGGCACCTTTCTCTGCCCTTCCCAGAAGCTCCTGCGGCTACACCAGCCACACTCCTGGTTCTTCCCACTCAGCTGCGCACACAGGGTGGATCAGTGGGTGGCCCTTGTCTCTGCTTTAGTCCTTTTGTCAGAGGAGGACAGTGCCGTCATGGGCAGAGCCAGGGGCCTCCTGTGGCTCTGCTCCAGCCAGGGAAGCTGTGTCCCTTCCCATGGCGAGGAGTGGGCATGGTCACACGTGGCAGTTTGATTCTCTTGTCTTTTCCCAGCAGCTGTCGTGGTTCCAACAGCCAGCATGGGGGCAGAGCCAGGGGCTTTGAGATCCGTGGCCCTGCATTCTACAAGAGTTCTTGCTTCCCAAGGGGAACGTGAGGTTAAGGACACGTTGCATGGTGCCCCCTGCTGGTGACCAGGAGAACAGAACATGGTTGAAGGTGCAGGTGACATGTTCATCAACTTGATGTCTTTGTGTTTCAGAACTTGATGGTACGGAGAAGTCTGCGTGGCCCCAGATGCCTATGCTGGCCAGAGGATGAGCAGGCAGCGGCCGTGAGCAGTTGAACGTTCAACGACCCTGCAAACCTTGTTCAGGTCGCTTCCTTTTCTGTAGATTGCAGCCCAAGAGCATCATGAGTACGGTGAGCTTTGTCAGCTCAGGAGTTTATTTTCAAGGCTAAGCGACTGCCTTGCTCTGCATGGCATGTGAAGGTGCTTCTAAGCACCCCAGTTCGGGACCTCTTGGGAGTTAGAGCGGTGTGTACGCTGGCTGGCCCAGTGTCCGGGTGGGGGGCGGGGGCGCTACGGGTGGCGTCGGAGGCTTGGGAAGTCCGTGCCCCAGAGCGGTTGCCGGTTGCTTGGACGCTAGGGCTCAGGTGTTTCGTGTGTTCTGCCGTCTGTGCCCTGTGTAGTTCTCGTCCAGTGTGAGCGCAGTGGTAAGGATCCTCAGCGAGAGGTCTGCAGCCCTCAGAGACCAGGCCTGGCGTGTCACTGTGACAGTGGCCATGAGATTTCTCGGACTGCAGAGGCGGCTTTGCTCTGGTGCAGCCCAGACATCACTCAACCCCATGGGCTCCAGGAAAGGTTGCCTGAAGGTCCTTCCTGTCTACGCCCCATGGCGGGGCTCTCTGGTGGCCCTGGGGACAGGCTGAGAAAACTCTGATTCCTCGAGTTGGGTGGGGGGGGTGTGCTCTTAGGGCTGAATCCCAGTTGATGTATCCTAGGAGGTCAGAGGCCAGATTTCCCCAAGGAAGACCTGCTTTCCATGGTTGGTAGAAACTGGGGAAACTGAAGGTCTTTGGGCTAAAAACAGAGTGAGGCCACACACACACTCCAGGAAGGAGGTCTGTCCCTGTGGTTACAAGGGGTTCCCACCAGATCCTGACCTGGGCCAGGGGCCTCCATAGAGCTGCGTGTCTTGTGTTTTTGCCAGATGGGTTGACGAATGAGTTTTACTTTCAAGAATTTGTATTTGCTGTGTGTTCTGGGTGGTTCATCTCTAAACCTGCAGTGTCTGGAGCCTCCTGTGTTGGGAGGACCTGCCCTAGGCCTGCTCCCTGCTCCTCCATTCCGGTGCGCAGGCCCTTTTTCAGGGCCACCCTGCTCGCAGCCCGCCGAGTCCGGTCATTCAGGACTAACGCAGGTGTCCTTTGTTGGTTCCGGTGCCCTCAGAGGAAGCGCCGAGGAGGGGCCTCGAGTTCCAGGCCAGCCCAGAAGCGAGCTCGGGAAGCAGCCTCCACCCTGGAGACGGCTCCAGAAACGGAGCCCATAGAGCTCGTGGAAAGCGGTAAGGTGGCTGGGGACGCGGCGATGGTGAGATGTGGGTGGCTGTGGCTGCACCGCTGGAGCTGCTGGGCACCTGCCATTGCTGCCTCTCAGCCTCGGCCTCCTGTCCAGACCCAGACGTGGTCACACCTGCTGCAGAGCTGGCAGGAGGCCACAGTGGGTCACAGCAGTGGCACAGGCTGCACAGGGCGAGCAGTGCCTGTCTGGCTCGGTGTCACTGTTTTCTTCTTTTTCTTCCTACCCTGTCACCCTGCCTCCAGCCCTGTTCCTTCCCCCCCATTCTCAACACCATGGTGGGAGTGGTTCTCCTTATTTTCTGAGCTGACCCAGTCTCCGCCCTGCTTGCCCCCCACTGTCTGCCCAGTGCCCTCAGGACGAAGTCCTGATTTCTCCCTGGGGCTCACAAGCCCTCCAGGAGGTGCCTGCCTGGTCCTTGGCCTTACCGAGCCCTCTACACAGCGGCCTTGTAAACTCTCTGATCAGTGCCTTCCCACAACCCCGCAGGCTCAGTCTCGCCTGTGTCACCACTCACGACACCCTGGAGCAGAGCTGCCCCTTTGTTGCTTTAGGACTTCCACGGGTCCGAGCCAGCTGCTCGCTGGCAGAGTGTTCAGCCTTTGGGGTGGGGGAGACTGCCCCGGGCCCACTTTGCCATTTGAAAGCATATCTACAGTTTGTGTGGCCTTGCAAAGAGCTCAGCTTTCTTCTCTTTTCCATTAAGACAGAAAATTGCCCAAGAAGGCGAATGTGTGGCCAGAGCTGCCTGTGCTGGAGGGGGTTTGGTGTAGGCAGAGGCCAGGAGACTTTTCCCCAACTGGATGTTCTGGGAAGTGGCAGGTGGCCTGAGTGGAGTCTCTTTACTCTGCATATATTAAAATTATTTTTGTAGCCATGTTGCTTGCAAGCTGACTTTAACAAGAAGCAACTTGTCTGAGATACATTTTGTGGGGCCTTCAGAGAGTGAGGTTCTCAGTATTGTCTCTGGTCTCTTCTCACCCCAAACCGTGAGTCCCAGAAAGTGCAGAGGCTGGGACCCTGGCCTACCCACCCCAGAGCTGACGCTGGGCCTGTGCATCCTGCCCTTTCCAGGAGAGGCCAGGGTAGGGGCTGCTCCCCACATGTCTCTGAGGGCCTGGAGCTCAAGCCTGGGGAAGGCACAGGGCTGCAGTCACTGGTGGCCTGTGAGAGTCTCGATTGTGTAAGAGCCAAAAACCAGGAAGGGGAGGGTTCTGGAAATGATGGGCCATCAGCATGTGGACTGTGCTTCTGAACAAAACCAGACCATTTTGTGTAAATCATATCAGACATTTCTTGTACAGTGTGGTTTTTATTCCTGTGATGACTTTTTTTTTTTTAAGTTTTATTTTTTTATCTTTAGAGGGGAAGGGAAGGAGAAAGGAGAGAAATATCAATGTATGGTTGCCTCTTGTGAGTCCCCTGCTGGGAACTGGCCTGCAGCCCAGGCATGTGCCCTGACTGGGAATGAACCGTGATCATGGGGTTTGCAGGCCCGTGCTCAATTCATTGAGCTACACCAGCCAGGGCACTATTCCTGTGACTTCTAATACATGAAAATAAAACTTCCTGAATATGCTAAACATATTACAAGTCACTTCCCTGAGATATTAAGCAGTACTATTTCTGAACATTCTATTTAATTTTCTGATGTTGACAATGACAGAAGAACGTGGGTGTGAGTTTCCTGTTGGCACATGGGACTGGAATTGTGTCCGCCCTTCACATGGGTCCTAAGTGCCAGGAGCTGTTGGGCACACGCTCCTCCCCACCTGGTCCTGTGCTCACATGGATGCTGCGGTGGACCCGAGGGCTCACGGCTGGTTGCAGGCCAGGCCCATCCCAAGGAGAAGGGCCCCCAGCCGAGCGTGCCTGCTGCCTTCCCCGTCTGTCCCTGCCTCTCCTTGTGAGGGAGCAGGTGCAGACATGGAGGCCTAGCCATGTGGCAGTGCAAGGCCACGGGGATGGGGGTGTGCGTGTGCACAGGCACCCCCTTCCCCAGCGGTGTGCCCGTCAAACCATGGGCTGCCACTCAGTAGCATTTGGAAGGGTGTCCATGCCTGTCCTTCAGAAAGGGGTTGGTCCTTGTGCTTTCTGCACTCTGCCCCCAGGGGTCGGGCCGGGAGTCTGGCTCTCGTCGCCTTACTGGTGCAGTCAGCATGCTTTCTGTCCCCTGACATCTGCTGGAATGCTTTGTTTTGAAGCTGGAGATGAGATAGTGGACCTCACCTGTGAGTCGTTGGAGCCCGTGGTCGTTGACCTGACACACAGTGACTCTGTTGTGGTAAGCCCTGAGCGGGGGGGAGAGGGGGCTCAGGTGGTCCCCTGAGCAGGGGGTGATCAGCTCTTCTTGATGGGATCCCTGGCCAGCACCGAGCCCTGAAGGCCGTGTTCACGGTGGAGGTTTGCACTCAGTGACAAGCCCATGACAGAAGATGGTTCAGGGAAGTCCCCTGCGGTGGGTTTGCTGCACGTGTGCCCTTGACCTTTTCTCAGCAGGCACAGAAACCCTGGGGGCAGACTCGGGGGGGCCCTTCTCTCTTCAGTGCCTGACTGTATACCCTGTGCCAGCTGTGCAACCCCTGCCATCTGGGTCGGTCGGGTGCTGGGGCTAATGGGTGCTGGCCTCGAGTGCCTGGCCCTTGGGTGGTACCCAGAATCCAGCGTGCGCCTCCAAGTAGGAGAACAGGGTGCTGGCTCCGCAGCACTGGTGCCTGGAGAAGCTGTCCGGGAGGCTGCAGGTGCCCCCTTCCTGTGGCGCCAGGTCTGCACTTCGGCAGGGACTTAGGCTTGAGAGGAGGCCTGGGCTGGTCTCTTCCGCAACTGGGGGTCTGCTGGCCCATGGACCTGCGTCCTCGGACGGCCTTGCTCTCCCGGCAGCTCTCTAGCGCCTTCCAGGTCCCGCTTGGTGGAGGCGTACAGGGTTAGACCTGACCAGGCTTGAAAACACCTGGCCCTCCTGTCGTGTGTCCATATCTGTTTTGTCCTGTCCCCACCCCTATCATAAAGGAGAAGCAGTGGCCTTTCCTTCAGCTGTTGGGTTGCCCCCGCAGCTGGGACAGGGGCTCAGGTCGCTGGCCCCTACAGAGGGGTGGCAGTTGCCTGGAGATGGGCTGGGACTTACATGAGTTGGAGTGGGCGTGGCTGGCAGTGGTACCTGTCCGGGCCTGGTCAGTGTTCTGTGGCCCATATGTCACACAGCATGGCTGCTAGTTCCTGTGGTGCCCAGGGGTCCTGGAAAGGTCATGAAATTTGGCACCTTGGCTGAAACCTGCAGCCTCCTGGCTAACACTTCAGATGGCACCAGGTTCTTCCTTTCTCCAAGGCCCGGAATGCTGGGTGAAAGAGAGAACAGGCTCTGCTGCCCGGCCCCACTCCCTGCCCGCAGGCGGACAGTGGCTGGCCCTGTTGGGCATGAACCCCCGTCACGACGTCCTGGTGACTAACTGTCTTCAAGCCCAACCCCTGCACTCCAGAGCCAGGGTAGCTTCCAGAACGTGGCTTGGACTGTGTAATCCCTGAGGATTGCCACGTAGTGACCAGCAGAAGGGAAAATGCTCCAGGCTGACTTCCCTTGCAGGCACTGCAGGCCCCCAAAAGACTGTCACTGTTGGGTCCCAGGGTGTGTTTGCCTTTGCTCGTTGCGGGGATCAGTCCTGCTTTCCAAAGAGGCTGCACCAGCGTGGGTTCGCGTCACTGCGGGAGGATCTCACTGCCGCGACCCTTGACTTCCAGCCTGGCTGGTGGGGCCGAGGCCGAGCCCGTGGCGGTTGAAGTCCACCTGCCGACCGAGGTGGGGACTGAACCTCGTGTGTGTGGCTGGGGCCCTTGCTCTTTGGTGAAGTGCCTTTGGAATTGCTGGGGGCTTTTTTGTACATATTGTATGTAGAACTTTGAAAAAATAGCCGAGAAAGTTAAACTGCAACAAAGCATCCGCTTTGTCTTTTTAACAGTGAGGCTTTTTCCTACATATTTTTCCATTTGGTTTTTTCATTGTCCTGTTCTTTAGAAATTTGTTGGTGAGTTCTAAGTGCGAGCCTGCCGCCTGTTATGTGTTGTGCTCAGAGGCTTGCCTTTTCTTTTTCTGGCGAATACAGAGAGGTTTTCAGTTTCAGTGGAGTCGCATACTGATTGTTGGGGGGAATCTCATACTTAGGAGAAACACGTGCCTATGCTCTCCGAGTTGACTGCTTCGCCTTCCTCCCTCGGGTCTGTAACCCACAGGAGCTGGCCTTTGTGTGCAGCTGGGGCCTCGAGTGCTCGCAGGGAAGTCGATGCTCCTTGGGGTGGTTTTGCGAGTCTCCGTAGATTTGTTCCCAGGTCCGTGCCAGTTTAGGTTGCTGTTGAAAAATGGCCTTTTAACGTTTGCTTTTTATCTGAGTGAAAACGGTGACCTCCTCGGCTCATTCCAAATCCGAGAGAAGCTGTGCACAGTCTCACTGTTAATGTTGTAATACCTCAGCTGCGGGGTGTTGGTTTCTTCTTTCATCCTGGGATGTTCCCCTCTGTCTCCCATGTGACTCGGGTCCATCTGGGTGACGTGGGAGCCTCCCGTCTGGTGATGACTTCCTCCCTTTCACTTGTCGGCCTGGGGTCCCGTCAGCTCAGCGTTGCTGTCTCACCGTCCTCTTTCTGTGTCGCCAGGTTCACTTACTCCTGTTTCATGCTGTCATTTTGCCTCCACCTTCACGATTAAGACAGTTGGTCTGTGGTTTTCCTTCTGTGCACATCCTTATGGGGTTGTGGTGTCTTTATAAAGTGGGGTGGGCTCCCCCTTTTCTCTGTTCTCCAGAAGATTTTGTGTTCGTTTATTTTTAAACCAGTACCATTTTTTGGATGCCTTTTTATTTTAAAACGTCGAGTTTGTTGTTTTCGGTGGGAAGATTGCAAGAAGTACTAGGCTGCCATTGCTTGGAACTGTCTCGTGGGTCTCCTTTCTGGCCTGTGTCCCGGGCACCTGCCGTGTGCCCGCGTCTGCACCAGCTGGCCTGGTGCAGAGTGGGAAGGGACTGGTTCCTCTTAGGAAACCGGGCTGTTGACAGGGAAGATATCGGACATGGGATTTGCTTGCGCTATTTTCCCTCAGTGAATTCCAAAATGTTGTTGGTTGGCAGTCAGTCTGGTGTTCCTGGACCCTCATCTGTTTCCGCGGGGCGTTCCAGTGAGGGTAGCTCCCGCTGTGTCCATGCCCCGCCTGCCTGCTCATTTATGTGACCGATGAAGAGGTCTGCCTGACCACAGCGCCCACAGGCGGGGACAGAGCCCCGCCTGTCTCTGTCTAGGAGCAGTGACAGGCAGGGTGAGGGGAGCACCCAGTGACTGTGACAGCGAAACGCCCTTCAGAGGCAGTGTAGTCGCAGCCGGAGAGGGTCAGGGAGGCAGCAGGTATGGGCTCGGACGGGCGTGTCCTGACAGGCCCCACTGCTCTGCTGGTGGGGCCTGGGAGGCGGCCACAAGCTGTTCTGCAGTGTCTGTCATTGCAGGCTGTGTGACTGCGGGGTCACTTCAAGCAAGCAGCCCTCTGCAATCTGATTTGGGAAGTACCCTTGGAAATGTCGGGGGTCAGCAGGTGCCAGTGTCTCCAGTGGCTCCTGCTGCTCAGCTCTGTCCTGCTGGTTGCTGCAGGGCCTGCTGCATCCCCAGGGGCCCCTGGAAAGCCAGGCGTCTGTCTGTAGGACAAGGGCTCGTCCTCTCACCGTGCAGCCGCTGCTGCTGTACCTGTCAGCGCCGGCCCACGCCGTGAGGCTCCCCTGTGCTTCAGAGCCCTGAGCGGACTGGCCTAGAGTCGTTGTGCTGGGGCAGCTGCAACACCGGGCGCCCCCTGCGTCTGACTGACCGCTTGGCCTGGGTTGGGTCCCGGGCCAAGAGAGAGGGGCTCCAGGCCAGCTCGATACCCTTCTGACTTTGCAGCCCAGTCAGGGGCTGCCGAGCGGCTGTCGTCTGTTTTGGCATTGGTGTCTTCATACCCTCCCAGGCACGAGCGGGGAGGCTGCAGGTTTGTGCCGCCCCTGCTCACCGCTACGCTCCTGCCTGCAGGCCCGACCCTCCTGCCAGCTGAGCACCATGCTGCCTGCGGGGCCACAGCCCAGAGCCGGGCGTCCCTGAGCCCTGTGGTCACAGCACTGCCAGTGGCCATAGGGAGGGGGTGGCATGGCCGGGCCTAGGCACCATTCTTTTCTGCTCTCTTCTTTGTGCTGTCCTGTTAAAGGTGGGGATAGCCCGTCATCCCCAGTGAGGGGGGCCCTCCAGTCACTGCGTGTGGAGCACTAGCGTGTGCCAGGTCTGTGGGGACCAGTCCCTGCACGCTGCAGGAGCTGGTGGTGCACCCCCCTTCTCTGTGCTCCCACCTGGCCCTGCCCCTGCCCCTGCCCCGTCAGCCTGTCTCCCAGGCCTCACACGGACAGTGCCTCTTGCCACCCATGCTTGTCTCCTAGTAAACATGACCCTGATGGCAAGGTTGGCTGTCCCCCAACCTTGTGACAGTTTCATTGTCACACTCAGCAGCCTCCTAGGAACAAGCGCCTTCAGTAGCCCCACATGTGGGGCTTCATGCTGCCGCTTCCTGGGACAGCCAATTGTGCCCGTCAGGGTTACACCAAGTCCACTCTAGTTGTTCCGAAGCAGAATTGGGTGTTATCTGTGGCAGCAGGCACTTCATGTGAAAAGGTGGGGGAGTAACCCCCGTTGTCTTGGCCTTGACCCAGTGTGGGGGCTGCTGGCCCAGGTCAGCTGAGGAGAGGGCAGTTGGCTTTCCCAAGGGACCAGGCCCACAACATGCTGAGAACATGTCTACAGTGGGTCCCAAAGACACAAGGCTGCAAATTTGAGAGAGCTGTGACCTGGTTGGAAACCAGTGTAGCAGAATAGGTTTGGGTGGAAGTTCTGTGAGCTTCCGGGGTGCAGAACTGTACCCACCTCAGTGCTGCAGGCCGCTCTCAGCCAGCCCTGCACACCTTCTCTGTGCTGGCTGTTCTCACTACCGTCTGAGCATGGCACCCCTCCGCCCTCTCGGTGCCCCGTCCTTGGTGGTGGCCACGGGCAGTCAGGTTCTTGCCGTTGGCAACTGTGGAGCTGGTCCTGGGCTCCGTGTGCCTGGTGCCCTGGGGTCTGGGCCTTGTCTCCCTTCGTCGTCACAGCAGCGCAGTGGGTAGGGGGCCGTGGGGACTCTGTCCTCAGCAGAGGACGCTGGCGGCTCCCGAGGGTGCATGGGCATCCCTGGTCATGTGGCAGCAGCCCCTTGGCTCCCAGGGGGTGTTGCATGTGAAATAAGTGCTTTGTCATTTCTGTGTCCAAAGGATGCAGCACGTTTTACATCAGACTGATTCTGTCTTGTCTTCTCCTTTTTAAAAGATCGTTGACGGTGAGTGGTCTCCCTCTTTCATGGGTTTGGATGGACAGCTGGCATGCGGTAGGTTGTGAGAAGGCTAGGTGGGAGAGTTCCCGTGATGATGGGTGGTCAGGCCAGCCGCTGGTCCTGTGCCTGTGGAGGAATGCAGTCCTGGCATCTGCTCTCCTCAGGGATGGACTTCTCCTGGCAAGGCGAGGGGAGCCTCTTTGGGGCTGGGCAGGACCTCCTGGGGACGGGGTGGCTGGGCATGGCAGCCAGTCTCTCTGCAGTCTGGGATTGGCCTATCCACGGCAGAAAAGATGGTGGTGTGGGTGGTGGGCCGAGGAGACCCCTGTCCTGAGCTCAGACTCACGTCTCAGAAAGGAGGCGGCCGCGGAGGACTGCCAGGCGGCCGCGCCAGGACCACACTGACAGTTGTGTGGTGAGCAGTGACGATGAGGAGCTCTCCAGGGACAGAGACGTGTATGTGACTACGCACACTCCCAGAAACACCAGGGAAGAGACGTCTCCGGGACTCAGGTATCTTCGTGCCCACCACCCTGTTGCCACCGTTCTCGCTGGGGGCATGCTCCCTCTCTGGGAAGCCTCTGGCCACCAGGGACTTCCTTGGTCCTTGGTGTGGGGTCCCCTCCCTCCTCTGTTTCCTGGGGGTTGGGGCAGGGAGTTAGATTCGCTGGGCCTTTCGCCAGTGCTGTGAGCCTGGGCCCTAGGAGGGATTGTTGAGGTCTCTGCCCTGCAGCTGTCGGTGCTGTGACCAGGGGGTGCTAGGTAACCCTGGGATGGGCCAGACACGGCAGCTTAGGTGTCTGCACCTTCTGTTGTCCCCCTGTCCTCGCAACCCCGCTGATCCCCATGGGGTAGCAGGCTTTCCTGTGAGTCCCCGAGAACCTGGGCCAAGGCAGGCTCGGGATGCTCTTGAAGGGGACTGGCCACACACACAGTGGCCCCTCGAGGGCGCAAACGGGAGTCTGTGTGTGCTGTGCACTGACAGGAACACTGTGTTCTAGGCCCTCCGGCACCATCAGCTGCCCCATCTGCATGGACGGGTACTCAGAGGTAAGCAGGCCTGGCGGCGGCCTTCCTGCTCTGTGGGGCGGACAGATGAGCGAGGGCCCTCTCGTTAGGTGGGGCCTGACGCTGCTTGTCCAGTCTCGCCCCCGCTGGTGCGTGGCTTGCCCTGCTTCTGTGGGGAGGGAGAGCGCACTAGCTTCGAGGCCCTGTGGCCTTCCCTCTGGCGCCCGTGTTCCCTGTCCTGGCCCAGCAGAACCTCCCCATGTTCTTCGTGGCCAGAGCCCCACAGCACCGTGACTTCTCTAGGCCTGCTGGTTCAGGGGACCGGGAACCCTTGGTCCTGCAGACCATCACTTGCCACCACAGGGCTGGCGCCAGTGGGACTCCGGGGCAGCTGCGGCCCAGGGATGGGCACACGTGAGGGCTATTGCTTTTGCTGTTCCCTAGATTGTGCAGAACGGACGTGTCATTGTTTCCACGGAGTGCGGCCACGTCTTCTGCAGCCAGTGCCTCCGAGACTCCCTCAAGAACGCCAACACTTGCCCGACCTGCAGGAAGAAGATGAACCACAAACGCTACCACCCCATTTACATATGAGGTATGGGGGACCGCCAGGAGGAGGGACAGACAGTGACAGCCGGCAGGACCGCCCTGTGGCCTTCCGTAGGGTATTTGCCTCCAATCTCCTGAGCTCACAACGACTGTCTCACAACCAGTGTCTGCCACATAGACTGCTTTTTCGTCTCCGGCCCTCCGAGAGCCTCTCGTTACCCCCAGCTTGATGCCGGGGAGCTTGGTCTGCGTCTCTCTGCTCCTTGGGCGCCTGGTCCCTGGGCACCTGGGAGGTGAGACCAGGGTTCGAGCCTTTTTCTGGAACCTGCGCATTCGCCAAGACGTCTCCCCTGTCCTGACAGTTTGCCCAGCTCCCTCCTGGCAGTGTCTTCAAGGAGCTGGCCCCAGTTGGAGCCGGAGCAGGTCCACACAGCTCTCACGGGCACGCTACCTCGTCCCAGGCATCTGCCCGACACAGTGACCAAGCCAGACACAGTCCCGGAAGCACCAACCTCGGGACTTTTCTTCCCAAGAGTCATTGACTGTGACTCTGCCGACACCTTAGCAGTGACGCGCAGGGACTTCTGCATACAGAGAGCCCCTGCAGGGCCACCCCTGACCCTAAGGAAGAAATGTGCAATAATGCCGTCCACCCACAGCCCGGGGGGGGAGGGGCAGTGCTGTCAGGGTCCCTTGGACGGCGGTGCCTGGGGCCCAGTGCCTGCCCCACCCTGCCCTGTCACCGCCTGCTCTCAGGAACTGGCCGGGCCCGGAGTCCTCCGCCTGGCACCGGCCCTGCAAGGTAAACAGGCCTGGCCTGTGGTCCGGCGGACTCTCCTCTCTGATAAAATCTGTCCTCTGTGTGCCACGTGCCCTCTGGTCCTCAGCTCCCGCTGCCCAGCGTCTCCTCGAGCACGGACACTGGGAGACGGTGGCAGTGTTTGTGGCCTTATCAGCCCACGTCCGCGCTGTCACCCCGGCTGCAGCTGCCCCTGGTGTCAGAGGGCCTGGCCCATATGCCTGGCTGGGCCTTCCTGGGCCTTCTCACCCCCAACGTTCATTCCAGAATTTGCTCCTCTGGCCAATTGGGCTTTGACCCCCTTGGGCTTGTGACTGCTCCGTAGGTTTTGGTTGACAGCGCTCAGCGGCCTCCCCTCCCCAGGGGCCCAGCCAGCCCCGTCTGCTCACCTCCACAGGCATGTGGGAGCCTCGGCTCCTCTGGGTGGCTGCGCTGCCCCTATCGGCCACGGTTTGGGGGGCGATGGCGGGGGGCCTGTGGTGCCAGCCTGCCTCCACCTCCGCACCCCTCCTCAGGCCTCAAGCCACGTGGCAGCCTTGGCGCTCAGCACCTTCACAGTGGGGGCCCCAGCGTCGCAGCATTGACGGCCTTTGGCCTCCCTCTGACGGAGCAGGGCGGGCACAGTTCACTTTAAACGGGGCTGAAGGAATGTCCCTCTTCTGTGAAAAGTTCATTCTTCATTACGACTGTTGAGCTGTTTGGCTCACCTCCAAGTCAGTGGGAGTGCAAGGAGTAGGGAGGGCCGGCCTGCGTGTCCCGCCGGGCACTCTGCCGCCCTCCAACTGACCACCTTCCTCCTGGGCTTCGTGGGAACACTCTTGTCACGTTCTGACAGCACCCAGACTTCAGGAGCCAGCATGACCACGCGGCCAAAATCTCTCGTTTTATGTTTAAGGACAGATGGTTGATCATGGAAGTTGTATTTCTTCATAGTACATTAAATTGGGGGAAAGATACGTGGTTTCTACTCTCCAGAAACTGCAAAATAGGAAAAGTTGGTAAGAACCCCCCACCCCCACCCCCACCCCAGTGTACATACTACGACTCTTTGTTACGTTTAAACTTTATCCGCGATGTCGGTCTGTTTTGGATCCTCTGCTAGTGGTACAGATGGAAATAAAACCAGTAATTTGAAACAGTTTTTTTGTGCACTCAGTTGCTGCTTGGGCTCATTTCTCTCCCCTTTTGCTCAAGGGTCAAAGGGGTGTGATTGCTGTTGGCCGCACGTGCGTGTGCGGGGCAGCCGCTTGACCGGCTGCCCACCCAGGGCCAGCGGGCCGTTCCTGAGCGATCGTTCCTGAGCGATCGGGACAGAGCCGCAGCCCAACCCTTGGACTCCCTCATTGAGCAGGCGCTTCAGCCCAGGAAGCAGGGTTGGGGCTTGCCGCTTGATTGGCCCAGTGTGGTGCAGTGCGGCCCCCCGCCGCCCCCAGACACAGAGATTGTCCCCCACGTGGGCCTGGTGCCCCGGAGTGTGTGGTGTACCGAGCAGTGGCCCAGGTGGGCAGTGTCACCGTGACTGACAGGCCAGGGACTCGGTGAGGGCAGAGCTTACCCTGGGGCTCCGTCGGAGATGGTCAGAGATGAAATGCAGGTCAGTGCTTGGCGAACGTGTGACGTGCTGCTGGGACTGGGCCCGGCTGTGGCAGGTAGCGAGAGACACGGTCACGTTGCTGCCCTGGGTGCTCGTTCACCGAAGGGTCGTCTGTGAGCAGGGCTGACCTGTGCTCAGGGTTCGAAGGGTTAGGGTGAGGGAAAGGAGGGGCCAAGTGCTGGGAGACCTAGGAGGAGGCCCTCTGACCAGATGCTCCCTGGGGACCCTTAGCCCTGCTTCTGAAGCCTGGCGCCGGGGCCCTCTATGCTAGGCCAGCCCACGAGAGGTGCGCCCAGGAGAAACCAGGAGCTGCAGATCCACAGGCTGGCACTGACTGGGGCCCCCAAGGTTGGCGAGGAAGGACTTACCTAGGTTCCTTTTTTGAAATTTTTTGACTTAAACGGTGTCTTTCTTAACTAAAGTGAATGCTGTTGCCATAAAGAAAGTTGGGTTTTGCCCTGGCTGGGAAGCTCAGTTGGTGGGAGTGTCGTCCCACCGCACCACGGCTGTGATCCCCAGTTAGGGTGCAGGCGGGAACCGACCCACAAATGAGTGTGTCAACAGTGGAACTAGAAATGGATGCCTTTTCTCTCCCTTCCTTTTCCTAAAACTAGTAAGTTTAAGAACAGTCTTTTTAAAGAATGTCAGGTTTTGCATATAGTGTATCCAGTGTTTGTGCCCAATTCTCATTCTGACAAGAACCTAGGTTCTGTTGGGAGCATCTGAGCTGTTGCTCTGATATGTCTGTTGTCGGCGTTGACTCAAATAAACTCGTAAAAATCCTTCAGGAAAAGAAAGAACATAGGTTCTGTTCTCCACACTGACCTGACCGCCGCCACATCTGTCACCTGCAGTGGTCTGGCTTTCTTCTCTAATTCTCTGTCCATTCTTTGTCTTACTGAACTGCTGTTGCCTCCAAGACATTAATATGCAAAACGCTGCGGGCAGAGGCCTGCACGTTTCTGCATTTTCACCAAGAAACAGGTTTACCGTGGGTTCTTGTAACACGAGTGTCAAGCATGGGCGCTTCCTTGTTAGGGGGTTGTGTGCTTCTGTTTTGTTACAAATGGACGTTCAACCTTGTAAGTTCTTTATCTGCCACTCTTGAGACATCACAGGATTCCCCCCCCCACTGTTAAAAAAGATTTTATTTATTTATTTTTAGAGAGAAGGGAAAGGAAGAAAGAGAGGGAGCGAAACATCAATGCGAAGCTGCCTCCTGCACTCCCCCCACCAGGGACCTGGCCCTCAACCCGGGGAATGTGCTCTGACCAGGAACTGAACCAGCGACACCCCCCACCCCGGTTTGCAGCCCGAGCTCAATCCACTGAGCTGCACCAGCCAGGGCAGGATTTCCCCCTTTTAATCAGTTGTTACAGCGTTTTACATTATTGGGTGTGTGTGTCAGCCTTGCATTTCTTGGATAGATCCAGCTTGTTCGTGATGTTTTGTCTGTAAATTGATTATTTTGTTTTGCTGTTATTTGGTTGATGGTTTTTTAAAGTCTGTGTTTATGAGTAATAGTAACATCATTTTCTTACACTGTCAGGTTTCGGTTTCAAGGTGAGGCTTGTTCATTCAGTGACACTGAGGAGTCTTCTCTCCAGACCTCAGAGTCACATTTTTTGTGCCTTGATGTTTAGTGGAGGCCAGCAGTAAGACCTCCGGGATGCTGTTTCCATTCAGGAAAGACTTAACAGTGCTGATTGGATTTTTTAGAAAATTAGAACTATTTACATTTTTTAAACTCAGGTTTGTTAGGCTACGGTTTCTGGGAACACACACATTTCATCTCATTGCAAGTTTTTGGTATGAAGTAGTTAATATAGAGTTGATTTCTGCAGCATCTTTTTTTAAAGATTTTATTTATTTATTTTTAGAGGGAGGGGAAGGAGGGAGAAAGAGGGAGAGAAACATCAGTGTGTGGTTGCCTCTCATGTGGCTCCCACTGGGGACTGGCCTGCAACCCAGGCATGTGCCCTGGCTGGGAATCGAACTGACAACCCTTATGGTTCGCAGCCTGCGCTCCGTCCACTGAGCTACACCAGCCAAGGCTCTCTGCAGCATCTTTTTATCACTAATGTTACTTTATGCCTTCTCTTTTAATCAGGTTTGTTAGAAGTGTGTCCATTTCGTGTTCTGTACACATTACGTTCAGCATCTGGAGTCTGGGGTTCATGTATGAGGTCTTCGTTGCTGGGGTCTCTCACTCATGACGACTTCCTTCTTTGGGTGTTTAGGAACTTTTTTCTCCTTACTGTGAGTCCACGTAACTTGGTACACTCTCTGAAAATTCTTCGAGACCTGGATTGAAGGTGGGTTCCTCCAGAAGATACTCGCCTTTGCTTTTAAGTGTTTAAGGTTGTTACCAACTCAAAGCCGATAGAATCGCTTACTTAGCTTTTATACTGGGAAGTACCGCGCACAGACACGCAGCTCACTCGGTTACCTCAGAAGCGCAGCGTTTTGGGTCACCCTAAAGCAGGGCCCTGCGACAGCCCGCTGTGACGAGAAACAGCACTGCCAGCACCTCGGGAGCCCCTCCTCACTCCTGTGGGTACGCTCCGCTTCTCCCCGAAGGTGATCGCTAATCTGACTTGTATGGAAATAGCTCCTACTATAAGTAGAGTTTAATTAGCAGAACATAGAGTCTGAATGACATAATTTAATTTGGGCTGTTCTTTGGACTTTAAATGGGTAGGATCATTGAATGTGTCTATTTTGGAGAGAAGTGGCTTTTGCTGAATGTTTGTGAGATTGGTTCACGTTGCATGACTTGCCCATCTTTCTTGCTGTGTAGCATTCAGAAGAGCGTGCTTTGGTTAGTCCATTCTTTCAGTTAAGTTGCTGGCTGTTAACAGCCAGCAGAAGACCCTGTGTGTGTCTCTTCTGGTGCAGTTTTGCTCACATGGCTGGAGGGCATGACTGGGGTGCAGGGTCTGAACATTCAGGGAAACTAAAAAAACACGTGGACATTAACACACTTTTAAACACACAATGGATCAAGGAAGAAATCACAAAGGAAATCACCTTGAGAAGAAAGAAAATGAGGACATACCTAAATGAATGGATGCAAGAAGTCAGAGCCTGGGTTACTGTAGTCGAAGAGATCTACAGTGACATAGATTGAGTCGGTCTTGTGGTTGTGCACCTTAAGGAACTAAGAAGAGCAAACCAGACCCAGAGCTGGCAGAAAAACAAACAATAATAAAGAGTAAAACGGGTAAATGAAACAGAATACACAACTATTTTAGAGACAAGTAAGGACAAGTGATCAACAAAATGGACAAACCTTTAGCTAAACTGACCAAGAATGAGAGGGAAGAGTCGTGTCACTGGGGTGGCTTGGGTGGGCGCTGCCCCGTACACCGCATGGTCACTGGTTCAGCTCCTGGTCTGGGCACATGCTGGGGTTACGGGTCCAGTCCCTGACTGGGGGCGTCTGAGAGGCAACCAATCCGTGTTGCTCTCACACATCGGTGTTTCTCCTTCCCCCTTGCCCTCTCTAGAAGTAAGTAAAACCTTCCAAGTCAGCAATGAAAGAGGCCGTGACTGAGCTTTACAGGTAAGAAGACTGCTGTGAATGCCTCCCTAGCTGTTCGCCCACCGATTCGATAAACCCAGGTGAGATGGGCAAACTCCCAAACCGGAGTCCAGAACAGGGAAGGGGCAGACCTTTAAGAAGTGACATTCAAACAGCATTCAAGACCCCGTCAGCACCACCCAACAGGCAAGGATCAGGTGGCCTCAGGGGAGCAGGAGGACACTTCCTGGCTCACTCGGTGAGGTCAGTATCTTCCTGACCCCAAAGCCACGTGAAGTCAGCTACAGGAAAAGGGCTTTGCAGAGTAATCCCTCTCGTGAACGCTGACACAGAAGTCCTCGGTGCAGCGCTGGTCCCCAAATTCAGCAGCCCCCTGGAAGGACTGCGCTCCATCCAGGGTTTCTCCCGGGAGTGCAAGAGTGCCCCACCTCTGGGAAGCGGTGCAGTACAACCCATAAGATCATCTTGCCAGGTGCAGAAAAAGCATTTGACAAAACTCTACAGCATTTCGTGGTAAAAACACTGAACAGACCAGGAAGGACGTCACAAAGGCCGCGTAGGGGTAGCGGTAGCCAGCGGGTTCAGTGGCGGAAGAAGGAAAGCTGTTCCCCTAAGACAGGAGCAGGACGAGGGTGCCTGCCCACGGTTAGTTACCACCTCTACTCACCCTCGTTCATCTGGGATTTTAACCAGAGAAGTGATGCAAGAAGAAGAGGGGGCATCCAAATGTAAAAGGAAAGAGAGTGCATGTTTGTAGAAGACATGATCTTGTAAGTAAAAACCGTCGAGAATCCACAAACATACATAACGACTGTTAGAGCTTGCAAGTTCAGCCAAGTCGCAGGATCCAAACTCACAAACTACACTATCAACGAGTAACTGGAAAAGGAAATTAAGGGAAAATTTCATGTTCAATAATGAAATTCCAATTCCATTATTCTTGAAACAATAATAAACAGGAATAAAGTTAACCAAGTAGGTACAAAATTTGTGCTCTGACACATGGTGAGAGAAACATTGCTAAAGAATATCGCTGAGAGAAACAAACCTAAATAAGTACAAGACGCCCCATATTTGTGAGTGGGAAGACAATGCTGTTGAAAAGATAGAGGTTCAACGCGATCCCTACGGAGCCCCAGTGGCAGTGTTTACAGAAACAGCAAACCCGCCCGCAACTTCGGAGTTGCAGGGACCAGGGTAGCTGAAGCAGTCTTGAAAAGAACCAAGTTGGAAGACGCGCTTCCTGGCTTTGAAACTTCTTGCAGAGGTGCAGAAATCAAAGCAGCGTGGGGGCAGCCAGGGGACAGGCCTTCAGACCAAGGGAACGAGGGCACGGTCCAGGGTTACACCCTCTCCGTGGCCAAATGATTTCTGAGAAGGTTTTAAAACACTCCGTGGAGAGAGAGAGGTCTCTTCACCAAGCGGTGCTTGGAGAATTGGATCCTCACAAGTATAAGAATGAAGCTGGGTCTTTAAACCATATGCAAAAATTAACACAAAATGGATCAAACGCCTAGATTTAAGAGTTAAAACTATAAAATTCTTAGAAGAAAACAGGCAATTATCCTTGACCTTGGATGTAACAGTGTTTTCTTAAATATGACACTAAAAACAAGCAAAAAAGAAAAGTTAAATTCGACCTCATTGCAATGAAAAATTTGGGCACCCAAGGTCACTGTCAAGACCGGGAGAAGACAACCCACAGAAGAGGAGACAATACTTGCAAGCTCCCTCCCTCTGATAAGGGACTAGTAACCAATATATAATGTACCTCTAAAGTTCAACAAGAACAAAGCCATCACACCTCAATTTAAAACTTGGCAAAGGACTGAAATAGACACTCCTCCAAAGAAGATATACAAGTGGCCAATGGGCGCAGGAAAGGAACTCGGCCTCATTAGTCCTGAGTGCAAATCAGGACCACAAAGAGGTGCCTCTTCACACACGTTAGGAAGGCTGAACCGAAAGCACAGACAGTCGGCCTCGGCAGGGACGCCAGGGACGCTCAGGAGCTGCAACCCTCGTGCACTGGCAGCATGGGAAGAAAATGGTGGGGACGCCCCGGAAGGCAGCTTGGTGCTTCCTCGGAAAGTTAAGTATGGAGCTACCACACGATCCAGTAAATTCCCCTCGGGGCGTGGTCTCCAAAGAACCGCAAGTGGGAACTCAAACAGGTAGTCTCACCCCACTGCTCACGGCGGCGACATGATTCACAATAGCCAGAAGGTACAACCCGCCCAGATGTGTGCGGGTGCGTGAATGGAGAAAGACGTGCTATGTAGGATGGAGAGTGTAAGGTTCAACTTTAAAAGAGGACGAAATTGTGATACACACAACCTGGGGGAAGCTTGATAACATGGGGCTGAGTGAAATGTTTTACTTAGACACAATGCAGGGCGCAGCAGAAAGCCTGCTTGAGTGTGTTTAGGAGGGTGATCATAGCAGAGTAATAACTTGTAGTTTTAAGTTGAACATTGCACCTAAAACGTCATGTGGTGTGCTTGAGTGTGACAGTGTTGTGTTACAGAATGACATGCTTGCGATTTTGCAGTGAGTTTATAATTAAAAATGGGGGCGTTATTTGTGCCGGACCCTGTAGCACAAACACTGTACGGTCCCACATGTGGGAGACACGTAGAAGGGCAAACCCACGGAGACAGGCAGTAGCGTGGAGGTTCCTCGGGGCCGTGGGGGAGAGCGCGGGTGGCGGTGTTGAATGGGGACAGAGTTTCTGTTTGGGATGATGAAGTGTCCTGGTAGTGGAGAGTGGTGACTGACGGTGGTACAACGTGGTGAATGTAGCTAGTGTCATTTAATTGTACACCTGAAATGGATGAAAATGGGCCCTGGCTGGTGGGGCTCAGTGGACTGAGAGCCAGACTGCAATGCAGAGAGTCGCTGGTTCGATTCCCAGTCAGGACACATGCCTCAGTTGCAGGCCAAGTTCCTTGGTTCAGGGAACGTGAGAGGCAGCCACACACTGATGTTTCTCTCCCTCTCTTTCTCCCTCCCTTCCCCTCTGTCTACACATAAAGAAATAAAATTCTTTTAAAACAAGACTTGAAAAATGGTAAATTTTGTATTATATGTTTTACCACAGTCTAAATGGAAAAGGACAATAGTATTGTGTTATTTATTATCTATACATAATATGTATAAAATTTCATATATAAAATTCAAGACGTATTCCATTTACATATATTTAGTCTTTATGCCTTTCTTTACTTCTATCTGGAATAATTTTTCTTTTGCCCAAAGAACTTTATTTACTATTTATTGATATTTAGAAAGAGGGGAAGGGGAGAGAGGGAGAGGAACATCAATGTGGTTAATTTTAGTTATTTTTCAGTTCTAGTAAATTTTCTTTTTTAAGTTCATCTTCAGAGAGAGAAAAGAAGGGAGAAAGAGAGGGGAAGAAATGTGGACATGTGAGAGATACATCGACGGGGGCTTTTCCCACACCCGCTGCTGGGGACCCAGCCCCCAACCCAGGCTTGCGTCCTGACTGGGAATCAACTGGCGACCCTTTGATTTGCTGGCTGGCCCTCAGTCCACTGTGCCACACCAGCTAGGACTCAAGTAAATTTTCTTTCTTCTTTATATTAAATATATTTTATTGATTATGCTATTACCATTGTCACATTTCCCCCCCTCTTTAATTCCCCTCTGCCCTGAATACCCCCCCCCCCACCGCCCGTTTAGCTCATGTCCATGGGTCTTACATATTAGTTCTTTGGCGTTTCCATTTCCTACACTATTCTTACCCTCCCCCTGTCTATTTTCTACCTACCATTTATGCTACTTGTTCTCTGTACCTTTTCCCCTTGTCTCCCCCCTCACTCCCGTCAAGTAAATTTTCTTATAGATCTTAATTTTCAGGTGAAATTCTCTGTACTTGCATCTCTATTTACACTTTTCCTGTTTCTTGAACAGTCTTTGCCTACTACAAGTGTGACTCACCTATGGGTTTGTTTTTGTCATCTGTGGGTTTTTTTATTTTCAGTCAAAAGGCCCTGTGCCTTGATACACCTAGAAATTTTTTTATTATTTCTTTTAGTTTAACTCTTGTTCAAGTACAGTTTTCTTTCTTGTATTCCCAGCCCTGCCCCTGCCAAGAAATTTTTAATGAAAGGCGGAACTTGTGGGTAAAAAATTGGAGCAGCCATAGGCACTATCCGCCAACGCTGGGCAAATAACGCAGGGGGCCGTCCCCACCACCCCAACAGGTGTGAGCTGTGCGCGGCTGCGCTGCCCCGCGGAGAGGCCCAACGGTGGTTCCCTCCGCCTGTAGGGTCCCGCTAAGGGCTTCCCGCGGAGCTGCAGAGCGCCTCCCGCTGGTTAGTCCTGGTCTGTAGCCCTCGCCATCTCAGCCCCATAAAACTGCTGGCACCTCCACTCTGCTTTCCAGGGTTTTTCCAGTTCCCCGCCTGCCGTGTGAGAGAATTTGGCAGGGACCCGCGGGAGAGACTGTCAGACTCAGTGACTCATCCCCATCTCGCTCGGGAGCCCAGCTCCGGACCAACGTCTCCACTGCTTTGTCTCTAGCCCCAGACCTCACTCCCCAGCCCCGGCCCCGGGACTGGGAGGCCCCCTGGAAACTGGAGCCCTTGGTTGTCTCTCACAGCTCTCAGCTTCCTTAGCTCATTTCTCATAATCCAGATGGGTAGCTGTTGCCCTGAGGTCAGTGACCATGTGGCCATCAAGACACCGCACCATCCCCCTGTCAGGTTGCTGTGCCCGCCGTTTATCTGTCCTTGCAGCTCAGTTTCGGGTGTCAAGTGACCTCACATGTCACCTATTATTTTTCCTCACAGCACTCCCTTGTCCTATTCCAATCTGGCCTGGTTCTTCCTTCAGTTCATTTTTTAAAATTTAATCTCTAATTGTATTTTTGCATTATTATTCAGCCCTCTTATAAACCCTCCCCCATCAGTTCTTGTGTTTTTAATTTAAAAAATATTTTTTCTCCCTTTTCTCTCCTGTTCTATGTCATTTTGTTCTACTCTCTGGATAATTCCCTTTTGTTTTGCAACCCTTCTGTTGGGTTTCTTTTACAACTTCGGCTATATTTTATTTTTTATACTCACCCGAGGACATGTTTATTGATTTCAGAGGAGGAAGGGAGAGAGAGGGGCAGAGAAACATCAATGTGAGAGAGAAACACCGATCGGTTGGTTGCCCCTTGTAGGTGCCCCAACTGGGGACTGAACCTGCAACTCAGCTGTGTGCCCTTATCAATAAAACTTCACTTTTACAGAAATATCCAACATATGCCACCTCTTCCTGCCAGTTGGTTCCAAGAGCCCTCCAGGGTCACCAGGGCGTCTGAGTGGCCACCTCCAGGCCAGGACCCTCTCAGGCCCAGGGCCGCACCTCCCAGGACACTTGCCCTCCTGCCAGTCTGGGCTCTTCTCAGAGCGAACAGTCTTTTCAGCCTCGCCCTGCGGTCCTGCATTCTCCCTTGTGAGGGCTACTTCTGTGTCAGGCTGACTGGGCCCTAGGGCACCTGGACACCGAGTCAGACTTCCTAGATGTGTCAGTGACGGTGTTTCTGGATGAGGTTAACCTTTGCATCAACAGACTTGGAACAGCAGATGGCGCTCCTCTGTGTGGGTGGGCCTCACCCCATCAGTTGAAGGCCTTATTGAACAGAGGGGCCCGAATAGAAAAGAGGGAGCTCCCAGCCTCAGTGCTCCTGAACTGCAGATAGCCCCTTGTGTCCATCTCCCACCTCTGGACTCAAACTGGCACATCAGCTCTTCCTGGGTCTCGAAGCTGGCGGGTTTGGGCTGGACCCACACCGTTGGCTCCCTGAGTCTCTAGCTTGCCAACAGCAAGTATTCGGACTTGTCAGGCTCCATGACTGTGGGAGCCAGTGCCTTACAATGATTCGGTCTCCGTCACAACCTCTCCTTCCATATGCGTGTATCACCGGGGTTGTATTTCTCAAGAATACTGACCTCCAGCGGGTTGAAATCATCTTAGGGGAAGAAATGAACCTTAGACATTACAATGGTTTGTAACCTCCAAAGTTCAATGGCACCAGATGAACTCTTATTTAGTACTTTTTTCCATCTGAATTTCTTAGTGTTCCTTAGGGGGAGATAGTGGAAAACAAAGGCTGAGAACCACTGCTTTCTGGCTTTGCTTCACCTGTCTCCCAGGGATACTGTCCCCAACGCCTACGAGGCTGTCCCGAGTGTCCTGGCCACCAAGTTTGCCTCTCTGACATCCATTCTTTTTTTTTTTTTAAGATTTTATTTATTTATTTTTAGAGGGGAAGGGAAGGAGAGAGGGAGAGAGAATGTCAATGTATGGTTGCTTCTCATGGGTCCCGTGCTGGGAACTGGCCTGCATCCCAGGCGTGTGCCCTGACTGGGAATCGAACCGGGATCGTGAGGTTCGCAGGCCCACACTCAATCCACTGAGCTACACTAGCCAGGGCCTGACATCCATTCTTGACCCAACAGCCAGAGTTCTTTAAAAAATGTACATCCAATAAAAAAAGTTGCTATCAGATACCATAAAACACTGAGGAACTTAAAAATATAGATGCGCTTCCTGCCATGACACACCCTGTTCAAAACCCTCCACAGCTCCAGGCTGCATTCAAAACAAACCCGCCACCTGGTGGGAGCCGGGCTTTTGCCACTTCTCCCTTGCTCCAGCCCTGGTGGCTTGCGTTGGGGCCTGGGACAGGCTGAGCTCCTCCCTGCTCCAGGTTTCGCCTCACTAGAAGTCTTTTGCTTGAGAGTGACTGGCGCTGGCTCAGCTCACCTCCCCAGGCAGTCTTCCCCTGTCCCCAGAGGGACTCTTAACTGTATCACACTTGAGCCACTTCTGCCTTGTAACCTGGGCTCTGCTGTTGATTATTGGGGTAACTTTGGGCAAATCCCTTAACATATATGAACTTCAGTTTCTCACCCATAAACGGGCCAGTGGTGCTCATCCTGAGTAGTTGTGTCGATCAGATGAAGGGCTATAGCTGCAGGCAGGGTGGCTGGTGTATGGTGGCTTGACAAACGGTCACTCATACGTCATTCATTCACCCAGCAAATACTGGATTGGTGTATGCCCAGTCCTTGCTTGGCAGGAGCTGGGGTTCCCAGGTGCAGGAGGCATGGCCTCCTCCCCTTGTCCCCTGAGACTTCTCTTCTCTAGGGATATGGCTGAACACCCAGAACCCCAATCCCATGTCCAGGTACTATGACAAGGGACATCTTGGGGGCTGTGGGAGCAGGGACTGTCTGACCTAGCCTGTGGGGTGGGGGACAGTCCAAGACATCGTTCACCTAGGGGGCTGCCAAAGGAAGATTGCCAGGCAGGATATATGTATTAGCTCATTGTGGTTGTGGCAGGAAGGATGGGTCGGAGGGTAAAGGGCTGTGGTTGCAGCTGGATCGAGGGTGAGGCCGTGAGGCTGAGAGGCCCAGAGCTAACAGTTATAGGGCCCTGGAAAGGGTGCAGATACAGGCCCTCCCACCAACACCCGGTGCCAAGCTCCACTGCCTCTCTGGCCTGTGACTACTCCCAGAACCAAGGAAGGGAAAATGCGTCTTGGTGTTTGGATAAGTGGGGCCCTGTAGAGTGTAGGGCCCAGGCAAGGCCCCACCCTGGTCTAAGGGCAGAGCTATACCTGGGGCTTGTGGTAGTGGGCAAGATCCAGGCAGAGGGCGCTGGAGGCCCAAGCGTCTGGCAGGGCTCGGTCTAAGCGGTGGGTGAATGCAAGGTTGAGGAACCCTGCAGGGTCGCCAGGCATCCGGTGCACAGGGCGCGGCGGAGCGGGCTGCAGGCAGGGCCCAGCTCGGGAAGGGCCCAGCTCGGGAAGGGCGCCCGCGGTTCTAACCCAAAGGCGGCCTGTGCAGCAGCCGCGCACGGTGGACGAGGCCTCTTGGGGCAGGAGCTCCGAGCTCGGCCGGGCGGAGTGCTTTCCTGGCGCCCTCTGGATCCCACCAAGTCTGCGAGCACGGCCACTCTCGTCCCCATGGAGTCACCTGCACTGGGGGCCGGCCCAAGGTCACCAGGCCATTCCCGGCAGGACAGAGCCGGGGTTGTCATCCTGCAGCATCCCGGGACCCCGCCGGCCTGCAGCCCCGCGTCGACCAGGTGCAAGGCGTGGGAGAGTCTTGACGTCTGTCAGAGAGGTGCACCTCCTCTGCTTCAGTCTTGCAGTTCTCTCATCGCTGGGGACCCGGCCTCGCGCGATTCCGACCCCTCCGCCCAACTACAACTCCCAGAAGGCCTCATGGCGCGGGCGGGGCTGAGACCCGGAACGCGGGGGTGACGTTACTTTCGCACCCAGCCCCCTGGTTTCGGCCTCTCGCGGCTTCCGCGCTCTGAGACGCGCATGGCCTGCCGGGAGTCGTGGTCCTTCTGCCAGGCGCTGCCGGCGACGGCGCTGGCGCAGGGACTTCAACTTCCGGCGTGCCTTGCTCGCCGGTGCAAGTTAACGGCGGGAAGGGGCGGGCAAGGTCGAGGGGCCGCGGCGCTCTGGAGGGCGGAGTAAGGCGGGAGGGGGAGGGCGCCCACACCCCTCCCCCTCCCCGCCGCTCCTTCCCCCTCCCCCGACGTAAACTGGGATCCCTTTCCCCTTGTGTCCGCCATATTGGACTCTAACTCTGGTCAGCGGCGGCGCCGGGCCCAGCGGACTCGCTATTCCTCCCGCCCCGCGGCCTCCCGACAGCTCCCGCCTGCCCGGCCCTCCCCGCCCGCCCGGAGTCGACTCCGCGCAGCGCCCCCCGCCCTCGGTCGGCCGGAGCGCCCCGCCGCCGCCTCAGGCTCCCCGCCCTCCCCGCTCGCCGCCCGCCATGAGCCCGGCCGACGCCAAGCGCGGGGCCAAGCGCCGGAAGAATAAGCGGGGAGGCGGCGGCGGCTCGGGTGGGGGCCACGGCGGCGCGAGCGGCGGCAAGGCCGGCCCGGCAGCGGCGCTGCGCGGCTCCCAGGCCACGGGCCTGGCGGCCGCGGGCGGCACAACCACGGCGGCCAACGGGCCCCTCGGCACGGGTGCGGGCGGCGCCGCCCCCGGAGGCTACTTCGAGGTAAGCGGCGGGGGCGGGGAGGGCGCGGGTAACGGGCGGCGGCGCGGGGCCGGGCGGCGGCTCGTGACAGGCTTCCCGAGAACCCGGCATCTTCCGGGCGAGGCGCCGCGGCTCTGCCCACCTGCGCGCGGCTGTCACGGCCCCGGGGGTGGTGCCATCTCGGCGCGCGCGGGGCTCGTCCTGGAAATGACTCGCGTGCAGTTCCAGAATAATTCGAGTCAGGTGACAAGCGGGTCTTTTCTATTGCGGTCGCTGCTGGCGGGGCCATGTCGCTGGGCCCACTTTCTGGCGCCTGCGACGGTCGCTGCGAAGCGCCTGGGGAAGTTGTCTTCCCTGGAGTGGGCATTTGAAAGCCACCTGACAGTCTTCCCGAGGCGGCAGCCCGGGCCCTTGATCCCTTGGGTTTCAGAGCTTTTTAGGGTCGTTGGTCTTCCTGACGACTGATATTTAGTGTTGGAAGTTAAGGACTCGGAAAGTGACTTTCTTCTGTTCAAGAAGGCGCATTGCGAGTGCACCTCCCCGCCGTGGACGCTGCCTCTCCTCGGCCACAGCGCTTAAAAAGGCACAGCTCCGGGCCAGGCGTGCAGTGGGCTCCTGAAACACCGTGGACTTTTGTTCAGCGTTGCTAGAACGGTTAAGTTCTTTAGACAACATTTGCCATGAAGAAGCTTCATCAGTCGTGTTTGTGTGCCAAATGGTGAGACAGAAATTGGTTTACGAAAGATTCACGATTTCGTGCAGGAGCGGCGGTAGTGCGAGCGGACCAGAGACCAATGCATGTGGCCCGGCTGTGACCCTGCCGCGGAGGCGAGCTGCGGTCGCCGGTTCACGTACAGACGTCCTCTGCAGTGTGATCAGCGCAGCTGTTCACTGTTTTTAGGTGACATCCTCACATTTGTTGAGTATCCTTGGGCCTTCCGTTTTCCCAAAGTTGTCCTTGTTTGTACCCTGTAGAGCAAAAGAAGGGTCGTTCTTGGGATCAAGGATGAGGCTTCCGCTGGGATCCCGTGTTTGGATTGCTGCTGGGGGAGGGGAGGAGGTCTGCCGGTGGGAATCCTTTACATAAGCGTGTTGCCAGACATGATAGACCCATCTCCACTGATTGAGTAGAAAGCTGGCTGGCGGTGCAACAGAAGTCTTTATCCTAGTCTTCCATGTTGTCATTTCAGCTTTAATCGACTCCCTTGGCTGAGGTGGTCTGTGTGGTCTTGTGATTCTGGGGTTCCTGCTCCTCACTGCATACAGGTCACCGGGGCAGGTTGCTAAGCGGTCCCCTTGACTCATTAGGGACTGGTTAGGTTCCAGACCAGTCCTCTCAAGGCAGGTGCAGAGGCAGGGAAATGAGGGCAGTGGCCTGAGTAGGGAGACATAACAGAGCTCATAGAGTCTTGGGCCCAAAGAGAACACTGGTACGTAAAGCTTGGGGACACAGATTGGTAGGCTCTGTGCCCTCAGACAGGTGTCAGCCTCTGCTGCCTCGGTCCAAGTGATGTGCAGCTCAGCCCCTTGGTAATCATTAAGAGCCAAACCAGCGAGGGCAGGGTGGGTGCTGGGGCTTTAGTAGGGACTCTGCTGCAGGGTGATGCTGACCAAGCTCTCCCCGCCCGTGGGATGGGGACCAGGGCAGGGGTTGAAAAGCACAGCCGGAAATCTGGGACAAGGCCTGGGACAAGGCCTGTGCCCGCAGCCCCGCCGGGTGGTCTGCTCCCACTGGTGGCGAAGGCTGGCCCCCAAATGAAAGGTTGGTAGGCGCAGGGGACCGTGATTGTATCTTCTTACTTTGCATTTCTATTTTAAATGTGATTTTTATAATGCTCATGCTTACTAAGGGAAGGAAGAAGCTTGCAAAATAGAAAAGTTTATGGACCCATCTTTGTGAAATATCTGTATGTGTGTTTGCATGGGCAAGTCCGCAGGGCACACATCAGGATGTTTGGCGGTGGAGATCTCGAAGGCCTTCTGTTTTCCTTTTTGCATGTGGCTTGAACACTTGCACGGAAGACTTTTCTGTAATGAACAGTACTTAAGGGACGGAAAGGTGAATGGTCCTTTTACAACCTGCTATTACCAAAATTTTTTCTTTTTCAAGTAAAACTACTTTTGGTTATTTTTACCTTTTAACAGTTAAGCATATAGATATTATATATCAAAAGAAAGTATTTAGACCATCAGAGTTGTTTTCTGAACAGGTGTACTGAATTAAGTAATACATACATTATTTACAAAAGTCATAATTTATTATGGAAATTGATTTGTCACTAGCTGTTGAAATATCAAATTATGTATAATTTATACTCAGGGAGGGCTCAGATAGGAATTTAGGGCTCTTTTTGTAATGCTGTTAGAGATTTATGAAAGGAAGCCATTTGGGGTAGGGATTGAAGTACATTTTCAAAGAGCAGTATTCAAGTTTTGAAGCCAGAGAAACCTGTCGTGGTGTATGGGGCATTTGTAATGACATAGGTCATTTTTCACCACTGAAAAGGTGGCGAGGACATAATGGTGATGTTTAAAAGCCATCCAACAGTACACCCTGTGGTTAGGTGGTGTGACTGTGGGTCTTGGGCCACTTTGGGGAGCACTTGAGGCCTTTCCTGCAGAGCAGAAATCGCCGTTGCGGTGAGACGAGGTTCAATCCCAGCTCTCTCCAGTTCGAGTGTGCCCTGGTGGCCTGGAGGGGAGTGGGTCAGGGAAAGGTCGGGAACGTCCCGTGCTGCAGCCGAGGTCAGCATTGTGGTGCACCTCTGTGCCTCCATGTGGCATGTGTGCACCCATGTTGCCGCTGTGTCGCAGCTGTCCTCATCATCACCCTCGTACACGCTGCTCTGCCTGCGGTCGAATTTCACAGGAAAGTGCTCTGTGCCAGTGCTGTTTGCTGAGCACTGCGTGTGAGGCGTGTCCCTGGTGTTGCTGTCCCAGTCATCCTTCTCCCTCAGGGACACGGCTCTCCTTTGTGCGGACACTGCAGTTGGTCCACCCAGTGTGATATCGATAGACACCCGGCTCTTTTAGGGCTGACACAACTCAAGCTGCCGTGCACACTCCTGTGCCCATGCTTTGTGGACATGAGGACTGACGTCCCGAGGGGCTGCCAAGCATGCATTTAGCTTGACTTTATTTTGCCAGATTTTCTAAATGCTTTTATTGTATGCTAATTTAAATAATTAATGCATGGTAACATTGCTATTAATATTTGTTTTAAAAAATTTTTATTTCTGCCCTGGCTGGTGTAGCTCAGTGGATTGAGTGTGGGCCTGCAAACCAAAGGGTTGCTGGTTCGATTCCCAGTCAGGACACACGCCCTGGTTGCAGGCCAGGTCTACAGTAGGGGATGTGCGAGATACAACCACACATTGATGTTTCTCTTCCTCTCTCCTTTCCTTCCCCTCTCTATAAAAATAAGATTAAAAAAATTAATTATTTTTATTTTTATTTTTAGAGAGAAAAAAGGCACTGATATTTGTTCTACTTACCTATACATTCATTCATTGGTTGATTCTTGTGTGTGCCCTGACCAGGGATTGAACCCTCAACCTTGGCATATCAGGATGACACTGCAACCCGACTGAGCTGCCAGGGCATTGATGTTGATATTTTAAAGTGTACGGTTCTTCGGATTATAACACGTGGAGATTTACGTGTCCACTACCACAGTCAGGCTACAGTGCAAGTGCTGTCGCCTGCGAAGGCTCCCTCGTGCTCCCTTGTGCTCCCGTGCGCTTCCGCACTCCCCGCAGCCTGCACTCTTGCCAGCTGCAGCTTCGTTACTGTGCTTTTGTCTTCAGGAGAAGTCCTCAAGTGGAAGCGGACAGTGCGCGGACATAACTGTTTGAGCTGTTTTATTTCACTCAGCATAGTCCAGGGTGTCCAGCCTTTTGGCGTCTCTGGGCCACACTGGAAGAAGAGCCGTCTTTTTAAAAAAATATATTTTATTGATTATGCCATTACAGCTGTCCCATTCCCCCCCTTCACTCCCCTCCACCCTGCATACCCCTCCCCCACCATTCCCCCCCTTTTGTTCATGTCCATGTGTCACAAGTTAAGAAGAGCGAGCGGTCTTGGGCCACACATCAAATATGCTGTGACATATAATCACAAAAAAACTCACAGTGTTTTAAGAAGGTTTACAGTCTTGTGTCGGGCCGCATTCACAGCAGTCCTGGGCCGAGGCTGGACCAAGGCTGGACGCCCGGGGCCGTGGTCACTCAGAGGCTTGTCGACTGCACCTGTTGTTGCACCTGTTGTTGGTCCGGCCCTTGGTGCTGCTGAGCAGACCCCCACTGTGTGGACGGGGGGCCTCGGTGGGCATGCCTGTGTTGGTGGGCATCAGGGCTCTTGGTTTTGGTAATAGTAAATAGAGATGCTGCAAAAGTTTGTGTGCAGGTTTTTGTTTGAAAGTACATTTTCATTTCTCTGTGGTAAATACTAAGCAGTGTGAGCTGGGTTATGCAGTAACGTAAGAAACTGCCAAACTGGCCCTGGCTGGCATAGCTCAGTGGATTGAGCACGGGCCTGCGAACCACATGATGGCGGTTCGATTCCCAGTCAGGGCACATACCTGGGTTGCGGGCCAGTTCCCGGCAGGGGACTCATGAGAGGCAACCATACATTGATATTTCTCTCCTCTCCGTCCCTTCCCCTCTAAAGATAAATAAATAAAATCTAAAAAGAAAAGGAAAGAAACTGCCGAACTATTTTCCGGAGTGACTGTACCGTTTTGACTTGGACTGGCAGCATAGGAGGGCTCCGGTTGCTCTGTGTCCTTGTAGTGCTGGGTGCAGTCTGTGCTTTTTATTGTGACCAGTGTAATGAAGGTGTGTGGTGGCACTGTGGTTTTCATTTGCGTTTGCCTAGTGATCATCATTGAACATTCCTCAGGTGTTTGATTGACATCCTTGTAGCCTCTAAAATGAAGTGTTTACTCAAGATGTTGCCTGTTTTTTTTTCCTTAAGGTTTTCTTTATTTTTAGAGAGGGGAAGGGAGGGAGAAAGCGAGGGAGAGGCACATCAACATCTGGTTGCCTGTCACTCACCCTCCACTGGGGACCTGGCCCACGACCCAGGCGTGTGCCCTGACTGGGAATCGAACGGGAAACCAGGTTTGCAGGCTGGTGCTCAATCCACTGAGCCACACCAGCCGGGGCAGACTTTGCCTGTTTTTAATCAGTATTTTTTTTTTTTGAGTTTTGACAGTACTTTTTTTTTAGAGTTCTTTGTAATTCCGTACATCAATCCTTTGTACCTTATTCACTGTTTTTGCAAAGAAAAAAGTTAATTGTGATGAAGTTCAGCTTACCAGTTTTTTTCTTTTATGGTTCATACTTCTTGACATCAAGTCTAAAGAACTCCTTGTGTTATAAAACCTCAGGTTATGATGATTTTTTCCTGCACTTTCTTCTAAAAATTTAATTGTTTTACATTTAGATCTTGGTTTATTTTGAATTAATTTTCTGTGAGGTATCAGATTTAGGTAGGGATCTTTTTAAAATGATGCGTGGATGTCATGTTGCCCCAAACCCATTGTCGAAAGGATATCCTCTACCTGCTACGTCCACTCCGCCTTCGTCGGCGACCAGACAGCCTCACCTGTGCGGCTGGCCCTGCTCCGAGCTCTGCTCCCTCTATCGGCAGCACCGCCCAGTTTCAGTCACTGGGAGTCTTCAGACTGGAAATGGTGGCTCCTCAGACTTAAAAAAACTGATACTGTTTTCGCTTTAACATACCTTTTAAAAAATATTTTCCTTATTTTTGGAGAGAGGGGAAGGGAGAGAGAAAGAGAGGGAGAGATACATCAATGTATGGTTGCCCCTCGTGAACCCCCTACCAGGGACCTTTTAACATACATTTTAGAATCAGTTTGCCTATATCTACAAATAATTCTTCTGGGGTTTAATTAGAATAGCCTTAAATTTTATAGATCAATTTTATGGAGAATTGACATATTTACTATGTTAACTCTTGTAATCCATGAACATGGTTTGTATCTATTTGGTCATCAGGTTTTTCAAGATTATTTTATATTATGCTGCTACACATGTCCCAATTTCCCCCTTTGTCCCTTCCATCTGCCCCCTGCCCCACTCGCTCAAGCAGTCCCCACACTTGTCCACGTCCGTGGGTTCTGCGTATATGTTCTTTGGCTCCTGTATGCCCTGTGCTGGACTTTACATCCTCATGGCTGTTCTGTAACTGCCTGTTTGTATGTCTTACCCCTTCCTATTTTTACCCCGACCCTGCTCCCGTCTGGCAACCATCAAAATGTTCCCTGTATCTATGATTCTGTTTCTGTTCTGCTTCTTTGTTTGTATTGTTTTAGATTCACCCGTTGATAGATATGTATTGAAAGCTATTTTATTGTTTGTTTGTTTGTTTGTTTTTAAGTAAGTCTGTGGGATTTTTTCTGGTTGTTTGTTTTTGGCTACTCAAGAGGGATGAAATAGGAGGAGTGGGTGGTCCCAATGCCGTCTGCCAAGCTTCTCCGGCTTGTAGGTGATGGAGAACTTGCCCGGGTAGCGACCAGTCCTCTCTGGCTTGATTTCCACCCGGCTGAAGGTCTTCCCACTGCACACGCCCACCATCTCGGAGGGATGGTCGTGTCCCACAGGTGGGTCCTTGCCTCTTTGGCCTCTTTCTCCAGCGACACTTCCTTCTTGGCCTCGCCCAGGCGCTTTAGCAGTGAATGCTGCTTCCTCTGCAGGCCCTGGCGCTTAGAGCCTGTCAGCTGCTCCTGGGACGGGTCAGCAGCTGGGCCAGATCCCCGCTGCGGTAGGCGGGCTTGTGGAAGGGCCGCTGCTTCTGCTCCGCATGCGCCATCCTCTCGGTTCTTCAGGAAGTCTCTTGCCATTTTGTTACTCATAGTTTTGGTCTTCTTGAAGAAGACCCTTTAACATGTCATGTTATACTGGTTTGGTGATGATCAACTCCTTTAGCTTTTTCTTGTCTGGGAAGCTCTTTATCTGCTCTTCCATTTTACGTGATATCTTTGCCAGATACAGCAATCTCTGATGTAGATCCTTGCCTTTCATGACTTGGGATACTTCTTTCTAGCTCCTTCTGGCCTGTAAGGTCTCTTTTGAGAAATCAGCTAAAAGTCTGATGGGAAGTCCTTTGTAGGTGACTGTCTCTTACTTCTTGCTGCTTTTAAGAGTTTGTTTATCTTTAACCTTTGGCGTTTTAATTCAGATGTGGTTTGGAGTGGGCCTCTTGGGTCCAACTTTTTTGGGACTCTCTGTGCTTGCTGGACTTGCGTGTCTATTTCCTTCACCACCACATTAGGGAAGTTTTCTGTCATCATTTTTTTTCACATAGATTTACAATTTCTGGCTCTTTCTCCTCTCCTTCTGGCACTCCTGTGGGGCAAATGTTGGACCTCTGAAGCTGTCCCAGGGGCTGCTTATACTATCTGCATTTTTGGATTCCTTTTTCTTCTTGTTGATCTTATTGGTTCTTTTTTCCTTGTGTCCCAAATAGTTGATAAGATTCTCAGCCTCATCCACTTTACTGTTGATTCCTGGTAAGTTGTTCTTTGTTTTAGCTGGTGTATGCTTCGTTTCTGACTGGATTATTTTTATGCTGCTGAAGTCCTCACTAAGTTCCTTGAGCATTCTGATCACCCATGTTTTGAACTCTGCATCTGACGGACTGCTCATCTCCTTTTTTTGGAGGCATTTCTGGAGTGTTGGCCTGTCCTTTCACTTGGGCGCTGTTTCTTCGTCTGCTCATGTTGTCAGCCTCCCTGGGTTTGTTTCTGCGTGTCGGTAGAGCTGCTGCGTCCCCCAGGCTTGGCGGTGTGGCCCAGTGCAGTAGGTGTCCCGTAGGGCCCAGGGGCATAGCCTCCCCTGTCACCCAAGCTGGACACCCGAGGTGTGCCCACCGGCTGGGAGCACGTGCACCCTCCTGCTGTAGTCCGGCCTTGGTCGCTGTTGGCATGCCCAAGGTCAGCCGCCACCCGTGCCCTGCCCGGGGCCACCCAGCAGCAGCTGCAGAGGGATCTGTAAGTGGCCGCTACGTGGGCTGAGCGTGGAGAGGCCCAGGCCTGCTGCTGCTGCTGCTGCTGCTGCTGCTGCTGGACCTGGCACCTCTTAGGGCAGGGGTGTCAGACTCATTTCCCGGGGGGTCACATCAGCCTCTCAGTTGCCGGCAGAGGGCTGAATGTAATTTCAGGATGTATAAATGTAACTACTTAACAGTTAAGCGAGAGCTAGAATAGAAACAAAGTGCCAGGCTGAATAAAACATGGTGGAGGGCTGGGTTCGGCCCGCAGGTTTTGTGATTGCAGCTTATGCCTTAGGGAGGGGTAAAGGGTTCACTGAGGCCAGATGCCCCTTGTTGGATAGAGTTTAGCACGCAGGTGGCGACCACAAGTCCCATGGGCTGAACCTGGCCCTCTTTGGCTACTGTATTTCCTGTGGATCTTGTAGAATCCGGCTCCCCACCTTGTTTCTACCGTGCGACAGAACCTGGCTCCTTGCCTCTAGTTAAGAGGAGGTACATTTATACAGTCCTAAAACGTCATTTGGCCCTTTGAAAGCAGCCTCAAGGCTGATGTGGCCTCCGGTGAAAATGAGTTTGACACCCCTGATTTAGGGAAATCTGAAGCAGGGGCCAAAGCCAAGCCATTTGTATAGAAAAGCCACTGGGAACAGCTTGGATGGACCCTAAAGTTGTGTGGGGCAGGGTCTCAGGGAGTCACCAAAGGTGGGGCAAACCGTGTGAGCCAGGTTGGTGGAGTCTCAGAAATGGCCCCTGCCTCTGGCCGTGTGGCTCTTTGTGGGGAGGGCTCCGAAAGGAGCAGCAGCCTCTGCCAGCACCTCTGTCTGGGTGAAGGCTGCCCCCACCCCAGCGCTTGCCCTGATGCCGGGCAATTCATTTCCTGCCTCTACATCCCTGATGCCTTTTGGTCTGCTGCCCGGTGCTGGAGCTCAGAGGGCGAGAGTCTGAGTAGGTCTGTGTGGGGGCCCTTTACAAGCAGCTGCCAGGGACTCCAGAAGCTCCTTCACAGCCTCAATCCCCGCTGATTTTTACAGCCAGAAGTCGTGAGGACTTCTCTTCCTGCCACTGGAACCCTGGGCTGGGGGTCCTGGTGTGGGGCTGGTACCCTTTGCTCCTCAGGTGTCCCTCCTGATTTTTACCACCACGTGTAGGTGTGGGACCAGCCCATTCTGCCCCTCCACCCCTCTGTATTTTCATCTCTGTAGGACCTACATTTTGCACAATTTCAGATGGTTCTGAATGATGGTTCTTCTGTGGTTTAGTGGTAATTTTGATGTGGTTGTACAAGGAGGCAAGCTGTGTTTACCCTAAGTGGCCGTCTTGATTGGAGTTTCCCTAATATATTATTAAAAGATATTATTTATTTATTTTTAGAGAGGGGAGGGGAAGGGAAGGAAGGAAAGGGAGAGGATTGTCACTGTGTGGTTGCCTCTCTTGCACCCCCTGCTGGGGACCTGGCTCGCAACCCAGGCCTGTGCCCTGACTGGGAATTGAACTGGCAACACTTTGGTGTACAGGCTGACACTCAATCCACTGAGCCACACCAGCCAAGACTCCGAAGTATTTTTTTAGTCGAGATATATTTGACATATAATACATTTTTTATTTATTTCATTAGTGTTTTTTGGGTGTTCACCTGTCTTTTGATCTTAGTAAAATCGTATATTCTGGGGATTTTTTGTGTGTGGATTCATTAGGATTTTTGGTGTAGATAATCATGTCTGTGAATAGTGATATTTTTCTTGTTTTTCATTTTTGTATGTCTTATATTTCTTCACCTTTTTTATTACCCTAAGACTTTAGTATAATTTCCTCATTTCTGGATTTAGGGGGACATTCAGCCTTTCACCGTGGAGTATGATGTCCACTGTAGGGTTTTTGTAACTGCTAATTATGAGGTTAAGGAAGTGTCTGTTTTTAGTCTGCCGAGGGTTTTTATTAATGGGTGTTGGATTTTGTCAAATGCTTTTTTTTTAATCCATTGATATGATCTTTTTTTTTTTAGCCTCTTAATGTGGTGGATCACAATATTGAGTTTTGAATATTGAACCAGCTTTGCATTCCTGGAACAAATCCTGCTGGGTCATGGTATATTGCTCTTTTTAAATTGCTGGGTTCCCTGTACTAGCATTTTGTCGAACACTGTTGAATCCGTTTTCTTGGTGTATATTTATTTGTATATCTGAGTAGTTCTCTTCCGTTGTCCTTGCTTGGTATGGGTAGCAATATAATGCTGGCCTCATGAAGTAAATTAGGAATTATTATTTAATTTTTTATAGTAGTTTGCACTTTTCAGATAATTTGTCCATTTCACCTAAGTGTTTGAATTTATGTTCTTTTATTTCTGACACTGGTAATTTGTCTTACCTTTTTTTCCTGCCAGTCTTGCTAGAGTTACCTCAAGTTTTTATTATTATTTTTTTTATTAAAGATTTTATTTATTTATCTATAGAGGGGAAGGGAAGGAGAGAGGGAGAGAAATATCAATGCGTGGTTGTCAGCGTTGGTGGTATAGTGGTGAGCATAGCTGCCTTTCAATGTGTGGTTGCCTCTTGTGTGTCCCCTGCTGGGAACTGGCCTGCAACCCAGGCATGTGCCCTGACTGGGAATCGAACCGCGATACTCTGGTTCGCAGGCCTGAGCTCACTCCACTGAGCTACACCAGCCAGGTAAGTTTTTATTATTTTTAAAGAACAGCTTTTCGTTTCATTGATTTTTTTCCTCGATGTTCTTTTTTTGTTTTGATTTCATTGAAAAAAAATTTTTTTTTACTTTTGCATTATTGCTTTGTGTTTGTTTTGGTTTTTCTTTTTTTAAAAAAACATTTTATTGATTTATTTTTAGAGAGAGGGGAAGGGAAGGAGAAAGAGAGAAACATCAGTGTGTGGTTGACTCTCATGTGCCCCCTACTGGGGACCTGGCCTGCAACCCAGGTTTGTGCCCTGACTGGGAATTGAACTGGCCATTGAGCCCATTTCACAGGCCTGTGCTCAATCCACTGAGCTACACCAGCCAGGGCTGTTTTGGTTTTTCTTTTTCTAATTTCCTAAGTTTGAAGCTTGGGTTATTGATTTGAAACCGTATTTTTTTCCTAATATACGTAGTCAGTGCCATAACGTTCCTCTAAGCCATGCCTTAGCAGCATCCCACGAGTTCGGGTGTGTTCTACTTTCAGTTTTATTCAGCTTAAAATATTGTGATTCCCCTGGAATCACCTCTTTGACTCATGGGCAATTTGGAAGTACGTCGTTTGATATTCCCTGTTAATCACTCTGTCCCCGAGTCCCAATCTAGTTCCGGTGTGGTCAGAGAACATGCTTTGTGTAACTGTTCTGCGCTGTCTCGGTGAGCATCACGTAGGCACTCGCGGTGTGTATATTGAGTGGCGTGCGGCGATGCTTCGTTCAGTGCTGTCCTTCCTTCCCCAGGTCTCTGTCTTGCCGACGTTTTGTGTGCCAGTCTGTCAACTGCTGGGAGAGGTCTCAGACCACAGGGGTGGATTTCTCGTTTTCCTCTTTCAGTTTGTTCAGGTTTTGCTTCATCTTTTGAAATTCTGTTTTGCGGTGCATATACTTAAGATCATTCTGTCTAATGGGTGCACTGACGCTATGCCATTTAATTTACGTCCCCCTGACTCCTGGTGGTTTTCTTAGTTCTGAAGTTTACTTTGGTGATGACAGCCACGCCGGCTTTCTCTTTAGTTAGCATGTACAGCATATGGCTTTTTCTATCCTTTTGCTTTTACCTACCCACATAATTTTATTTGAAGTGGGTTTCTTAATAGACATGCTTATTTAATTTTCATTAATCATTACATTTACATTTTCACCTTTAATCATAATGTTTGTGTGAAATACACTTGCTAACCGAGGTCTTTCTTCCTGGCCGAATTGCTGATCGAATTGCTGATCGAATTGCTGTTTGGTGCTGGTGGGTGCTTCGTTGCATTATACAGCTCTCCTTATGGGACTTTTGATCTGTAGGTTTCTGAGCTCATTTGTTGGAGTCCGCTGAGACGCAAGCTGCCTTTATTTTAGAGAGAATCTAACCAGTGTGAGTGGGAATTGAGTAACTTATAGCGTGTGAGCCTGCAGCATGTTTACTCTCTTACTACGGGAGTCAGTTTTAGTTTCTAAACTATCTTAAGAGTAATTCCAAAATGTTTGTGGCATTGAATTATGTTTCTTGTGAAAATTATTTTTTCACATGTATTTATAGAATGCAGAGAATGTTTTTATCTTGAATGTTTTCAGGACAATATTAGTTACATCCAGAAACTGAATGAGAAGTGGGGGAATTTAATTTCTTATCGCCCAGGAGTTTTTAAAAAATAAGCTTTTATTTTGAAATCATTTTAGACATACAGAAAAGTTTCCAAGTAAATGAAGACAGTTCCCGTGTTCCCTTCAGCATCTTTCACTGGTGTTGGTATTGTATGTGAGTGCGTTATATGTCTCAAATGAAGAAATTAAAATTACTGCAATGTAGCCCTGGCTGGTGTAGCTCAGTGGATTGAGCGCGGGCCTGTGAACCAGAGGATTGCTGTTCGATTCCCAGTCAGGGCACATGCCTGGGTTGCGGGCCTGTTTCTGGGAGGGGATGTACGAGAGGCAACCATACAATGATGTTTCTCTCTCTCTCCTTCCCTTCCCCTCTAAAGATAGAAAGATAAAAATCTTTTTAAAAAATTGTTGCAACTTTATTAACTGTAGATTTATGTTGGACTTCACTCAATTTTCTGTTGATACACCGTCTCCAGAATGGAGTCTAGAACCCACATTACATTTTGTGGCCCAGAATTTTAATTTTTATTCTTTTTAAAAATATATATATATTATTTATTTATTTTTAGAAGGGGAAAAAGAGAGAAACACTGATGTGTGAGAAAAACAATGAAGTTGCCTCTCGCACTCCCCAACTGGCGGCCTGGCTCCAACCCAAGCGTGTGCCCTCACCAGGAATTGAATAGGTGACCTTGCTGTTCACAGGCCAGTGCGCATCCCACTGACCAACCAGGGCTAACTTTTTTTATAAGATTTTATTTATTGATCTTTAGAGAGGCAGGGAAGGAGAGAAGGAGAGAAACATCAATGGTTGCCTCTCATGAGTCCCCTGCTGGGAACTGGCCCGCAACCCAGGCATGTGCCCTGACTGGGAATCGAACTGTGATCGTGTGGTTTGCAGGCCCGTGCTCAATCCACTGAACTACACCAGCCAGGGTGAGCCAGGGCTAATTTTTATTCTAAGCTACCTTATCTCTGAAATGGAAAGATTAATTTTTATTTTCCTGAAGGAAGTGTACAAAAGCTAATTAATAGTCACGTTTAAAGTATGGTAGTAATTTTATATGTATGCTAAAATTCAGTGAAATTATTAGTCATTTAATACTTTCCTACAACCTGATTCTTCTCTTTAGAAATGCCTGGCAGCTTTTCACGCAGCCCAGCCAGGCAGACCAGCCTTTCCCCCCCGCATTCTTGCTGAGGGCACAGCCCGGCCTTAGAAACTGTTGGGGGGCCTGTCAGCGCAGCCGCACCCCCCCCCCCCAGTGGACAGTCAGGACAGCCTGGAGGAGAGACACCTGCCCTGTACCCAAAACGATGGTCTGGTCTCCTCCAATGAAGAAATTTCATACGGAGTTCTTGATCGTGCTTACGGTGCCGCCATGGTTTTCTGCTTTTACAGGCCCCAAAACAGCATCACCTACTGGCTGGCTTGAATTGTTGACATTCCCCCTTCCTTTAAACAAGTTATGCGTCAGTCATATCTCGGTTTCCATCCAGGTTGATGGGAAGGTGGGCTCTGTCAGCCAGTCAGTGCAGCGGGTGCCTGTCCCCCGCAGGCTGCGCATCGGTGGTCCTGTGTGCAGGTCTGTGGGTGCCCACTCCGCACGGGGGCCTCAGTCACCTCGGTGTTCTCCAGTGTCACGAAGTTACCATGTTGCTGGGAAAGGTGGGTTCCCAGCCAGGCCCCCGTCTGCATGCAGTGCACACGTGTTCCCACGTCTGCATGGGCTTTCTTTGGGCCCTCTGGTTTCTTCTCGCATCCCAATCACCTGCCCAGGAGGCCGATGGCACGCCCACATCGTCCAAGTGCAGGCGTAGGTGCAGGTGGCCCTGCCACGGAAGGGTGTCCTGCCCAGGGCAGGTCCTACCTTGTGCCCTGAGATGTTGGCATGGGCTGTTTGCCCTGGACCCTGAATTGGAAACCACAGGTTGGAAGATAATGCTTGCTCTTGTTGTTATTATCTTTTGTAAATGTATATACAGTTCACTTTTATTTTTAATACTTAATATTAGAAGTGTTTTGGGTCTTTACTTAAAATTTTTTGTGACCAGAAGTATTCTGCGGGAACTTAACTCATTTATATGAATTGGCCTAGGGTGAAATTGGGTTCATCCTATGTTGTGTCACGTAAAGTCACAGTTCTCAAGAGCCCACTGGCGCTGTCTGGTGAGGACTCCTTCTGCTCCAGTCGGGGTGCGGGGACGGGCGGGCCATAGACTCGTAAAACTTGAGAACTGGACTCAACAACAACAGAACACATATTTATTGCTGAGACAATATTTGCTAGTGGGGGAAACTGAGGCCCAAAGAGTTGAGTTGGAAAAACTCCTTTAATTGTCCTAGTCAGTGTTCCCTTTTTCCTCTTTCCACCTCTGGTGGCACTTTGTCATTTTTCAGTAGTGACTCGAATTGAGAAAACCCTCCCGTTAACCCCGTCCTCCCACTCTCCTGGTCTGCACATTTTCTGAGCCCGCCTGTGAGTGCGCCTGGTTGCCCTGTCCTCCACCCTTTCTGCACCCCTGCCCATCCTGAACGCACCTGGGGGCTCCGCTCTGCGGTGACACCCGCGCCAGTCCTTCTCACTGAGCCTTGCTGCTGGGCTCAGGCCTTTGGAGAGGCATTCACCCTCTGCGTTGGCTTCCTTCCGCTCCACCAGTCCATCCGGGGCCACCCTTGTCTGGCACCACTGGAGCGGTCGTGTTCTGCTTTGTGGGGTGTCCTGCGCAGCGGGGCGGAACGTGGCCTCGCCTGGGCTCTGCTGGTGCTCCCTCTCTGCCCGCTTAAGTTGTGGTTTCTAACAGGAGGCTCTGTGCTGCTCCCGTGGGAGGCGTGCCCTCGCATCCTCTGCTAGGCTGTTGCGTCCCTTCTGGGCCCCCTGGGGCCTGTCCTCAGCTCAGCCTCAGGGCTTAGACTGGATCGTGACCGTGGGGTTACTGGGATGTCTCAGCGGGAGGGTCTGCAGCTCCACCCTTTTCTTCTTTTCTCTGAAACCTGTCGTCTACTTTGTCTTCTGAGTCAGAAGAAAGCATCTGTCCTTTTTCCAAAGTTAATCCTATACTCCAGGAGTTCTTACCTGTTAGATTTTACCAAGTCTGTTAACCCATGGAAACTCATTGCAAAATTGATGTGAGTCTGTTATCTTGAGATCTCGCTTACTCCCTTTTTTTTTAAATTTATTTGTTTATTTTAAAGAGATGGGGAGGAAAGGATAAAGAGAGGGAGAGGAACGTGGATGTGTGAGAGATACATTCATGTATCTCTCACACATGTGGGGTCCCTCTCGTGCACCCCAACTGGAGACTGATCCCACCACCCAGGCACGTGGGTGCACTGAAATGAACAGTTCACTGAAATGAACTGACGGCCCTTTGGTTCGCAGGCCAGCCCTCAATCCACGGAGCCACACCAGCCAGGGCTCAGGGTCTCTTAAAAACCTCTCTCTTTTTTCCTCCTGGGTCTTGAAATTTTCCTCCTGTGTTGGGCTATTTGCTTCAGCCTTCGGATTTTGAGTTTCCCCTCTTTCCTTCCCTCTCGGTCCTTCTCTTGACCCTGCTTAACCAGTTAAGCAAGTCTTCTGTTTGGTTTTTCCGTGGCTGTTGCCACCAAAGGACTTGAAATTCTGCTTAATAATGCTGGTTAGTACTGGTGCTTCTACTTCCTCCCTCCTCCATCCGTTTTACTCCCTCACCCAGCTTTCATCTTCCCTCTCATTCACCCTCCCACAGCTGATTAGTGGTTATCTCCTTACTGAGTCCTGTAGCTGTGTTCAGTCCTGGTGTATTTTTTAAAGATTATATGTATTTTTTTAGAAAGAGAGGAAGGGAAGGGAAACAGGGAGAGAAATGCTGATGTAAGGGAGAATCATCAATCAGCCGCCTCTCTGTGCACCTTGACTTCTGACCAGGACTGAACCAGAGATGTTTTGCTTTGTGGGATGATATCCAGCCCACTGGGCAGGCCAGCCAGGCTGTCCTGGTGCCCTTTGACCCTTTAAGCCAGCAGCTTATACACTGCTCCCTGGAACTGTCCTGCCTGCCTTTCTGTAGCCTGTCCTAGGTCTCCTTCTGACTCATGCTTTGCTTATTCTCTTGGCTTGGTGAGCTCACTTTTTCCTGCATGGAAACACTCACCTTGATGCGGGTGACTCTGTGCCCAGTTCTTTGTCTCACGTCCAGAATGACTCGTGATGTGCTTAGCCTGCGTTGGTGGACATTGCCGATGGCAGTCAGAAACTGCAGTGGTTGGCCAGGAAGTCCTGCAGTGTGGTTGTGTTCACCAGGATGGCAGTTGAGGCCTCGTTTCCCCTCACCTGTGGGAGGGAACTCCTTGTTCATGCTCAGACCGAAGTCTCCTTTCTATATCACAAAACCGTGCTTAGATTGTTACTGCTTTGTGTGCCAGCTAATTTCTCAAAAGTGGCTTTTGTCTCAAGATTGCAGGCCTGCTGGATGTGGCTGTGCCCTGGGCACAGTTTCCTCATCTGTCAGATGAGATTTTGTTAGGTGACCCTGAAGGTCTCTTCCAGCCTTTTGATTTTGTGGTTGCCATTGCTTTGGTCACATGCTATAGGGGTCTCCCGTGTGGTATGCTTTAGAGGCGACGTACCCTGATGCTGCGAGAAGACGTGTTGGTCCTTGCGTTTTCCAGTGAGAACATCACACTTCACGGACACTCAGTGTGGGGGTCCAGACGAGGGCCACCACTGCTCTGTGTTCCAGAGTCCTGAGTCTTGGGGGGCTCCCGCGGCCAGGCAGGGCTTGTTCCTGTGTGTGTGTCGAGGGCCCTGGCTGTTCCAGAGCGCTGGGCGCACACACCTGTGAATTCTGCTGCCTGCCCTTATTTGAACTGGCCCTCAAAGTAGTCAGGTCTTCTGCAGAGGAGCCCTGGACGGAAGATAGTGCCAGTGATGCAAGTGTGTGAACCGAGGACAGTGGTGGTAGGGCCACCGTGCTTCTTTCTGCAGGAGTTCTGCGCACTTTCACTAGCAGTGAACCATGTCCAGAGTGGTTATCTTGCCTGGAGACGCTGGGGAAGGGAAGTGTTAGCCTTTCCAGCCAGCAGCTGTTTACACACTGGGCACCCAGAAGGGAAGCAACGCCTGTGAATTTTGCAGCATTGCTCAGGCTCCTGCTTCGCGACGTTTTGTTGCGCTTTCAGGATGAGCTCCTTCTGAGGTGTCTCACTTTTATCTCTGTAGGGTTTGGTTGCAGAAGCAGCTCCTGCTGATTTGCACAGACAAGACATTTGATAGGGCGGAGGATAAGCATGAACGTTTCGGGAGGGGCTCCCTGACTGGCTCCGTGGGTTGGGTGCTGTCCGGCAAACCTGAAGGTTGCTGGTTTGATTCTTGGTCCGGGCACATGCCTGGATCACAGGCCAGGTACCCTGTTGCCGGTAGAATCTTTTGTTTGTTTGTTTTTTAGATGGGTGGTCTGAATTTGCTGACCTTTCCTGTAATAAGTAGCTGTTAGTAGAAAATACCTAGCCAATTCAGTATTTTTGAGAAAATAAACAACCTGCCCCTCAAGGTAAAGGTGACATTTTACAAGGAGTAGAAAGTTAATTTTTGAAAAAGCATCTTGCCTAGAAAGTAGAGAGCATTTTAAAGTTGACATTTAGAGAGTTGTCTTTATAAGTGTGTGTGTGTGTATGTGTGTGTGTCCATGAGTTAGGAATAATGGAAACAATCATCTTCCTGCGCGTTCACACCTGGAGATGAAACTGTCAGTCTGCCTTAAAGCTTCCCGTTATAACTAACATTCAGCTTTGAATGTATTTATTAAATATACAAAAATGTGGTAACTTCTGAACACTGGGTAAGAACAAGGAGCTCTGGTGAGAAAGATGAAAATTGACTCGTTGAATTTCCACAAAAATCCTTGGGGAATTCATTGATGGGGTTGAAATTGATCAGCATGATTTGGTAAGTGCAGAAGGACGGACCCCAAGTGCCATTAAAGGAGAGGGACCTCTCAGTAAAGGCTGCTAGCGAAGTCAGCTTTCTGAAGAATTGAACTCACTTAAAAACCCGGTTTTAACACAGAGCATTATACCAAGATTTTATTTTATTTTGTTATTTTTAAAGATTTTATTCATTTTTAGAAAGAGAGGAAGAGAAGGAGAGAGAGGGAGAGAAATATCAATGTATGGTTACCTCTCGTATGTCCCCTGCTGGGAACTGGCCTGCAACCCAGGCATGTGCCCTGACTGGGAATCGAACCGTGGTTGTTTGGTTCGCAGGCCCGTGCTCAATCCACTGAGCTACACCAGCCAGGGCAGATTTTATTTATTTATTTATTTATTTATTTATTTATTTAATTTTTAAAGATTTTATTTATTTATTTATCTTTAGAGGGGAAGGAGAGAGGGAGAGAAACATCAATGTATGGTTGCCTTTTGTGTGTCCCCTGCTGGTAGTTAGCCTGCAAGGAACCGGCCTGCAACCCAGGCACGTGCCCTGACTGGGAATCGAACCACGATCCTCTGGTTCGCAGGCCCGTGCTCAATCCACTGAGCTACGCCAGCCAGGGCCCAGATTTTATTTTATTTTTTTAACTGTTATTTATTTTTTTTTAAGGAGGCAGAGGGTCAGGGTGAGAGAGAGAGAGAAACATGGATTTGCTGTTCCACTTACTTACACATTCGTTGGTTGATTGTTTGTGCCTTGACTGGGGACCCAGCCTGGATCCTTGGCCTGTCGGGGACAGTGTTCTAGCCAACTGAGCCACCCACCCAGGGCCATACCCAGATTTTAAAAAATAGAAGAGTGCATCCAATCACACTGGCCTCCTTACATTTTTTCATGACTTTTTATGGTATAAAAAGGTGTTTGATATTGTTCATTTGAAAACAAGCAAAACTACCATTCCATTTTTATCTTACCATATGCTTCCGTATTTTACGTCTGTTAATCGTAGGTCAGTTCCATTCACCAGCTGTATCTGAGTACCCCTTGGTGCTGGTGGGGGCTGCAGGACGGCCTCACAGCCACCCCTCGGGCTGTGCTCAGCACACCGTCCACTGTGCGGGGGTGCAGCGTGGGGCTCAGGGCTGCCTGACCTGCCGGCCACTGCACAGCACCGCTCCACTGCGCCCCCCCCCCTCCCCCAACCTGTGCCGCCACACCTTGCATGCGCGGATCTGAGCTCCCTGCCTTTGCTCGCACGCCTTTCCCCACTCTGCCTCGCACCTGCCTTCCCTTCCCCGTCCACCGCCTCCAGGCCCTCTCGTGCTTTGAGGCCTGAGTCAGTGCTATGCCCTGTGTAGCTCCTCTCCTCTCTTAGCTGCAGCAGCTGCCTCTGATGACACTTAATGCATGCATTTCCTACATATTTGTTCGCTTTTACCAGATTGGACACTTACTGAGTGCAGACAGATTTTTGAGGCATAGTGCCTTGTTCAAAGCCACTGAGTTTTGTTGGCTGAATCAAATAAAATGTAGAAATAAGATTTTTTACATTGTGTAACAGCTTATTTGCTATTTTCCTCTGTCCCTCTCACAATAGAGGACCAGGCAGGTCAGGGAGTCTCCTCTCTCTCAGTCTGTGCTTAGCGCCCACATGGCCTCAGGGTGGGGACGAGGGCTGCTCTGGGGCTGCCTTCTCTACACACAAAGCTTCCCCCACGGTGTTCTTTGGGTCTGTCAGCCTGGATGGGCACTGAGATGTGACCACCTCCATAGCCTAGTATTTAGGGACAAGCCTTCTCTCCATTCTGTGCTCCCACCTCCCCTCGTAGTGGGACCGCTGGGCCCCTAGGAGAGGCAGCCCTGGGCTCACTAGCCACGGCAGCCTTCTGGGCCAGGAGGCCCCTGCAGGACCAGTTGCAGGGCAACAGGAAGCTGCCCCTTTCCATAGACCTCCAGCCCCACCCCCTGATGTGCCTGAGACCTCAGGTGGTCCCCAAAGTGCTGTGAGGTTTTCCCAGTCAGCCAGGGTTGGGGGCTTGGAGTCTAGAGCAGCCTGGGAGACCTCGGGTCCTGTGGAAGTCACCGCCTCAGCCTCTGGGGTGCCCCACAGTGTGGCCCCATCACGAGGTTGTAGAGAGGGGGGCAGCACTGTCACCATTGAGGCTCATTTGTTGTCAGCAGGTAAAGGTCAGAGTGTGGGGTCTGGGGCCAGAGGCTTGGGCCAGGAGTGTGGGGGACCCAGATTATTGAGAAGTGACCTAGTATTGGGGTAGGGGCCCGGGGTGAGGTAGGGCAGTCACGGCGCAAAGGTCCCCAGCAGTAGCAGCCACAGCATCAGAGCCAGCAATGGGCCTGCGGACAGCCTGGGCTGTGTGGCATTAGTGGGGCTGGTAGGAGGCATCAGGCCGCATGAGTCGTAAGGCTTCAGGCAGGTAGCGAAGGCCGCGATGCGCACCACCACGCTCTGCTCCAGCACACCCACGTGCCAGACACGCCTGTGGGCCGTGTGCGAGCATCGCCACGTTCTTGCTGTCGTGGGCCCCGGACAGCGGGGGCACGGTTTCCTGATGTTGGCACCGGGGCCTGCCCTGGCTGTCACTGCTGTCAGACTGAGGCCGCCTCTGGGTGTGAAGCCCGAGAACAGAGCCGCCAGGCCGCGGGCAGCCAACAGAAGTGTAGGCCTGAGAGTGGTCAGTGGTGACAAGGGTCAGTGTGTCCTTCTCACTCTGAGCTGGCTGGCCTTGTCAGTGATGTCATCGAAACTGACAGTCTCTAAAACACAGTCAGCTGTCACCTCACACTGGTCAGAATGGCTGCCATCATCAGTAAACCAGACCGTGAGTGCTGGCCAGGATGTGGGGACAAGGGACCCGTAGTGCACTGTTGGTGGGAATGCGTCTGTGTAGCCACTGTGGGAAGCAACAGGGAGTTTACTCAGAAAAAAAAAAAAATGAAACTATTAGGACCCAGTGATTGCACTGGGGGAGCATATTTTAAGAAACCTGAAACACCAGCACCCTTACGCTCACAGCAGTGCTATTTACAATCGCCAAGATCTGGAAACAGCCCGAGTGCACATCCGTGGCTGAGTGGATAAAACAGCTCTGGCTCACTTACACGGTGGAGTACTACTTGGCCATAAAAAAGACGAGACATTTCATCCCTTTTGACTCATGGGTGGAATGGGAGAACATATGCTGAGTGAAATAGGCCAGTCAGACAAAGACAAAGACTGTATGATCTCACACGTGGAATCTAGTGCACAAAAGAAACGAGCAAAATAGAATCAGAGGCCTGGACCCGTGGAACAGACTGACAGCTCTCAGAGGGGAGGTGGGGGGGGACTGGATGGCAGAAGGTGAAGGGATTAGTCGGAGAACATGTGTAAAGGACCCGTGGACATGAACAACTGTGGGGATTGTCGGAGGGAGAGGGGGTGCTGGGCGGAAGGAGGCAAAGGGGGGAAAATTGGGGCAACTGTAATAGCATAAACAATAAAACATAATTTTTAAAAGATTTTATTTATTCATTTTTAGAGAAGGGATGGGAGGGAGAAAGAGAGGGAGAGAAACATCAGTGTGTGGTTGCCTCTCACATGCCCCGCACTGGGGACCTGGCCCAAAACCCAGGCTTGTGCCTTGACAGGGAATTGAACTGGCGACCTTCAGTTCACAGTCTAGCTCTCAATACACTGAGCCACACCAGCCAGGGCCAGGAAAACATAATTTTTAAAAAGTCTCAGTGCCAGGTAAGCTCAGCTCTCATGTTGGCAGCGGCTGATGTGGCCCCTCCGCGAAGAGGCAGCCTGCCCAGCAGGGGCCTTTGCGTCTCCACACCGGGCCCTGCTCAGGGTTCTCGGTGGGCCTCATACGGTATCCTCGCCAGTTCACAGAGGCCTGTGAGGTGTGTCACAGAGGGGTCCTGGGACACCTCCATGAGCACCATTGGGTTCCATAGGCACTGCCCCCTGGGGTGCGGCCTGTCCCTCCGAACCCCTCTCTGTCTGGAGTCACCGGGGTCCTCAGGGCCTAGGATCCCCTTCGGAAACATGTACTTGTGGCCTCCGCCCGGGCTCTGTGGTGTCCGTGTTGGAGGTGAGCTGTGTGGCGGTGTCCTGGCAGCCCAGTACCAGTATTGGCTCATCGTGTTTGTGTAGGTGCTGGCTGGCAGGGCATGTCAGCACCCTGGTTGTGATTGCCCTCGTGACCACCCTGACCGTGATAGAGGGGATTCACTGCCATGGGTCGTGTCGTACTGGTAAAGTCAGCTGCTACACTCACACCAGTGGTCAGGCACTTGGCCTCCACCCCACACAAGTAAGCCATGGCCGTCTGCGCTGCCTGCCTCATGCTGTCCACGTTGTGTGTCGGCCAGAGCCATGTGTAGGAGCTGGTCCATGGCCAGGGTGAGAGGGGTCTCAGGTCCCAGCTTGCCATTCTGCCCTTTTAGGGTCTGAGTTGCTGTCATTGCGGAATCCCCATCCTGTCTCCCCCCAAAATAAGAAGGTTCTTGGCAGTTATCTGTGTGGGCTACAGCTTCTTGGTGTTGTTCAGGGCCTGGGCCACCTGACAGTCCCAGAAGGCTGGGCCTTCCTGTTCGGCTGTGATGACGCCCGGGAAGAGCCTCAGGCCCCACAGCCACAGCAGCTCCCAGGCTCCCTGCGGGCCTGTGGGGTGGTGGGAAGGGGTGGGGCTGGGACTCTGGTGAGGCTGGGACTTGGGCAAAGCTGAGAAGCCAGAGTACCCAAGAATTGTTACAATTGCCTAAAATTTCAGTATGAAATTTATTATGTTTTATTGGCCCTGGCAGGTGTGGCTCAGTGGATTGAGTGCAGGCCTGTGGACTGTAGAGTTGCCAGTTGGATTCCCAGTCAGGGCACATGTCTGGGTTGTGGGCCAGGTCCCCAGTTGGGGGTGCGCAAGAGGCAATCAATCAATGTGTGTCTCTCTTTTTCTTCCTCTTTTCCCCTTTTTCTAAAAATAAATAAATAAAATCTTTAAATAAAAAGTTTCAGTATCACATTTGAAGTATTAGTTGTCTACTTTGTGAGTTTAAACAGAGTCTAGCCAATTCAGTCCAGATGTCCAAACACGCTGAACTAGAAGCCGTAGTAAAACATTCCAGGCATGGCTCCCACAGCGGGGTGTTTTGTTGCCAGGGCCAGCGACGACAGTGGAAAAGGACGCCTGCAAGAGGTACTGCTGTGCCAGAGGAGGGTGCCGGCTCAGGGAGTTCGAACTTGGAGCTTAGGAGGCAGTTGTGTCCATGTATGCGGTTCATTCCAGATTGCTCAGGTCTGACTCTGCAGTAGAGAGGGGTCCTGTTAATGTCTCTTTCTTCCCGTTCCTGTGGCACAAAAGCGCATGGCTCCATCGGCTTAGGTCTTCAAGCCGTCCCAGACACCAGACACAAGTTGCACCGATGCTGTCCTATCTGGGCATTGCAGTGCTCATGGGCTTGCTCATGCAGAGATGAGTGTGATTCTCAGGGAGAACCAGCTGATCAGAACCTGTGCGTGGGCTTGCGAGACTGGGATGGACTCTGTTGCCAACAGTGGTGGAATAAAAGTTTCTAAAAACTGGATTTTATTGAGCATTAATACAGAAGCAGTCCAAATATAGGTATTCACTCATATTTAAACATAATTGTGCAGGTGTAAGCTTAGTTCTACTTGTCTTTTTTTTTTAAAGATTTTACTCATTTATTTTTAGAGAGAAGGGAAGGGAGGGAGAAAAGGAGAGAAACATCAGTATGTGGTTGCCTCTCGCACGCCCCCAACTGGGGACCTGGCCCGCAACCCAGGCATGTGCCCTGACCTGGGATCGAACCAGCGACCCCTTGATTTGCAGGTTGGCACTTAGTCCAGTGAACCACTCATGCCAGGGCATGTTTGTCGTTTTTCTCTGGAGTTGGACATCCTGAATTATTCTTGATGTTGGGGGGGGGGGCGGGGGAGATTGAGCACACCTGAGATCGGCCTTTACCAAACTGCAGGTGCGTTCATCACGTACTTAGAGCAGCTGTTACATGTCCAGAATGGTTCTCAGCACTCAGGATACATCAGTGGGTAAAGCAGGAGGAGACCGGGACTCTTAGGTGGGCTGGTGGGATGATGAGCGATAAAGTTGGGTGTGTGGGCACGGTGCCCCAGTGTTAGCAGGGGGCGGGGAGCAGAGGCCAGAGGCGGTGAGGGAGCAAAGTAGACATCTGGGTAGGAATGTTCTAGACAGAGGGGACAGCATGAAGACCTGTGACTCTCAGCTTTTATTTAGCAAATTGCATTAAGATAGGGGACCCAGGTGTTACCTGGAATCTGGTCTGAGCCACAGCTTTCTGGATGGTCCTGGGACTCTTGTAGTGGCCCTCCTGGTGTGGGCACTGGCCTGTCGGGGTAGCCATGAGAGCACATTGGACTTCATCTCCTGCCAGTGCTCCTGAGAGCAGGGCCTTGTTCCCAGGACCAGACGATTCACGTCAGCGGAGGTTCTTCCACCTGAGATTTCTGAGTAACAGAAACTGCAAGTATGATCTCTAATCTTGTCGTTCAAATATCTAATAAGATCGCGGCAGTTCTTCAGGATCGGCAGGTCTGGGCGGTCAGGTAGCAGTGAATTTGGAGCTGCTCTGGGAGCCCCCCTCCCATCAGGAAGAGCTTTGACAACGTGCTCAGAAGACACCACTGTAAACCGGGCCTCTGTTTCTCCCCCGTGCCCGTCACACTCTTCCTGCATGTACCATGAACTGGGGAAGAGGAGTATCGCTCTTGGTCACCTCGTCTGTCCTGCTCTGGTGTGTGGTACAGCAGTGAGGGGTCCTCTGGCTGGCTCTCGTGACCGGAATAACTGAAGCTCTCCCTTTACGACATGAAGTGCCAATAGCTCTTGGCACATGGAGACATAGGCTGTGTGCAGTTGGAAGGAGATGTGCAAGTTACCACTTGCATAGGACCCAGGGGGGCCCTTCCCAGGGCAGGGCTCAGCTGTGGGTGCGCGGGCAGGTGTTCAGCCCTCCCTCCTGGTCTTGGGGCGTTTGTGCCTCTTCCTTTTCTTCCTGCCCATCCCCTCCCCTTCTGGTCTTGGTTCTTCAGATTGAGTCGGGTCATTTGACTTTAAGGGACAGAAGGCTGCCCTCCTTAATTGGTGAGAAGTGCCCCATGCAGGCAGCTGGGCTCCCTGCCTGTCCTGCCCCTCCTGGCTGTGCTGGCTTCTCTGAGCCGCTGGAAGGGAGGCTCGTCCTCTGGCTGGCCCACTGTCCCCACAGGTGCTGCTCTTTGGTGGGGCCGCTTGCCACAGCTCGGCTCTACCTCCCAGGTGGCCTCAGACAGTGAGGGCCGATGGCCATTCTCTGTTTCAGTTCGCATTTCTCAGAGACAACCGACCACATCTTTACGCTAGGCCTCCTCACACGATGGCCCGCTGTGACGGACCGTCTGTGTGCCCCGAGCTGTGTGGTCTTTCCTGAGGCACGAAGGAGAGAGTGCAGGTCTGTGGGCACGGGGCAGGAGACCTGGGGCGGTCTCCCTGATGAGAGCCGCTTTGCAGGTGAGCCTGGGGACGGGATGCCTGTTGGTCAGGACAGTGCGCTTCTGTGCGCAATGTGGGGCTGTCGGTGTGGCTCCTGAGTGGAGGAGGGCTCTGTGGGCGTGTGTGGGGTGAGGCTCCAGCCCAGCAGTGTCATTCGCCACGTTCCAAGTCTTGGTCGGGACATCAGCACAGGTCACGCAGGATGGGCTTCAGCCAGAAGTTCAGCCCAAAGTCACATCTCAGGCTTTCTTTCTGGTACCCTCTTCCCCTAAATGCGGTCTCATAGTGCACCTGGTGGAGACCGGGTCATCTGAGGAGGTGGCCTCACAGCAACCAGCACGGCTGGGATGGGAACCTGGGCGTTTTTTCCAGCCTTGCCAGGGGCTCACCACGCGGCTCAGGGAGAGACCTCCTTCTCTGGGGCAGGCGGGGCTCCCTCTACCACCGCCTTGGGGGCTGCGGCGCCTCCCTGTGGCTTTGGACACAGCGAGTGTGAAGTACCTTGGGGCACCTCGGGAAGATGTGCATCAGACGGTTGTACCAGAGCTTAGAGCCCCAGGCTGACTCCAGGGAGCTGTGTGCTACCAGTGGTGGGGGTGAGGCGAGTGGGGAGCAGAGGGTAAGAAAAGGCCAAGGCTGCGGCTCCCCAACGCAGAGAAGCTGTGCCCTCTTTCCCAGGGTCAATGCTCACATCCCAGCCGCCTTCAATCCATCTGGAGCACAGGAGTGTTAGATGTTACAGGCACATTAAAATCAGCAGGACATTAATGCATGAGTGGATTCTGGTTACCAAAGAGTTATGTGGGTAATAGGTCTTAACCTTAAACAACACTCCCCGCCCCCGATATTTGCATTGCTCCTTGGCCTGGGCCCTGAGTTAGAGACATCTGGAAAAAATTGATCAGCTTTAATGTTGCTGTTCTTGAGAGACATGTCAACATTTTGGAAGGAAGTTTCCATTTAGTTTAGAAATACATACTTTTTTGTTTATTTTAGTTAAAAAATTTTTTAAATATTTTATTTATTTATTTTTCAAGAGAGGGGAAGAGAGGGAGAAAGAGAAGAAGAGAAACACCAGTGTGTGGTTGCCTCTCATGCACAAGCCAGGGCCTAAACCATACTTGAAACAACCAATGAGTCAAAGAAATTAAGAGGGAAATCAGAAAAAGATTTGAGTCTTGGCTGGTGTGGCTCAATGGATTGAGCACTGGCTTGTGAACCAAAAGGTTGCCCGTTCAGTTCCCAGTCAGGGCACGTGCCTGGCTTGCAGACCGGGTCCCCAATTGGGGGCAGGTGAGAGGCAACTGCACATTGATGTTTCTCTCCCTCTCTGTCTCCTCCTTTTCCCTTCTCTCTAAAACTAAGTAAGTAAAATCTTTTTTAAAGTCAAAAGAAAACATTTTGAACTGAACGAGAATGAAAACACAACATATCAAAATTTGTGAAATGCAGCCAAAGCAATACCTAGAGGGAGATTTATAGCACTGACCACCTCTTTATGCAAAAGAAAGGGGTCGGCGACCTCTGCTTCCACATTAAGAAAGTAGGTCAAAGAGTCAGTTATACATCCAAAGAAAGGAAATAACATAAAAGCAAACATTAATGAAAAACAATTTTAGATATGGAAACTCCATGGAACCAAAAGCTAATTCTTTTAAGGTTAGTAAAATCCTGAGCCAGGCCAAAAGGGTTGAGTAGATACTGTAAAGGCCTGCGTGCATTATCAATAATTGTCAGGGTGAGCCGCAGTGAGATGGCCCCCACACAGTCGTTGCGTGGCTCCTGTCGACATGACGCACTGCATGCGTGGGGGTGTCGCGTACTGCAGCTCCCCGACTGCGCTCCTGGGGAGAAGGTCAGACGTTCTCTCACGTTAGATAGGTACCCGCCACATGACCCATCATTCTGTTCCTTGGCATTTGTGCGAGAGCGTCAAAGGCCTCGTCCACATCATGGGTCACACGTGCACGGTCATGGCAGCTGTCTCTGTGATGTCTCACAGTGGAAGAGTGCAGTGCTGCTTGGTGACAAAGGAACAGCTCCTCCTGTTGCACTTGTACATGGGCATCACACATACATGGGTGTCACTGCCAAATAAGGAGCCGTGGTCTTCGACGAAGCCTACCGAAGGCAGTGCTTTGTGTGACCCTGCGCACTGGTGGTTAGAGCCCTCGGAAGTGCGCGAGTCCTAGAAACAGGTTCTGTCCGGTCACGGCTGCAACTGGGGTTGGGCTGGAGGAGAAACAGGCGCAAGGGGGCCCACGCAGATTTGGGGGTGATGGTAGCATCCATTACGTTGACTATCGTGATGGCTTCACAGGTGTGTACGTGTCAGAATTACTCAGATTGCACAGCGCAGGTGTGTCCAGCTTTTATTGTACCTCAGTGCTCCTCGAGCACAGCTGCAGTGTTTTTACCAGAATCAGTGGGTTTGTGTGTGCGCCTCTCGTTCAGTCCCAGCAGAGCAGCTGCCTGGGGGCATGGGTATTGGGTCACCTGACCTGTAGTCGGGGGTTGTGTGTGCACATGTGCTTTGCAGCAGCCTCTTGCTTTGTCTGAAAATGGGACGGAGAGGAGAGTCCACCTCCTCAGAGCACTAGCTTCGTCCCTGGGCTTGTTGGTCAGGTGTCAGGAAGGACTGACTCTCTCTCCGGATGTCGTCTGCCGTCTGCATGGATGGTCCCGTCTGGATGCAAGGCTCTGCAGACCACACCTGCAGGTGGTCCCGGATTATACCTGTGCTTGCATCCTGCTCCTGAGCGTCTCATTCAAAAACAGCCCCCAGCTGCTTGGGTGTTTAACACCCACTGTATACGTGCAGTGCCCAGAGCAAACCCTTGATTCTTGCCACCGCCCCAGCCTGTCCCCCGTGCCCGGCATCTCTGTTGTTGGCATGCCCAGTGCCTGGGTGGCTGGGCCCGTCCTCATCGCGTTCTTGGGTCCGTTGGCAAGTCTTGTGGCTCTGCCTTGGACACCCCCAAGTCTGCCTGCTCTGCTCTTCCATGCCTCCCACCTGTGCCGGGAACTGCCTGGAGCAGCCTCATGTACATTGTTACCTTGCTGGAGGTTCTTTTGAAGGAGAGGGCGGTGCCATCCCCTTCCAAGAAATCTCCCAGCCTCCGCCTCCCTCCTGCCGAGGCTCCTGGGCTCCCAGTGCCTCCTCCCAGGCGCTCACTCGGCTGCTTGTCTGTCATTCGAGTTGCTCTCTTCCCACGATGTCCTCTTGTAGCCCTACTCTCCACCCGGGCAACTTCCTTTTCTTCCCAGAGGGGACTGACTGCCCCTGATGTGAGCTGGTCATGCCCGTGTGTATGTGTCTGCTGTCTCTGGAACCAGCAGGGCCGCCCTGTGTCTCATCATTGCATCCTGCTGTCTGGCCTCGCAGCAGGCCTGGCATCTGGTGGGTTTCAGAGGGCGCCTCTGGTGGGGGCACCTGTGGGGGGGGTCCTCCCATCTTGGAGCTTTCCGCACGCCCAGTCCAACTCCTTCTCACTCTTGACCTCTGGTTCCCTAGTGGTCTTGTCAGCTCTCCCGTCACGGAGACCACATGGCCACCTCACTCCTAAGGTGCAGATGGCTTCTCCCTGTTCTTGTTCCCTTCCTGTGTCTTATCTCATCTCTCCTCTGCACACAGTCCATCAGCCTGTTAGAATGGGAGATCAGGCCACTCCTGGCTCCCGGCTCCACCCCCTCGTCTGGCCTTCTGCCCCCAGGGCCTTTGTGCTTGCTCTCTGGAATGCCCCTCCTGCAGCCAAGTGTGGCTCCCCACGTCCAGGTTTCTCCTGGAGGAACCCTCACTGGCCGCCCTGACGGGCCCCAGCCCCAGCCCTGGCACTCTTTCCTGCTCTGTGTTTGCTTCCTTCTGAGTTACCAAGGTCTGATGGGCTGCATTGTTTACTACCTGTCTTATTCATGGTCTTAGTCTTTGACAAGGATGTTAGTGCCCCAGGACAGGGGTCTGCCTGGGCCTGGAAATCCTGGTGGATGGACAGACAGACGCATGGTGGCTCAACTGGCTCTTCCAATTTGCAGCTTGGGGGCCTTTGTAACCTTGGTGGGCAGCCTCTGCTCTGCTGGGTGAACAGGCGGCCTGGGAAGGGGTGGAGGCTGCTCCGTGGTGGTATGGCTGCGCTCCTGCGCTAGAACAAGAGGCGGCTTTGCCGAGGGTTAAGTCAGTGTGCTGTTTGAGATGGTCATAATTTAGACTTCTCTGGTCTGTTGGGACAGAGTACACAGCCACTTCCATGGTGCTCCGCTGCTTGCAGAGCAGTCTGGAGCCTTCTGGAATATCACCTGGAGATAGGGCTCAGTTCTCTCCCTTAGCACCTCAGGCATTCATTCAAGTGGTTTCTGAGCCGGGTTTGGTTGAGCCCTTGGAACCGTGTGGGTGTGCCACGTGTGGGTGTGCCACGTGCAGCCAGTTCTGATCACTAGCTTATTGAAGCAGGAGAAGAACCCGTGTTCAAGTCCCCCTTTGGTGCCAGCGCTGCTGTCATTTGTTCGTCTGTTCTCTCAGGCCGTGCTGCCGGGCTGTGAGGGACCACCGACTGTGTGGCTGTGCTCTGTCGTGTCCGTGCCCACCCGTGGTTTCAGAAGTACAGCATGCCCAGGGACCGTGGGTGTGTGTGAGCCTCGGCACATGAGGGCAAGGAGGAGCTGAGGGAGAGCCGGGCAGGCTGCGGTGGTTGGGTGGGCCTTGGAGGGACCTCGTGGGTGGGGGGAGCTGGAGATGTGAAATCTTTGACTTCTAGCCAGAGGAGCCCTGGGCCACCTCCCACATGGGCCAGAGGTCTGTGTCCCAGGGTCCTGTCACCTCAGTCCCACCTGTGCTGTGGCTCAGACCCTTGGCACAGCATCCCGGTCTCTGGAAGGCCACACCTGGCTTCCCTGCTCGTCTCTCTCAAACCTCCTCTCTTCAGGACGCACAGGATGCACAGGACGCCTGCTCTAAGGTGCAGGCGACTGACTTGCCCTGGGCTCACTCTGATCTGGGTGGAGATCTTGGTCTTTGTTTGCTATCCTTGAGACAGCACGCCTGTTTTTTGCCCTGGAGCCTGTTGAGTGTTTCTAAGGCTGATTTCACGTTCCCCTTAGGGTGGTTGATAACTCTTCTGGGGAGGAACATGGGTAATAATCTTGCCTCTTCCTCCTGCCCGGGAGGATCCTGCCCTCGCCTGGTAGTTTAAGACCTTCCTGAAAAAAAAGGACATTGCAATCGAATGGCTGGGGAGGAGTCATCGTGAGTGCTGCAAGCTGGGGGGGGCGGGGGGGGCGGGGTGTCTCGGGCGAGTGGCTACCAGCAGGCTCCTGCTGTGTAGCTTGCACAGCCCATCTTGGTGGGGGGACCACCTGGCGCCCAAGCATATATGCAGACATACCTGGGAGATGGCTTTGAACTTGGTCGATGGTGAAGCATTCTGGTGCTTTCTTGGTCTGCACATTGCAACTGACACTTCCCACCTGCAGGAGTTAATACAGAAGTTTGGGTGAAGGGTTTCGGGGGCAGTTTCTAACTCCTATTAAGGTGCTTTTTATGACATTACTATTTTATTTAAAGTATGGAGAGTTTCTAGACACTAGGTACAGTTTTATTCTTCAACAGATTCCCTATTTGCTGTTTCTTTCTATAAATACACATGCACGTTATAATTTTAGAACTACATATATTTTTAATGACCTTGCTTTTTGTAGATCATGTTTTGAAAATAGAAATTTTATCTTTTTGTTTTATTCCAGACTCCTTTGAACTTGGGTGTGAATCACAGAGCCCCGCCCTACCCCGCTGGGGGTTGCTGCCTTCTGTGCCGCAGCGAGCGGACAGACTCCTCCTTCCTGGAGAGTGGGATGAAGACTGCGAGCAAATTGGCCCTCTCTATGGCTCCCAAGGGCAACAGTGTGCTGCACCTGCCACTGTGGGTGTGCCCGGACTGCCGGCGGACCGTGGAGAAGGAGGAGAGGCACGGCGGCCTGGACCAGCCGGCGGTGAGTGCCCTGCTGAGCTCGCGTGCTCCCTGGCTGCCTGAGCCCGTGGGTTATGGGGCCTGCTGGGCGGTGAGGTGGTCGGTCTGGGTCTGCTTTCCGGGGAGAGCCTCCTGTGCCTTCCTCTGGTCCCTGCTCCCCTCTCCTGCTGCTGGGCCCTCCCCTTGTCTCTTCTCCTCGCCCACCTGCAGGAGGGTGCAGGCCTCAGGAGCATCCAGCCCGCGGCCTGTGGACCACCTGTGGCCCAGGGTGGCTGTGAATGCGACCCAACACAAAACCGAATTTCTGAAAACAGAAGATATTTTTGTGTGTGTGATTACCTGTTGCAGTATACTTAATGTGTAGCCCAAGACAGCTCTTCTTCCAGTGTGGCCCGGAGACATCCCAAGGCTGGATGCCCCTGCCTAGGGGACCCGCCCTCCGTGGTTGGACAACTGGGGCAGCGAGCTCGGAGGCCCAAGGCCGTGCTTTGTAGTCTGGTCTCGGGGTTCCTGTGGCGAAACAGCTTGTCGAAAAGCTGTACTGGCTTTTCGGGTGTTTAGTTTTAGACAATTTTACATTCTGGTAACTCACCGGAAATTCTTTCCAGGTGCAGTTCCCAAGTCCAGGTTTGCCTTTTTACCTTGATTTCATGTCTCGGCCAAGTGGAGGCTTTCTTGAGGCTCAGGCTTGTGTGGAAGACTGCACCCTCAGTCTGATTTTTGGCCCAGGCCGTGGCTCTGTGGGCCTGGGCTCTGACCGATTTCAGGTCTGTTCTGTGGGCTCTGGAAGACCCTGGCTTTTGTGGCCGCTGGGGGCCCCCCGCAGTTGAGGGCTTCTCGTTCTCCGCACCTGGCTGGCCTGTCTTGCCGCCTGGGGCTGCTCCCTTCTCAGGATCGGGCGGTGTGGCCAGTGTTTTCCTGCTGCCCAGTGTGAGTCTGCCGGGCGCTGGGCCAGTGACTTCTGTTTTGGGGTCTTCTTGAAAGCAGCACCCCCACTCCATAGTAGCGCTGTGTGGCGTGTCCCCTCTGCTCCCCTGTCCCCCCCTGACTGCTGCTTCCGCTCCACAGGTGGGGCAGTGCTCCCTGAGGGCGGTGCTTCTGTGTGGTGGGCCTCTGAGAACCAATGTGAGCACATGTGTTTCGGGGGCCCCAGTGTCTGCGGTCAGTGAGGACACAGGTGAAGGGACAGGCAGGGACTGGGCGGCAGCCCTCAGTCAGAAAGGTAGGAGGTGGACTTCAGTGCTCCAGCCTCAGATCTTTTTGCTTTCACCATTTTACTTCTGTTTTCTTTCTCCGTGCACTTAGTGTTCAGCCTCTGCCCCATTTTTTGTTTCTTATTTTTTGAATCCTCACCTGAGGATATGTTTTTATTGATTTTAGAGAACAAGAGGAAATGGAGGGACAGACAGGATGTGAGAGAGAAATATTGCCCCAACCTGGGGATTGAACCAACAACTTAGGTGTGCGCCCTGACCAGAAGCGAATCTGCCATTCCAGTGTTTGGGGTGATGCTCCCACTGACCGAGCCACTCAGCCAGGGTTTTCCCAGTTTTCGGTGGAAGGCCGTTCAGTATCGCAGACACTGGTTTGTTCCCCTGGTCACTTTTCAAAGTACAGTTCTTAAGTCTGCTCCCTAGCTGACTGTTCCTCTGGCTTCTGGAACTGCGCCCCTTTTCCTTCCTGCTCCCAGCCCTGCTCCTGTGTCAGCCTCACTGCACCTCTGCGGGGGGTTGGGGGGGTCGACTGCTGTTTTTGTCCGGGTTGGGAGGCAACAGGAAGTGCCTGTGGTCTCTCGTATTAGTCTCGCCACGAGGGGAGTCTCGCTTCCCGCTGCCAGCTTGTCCTGCATGATGGGTTACCCGGTGGGGCTCTCTCCTCGTCAGCAGCAGTCACCTCAGGGCCCGCAGGGGTGTCGGCTGGCCTGTGTGTGTGGACTTTGGCCCCCTTCTAATACACTCGTAAAGTTGGTCTCTTAGTTCAAGCTTGTTCAAATTGCTGGCCTTTTTATTATTATTATTTTTAATTTCTTTAAAGGTTTAATTTGTTTTCAGAGTGGTTGGGCGGGGAGGGAAGGAGAAAGGGAGAGGAACATCAATGTGTGGTTGTCTTTCATGTCCCCACTGGGGACCCGGCCCACAACCCAGGCATGTGCCCTGGCCCAGAATTGAACTGGCAACCTTTTGACTTGTGGGACAACACCCATCCCACTGAGTCGCACCAGTCAGGACTGACCCTGTTTTTAAAAAAGCAAGATACGATTGACTTGTGGTAGAGGCACCCCTTGGAAGGGCACACAGTTCGGCAAGTTTGGGCAGACGCACACAGCTGTGCAGGTGGCACTCCCGCACGACCTCGCCAGGCACTTATGCCGGCAGCATGCTCTGCCGTCACCACTGACTGGATCCGGCCCCAGTCTTTCCCCTTGCAGAGTGACCTGGCGGCATGCTATGCACTGGTGAGCACGCTGTGGAGCCTCTCGCTCACTCGCCATTGGTGGGTGTGGGGCTGTCACTCTGGCTAGTCAGCCACACCCCAGGAGGGCAGGGGCCTTTCCTTCTGTCTCCCCTCCCCCCACCCCACACACCCTCTGCCCTGCTCTGTTCGGCTGCTGACCGCCCCACTCAGGGCAGAGCTGGGGCTGACCCCAGGCCCTTGCTCACTCCCTTTGCGCCCATGGCTGCGGGAGGCCCTTCTTGCTGGGGCTTCCAGGTGCCCACCCTTTCCATCCCCTCCGAGGCTTTGTGACGTGGCATTCTTTGTTTCTCACTTGTCAGAGGTCTTTTCTTTCCTCCCGTGTCGGCTTGTGCTCGCTCAGGGGACACAGATGCCCCAAGCTGTCTGCTTCCACACCTCCCGCCCCTGCCCTTGCCCTCCCTCCCAGCCCTGCTGCCTCTTCCTGCTCCCTCCGTGCATGGCTCTGGGCAAAATGTAAACTTCTGGTTTCATTTTTCTAATTTCCACTTTTCTTCAAGTCAGTTTTGGTAAACTGTGTTCTTCAAAGTTGTCCGGGTATTGGTGCGCAGTTGTGTGTGGACGGTCTCTCTTTAGTTCCTGCCACTTCTGTAGCTGCAGCTCCGAGTGCCTCACGTTTCTGCTTTCCTTCCGCACTCTTTTGGCCGGTCTTACTGGAAGGCTGTCCGTTTTTTTAAAAGACTTTCCTTATGTATTTTAGACAGAGGGGAAGGGAGGGAGAAAGAGAGGGAGAGAAACATCCACCAGTTGCCTCTCACACTCCGCGACCCAGGGACCTGGCCTGCAGCCCAGGCGTGCACTCTGACCGGGAACTGAACCGGAGTCCCTTCAGTTTGCGGGACGACGCCCAGCCCACTGAGGCCCACCGGTGAGCTTCTTGGTTTTTGAAGTCTCCCCTTCACTCTGCCTGCTTGCCGAGCCACAGCTCGAGTGTGTGTGTGTGTGTGTGTGTGTGTGTGTGTGTCATCTGGGGAGTGCGTGGTCTGGGACACGTGGGGAACATCGGAAGGCTTGTGCGAGGCTCGTGCCGCCACTGCCCTTCGCCATCTCCTCGCTGCCCCTCACCTTCTCAGAAGCTCCTGTTGCCAGACCCCCTGCAGACAGTCAGCTCTGTTCGGATGCAGGTGCTGAGGGCAGACATGCCAGTGAGACAGGGCTCTCCCGGTGCCTTGTTCTGGGAGAGCCGTGCGCATGCTCTGGGGGCTGCTTGTCTGGGGGGGCTGCTCTCCAGTGTCTGGGCCCTCCGGGGGCCTGCGCTGGGGGGCCATCTGCTTCGGGGGGCAGCATGGCTGCGCTTGCCTCACCGGACGCCTGTGGGAGCCTGAGCCTTGCTCAGGCCACCGCCTCGGGAGGGAGACGGCCGTCCTGCGTGCAGATGGCCAGCAACCTGCAAGCAGCCACTGGGCCTTCATCTCTCAGGCCTGGCCCTGCAGCCACATGGGCATATTTGTTCAGCCTTCCCTGCGGTGACTCTTCTGCCTCCCTGAGCTGAGTTCTTTCTTAACATCAGTTTTTGTTCTCTCATCTGTGCTGGAATCCTCTAATTGCTGCTGTAGGTTTGGAAGTGTTAGTTGTATTGGCTCAGTTTTAAGTATTATCCTATTTTCTTTTTTCCCCAATGTATTCTTTTTTATTTTTAAATGTATTTTATTGATTATACTATTATAGTTGTTTCATTTTCCCCCTTTATTCCCCTCTGCCTTGTATGCATCCCTCCACCCTCTAAGTTCATGTCCATGGGTCGTACATATAAATTCTTTGGCTTCTCCATTTCCCATACTATTCTTACCCTCCCCCTGTCTATTTTCTACCTACCATCTATGCTACTTGTTCTCTGTACCTTTTCCCCTCTCTCCCCCTCCCATCTGATAACCCTCCATGTGATCTCCATTTCTGTGGCTCTCTTCCTGTTCTAGTTACTTGCTTAGTTTGTTTTTGTTTTTCTAGGTTCAGTTGTTGATAGTTGTTTGTTGTCATTTTACGGTTCATATTTTTTATTTTCTTTTTCTTAGATAAGTTCCATTAACATTTCATATAATAAGGGCTTGGTGGTGATGAACTCCTTTAACTTGACCTTATCTGAGAAGCACTTTATCTGTCCTTCCATTCTAAATGATAGCTTTGCTGCATAGAGTAATCTTAGATGTAGGTCCTTGCCTTTCATGAGTTTGAATGCTTCTTGCCAGCCCCTTCTTGCCTCAAAGGTTTCTTTTGAGAAATCAGCTGACAGTCTTATGGGAACTCCTTTGGAGGTAACTGTCTTCTTTCCTCTTGCTGCTTATGAAATTCTCTCCTCCATTTTAATCTTGGGTAAAGTAATTATGATGTGCCTTGCTGTGTTCCTCCTTGGGTCCAACTTCTTTGGGACTCTCTGAGCTTCCTGGACTTCCTGGAAGTCTATTTCCTTTGCCAGATTGGGGAAGTTTTCCTTCATTATTTGTTCAAATAAGTTTTCAATGTCTTGCTCTTGCTCTTCTTGTTCTGGCACCCCTATGATTCAGATATTGGAACATTTAAAGTTGTCCTGGAGGTTCCTAAGCCTCTCCTCATTTTTTTGAATTCTTATTTCTTCATTCTGTTCTGGTTAGATGTTTCTTTCTACTTGTCCAAATTATTGATTTGAGTCCCAGTTTCCTTCCTGTCACTGTTGGTTCCCTGTACATTTTCCTTTATTTCACTTAGCATGGCTTTCATTTTTTTCTCTCTTCTGTGACCATACTCAACCAATTCTATGGGCATCCTGATCACTAGTGCTTTGAACTTTGCATCTGATAGCTTGGCTATCTCTTCATTGTTGAGTTGTATTTTTTCTGGAGCTTTGATCTGTTCTTTTATTTGGGACCTTTTTTTTTTTTGTCTCAGCTCACCTGTTAAGTAGTAAGGGGCAGAGCCTTAGGTGTTCTCCAGGGTGGGGCAACCCAGTTGCTGGGTTGTGACGCTGTATGTGGGGGAGGGTCAGAGAGGGAACAGCACTGCTTGCTCAGCCCTCAGCCAGCTTTCAGTCACTTCCCCTGCTTCCCACAAGCAAAGTAGGCCCTTCTGGTGCTGGTTCCTGAGTGGGTGGGTTTGTGTCCGTTCCAGGACCCTGTGGGTCTCTCCGACGAACTCTCCTGTGAGGCTGGGAGTCTCTCCCGCTGCTGCTGCAACCCCCGCAGGTGTTTTCAATCAGAGGTTTGAGGCTTTACTTCCCCACTGGGACCCTGGGTTGCATGGTCGGTCTCTCTCCCCGGTTGTTCCTCCCGTTTTATCTGCCTGTGAATGTGGGACCGCCCACTCCACCAGCCAGCGCCTCGAAGGGTCCTCCAGCTACTGCCTTGCGTCGCCATGAGTCCTCTCTGCCTGGCCGCCTGTCTCCGCCCCTCCTGCTGTCTGGATGAGTGTGTCTTCTTTAACTCCTTGGTTGTCAGACTTCCAAACAGTCGGTTTTCTCTCAGTTATGGTGACTTTTTGTTTTTAAATTGTTGTCCTTCTTTTGGTTGTACGAGGAGGCACAGTGTGTCCACCTAAGCCTCCATCTTGCCTGGAAGTCCCCTATATTTAATATTTCTGTTTTCAACCATGAATTGCCTAGGAATATTTGTAAATATCCGGATATGTATGTCTTAGGTTACCTTTAATTGTACTGAGTTTTAATTTAATGCTGTTATAGTTGGAGATGTGGTCTGTGGTCATTTATACTTATCTGTGGTTAAGTTTTTCTCAGTGTTCTCTGTGTCCACATGAGCATGAAAATGTCTTCTCAGGGTTTTGCTGGAGGACTCTGTCCTCCCCTGTTAATAGGTCCATGAGTCCTTCTGTGCTCTTCGGAATTCTTGACCTGCGTATATCTCTCGGTTTCTGAGCAGTGTCAGTGTAAGTCGCCTGTTGTGCGTGCATGTATGTTTGTGCTTTTTCCGTTATACACGTTTCTGTTTTTTCTTTTACATGTTTTAAGCCTGTGCTGGGTGAATATAGGTTACAACGATTAAGGCTTGGTGTGTTGTTAATTTAATTGCACTGAAACTACCAGGAATGGCCCCTTTGTGCCCCTGTGTAGCCACTCAGACGCCCTGCCCTCCTGCTCACCTGCCCTCATCTTCTGTCCCATGTGTGGCCAGCGTTTCGGTGGTCTTGTGCGGTGTGCCGGCTCGACGGACTGATCGCTGCTCTGTGTGGGGTTAGTTCTCCATCACACGGGCCCCAAGTCCCGCGTTGCCCGCAGCCGCACGCTCTCCGCGCCCAGCAGGCCTCGCCATTCTCAGCCCCGCCCAGCCCTCTGCTGCTGGCTCGCCCGTGCTCCACCGCACACACTGCCTGTGATTTTCTGCTTTTTCGGGCTTTCTGCGAACGTCAGTGCCGTGGCGTGGTTTTGTGTCCTCACTTATTCTGCTCGGCACTACTTTTGAGAGTCACAAGCGTGGCTCCTGTGCGGCACTCACGGTGTGGCCCCCTTCCAACTGTGCTGCGTGGGTGGTGCGCTGTGAGCCCACGCCCGCACGTCGTGTGTGCACTGTGAGAGGGGCTGCTGAGCTGCAGGGACTGTAGGTCATTAACCGACCGCAAGTGCAGAACAATCGTTTATTTTTCAATGAAAACTGTTTTCTAGAACAAAAGTGATTTCGTGAGTAAAGTAGCATTGTTTTGGAAATCCTTTTAATATTTGGATGATAGAAGATGCTACATTCTCAATGTTTTGATGTGTTTTTTTAAGAGATTTTATTTATCTGAGACAGAGGGGAAGGGAGGGGAAAAGAGAGGGAGAGAAACATCAGTGTGTGGCTGCCTCTCACACGCCCCCAACCAGGGACCAGGCCCGCGCCCAGGCGTGTGTCCCAGTGGGAATTGAACTGGAGGCCCTTCCTTCACAGTCCAGCACTCCATCCACTGAGCCCCACCAGCCAGGGTGGTAGGTTGTTGGACTGAGTGTATGAAGAAAATATTTTAATAGCTTTTTAGGTAACCGTGGATTTTCTTCTTCAGGCCTACACCAAACCATGACTGCAGATTGTTTCTTAATGGTTAGGTGTGATGGCCAATCAGACGGTAGCAGTGGAGTTTTCCTCTGCCGTTGCGTTAAAATGCATTGTCTCCCTTGCCTGGATATGGCCTTACAACGTCACTCCTTGGTCATTTGTAAGACTGTGGCTTATCAAGTTAGACAGGTGAAGCCCTGCTCTTGCGGCTCAGTGGACTGAGTGCCGGCCTGAGAGCCAGAGGGTCACGGGTTCAGGTTCGCTTCCCGGTTGGGCACAGGCCTGGGTTGTGGGCCAGGTCCTCAGTGCGGGGCACACCAGACGCAACCGTGCAATTGCTCTTCCCCTCACTCTAAAAATAAATAAAAATAAATAAATAAATAAAACCTTCTTTTAAAAAAAGGCAGGCGTAGCAGATGCCGACACCTCTGTAAAAACCTGTGTTTGTTACCATCCCCACCAGTTGCATCAGAAACGTCTTCTACGCAGAGAAGCTTTTGAACCCGTGATGGATTCAGGTTTGCTGAACTTCTGATTCTTGCTCAAAACATCAAATGTGATGTTTGGCCACAGATAGTGGCAGCTGTTTTCCTTGACATGACAGAAAAGAGTGTCATTCATTTCCGAGAAAACGTCTGGCAGCTGGCCAAGTCGGAATGGCCTCGTCCGGTCGGTCAGGTGCTCTTGCACGTGGGTGGTGCCTCGCGGGAGGGGGGGCTCCTTCAGCTCGCAGCACTCGGGGCCTGTCTGGCGGGTGCCGCCGAGACGCTTTCTGTGCACTTCCTGTGATGCCGCAGAGGCGCCAAAGACCTGGGCCTGCGGGCGGAGAGGGAACTCAGCGCTTTCGCTACACAAGGGCATCCTCGAGTAGAACGGGTCTTTCTGACCGAGTGCGCGGCGGTGGTGAAGGCCGAGGTCACTGCACTGTGCACCCGGCTGTGCAGCTGTGCAGCCTCCAGTTCGCTGTTGCTGAGGGGCCAGCGGTTTGGCCCGCCCCCGCCCCCGCACCATCACGGCTGCCTCGCCACAGTGGAAAAGGCGAGGAACAGCGTGGTGTCAGCATGGAGTTAGTTTTGCTGGGGCACCTGCTTCAGAGGTTGGGACTCCTTGGGCCCCGTGGGCCACCTGGGGAGAGCCCCTGTTCTGTCGGATGACTGGTCTTGTCTTCCCTGCGGGGCCGGGCCGAGACTCCGTCCTGTGCCTTCTGTGTGAGGTCCCATCGGCCGAGCGGCGCGGACGCCCCCGCCTCTGCTCTGCCGCCCTTTTCGCTGTGTCTGTGGCGTCTTTCGGTGAACAGCGTTCATTTTTCATCTGGCCAAGTTCCTCAGGTGTTTTCTTAGTAGGGACTGCCTTCTTGAGTTCTGTTTTTCAGGATTTTTTCCCAGGTGAAATGTAAACATATGTTTGGCATGTATTTTCTTACCTCAGCACAGTCCAAAGAAATACGTGAATGACAGATACATGCCACATAGGTCATTAAAATTGTTTAATAGCCACATATCAGAAACTGAAAAGAAACTGGTGGTGGTATATTTTCCTACCTCAGTCTATCCAAGCTCATTTCAGTCTATACTTAAAATAAAAAATATTGGTGAGACACTTTTTCTTTTTCCATACTGGACATTCAAAATCTTGCTCCCACTTCAAACCCTTAGCAGCCATACCTGACGCGGGGCTACTGAGCAAGCAGTTTCATGCTTCTATTGCTTTGCCTTCCGTATTTAGACCCACAGCTCGCTGGAAATTGGAATTAAAGTTTTGTATGGTATGACAAGGCCAAGTTTAATGCATTTCCATGTGGAGACCCAGTTCCCTGGTGGCACTTGTGAAAACGGCTGTTGCTCCTCGCCTTCAGCACTGCCTTCGTTGTAACCCGCGTGCCCACGTGCCCAGGTGTGTCCCTGGGTGCTCTGCGCTGCCCACTGGCCCCTTTGTCCCCGTGCCAGCTGCTTGCCGTCTTGGTTGCTGTGGCTTCGTTGCTCTCATGTTCAGAGTGAACGTCCTCTCTTGCCTGCTCTTCCAAAGAGGTTGGTTTGTCCTTGGTGCTTGTCATTTCTGTGTGACTGAAGATCACCTTGTGAAGCTGCACACTCGTGTGCACACGCCCCGGAGAGAGCTGCCAGGGGTCCTCCTGCCTCTGTCCATTGGGGCGGGGGGTCACCTCTCTCAGTGCCGAGTCTTCTGACCCAGGTGTGTGGGGCTTTTCTCCATTGAGAAGGGCTTCCTGTTTCTCTGTTACGATGCTGAGCCTTTTTTCAACATTTGTCCACAGGCATTTCACTTTATTCATGCCATTTAAAATTATATTTTGCATTTGTCTTCTTCTACCTTTATTGGTGTAGATGAAATTGACTTCTTTTTAAGTTGTTTATTTGGCCAGGAGCCATACAGACCTCTGACCTCACTGGTCTCAAGTGGAATCCCAGATATTTCTCAAGGGTTGCCCTTCCAAGTTAGAATTCGTTTGTCTCAAATGTGCTGTGTGCAGCCATTGGTCATGCAGTCATCATGAAAGGTCTCCACACAGACTTGTACCCCCTTCTCAGCCTTGGCCGCTGGCACTCCCGACACAAGAGGAGGAGGAGGCATGGAGTACTGGGGACTGAGGGGGCAGTTCTGGACAGCACCCGGCATTAAGGTGGAGGTGAGTGAGAAGCAGACGAGACAGGAGCGGGGCAACCAGCATGGAGCCATGGGAGTCGTTTGAGGGATGGTGTAGTCAGTAGTTGTCCGTCTGGGTCTGGATTTTTTACTTGAAGGTCATAAGGTGGCTTGTCACTCTTTCTTGTGTGCTGGCAGAGGACCCAAGACTCCTGGGGAGAGTCCAGGGGCTTTATGACTCCCTGTCTTGCACATACCACGAGCACCCACATGTCTGTTCTCTTGCTCCCACCTCCTCCCCAAACCCCACATCAGTAAATTGGGGGGCCCACCACAGGTGCAGCAGGCCCCATGCATCTGTGTCACAGCTCAGGACCCTGAGCGTGGGGTCCTGCCACTCTGCTAGTGGGCAGCAAGTGAGCCTGCTGCGCCTTAAGGTTGTCAGCTGAGAAGTGGCCTGGTGGAGGGTCAGACCCATACAGCATTTTTGGCACATCCAACAAGACATGGACGGGCTGAGCCTCTGTGGAGGCCTGGCCCTCAGGAGTCTTCCTAACAGACGTTTCGGAAGTTAACCTAGAAAGGTACAGAGTGCTGACCATGGCAACAAAGAGCGAGTCGGATGTTTGCTCGGTGCGTATTAGTGGAGGGTGAGAGCGAGGCCAGACTGAGCTGTGTGGCAGGAATTGTAGTGGCGAGGAAGCCGAGCGGGCCCACGGAGGGTGCTGATTTCCCAAATGCGCGGCAGCGAGGGGAGGGGAGCACAGGTCTGGGCGAGGAAGAGGCGCTGGGGGAGGGCGGGGATGTCCAGTGCTGCAGGAGAGGGCTGGTCACTGGGGGGAGCGCCCCCCGTGGGAGTTGTGTTCGTACTGTGTGAGGTTTGCAGTGGCGATGGGTGTGAGTGTGTGTACGGCACACATGTTAAGAAGGACAGTAGATGTCCTGGCTGGTGTAGCTCAGTGTATTGAGCACGGGCCTGCAAACCACACGATCGCGGTTCAATTCCCAGTCAGGGCACATGCTTGGGTTGCAGGCCAGTTCCCAGGGGGGGACTCATGAGACGCAACCATACATTGATACTTCTCTCCTTCTCTCCTTCCCTTCCCCTCTAAAAATAAATAAATAAAATATTTAAAAAAAAAAAAGAAGGACAGTAGAGCGAGCACCCGGCCATCCCAGATAGCGTGCACCCTCACTTCCCTAGCCTCCTCTTCCTTTCTCAGGTGACCACTGCCCTTGAGCTCTGTATTTACCATCTCCCTCTTGATCTTAGTCAAAAGGCCAAGGAGCAATTCATTCCCCCTTTTCAAAACTTTCTTTCAATTGATTGCCTAGACATGGCTCACCTCATCACACACCACATCAAAATTACAACTAAAATACAGAACAGCCGTCAAATACAGAACAACTAAAATTCAGAACCACCAGAAGTCAAGTTGAATGGAAGTCTCACAACCACGGAATTAAACCACATCCATCAGACTGGTGGGAGGGGCCCAGATGTGCAACGGGCTGGTCTCACACCCACATGTGGTGGATAAAAACTGAGGAGGGACATCTCAGGAGCGAGGAATCCCAACCCCACACCAGGCCTCCCAGCCCAGGGTTCCATTTCCAGGAAGGTAAGTCCCCACAACTTCTGGCTACAAAATCCTGCGGGGATTGAGGCTGTGGAAGAAACTCCTGGAGCCCCAAGCGGTTTCTCCTCAAGAACCCACACACGGACTCACCTACTCAGGCTCAGTCCCTCTGAGCTCCGGCACCGGGGTAGCAGTTTGAAAGACGCCAGTGGTACACAGGGAGAAACCGAAGTGTCTGGCACCAAGGCGAGCAGAGGCCATTGTCCCTTTTCTAAACCCCGCTCCTACAGAGCTACAGAGCCAGCAAGCTGCTGCCGTATCTGAGACTCCATCAACCTGGCTGACACTGTTTGACCCACCTGGGAGATCCCCAGAGACTCGGCCCCAGCCGAGACAGGGGCCCATCCAAGCTGCTTTTCCCTATGGAAGACTGGTCTTGGCTCATGCTTCACAGCTTCCTAAATCTTCTCAAACGAGCAACAGCTGGCCTCAGTGAGCCCATGCCAGGCACTAGCAGCAAATAGCCTAGATTCACAGCTTGGCTTTGCCTGGGAATCTCCAAGCCCAGAACAAGTAGCAGCCATCTCAGATTGCTTTATCGCTCAGGCAGAGTGGCCCCAGGCAAAACACAAGTGGGGACTGACCTTGGCCTGTACCCCCGGGGAAACCCCAGGGCCAGTGCACCCAGTGGGCAGCCACAGACCACACCGGAGCACCACCACCCTGCCCCTGCACAGGGCGGGTGGAGCTGATCCTCTACGGAGGGCGGAGGTTGGTGGTCAGTGGTCACAGCCAGGCCTTATACCTGACTGGCCTGGGTAATCTGCCAGCAGCACTCAAGGCTCAGCTACAAGAGGAGGGTGTACTCAGCCCACAGGAAGGACCCAGCACCTGGAGGCCCCAGCTTGGGTGATAGAGGAGGCTGTGCCACTGGACCCTACAGGACACCTGCTACATTAGGCCACTCTACCAAGACACAGAGTCAAAGCAGCTGTACCTAATCCATGGAAACAAACCCAGGGAGGCTGCCAAAATGAGGAGGCAAAGAAACATGGCCCAAATGAGAGAACAGACCAAAACTCCAGAACCAGGACTCGACAAAATGGAGATAAGCAATCTATCAGATGCAGAGTTCAAAACACTGGTTATCAGGATGCTCAAGGAACTTAGTGAGGACTTCAGCAGCATAAAAAAACCCAGTCAGAAAGGAAGGATACACTAACTAAAGAAATAAATAAAGAACAATTTACAGGGAAACAGCAGAGTGGATGAAGCCGAGAATCAAATCAATGATCTGGAGCATAAGGAGGCAGAAACAACCACTCAAACAACAAGGAGAAGGAATCCAAAAACACAAGGGTAGTATATAAGCAGCCCCTGGGACAACTTGAAGGGGTCCAACATTCACAGCACAGGGGTGCCAGAAGGAGAAGAGAAGGAGCAAGAAAATGGAAACCTATTTGAAAAAATGACGACAGAAAACTTACTCAATTCAGTGAAGGAAATAGACATGTAAGTCCAGGAAGCACAGAGTCCCAAACAAGATGAACCCAAAGAGGCCCACTGCAAAACTAATCAAAACGCCAGAGGTTAAAGACGAAGAGAGAATCTTAAAAGCAACGAGAAAAAAGAAGTTAGTTCCCTACAGGGGAGTTCCCTTACAGCTGTCAGCTGATTTCTCAAAAGAAACCTTGCAGGCAAGAAGGGATTAGCAAGAAATATTCAAAGTCCTGAAAAGCAGGGACCTACATCCGAGATTGCTCTACCCAGCAAAGCTGTCATTTAGAATGGAGGAGATGATAAAGAGCTTCCCAGGCAAGAAAAAACTGGAGGAGTTCATCATTACCACACCATTACTATGTGAAATATTAAACAGACTGTATTTAAGAAAAACATGATTGAAACTATGAACAATAAAATGGCATAAGTGCATATCTGTCAAAAATTTAATCTAAAACACAAACTAAGTACACAAGAAGAACAGAGACAGAATCATGGCTATGGAGAGCTTGTTGATGGTTGCCAGATGGAAGGGGGTGTAGGGGAGTGGGTGAAGACGTGAGGGGATTAAGAAGTACAAATAGGGCCCTGGCTGGTGTGGTTTAGTGGATTGAGTGCCGGCCCGTGAACCAAAGGGTTGCTGGTTAAATTCCCAGTCAGGGCACGTGCCTGGGTTTCGAGCCAGGTCCCCAGTAGGGGGCGCTCAAGGGGCAACCACACATGGACGTTTCCCTTCCTTTCTTTCTTCCCCCTCTAAAAATAAAGAAATAGTACAAATAGGTAGTTACAGAATAGCCAAGGAGTTGTAAAGTGCAGTAGAGGTAATGGAGTGGTCAGAGGTCTTACACGCGTGACCCATGGACATGAGCCGTGGTGGGAGGATTGCCTGAGGGAGTGGGGAGTTCTGGGTAGAGGGGAGCAAAGGGGGAAAATGGGGACAACTATAATAGCATAAATTATAAAATATAGTTTTAAAAATTGGCAACAAATTCATAGCTATCAAGGACACCTCAATCTAAAAAAACAAAAGATTCTAAAAGAAAGTAAACAGCCTGAACAGGAACAGAATGGGGAATGGAGATCATTCGGAGGGTTATCTGTGGGAGGGGAGGGGGGATGGGGGAAGTAGTGGAGGGTTAAGAAGCACAGTGGACAGGAACGAAGTAGATGGGCCAACTAAGTAGATGGGCAGGGGATGGAGAAGCCACAGTACTTACCCTTGGACATGGACTAAGAGGAGGCGGTTGCTGGAGGGAAGGGCCGTCCCAGGAGGAGGGGGGCAAAGGGAGAAAAATTGGGACAACTGTAATAGCATAATCAATAAAATATACTTAAAATTGTACTGCCTTTACGTGTGTCTCTAAGTAATAAGTTACTTCGTTTTCGACATTGATCTTTCTGGAAATGTTGTGTGCTGTTTGTTTTCTGTGTCTTGCCTTATCTTTTTTGAAATGATTCCTCATGCTGTCAGTTTTCTTTATTTCCATGTATGTGTTTATTTGTAAGTCACACAGTACAGTTCACACACAATTCAGTATATTACAGTATAATTTAATTTATTCATCAATAACTTTGTTGAAAGATAGAGTTTTTAGATATTTGCAGCTATAAAAATGGAGCCTGGGCATGTATATGTCCATCTCTTGGCGTCCATTTAGAGGGTCCTGTTAGAGTGTGTGGTAGCAGAAGTTCTCCAGAGAGACCACCCCAGCAGGGGCAGGTGTTGGGTGGGCCAGAGAATTTGAAAGATCTACATCTTTCATTTTCACCAATAACTTTATGGTTTTGGATATTCTGAGTGAGTGGGCTCTCTCCTACGTGACATAACATTGATTGTTCTCAGTGTCTCGATTTGAGCGCTCTCAACCTCAACTGGTCTGCCTGACCGTGGAGCACCATCCAGCAGGAAATCCCCAGCACAGAAGTTTTCACACCACTTTTGACACATTGGTAGCACATGCTCCACACACTGCACAAGTCTTTTTTGTGCCTCAGTTGTGTTTTTACCTGTCTTCAAATAATAAAGCATAATGTGCTGAAAATGTCATGTATTTTCTTCTGTCTGCAATATCAAATTGGCTGCACAAAAAGCTCTCCAATTCTGATGTCCGTTTTTTTTTAAAGATTTTATTTGCCTTTAGAGGGGAAGGGAAGGAGGGAGGGAGAGAATATCAATGTATGGTTGCCTCTCATGCGTCCCCTGCTGGAAACTGGCCTGCAACCCCCGCGTGTGCCCTGACTGGGAATCGAACCGCGATCGTGTGGTTCGCAGGCCCGTGCTCAGTCCACTGAGCTACACCAGTCAGGGCTATGATGTCTGTTTTCTAATGCACACTGATGTGACAGCTGTCATATTGCAGTCTAACAAAATTGTTTCACATGAAGTTAAAGACAACTAAGCAATACAGGAAAAAAATCAAACAAACGTTTGCCCACCCAGTAGGTAGAGAGAAGAGATTTATTATACGGATTGGTTTGTGTGGTTATGGAGGCCAAGGAGCCCCACAGCCTGCCGTCTGCAGGCCTGAGGCCCAGTGAAGCCAGTGGTGGGGTTCAGTCTGTTTCCAGAGGCTCAGGAACCAAGGGGCCAGTCGTGCGAGCCTGTCTGCGGAGTGAGCCCGGGCACCCACGTGCTGCTGCCTACAGGCAGTAGGTGGAGTCTCAGCTCCGGTAGGAGGGTGGAGCCCACCTTCCTCTGCCTCTTGTTCATTCAGCCCCCCAGGGGAGTGCAGAGGCACCCCACTTGGGGAGGACAGTCTTTCTGACTCAGTGGCAGCCTCCTCCAGAGACACCCTTGGGCACACCTGAACGCAGTGTTGTGCTAGCTGTGTGACCTCCCGTCGCTGGTGCAGGTCGATACAACGTCAGTCGTCACAGGGCCTGTCTGTGGGCTCGAGCTGCTGGGTTCTAGGGAAGTGAGGTGCTTGGGGGCCTACGAGAACACTTGTTTCCCAAGTGCGTGTCTGTCTGTGCCCCACCAGCAGTGCTGGGGCTCAAGTCGCCCTCTCCTGCCTGCAGTCAGCACTGGGGGCAGAGTTGAAGTTGTGTAGGAGCAGGAAGGAGAAACGGGGACAAGGGGCGGTGCGGTGCTCGTAGGTCCCACCAAGATAAAAGAGCCGAGGTCTCTTTCAGAAGCATCTTCTGCCCTGGCTGGTGTGGCTCAGTGGGTTGAGCACTGACCTGCAAACCAAGGAGTTGCAGGTTCGATTCCTGGTCTCAGGGCACGTGCCTGGGTTGCAGGCCAGGTCCCCAGTAGGGGGCGTGCAAAAGGCAACCACACACTGATGTTTCTCTCCCTCTCTCCCTCCCTTCCCCTCTCTAAAAATAAATGAATATATATTTTTAAACCGATAAATATTAGAAAAAAAGAATCTTTCTCCTTTTGAGATAGGATTTGCAGGCAAGGCTATATTGGATGCGGTAAGGTCAGGGTGGGGAGTGTAGATGTTGCCAGAAGCTGTGTTTGAGAGGGAGAGAGGGTTTACTGGGGCTGGGCGGAGCCGGAGTGGGGAAGGTTTCGGGTGGTCTCTGTGAAATGAGAACGGTGAGCTGACAGGTTGTTCAGGTGGCCGACCAGCCTGAGGTCCCTGTTGAAGGTAGAGGCATCACTGCGCAGGGGCACAGATATCACTGCGCCCCAGTCTGCCCACTGGCAAGGATGTCCCCCTCAGCAGAAGCCAGGTGTTGGACAAGGAGAACAGTGCGGGTGTTTGGTGAGAGCAGGTGTCTGTACAGGCCCAGAGGATGGTTCTCTAGGGTGTCTGGGTGCAGCGGGCTCCCTCCGTCCAGCATGCACCCTGAGTTCCTGCGGCAGCGGCTTTCCTGCCTCCTGTCTCATCTGGGCCCCGAGCCGTCACCCAGGAATGGTTCCTGAGTGGTTCGCATCAAAGGCAGTGTTTCAGGAGCTGGGAATGTTCACAGTATGCACCCTGCACAGCAGAGTTCTCACCTTGGAGGGCTGTGGATACATGTTCATGGTCTTCGTGTAACCGAGCAGGCTCATCCATGTGGTGCCTTGGAGAACGACCCAAGAACGAACGCTGGAGAAGACAGGTTTTTATTTACAACATTCCAGCCTCAGGGGTCTCAGCACACTGTTGCTCGAAGCCCTCCTGTCCCATGAGACCGAGCACTTCCCTGGCTCCCTAGGCAGTATAAGCCAAAAGCAAGCCCGACGGTTCCCCGCTTCCTCGTCCTCAGCTGGCTGTGCAGACAGTGCTCCAGTCCCTCTGGAAGGTACCAGAGTCCCCATCCTCACGCAGCAGCCCTCTCCTTCACGCCCTGGGGTACGTTGTGGGCCTGATCAGTCTCGTGTTACAGTCCAGGAAAGCGTGTGCGGTGTCACACTGCATTGAGGTGATGTCCAGGAAAGACACAAGTCCTGAGAGTCCAGGTGGAGGCCTGGTCTGCACGGCAGAACCTTCGACAGCTTTGGAGTCTGCTGGAGCGGGCACAGTCAAGGCAGCCAGCCGGCTTTGTTCCTTGCCCACAGCGGACCAGCTCCTCCAGCCCCTGCAAGGTGCCTCCCTCACTACCCCTGGCCTGCTGGAGTCTCCCTTCGCTGCCTCTCCCTTCCCTGCCGCTGCACCAGGACTCCTCCCCACTCCTCCCACACCCCATTGAATGCCCATCAGATGTGCGGGCCGAATCCTCACCTGGCTGCCCACCCTTAGTTTGAGCCCTTAGTTTGAGTCCTGACCCGGAGCCTCCTGGAGACCCCATCTCCAACTCCTCCCTCAAGGAGCTAACAGTTGCCATTTCTCCAGTGTAGTTCACGTTTTCTCAGCTGCCATCCTCAGTCAGGGCAAGGGTGACTTGGCGATGCAGGAGGACCGCCCACCCCCCCTACATCTTGAAGGTCACCACCCCCCCACCCCCCACCCCGTGGTGGTAGAGCTGTTGAATGAATTAGCCCTTTCTACGAAAGGCATCCTAAGCCCTACCATCCCACAGCTTAGGGCTGTGGGGGCTTTAGGAGCACCTCAGTCTACACCTAGTTTCACTCGGATTCTCAGGCAGTTACAGTACTTTTTTTTGTTTTTTAAAAGGTTTTATTTATTTTTAGAGAGAGCGAAAGCAGGGAGGGAGGGAGGAAAACATCAGTGAGTGGTTGCCTTTCATGGGCCCCTTCTGGGGACCTGGCCTGCAACCCAGACATATGCCCTGACTGGGAATCAAACCAGTGACCATGTGGTTTGCAGGCCAGCACCCAGCCCACTGAGCCACACCAGCTGAGGCCTTCTGTTTGTATTCAGATGCCGCGGGCAGGCTTGTGCGATCCCTGGAGGTGCTGTAGGTCAGAGGGCTGCGCCCCAGCTCCTGTAACCTGGGTGGCCTGGGCTGTCTGTCAGGCCAGCGGGGGATGGCGTGGAGGTTGTCCCAGTGCTTACTTCTGTGCTGAGGCCACACAGAGAGTCACTTAAGGCCTGGCCTGCCCCGAGCCAGAGAAACCGGATGCTGGAGGGGACGCTGCAGAGGCTTGAAAGAGCGTGCTGCTGGGCAGCCAGGACCAGGCCCGTGCTGGGTGTGGCACTCCGGTCTCAGCGGCTCGCTCACCTGCGTCTTCACAATGATGTGTGTTTGAGTTTCAATGATTTTCAGAGTTTCTTTTTGTGTATGTTGCATTTCAGCTTGGGTTTTTATGCTTACACAGGGCTTAAAAGCATAAGTTATATTGCATTTTCCATTTGTCATGTTTAAGAAACAAGAAGTTTGGCTGGGGCTGGGAGGCGGCTGCTCTGGGAGAATTAGTTTTTCTTCGATGAGGTCTGTGTGGCATTAAAGCTTCTGGCCACAAGGACACGACTTCACCAAATTAGTGGTCGCCTTCATTTTCAAGGCTGGCTGTTTCGAGGCTCTGTGGGGCTGTGGACGTGAGCACCTGTGGCTGTGCTCTCCCGTGTGTGGCCGAGACAAGAGTCCCACCTGTCACACCGAGGAGCAGGGTTCTTTCATAGTTTCTGTGTACAGGGCGCCCGGTCCCAGTTTAAACCAGCCATGGAAGAGTCGGCTGATCCTGGCCCTTACCGAGAATGTTTGCCCCGTCGGATCTTGCCCATAATACAAGCGTCAGTTCCTCGGTAAGGGGTGTCATGAACGTGGGGGCTGGCGTCATTCGTCGCTGCTGTCCAGAGCTGCCAGGCTGGCAGGACAGAAAGGCAATTGGAGGGGCTTTGGCTGTTGTCACCGAACACAGTGCTGCTGAGGGTCACACCTGCTGTGGCCTCTGCTGGTGATTGATTTCTGTTTCTGAGTAGTAGCCTGTCGTGAGCAGGGACTGCAACTGGTCTCTCCGTCAGCAGCGAAGGGACATTTGCATGTCCCTGCTTCTGGCTGACATGAATAAAGCTCCTAGTGACATTTTAGTACAAGTCTCTGGTGTGGACAGAGTGCATTTCTCTTTGGTAAGTGCCCACGAGCGGAACTCCAGGTCATAGGCTGGGCTGCAGAGTACCCCCACCCGCACTGGGCAGCACTGGGCTTCGTCCTGGCCGAGGCCGAGTACTGGCCATCCGTCAGTCCCTGTAGCCATTCCAGTGGCTCACGGTGTGATCGCGTGTGGTTTCAATTGGCATTTTCTTAATGACTTGTTGAGCATCTTTTCATGTGCTTATTTTCCACCTGCAACTCTGGTTGAAGTGGCTATTTCACATCTTCTACCTGTATTTAATGGGGTTGACTGTCTTACTGAGGTGTGAGAAATCTTCATGCAGTTTGAAAACAAGCCTTTTATAAGATACGTTTCTCAAATATTTTCTCCCAGTGTTTGGCTTTCCTTTTTGTTTTATGGCACTTTTTTTGAACACCAAAAGTTTTACGTTTTGATCAAGTCCAGTTTATCAACTTGTAAATGATTTGGGCTTTTTTTGTTTTCTTTGGAGAAAATCTTTGCTCCCCAGGGTTGTAAAGGTCTGGTGCCTTCTGCTTTTTCTGGATGTTTTATTGTTTGAGCTGAAACATTTGACCTGCTACTTACTTTGTTGATGTTTATCATGACTTTTGTGAAGTAAGAATTGCAGGCTTCTTGCACGTGGATGCCCATTTCCAGACTGTTTGTTGAAAATACTGTTTTTCCTCATTGAATTACATCGACATCTTTGTCGAAAGTCAGTTGATGGCATGCACGCTGGTCTGCCTCTGGGCTGTGCCCCGCTGTGGGTGTGTTCCTGAGCTGTGTTGTCCGGGGCTTTTCACGGGAAGTCCTGAGGTTAGGGACCCCGAGGTTAGGGAGCGCGGGGCCCGCAGCTCGCTGTCTTCTGGGAAGTGCGGGGCTCTGCTTTGCCACCCCCGTGTGGGTTAGAAGCGCCTTCGCAGCCTCTGCGGGAGGGTGTGCTGCTCGGACCTGGCACCAGTTTGGGGGAGACTGACGCCTCCTCATTGGGTCTCCAGCCCGTGAATGTGGTGGGTCACCATGGATTTAGGTCTTTTACATTTGTTCTTAGAGTAGTTTTGTTGTCTCCAAACTACAGGCTTTGCCCATGGTGTATCGAAATTTTTCCAAAGTATTGTAGTTTCTCCGGTTATTTTAAATGGCGCTCCTGAAGTTTTTAACACCTGGTTGTTTCTCGCTAGTGGACAGACACACGGCTGTTTTGTGTGTGGAGCTTATACCTTGTGAAGTCCCACTCGCTACCAGTTCTGGTGGTCTTCCCGTGGTTCCTTAGGGTTTTCTACATAGACAAGCACATCATCTGCAAATGACACATTCCTTCCTTTCCAGTCTGTATTTTACTTTTCCCTGCGTTTCTGCCTGGGTTGGGACTTCCAGTGTGTCGTCGCGTAGGAGCCGTGTGAGTAGACGGCCTTCCCTGTCCCCAGTTGAGGGGACAGCGTTTAGTCCATGACTGTGACGTGTGAGGTTAGCTGCAGGGCCAGGCAGGTAAGGTTGAAGAACTTGACTTGTGTTTCGGTTCCCTGAGACTCACCGTGAATGGATATTTAATTTCGTCCAACTTTACCTGCATCTGTTGAGATGATTGTGGACGTTTTCCTTTCATTTGTTAACATTAATCATGGCCTCGTCACTTCGTAAACACCGAAAGAGCTTTGCCTTCCTGGGACAACCCGGACTCGGTCAGGGCCTGTGTATTCTCCTCTCCATGGGCCGCTCTGTGGGCCGCTGGTGCTTTGCTGGGGGTCACTGCATCTGTGCTCACGGGGGTGTCAGTCTGTATGTTTCTTGTCTCAAGAGTGTCTGTGTGTGGTTTTGATGTCAAGGTAGTGCCTCACAGAACAAACTAGAAAATATTCTTTCCTCCTCTAAGATTTTTTGGAAATGTTCATGTAGTGTTGGTATTATTTCTCCCTTAAATGTTTGGTAGAGGTCCCCAGTGAAGCTGTCTTGGCCCCAAGTTGCCTTATTGGAAAGGTTGGGGTTTGGCTTGTAAACAGCAGACATTGGTTTCTCACATTTCCAGAGGCTGGGAAGTCCCAAGATGGAAGCATCTGCAGATTAGGCATCTGGGGAGAGCCCTGTGCTTGGCTCCTAGGCACCCTCTCATTGTGCCCTACATGGCCTCAGGGCCTTGTCGGGGAGGGTTTGAACTCTGAGTTCAGTGTAGTTGATAAAGGTTATCTTTTTCTTCCTGAGTGAGCTTCGTCGCTTTTGTCTTAAGCTTGCATAGCATGTGCCCGTTGGTGTAAGTCCAGGCCAGGCTGTGCGTCCTCACCCTAACGCCCTGCTGCACGTCAGTCCATCTCGGTGGCCCTCAGGGTGCTCACTCACCTACGTCAGAGGTGTTACGTCAGATGTGTCTGCCTGGCACCGTTCACACACCCCTTTGTTTGCTTTTACTTCCTGGGGTCTCAGTGGCTGCCTGCTACCCCCACCTCTTTTCGCTCCCGATGTTCCTGCTGTTTTCTCCCTGACAGCTTGGCTGGAGGTTTAACATTATCAAGTTCATTGATCTTTTGGTTGAATTGATTTTCCATTTTATATTTCATTAATTTTTGCTCTTTATTATTTGTATCTTTCTACTTCAGATTTAATTTGTTATTCTTTTGGTTTCTTAACGTAGAAGTTTACATTATTGACTTGAGACCTTTCTTCTTTTCTGATACGCATACATAGTGCCGTACAATTCTGTCTGAATATGACTTTGGGGGCTCCCCCAGAGTTTCTGGTGTGTTGCCTTTCATTCTACTCGAAACATTTTCTAATTTTCCTTACTATGATTTATTCTTTGACCCACAGATACAGGTGTACTTTTTAACTTCCAGATATTTTGGAGTATTTTCCAGGTATTTTCTTTTTTCTTAAGGTGTCATTGACGTGTAACATTATACTGGTTTCAAGTGTGTGAGGTGATGACTTTGTTTAAAATTTGTTCTCCTAGGTACTTTGAGGCATACAACACAGTATTGTTTAAGTTTTTTAAAATTTGTTTGTTTTTCAAGGGAGGGAGAAATCGAGGGAGAGAAACATTGATGTGCAAGAGAAACATTGATGTGTTGCCTCTTGCGCACCCCCAACCAGGGGCCTGGCCCACAACCCAGGCACACGCCTTGACCGAGAATCAAACCATTGATCTTTCCGTTCTCAGGCCCGTGCTCAGACCACTGAGCAACCCAGCCAGGGCAGGGTTGTTAGCTGGAGTCTCCGTGCTGCACACAGTGTCCACAGTGGGCATCTGTTCTGTGATGAGAAGTTTATGTCTTTGACTCTCTTTTTTGCTATTGATTATTAGCTCAGTTCTCTTACAATCCAAGAGCTTATTTGTATTATTCAATTTTTAGAAATTGTTGCCCTGGCTAGTGTAGCTCAGTGGATTGAGCACGGGCCTGCGAACCACACGATTGTGGTTCGATTCCCAGTCAGGGCACATGCCTGGGTTGCAGGCCAGTTCCCAACAGGGGACTCACAAGAGGCAACCATACATTGATGTTTCTCTCCTTCTCTTCTTCCCTTCCTCTCTAAAGATAAATAAAATAAATAAAATATTTAAAAGAAGAAAATATTAAAATTAAAAAAAAATTGTTAATGCTTGTTTTAGGGCCAGTCTTGGTTGATGTTTCACGAGCGCTGGAAAGTGTTTGTGCTCTGTTGTTGGGAAGTGGGCACTGTGACTGGGAGTCAGAGCAGCGTGGTGGAGGGTGGCGCCCCCTTCATCTGCATCCTTCCTCAGGTCTCTGTTGGGTTCATGGAGCACCATTACCTGTGAGCGAGACGTCCTAACCTTTTTTTTTCTTTTTTTCAATTTAGTTTTAGAGCAAGGTGAGGAAGGGAGAAAAATAGGGAGAGAAACACCACTGTGTGGTTGTGGTTGCTTCTCACACGCCCCCTACTGGGGCACCTGGCCCACAACCCAGGAGTGTGCCCTGTGCCCTGTCCGGGAATTAAACCAGTGACCCCCTTGGTTCACAGGCTGACTGGCGCTCAATCCACTACACACCAGTCAGGGCTGATCTCTTAAGTCTGTCTTATATTTCCTTTTTTAAGTTTTTTTTAAAGATTTTATTTATCTTTAGAGGGGAAGGAGAGAGGAGAGAAATATCAATGTATGGTTGCCTCTCGTGTATCCCCTGTTGAGAACTGGCCTGCAACCCAGGCATGTGCCCTGACTGGGAATCGAACCACGGTCCTTTGGTTCCCAGGCCTGCACTTAATCCACTGAGCTACACCAGCCAGAGCCCTTTTAAAAGATTTTTTTAAAGAAGACAATCCACTTGTGTTATTTTACTTAAGCCACTAACAGCGGTAATGGGTCATAGCAGTGACAGGAGACGCCTGCACTCCCATCCACCAGAGCACCAGGCCCGTGAGGCCAGGTGGTGTCTTGTCGGTGTCCGTGTCCCCAGCCCCTGGCTTCAGTCGGGGTCTGCCTGCTGGTTGAGCAGGCGGCTGTGCTGACTGGCAGTCCCCACCCACTGGGCTGAGGGTTCGGCCTGGAATGGACAACTGTCCTCGGAGATTGTTCTCACCTCCAGAAGTTCTGTCCGCCCCTGGTTTCACCCCTGTCCCTGCCTCCCTCCTTGTGTGTGCACCCCCTCTGCCCTCCTGAGCTCGGGCTCCAGGTGCTCGTCTGTCGGCAGCGTCACGGCTGTTACTTTGGGGTCTGTTCCTGTTGATGGTTTCTCTTCTGGTTGTGGGTCACGTTCTCCTGCTGCTTGGTTTGGGGTTGGTTGGTTTGTTTGTTTGTTTTTCTTTTTTTTTAATATATATTTTATTGATTATACCATTACAGTTGTTCTATTCCCCCCTTCATTCCCCTCCACCCGCACACTCCCTCCCCCACCATTCTCCCCCCTTAGTTTATAACCACGTGTCTCAAGTTCTTTAGATTCTATATTTCCCCCACTATTCTTGCCCTCCCCCCTATCTATTTTCTACCTACCATCTCTGCTATTTTCTGTGCCTTCTCCCCCCTTCTCCTCTTCCCACCCCCCTGTTGCTAACCCTCCATGTGTTCTTCATTTCTATGGTTCCACTCCTGATCTAGCTGTCCTCTTGGTTTGCTTTTGTTTTAGGTGTGGTTGTTAATAACTGTGAGTTTGCTGTCCTTTCACTGTTCATATTTTTCATCTTCTTTTTCTTATATAAGTCCCTTTAGCATTTCATATAATAAGGGCTTGGTGATGATGAACTCCTTGAACTTGACCTTATCTGAGAAGCACTTTATCTGTCCTTCCATTCTAAATGAAAGTTTTGCTGGATAAAGCAATCTTGGCTGTAGGTCTTTGGATTTCATGACTTGGAATACTTCTTTCCAGCCCCTTCTTGCCTGTAAGGTCTCTTTTGAGAAATCCGCTGACAGTCTGATGGGTACTCCTTTGTAGGTGACTGTCCCCTTATCTCTTGCTGCTTCTAGGATTCTCTCCTTCATTTTAGTCTTGGCTAATGTAATTATGATGTGCCTTGGTGTGTTCCTTCTTGGGTCCAACTTCTTTGGGACTCTCTGAGCTTCCTGGATTTCCTGGAAGTCTATTTCCTTTGCCAGACTGGGGAAGTTCTCCTTTATTATTTGTTCAAATAACTTTTCCACTCATGGCTGTTTCTTTCCCCCTTCTGGTACCCCTATAGTCCGGATGTTGGAACGTTTAAAGATGTCCTGGAGGTTCCTAAGCCTCTCCTCATTTTTTTGAATTCTCATTTCTTCATTTCTTTCTGGTTGGATGTTTCGTTCTTCCTTCTGGTCCATTCCATTGATTTGAGTCCCAGTTTCCTTTCCACCGCTATTGGTTTCCTGGACATCTCCCTTCATTTCAATTAGTTTAGCCTTCATATGTTCCTCTAATTTGTGACTATAATCAACCAGTTCTGTGAGCATCCTGATAAACAGTGTCTTGAACTGTGCATCTGAGAGGCTGGCAATCTCTTGGTTGCTTAGAGTTATTGGCTCTGGGACTTTGAGTTCTTTTTGCGCCATCTTTTGGGCTGTTCCGTGCCTGTTACGTAGCAGGATCGGAGCCCTAGGTGTTCACCAGAGCAGGGCAACTCAGTCACTGGGTGTGGGGGCGGGGTCAAAGAGGAGCAATGGTGTCCCCTCTGCCACCTCCCGCCTCGGCCCCCACAGGTGCCACAGCTGCCACCATCACCGGGGCCCCGAGCGCTTCGTCTCCCCGCTAGTGAATGTGCCACCGCCGTCAGCCCTCCACCACTGGGTTCGCCGCTGGGGCCTGCTCGGTCCGTCTCACTGTGCGCGAATGTGCAACCGCGGTCAGTCTGCCCCGAACCCCGACTGGGTCCGGGCTGCCTGTGCACCTAGGTCAGGGGGATCTTTCCTGCCCGACCCTGCTCCGCTGCTGGCTCCACCCCTCTTACCGTCCCAGTTGAACAGTTCGTTGTTGTCGGACTTCCGTATAATTCAATTTTCTGTTCTTTGGCTGTGTCTTTGTTCTCCAAACCTTTGTTGTATTCAAACTTGGTTGTGGGAGAAGGCGCAGTGTTTCCACCTGTGCCTCCATCTTGGTGGAAGTCCCCTGCAGCTTGGTTTTGGTGTTGGGTGGAGGGCATGGTGCATTTTCCGTTGTCGAGTGGTGGGTTTTGCTGTATTCTTTTAAACTGCGCTGAACTTGGACAAAATATAGCAACTGAAATTAGATCTGCGTGAGCTGAGTGCTGTAAGGTGAGGCATTTAAAGATTTACTGGGTAGTCGTCACGTGCCCTGTTTTCACACTCTGCCCCTTGTCAGCAGGAAACGCTCCTTCCCAGGTTCTCGGCTGCCAACTCAGGCTTCTGTGCGCCGGGCAGCATGTGAGTGCTGGCACACAGCTGGGAGCTGCTCAGCTGGGTCCCGTCAGGAAGGCGGTAAACAGGGAAACGCCGGGGTTTCAGCAGGCAGACAGGAGAGCACCCGGGGCGAGTGAGGTTTGGGGGGGGGCGCCACACCCTGGCCTGAGCCAGCAGCAGGCCCACTGCCCACATCTGTGTGAGGAGCAGAGGTGATGACGGGGCTGGTCCAGGAAGCAGCCACTCTGGAGTGCGGGGAGGGGCCATGGAAGTTCAGAGGGTGCTGTTAGGACCCCGGGCAGCAGAGAGGCAGCTGAGGAGCTGCAGGCCCCTGGGCGGGTTGGCTGGGGCCCGCCTCGCACCCCCAGGTTACAGGAGCAAGCGGAGAGAAGCCTGGGGCTGGGGGAGGCTTTGCCTTCGAAGGGCTGCTCCAGCGCCCTCTTCTGACGGGCTGGACACAGGCCCCCCCCCATCCCGCCCGCCGGCCAAGGAGCGATTTGCCGGGCCAGCTCTTCTTCTCAGAGCAGGGCCGGCCAGGGGAGGCGCGTTTGGAGCTGAGGGGCCGGCCTGCCTCCCTGAGCAGGTGTTGGTCTCACTGAGGCGTGGCAGGTGGACGGGCTCCCTCACCAAGCAAGACCGAGACCGAGTGCAGCGGCATCCCGGGAGAGGCTGCGGGGGGCCGTGGCAGCAGAGCTGGAGCCTGTCCTGGGGACCTGGATAGGAAGCCAGTGTGTCTCCCAGTGGGGAGGTCTCGCACTTGGGGTCCCCGTGGCTGGAGAGGGGTCACAGTGGGTCAGCATGGGAGCCTGGGCTGGACGCCGGCTGGGGTGGGGGGCTGGTGCTGGGGAGTCTGCTTTGCCCTGGAGGTGGGAGGGGCTGCTCCAGTCCTGTCACCAGGGATGAGGTGCCAGCGGGTGGTCCTGCAGTTCTGTTCTGAGATGGGAAAGTGTGGGGAGGGCAACGGCTTAGGGGGTGGGGCCTCAGGTCGTCTTGGTGTTCCCCGGAGTCACTGTCGGCAACGTCTTTCGGGGGCTGTTGGACGGCGAGGCGCAGAGGTCCATGCCTGCCCTACCGTCCTGCCCAAGTGGCCTCTTCCCTCAGCCAGGGCAGGTGGCTCAGTGGATGGGAGTCTGCCGGCCGGAGGCCTCTAGGTGCTGGGCTGGAGTGGCCACTAGGTTTCTACTCAGTGCTGTTGCAGGTGACTGGCGCCGTCACTTCCTGGAGGTGCCCATTGTGGTGATCGCCATGGGCTGCGTAGGACCCTAGGGGTAGAGTTGCCCATTTGTAAAGATGGAAGGAAACCTTTCGCTGTCTTCATGAGACGTAGCGTCAGAGGGGACCACCAACAGGCTCCAGACAAGACTCTGGGGTGTCAGGGAGGAAAAGATCTCTGTGTAACCTCTGTTCAGAATTATCAGTCTCGGTTTTACGTGGTTTTTCGAAGGCATTTTTCTGAAATTTGTATGTTAGCATTTGCTTTTTTAAATTAAATTCCTTTTTAGTCCATCACCGTTGATTGTCCCCCCCCCAGCCTTCCTCCACCCTCACCCCTCACAGCCACCACACTTGCCCAGGAGTTCTAATGAACAGACTGAACTAGCAAGCAAAGCAGAGATCGCCCCCTGCAGAGCAGGGCCTGGGGGGTGGCGGGGAAAGGGAGGCGGAGAGCTGTGTACGAAGACTTATGAGCACAACTGGTCTGTGCTGCTCTTTCTCCCACAGGGCCAGGACTTCCTGCTCCATGGCCCTCTGGGCGGGGCCCCAGCGGAGGCAGGCAGCGGGAGGCTGGCCCTGGGTGCCCAGCCACCACCCTTGGACACGGCGTGTGCTTGTGACGCCTGCAGTGAGCGCAGGTACTGGAGCGGACGGGAGCCACTAGACGGGGGCGGGGGCTGGGGCTGCAACAGGATCGGCTTCTTCATGAAGGCCACGCACTGCTGAGAGGGAGCCCATGGCCAGTGGGGGGGCTGTTGGGAGGGAGCCCCGGGTGAGTGAGACCCCTCCCTCTTTCTTACCCTGGGGACAGGAGCCAGGGCAAAGTCTTTTGAGTCCAAGGTTGGTGGGGTGGGCAGGGGCTGGATTGGCTGCCCGGGACACAGGACCAGTGCCGGCGAGAGCTGCCTGATGGGCCCCTGGATGTCAGAGGCCAGGGAGCCAGGCTGGTCAGTGTCCCGATCCCTGTCAAGTGAGGGGAGCCGACGCCCCCTGGAGACGAATGAGGTCTCGGAGGTTGGATAATGAGGGCAGTGCTGGCCAGCAGCAGCCACAGCAGGTCCGGATGGTGGGGGAAGTGCTGAGTGTAGATGGGAGAGGCCCTGGGGTAGGAGGGGGAGGGTGGGCTGACCAATCCTGACCTGCCCCTGTGCTACCTCACAGGGAGATCTCCGCAGAGACGGACCGGGAGCCTCAGCAGCTGCAGAACTACTGGTCTGAAGTGCGCTACATGGTCCGCTGCATCTACCGCCAGGCGGGGACCCCGCTGGCAGACGACCAAGACCAGTCCCTGGTGCCCGACAAGGACGGGGTGAAGGAGCTCGTGGATAGGTACACGCGTTCCCTGTGTCGTGTCCCTCCCCTGCCTGGGGTGGGGCTGGGAGGCTCAGCCTCAGGGTTCAGGTGCACTGTGTGTCCTCAGCAGACAGCTGGTAAGAGTGAGCCCTCTGCACAAAGCTTCAAATTCTGGTTTGCCGAAACCCTTACTGCTTGTGTGGTAAAAATGAGGTGACATACTTCTGTCGTTTGTCCATATTAAGATCGACACTAAGTACTTACTGTGCCAGGGACACGGCTAATAAGCACGTGCTCAGCCCAGGAAGACATTCCAGCAGCTGTTGCATCTGCAAGGCGAGGAAACGGAGGCCTCGGGCACCGAGCCTGGGCAGACAGCCAGCTGGGGCCAGGCCTGTCCAGGCTTCCTGTGGGAGGAGTGGCCCAGCACGTGGCATCCGCTCTTCAGTGGGCACCACATGCCTGTGACAGCTCAGGATTTGGCGTGGATACCATTTTCATTTTTTCTCATAGTTGTAGCATCTTTCTTTTTTCTTTTTTGAAATGTCCCAAATAAAAGTGATAAATTTGAGCTAGAAACTTCATGGTTAGATTTCTCATGCTGGTTTCTTTTTCATATGTATCGAATGCAGCACCTGTGGCTGTTTGGGTGTTTGGTGAGTCTCTCCTAGACGTGGAAGCAGTGACGGGCCGAGGGCCGTGCGAGCTGGACCGTGGGGGGTGGCAGTGTGTTGGGGCGGGGCCCGTGTGCCTCTGCTGAGCTGCGATCTGGCTCCAGGTGGTGTGCACCTCTTCTGAAGTTAGGTCTCCTAGTGTGTGTTAGAACAAAGCACACAGCCTGCAAGTGACCCGTGACTTCATAGCTCACGCATGCTTGGTAAGAGGCTGAAGTGGAGCCAGAGACAGGTAGGTGAAAGGAAACGTTCAGCAAGTCACAGTGCAGAGGAGGAATGTATGGCTGAGACGAGGGCGGTGGCCCGTGCAGGGCTGAAGCTGGGGGTGGCGCTGCTCTGACAGCGAGGCACCCTGTTTGGGACGTCAGAACCCCACATCTCCATCAGAGGTGTGTGTCTTGCACACTCTGTCTCTCCCAGTCCTTCTGTCCAAGAGCACGTTTGGTTTCAGTGCCGACACTTGCGAAAGGGATGTCAGGGAAGCCCATTGCCAGGGGCTGCCCTGGTCGGTAGAAGTCACCCCTCTCCCTCTCTGGGGCCCGCGGCGTCCTGTGTGGTCTGGCTTTGCCTGCACCTCCTGCCCCTCCCTGTTCTCGTACTTCTGTTTCTCCCCTGGAGCCTTGGCAGTTGCTCTTCTTGGTCGGAATGTTCTGCCCTTTTCAGGGTCCCTCTCTCTCTCTCATCTTCCTCCCATCATTCACGTCACTTATCCCCTTACCCACCTAGAATGGTGCTCTGTGTGCACACTTGCAGGCAGCTCGCCCCAGGTCCCCTGGGTGTGGGCACCGTGGCATGGCCCCAGCATGGTGCAGTGCATGTAGCCGGGCATCTGGGTGAGCCTCCATGGCATCTCCAGCACACTCCTCAGCCGTGGACCTTTAAACAGACCTATTGGCAAAAATGCCACCCAGGCATTTCGTTAAGTTGATAAGGCACTGACACAGACAAGGAAATAAGATACAATGTATGTCTAGTTTTGCCAGGCTAAGGGGCTAAGAAGGAGGCATCCGGTGTACTTGGGAGTTTGTTTGTTGGCCCCTGTGTCCTTTGAGTTTTATGTGGTTTTCTGTAACAGATGAAATACATTCTGTTCCAGAGGACAGTTAGGCTAGATTGTTAGACTAAAAATTCTGTTTATCATTCTGAAGTGTACCAACCCCAGTGGGAACCCCAGGCTTTTACTGTGTCCCTGGCCACGTTTTGTGTAGAGCGTCACACACTCCATTGCAGGATTTTACTTGGCTCTTTTTTGCCTGAGGCAGGGTGGGGATTTTAACGGGGAACAGGCGGTAACTAATTCTGCTGCCTTGACCAGACGTGGTGCCCAGCAGGGGAAAGGATCCGTTCTGCAAAGTCTAGAAACAGTAGCTTATGGTGTTTCACAGCCCAGGCCTGATGAAGTGGCTCCCTCCGCGCCGGAGGTGGGGACGGATGTGCACTGGTGCCCGCTGGCCGTCACTGTCCACCGAGGGGCTCTCTGAGGCTCACGGTGGACAGCAGTGCCCGGCACTGGAAAACAGGCTACGAAGGTGCTTCGTGGGGACACCAACCGCTACTGCGGCTTGGTGGGGGTGGCGCGGCACGTTGATCTTTTTCTTGCTCTTCAGCTTACAAGCTTTATTTTATACACTTCTATTAGTTTTTGGTGGGATAATTTAAAAAGAGATACACTGTCTCTAATGTCCCTGGTTATATAACTAGTGTAAGCTCATGGGGTTGCTCACTGAACTCTAAGAAAGAGAAAGTGCTGACTTGGGCCTCCCCTCACCTAGGAATCGCCTCGGTGGAGTCATTGTGTTCACTCAGTAATGTCTTCAGTTGCCTGTGTTATTAAATCATTGGTCCAGTGTCACCCTGAGGCACCCGTGTGTCCACTCTGCCACCTGCTGGCTCTGTGGGTTCCCACACCCTCCCAAGCCCGTGTGCGCGTCAGTGTTCAGTCCGCTGAGAGCCCACTGGATGGTAGCTGAGTCGGTGGAGAAACAGAGCCCGCCAGGCGGGTGACCGAGTTAGCGCAGGGAAGAAAGTGCCGGCACAGAGAACATTCTCAGTAAACATCGGTCTGGGGGGCATTATGGGATGACGTGGGGACATTCCTGACACCCTCTGCCCATCTCCCTCTGTTGAGAGGGAGATGAATGCACCTTCCTGGGTTATGAGAAAGTGGTGTCATTTCAGGTGGGCCTCTGGGAAGAGGTGTCAGGAGCGACGCTCGTGGATGCCGAGTGCGCTCCGAGGGGAGCGGGGCGCACGGTGAGCCGGGACTGTCTTTCTGTGTGCAGGCTCTGCGAGAGGGACCCCTACCAACTGTACCAGCGGCTGGAGCAGCAGGCCCGAGAGTACGTGCTGGAGATGAAGGTCCGTCTCCTGCGGCAGCTGTCGGCTGCGGCCCGCGTGCGGGCACCGTCTGGCCTGCAGGGCCCACCCCAGGCCCACCGGTTCGTCTCCCTGTTGCTGGAGGAGTACAGCGCCCTCTGCCAGGCAGCCCGAACCGTCAGCACCTTCCTCGGCACGCTGGTGAGGGGCCCGCCTCCTCTGGCGCTGCCAGGCACTGGGAACGGTGTGGTGTCGGAGGAGTACGGCCCAGGCTGTCACTGCAACACCTGGGGGGCCAGGGGTAGCCTGACTTCTCTCCCCTCCTCCTGTGGGACAAAAGTCTTGAGGGGTGGGAAGTGGTCATGTCATGAAACACTGTTTGGGGAGTGTGAAGCCGAGGGAGCGAGGTGGCGGACAGGGCATGGTGAGAACCAGTATGGTCAGCAGGGACATGACAGAGAACGGCTACTTTGGCGTTTGGTCACTGTTGCTGCCGTGCACAGGGTGTGTGTGTGGTGGGTGTGCGCGGAGGGTGTACTGCTCATGGCTCCCCGGGCTCTCAGTGCTCAGCTCAGCAGACGGCGCCCATCCACGCAGGCGCCCTGAAGCCCTAATGAAGGAGACAGACAGGGTGCTCTCCCTGGGCCTCGGACTGCCACCAGGAGTAACTTGGGGGCATGGAAATGTGGTTGCTGGCAGCAGGGGCTGGAGACAGCCTCTGCTGGTTGGAAGGTGGCCACACCCCCAAGAAGAGAGCCTCTCGTCTCTTGACTGCCGCGGAAGCACCTCACCAGTGGCATTGGGGGGCGGTGGCGTGACTCAGGTTGTGTTAGGTGGCACTTCCCTGGCCTAGTTTCTTAGTGGCGAGACCACACTTTGAAACAGAACATTCTTGAGTTTCAGCCTAACGGCCTTTATGTGATTATAAAGTTGACAGACCTTCCCACTAGAAAGTTCACACACACAGTTTTGAGAGTAGTTTGGCGGGGGTCAGGGACTTCTTCAGGCATCACTACGGCAGACAGTGCCATTTGTTTAGTGACTCCCAGAACCTGAGGAAGTCGCTGGTTGGGGGTGGTGCTGGTGAGCGGGGCTGCTGAGCGGCGGGGTCAGCCATCCCCCGTCAGGACCGCAGTCTTGGAGCAGGCTGCCTGGCTCTGGCGCCCGGCTCCCGTGCCATGTGCCAGCACACCCCCGCTTTCTCTCCCTCTCCCACTCTGCCTCCTACATGTCCTTTTGCCCCTCAGAAGGCCCCTCCCCGGACAGCACTCTGGGACCTTCATGGCTCCGAGGACAGAGGAGTAGCTCAGCGCATCTCCTGCCTGCATCTGCCGTCGTGTCTGGGCCGGTTGCCTCTGCACAGGCCCCGGAGTCCGCATGGGGCACTGCTCTGTGAAGCTGACGACAGTTCTTTGAACCACGCTCATTAGAGCAAACGCCTGGTGATTTACACAGGTGTTTCCTTATGGTTTGGAAAAAACTCGTGAATTTGAAGCACAAAATATAGGTCTTTGGTCAGTGATTCATTTTTCCTTCGCACAGAGACACTCACTTTGGTCTCCAGTGGCGCAGCGGACAGGGCCCCTGAACACGTCTGCCCTCCAAGGGAAACAGATCACTGGGTGACGGGCTTAAACGGGAGAAACTCTGTTACGGCACGTTGCTGGGATGGTACAAAAAGGCAGGGAGCCTGAGAGCTGAGACACTCCGTGCTCGAAAGGCAGCGCTTACCCAAGGATTTCTCCTAATGCCGGGATATGGCCTGGAGCCCGAGCGCGTCCCAGGTGGGGTCTGCACCTGCTGCTGGGACCACAGGGACTCACTCTGTAGTGCACGAGAGAAGCAGAGGGTCCTCCGGGGGCAGCAGGACCATTAGCCCCGGGACCTTGGCCAGGTGGGCGGGAAAGCGCAGCCTCGCCTCCCGGAGATGCCGTAACTGACCTGCCGCCCCGGAGGCATGTGGGCTGACCACAGGCATCGGCATCGTGTGAGAGTCTCAAGCGTGGAAGTGACTGCAGATTGCCAGTCAAGTTGGGCAGCCACAGCTCCCTTTGCAGGACTGGATGTCACCGTAGATAACCACAGCCTGTGTCATACCAACAAAGCTGACACCCGGTTTGTATAAACACTTTCCAAACGGATCAGACAGCTCTGTGGTCAGGGGTTTAGAGGAGGGTCCAAGCAGGTCCACGAGTGGTTCATGGCGTCCTGCCTGGCCCGGCCTGCGTCTCCGTGACTGAAGGGCCCACAGAGCTCCATTGAGGCGGACCCTGTGCCAGGGTCTCTGAGTGGCGCCTCATTTGGGGCTCAAAAAGTGGGGGCCACAGAGAGCTTTGGTTAACTTGGATTTTGTCAATCAGTGTTTCCTGTATGAAAATTAAAAGAGAAATTTAGAAATGTTTATTTATTACTTTAAAAATAACAGGCCCATTACATGACAAAAAGAGCCTTTTTCGAATTAAAAAAAAAAACAAAACTATTTTCCAAAACAACATACTTATTTAGAAGGGAGGTATCATTTACATTTCTGCAAATCTCCAGAGTCTGGCTTGACACAGGACACCTGGATTCTCACACCCGCGCTGCACTCGACTTGCCATCCCCGCTGTCGCAGTGGGCGCTGCCACAGAAGCCTGACGCCCATCTGTCTTGGGGCAAGTGGCTGTGGCGGCCACTCTTGGAGAGAGCGCCGGAGCCCAAGTGCTTCTTAAGTTAGTTTCGGTATCGGCCCTGAAACAGGATCACAGAGCTGACCACACACTGCCCAGCAGACCGGCTCATGCATGGTTTCCTCCTGGCACGCGCCGCTCACCGGAAAACACCGGTCCGCCAAGGGCGTGTTGCCAGCTGCATGGTTCGGTGTGAAAAGTCATGGACCCTCGTCCAGACCCTCATCGGGACCTTTGCGTGTGGAGGAGCTTCAGGGCCACAGTGGCAGACACACATCTTCCTGAGTTCTGACTTGTGCTCGAAAGCTGAGATTTGATGGCCACAGTCGGATCCGCTGTTTTCCAGGAAGCAGCAAGGTCACTTGCTGTGTGGGCCACGCCACCTGATTCCCTGCTGACCCTGACACCTCCAGAAACGGCACCCTGCTCCCCTGACTCCGCAGAACCCGCAGAATGCACTCCCACGGAGACACACTTCCAGACCTGTGACCTTCTGGGAAGTGCCTGCCTGGGGTCACTGCCCACTGCCCTGGGGATCAGGGTCACGTGTTTTCTACACGTTAAGTAGTAAAATGAAGTGGATACTAGATTTAAGTTACGCTGCCAGGCCTCTGGGAAACCCCCCACCAGGCTGTAGCGATCCTGGAATCTGGAATTCCATTCACAAGGGCGTAGAAATCCTGCATACCCTGCTCTCTCTCAAGGTTTGCTGTAAGACTTGCTTCTGAACCCTGTCCTCCTCCTCCCAAGCCCCCGGCAGGCAGCTTGTGTGTTTGAACTTGGGGAGGAAGATGAGCTCAGGTGGGAACACCTTCGCATCGGAGCCCTGGGGTTTCTGCCTGCCTGGGCCCAGTCTCTGCTGTCCTCACACAGGCCTCACCTCCTGTCACCACCATGACAGCACATGCCCGAAGAGCCATGTGCCCTGGGTAGGGAGCTCAGCCTGTGGGAGGCTGTTCCTGGCCTGAGGGTTGCTGGTGCGGGAGCTGCAGGTGCTGGCCGCAGGAAGCCCTCCGTTCTTGGCACAAGCTGGCCACCCTGCTGGTCTCAGCTGGTGAAGTGAGTGTGGGAGCTGCTGTTTCTCTCACGGGCCTCATCTGAAGCGTAGGTTCAGGTTTTACAGAAAACGCCGGACGTGGCCCTGGGTGAGTGACGCCAGCAGTTAGAGTGCTGTCCCAATGTGCCAAGGTTGCAGGTTTTGTCCCCAGTCAGGGCACATACAAGAAGCAACAGTGAATGTATGAGTAAGTAGGAAGACTCTCACCCTCCCCCCCCCACCCCAGATCAGTAAATAAACATTTAAAAAAAAATTCTGAACATCTTCAGAAATCAGTTTTTGCCCAGTTATCTTTAGTGAATGTGAGTCCCAAATGCCACAGCTGTGGTCCTGTGTTGTAAATCATTGCTGGGTGCTCATAGGCTGGCAGTCGGTGCCCACTGACTCTGTCCTGGAGGTATGTGGGGGCAAGACCCTGCCTTCCCCTCCCTCAGAGGGCCTGGTCTGCAGCTGCCTGAGCTCCTACCTGTTCTTTGTTGTGGAGACAAGTCACAAACTGGCTCACTTTCTGCTCCTCGTGCCCGGGGCACCGCTGGACGGTGGGCCTGCTGCATTGCTCCTTGTACCTGGGCCTGGCCTGGTGCCTGCGCAGACTGGCCTCTGGAGGTGTGTGACGCATGTCCTCTCGACGCTGCCTGCTGTGGCCACAGCGTTACAGACACACTGTGGCAGGGGCTCGGGCCGAGTTCTCGGTCCTGGGCCCTGGCCTCCTGCACGGCCTGCTTCTCTGTGTTGCCCTCACTCAGAGAGGTGTTGGGTGTGGAGAGTGTGGGTGAGCTGTCGCCAGCGAGAGCCAGCCAGGGCACCGAGTGACACTGAGGAGAGGTTGGAGTTGTGCGAATGTCCCAGAGCCCTGGCTGGCAGCCGCAGGAACTAGTGGGCAGCACCGGCGTGTTTGCGTGAGTGGCGCAGTGGACCCGCAGCCTCGCCGTCATGCGGGCACACGTGACGGAGCCTTCCCTGTAGGGCACTCACTGATGTCTCCAGGCGGCGGGATGGTAGACAGGCAGAGGCTGCTGCATGTCATCCCCAAGGGGCCTGTTTCTGACGGGACATGCAGTGACAATGTGTGGTGGGAGGCAGTTCTGACTCAGGCCGCCGTCAGGGCGGGAGTCACCCCCCCTCCCCCCAGCACCGAGGGCTGTTGGAGTGTGAGCCGTGTGCGTGGTGCACACGGGGGGAGGCCAGATGCCCTCCTGCAGGGTCACAGCACGGCCCGTCCATGGTGCGGGCAGCCTATGGGCGGGGAACACACTGTCCCTGCTGGTCACTGCAGGTGAGGGCTGGTGCCTGTCTCTCCTGATGTCACTCTCCGTGGTGATCAGCTCGCTCCTGGGTGATAAAGTTGTGGTCTGAGCGAAGTGGTGAGTCTCTCCAGGTGTGTCAGGGAGAGAAAGACCGGAGCTTCCACCGGTGTCCCTGGGGCAGCAGTTTGCCTCCGTCAGGGGGAGTTCCTCCAGACAAGACAGGCAAGGGGCAATTGTGCCTTGTCGTGCAAGGACCCGCCTGCATTTAAGCTGTGAAAAGTAGGGGTTCTGATGCTTTTGAAAGCATCGTTGTAAGAAATGACCACCAAGTACCTGCAGCCCTTCCCTTCCTCCTCTGCCCCTCCTCGCCTGTGGGCCCCACCCCTTTCATCCGATCGTGTCGGCGGGAGGCCTGCAGCCGTGTCTCCACCGTGTGTGCACGCCACACAGGGGCAGCGGCTCCCCGACCTCAGGAGGCTCGGGGCCTGTGCGGCTGGGACGGGTGCAGGGCGGGGGGGGGGGGGGTGGCCTTCTGAGGGGTTTGCAGCAGCGTCAACTCAGTAACACCAACTCAGTGTGTCTGTGTTTTTCTTTAACTAGGAAAATGAGCACTTGAAAAAGTTCCAGGTGACATGGGAACTGCATAATAAGCACCTGTTTGAAAACCTGGTTTTTTCGGAGCCCCTTCTCCAGAGCAACTTGCCAGCACTGGTGTCTCAAATCAGGTATTTAGTCTTCGTGTGTGTGTGTGACCCCTTGGTGTGACTGCCCGGTCCTGCTCCCATGTGCGGCGTGAGTGCCTCCGAACACCGCTGTGGTGTGGGGGGTCTCGTTGGGAGAGCCACAGGGTCCCAGTGGGATGGGTCCAGGCAGGAAGCTAAAACCCAGGCGGATGCAGCTGCACTCGGGAGTGGCCAGCCCAGTGTCAGGGCTGCAAAGCTGTGATGCCACAGGCTCCCGAGGAGGAGGGGAAACGGCATCTTGCCTTGACAAGCCCTGGGCACGGCCAGGTGCTGTCACCCTTGCTGTGGCATCAGGTGTGCTGGGGCAGGCAGGCGGGGGAGGGTTGCAGCGTGGGTCTTAGGGACCCGGAGGCTCCTGGGCACTGGACACGGGGTCAGCCACACTGGGTGTCTCTGACGTTCCCTCGGTGTCTTCATTGTCAGCTTGGACTCTTCCTGCTCTTGCAGAGAGCACCCAGGGCGCTTGTCCACAGAGGGCCAAGGCAGGCGCACCGAGCACGGCACCCGGGGAAGTTGCCCAGGCGTCTGCTGTCAGTGAGCCTGGGGCCGGGCTGCTGGTTTCCCGTGTCTGCTAGCCCCCCTGAACCAACTTACACACCAGGTGCATCGCAGTGACGGCACAGGTGTGCTTGTGTTTATTTGAACGTCCTTGTTGATTGTTAGACCAGACTCACAAGGAACAGAAGTTATTATCATTATTATTTTCTTAGGAAGGAAGGGAAAGAGAGAGAGAGGAAAACCTCCATGAATCGGTTGCCTCTCATGCACGCACCACCACCACCACCACCACAACTGGGTACTGAACTACAACCTGGGCATGAGCCCTGACTGGGAATCGAACTCGTGACCTTTCCAGTGCTGGCAGTGATGTTTAAGTAAATAAGTTACTGTTGTAGTTGACTGACAGACCAGTTGTTTTTTCTTCTCGAAGCCCATGTACAGACCCAGCCTTTCTTCCTGTACTCCTAAATCCAGTCCGAGGGCTGCGCTGCCCCCGCATGCCCAGCCGTGTAGAAGCACAGCCTCTAGGTGGCTACCAGGGCAAATCTGGGGTGAGGAGGCCTAGTGGGGCCTGGGCCCTGGCTGGGCCCCTCCCGGGGCTGCACAGAGACCTGGGGTCCTTGGTGTCCTGCCTGCAGCCCTCTCAGAAGAGAGTCAGGAACGTTCGGAGCCACGAGTCTGAAACGCAGAACCTGGTCTTGTCCCCACTCACGACGTTCCCATCCATAGGAGCACATTGTAGAAAGACCTGCATCTGGGCAGGAGGGGGTTTACCAAGATGGCAGCATATTTACCCTTGTGGCTTTTTTTTTAATTGACCTGCGAGTCAGTGAGTTTGACAGGCCTGTCTTGAGACGGAGACGGGAGGTGGTGGCAGGAACCTGACATGTGTCGTGGCATGCCGTTGTTTTCTGCACCCCGCATCTGGGTTTCTCCCGTGCTCCCCATGGAGGAGGCTGTTCACTCTCAAACCAGAGTTCTGGGGCCAGGCATTGCACCCGGACAGGCCAGGGCAGGGACCAGAGACGGGGGCGAGAGCTGGGGAGGAGGGGTACCCAGTGGGGGTTCCCTGCAGACTGTTGACGGGGGATGAGTCAGATTTGAGGTCAGACTTCAGATGCCCACTTGCCCACTCAGAAAAGTTTGCGGTGAGTTATCCATGAACCCCATACCCTGAGATCATGGCCTCGTCAGTGGTGTAAGGAACCCACTGTTGTGTGTATGGTGACACTTTGTCTCGGGCCCATATTTGTTCAGCTGTGTGATAAAGTGAAACCGAGATCCAGAGAACGACACAGAACAAATGTGTCACTTAATGAGTTGATGAGCTGTTAGCAGGCGACATCCCACAGGTGCCACCCAGCACGGCCACTGGAGGCCAGTCCCCTGCGCACCCCATGCAGGCACGGGCGCCTCTGCCCGAGCCAGTGCTGGCAGACACGCTCCGGCCTCTCTTCATCCTCTCGTCTCTCCAGCGTTGGTTTGGGGAGTCACCTCTCTCCTCTTCAACAGGCGTGCCGAGGTGCAGTTTGTGACTGCGCAGGTCACTGGCTGAAAACCTGCAGTGCAGGGGCTTTGGGCACGTTGCGGGACTCACTCTCTGGTGTCGCAGTGCAGTGACACACGATGTGTCAAGGTTAAGGGTGCGATTCCATAGCATCACTGCACCCACAGTGTTGGACGACCATCACCAGCACCTGTTCTAGAACTCTCCACCTCCCCCAGCAGAGGCCCTGTCCCCACGGGCCCTGTGCAGCGTGTGTTTGGAGATCCCTTCATCTGCAGGTCCCACCCCTTTACCACCACGTGTCCGTGGTACAGATTAGGACCCATCTGTTCTGGGGCAGAGCCTGGCCTGCAGTCCGGGAGGTGGGGGCAGGGCCCAAAAGCTCCATCAAACTCTGCTTCTGTGCGGGTGGCTGGACTGGGAGCCTCATGTCTGCTTGTTCGTGGCTGTGGCTGTTTGTAGCTGGGACCCACCGTGGTCTTCACTTTGTGGTCTGTATGTGATACTGGTTGTTAGGGAGAATTCTGATTAGGGCTGGAGATAAGCTTCCTCAAACCGGTCTTACTGCATTCTCTCGGTCACTTACCATCTCACTGCACGTTACTTGTTGTCGGTGTCGGCAGGGGTGTCGTCCATGGGCTGTCATGTTTTTACAGAGAGAATGATCACATAGGAACTCGTCTGCCGAATCGTTGTCACTGGACCCTGGGGTCAGCCCCCAGGATCTGTCTCCTTGGGACTCCGCCCAGCTGTGCTTGACTGGGAGCCTGTGCCTGCAGACTGCGCTGCAGTGACCCCACGGGAAATGTCCCATTGCCCCTTGGGCTCCAGGTGGACCCTGTGGACGAGCAGGTCTCCCCTCCAGTCCCTGGGGCCGAGGCATGTGGGCGGGTGGAGGCCGGTGCTCCCTGGCATGCCCCTTCCCTGGCTGCTGGGGGCAGGTACGTGAAGAGTTGCTGTCAGTCTGTGGGGAGGGCCCCCCGCCTCCAGGCTGCTCGGGCCTCTGGGTGTGCATCTGGGGTGTTGTGTCCCGAGGGCAGGAGCAGCCCCAGTCGCTGTGGGGTCAGCGTCTCCCTCTCTCTCCCTCTCTGGGTGCCCTGCCCCTGACTCCCGCTTGAGCCCTCTGGAAGCACATTCCTGGTGTGTGGTCAGCACAGGTGTGTTTCCCAGCGCGCACCTGGGGACGAGGCAGAGGAGCTGTTCACACCCACGGGTTTAAAGTCGTTTTGTGTGCACTGTTAGTACGGAATTATTGAGCTGCTACTGCGATAAAATCCTGGAAGTGTGGAAAGTCACCAGGAGGAGGAGGCTCTGCGCACGACCAGGCGCTTCTGGACGGTTCCCTCAGCCCACCCCACGCACGCGTTTAACATGACGCTACGTGAGTGGCCGGGCTTCCTCCCAACGGCGGCGCACACCTGGGCGCCTAGCCCCAGGGCCAGAAGGCTGTCGCTGCGGTGCTGGTCCCTGGGGGGGTGGCCGCCAGAGCCTCACACAAACAACCCCGGCTGCCAGCCCTGCATCCTCTGTGCTCTGGGCAACTGCAAATACTGTCTTTGGTTTTGAACTTCCTTGTCCACGCGTCTTCGTGCACAGCTATTTTGGTTCAGACGTTGATGTATTTAAATACTACAAAAGGGAATGGCTTCCCGTGAGAAGCTGTAGGTCCCCTTGTCCTCGCACAGGCCTCTCTGGCCGTCTCTCTCGGGGTACCCCCCACCCCGTCTCCTTTCTCAGACGCATGCATGTCTTCCTTGTTGTCTACCCGTATGCGTGTCCTTTGTCTCCTGTTCATGTTCTCATTTCTCGTCTTACTTTGTTTCTTCACAAGGCATGAAACAGAGTGAGTGGAAGCATAATTACATTTTGTCGTTTGAACCAGGTTTTCTGTTTGACCTCACTTGGGGACCACGTGCAGACTGTGCATCCGCCCCAACTGCTCTGTTCGCGGCCCAGGTGTGGCTCCCTGGACGGCCCAGCCTCCGCCGTCTTGGCTTGGCCATGCTCGCCACCCGCTCGGTCCTGGGGGCTCTCCCTGCCCGGAGCCACTCCTCGGTGCCAGCCCGTCCCGGGTGCCACGCGTGTCTGTCCAAGTGCCTCATGGCGGCTGTGTGGCTCCGAGTCCTCTGGCCACTGGCTCAGAGCCCTTGCATCCTTCTTGTGTTGAAAGGCCTCTCTCCGCAGGCTGGGCACCACGACGCACGACACCTGCAGCGAGGACGCCTACAGCACCCTGCTGCAACGGTACCAGCGCTCAGAGGAGGAGCTGCGCCGGGTCGCCGCCGAGTGGCTGGAGTGCCAGAAGCGGATCGACGCCTACGTCGACGAGCAGGTGCAGGTGCGCCGACTCTGCTGCGTGGTGGTGTGAGGGCGGGATGCCCGTCTGCAGGGTCTGGCAGTGGGGAGTCGGGTTGCCATTGGCCTGGTCATGCCCACTGTCACCTCACAGGCTGCCACCCGGGGGGCTGCTGAGTCTTGGCACCTGGCCCTTCACTGAGGACTGTGCCTTTCAGAACCTGAATGCCCAGAGGAGCAGGACCTTCAGGGCCCATTTCTGTCCAGTCGGGGTGCAGACCTGAGCTGGTCACTGGTCACTGCGGGGCAGGTGGCTTACAGTAGGAGACAGAGACAACAGAGAAGCAGGGCTCCTGATGGAGGTGGGGCCTGAGGGTGGAGTGGCGCGTCAGCCAGAGCCTCTCCAGTGACGGGAGCAGGGGCTTCCAGGTGACCCCCCCCCCCGGCCCACCCCTCTGTTAAGTCCATTTTTCAAGCTTGAGATAGTAAGACCTTGCAAAGGAAGGAAAGGGTTTCCTAAGACTCCTGGGGACACCCATGTGACCAGGCGCTGAGCACCGGTTTGAACCTTCCTGTCCGAGAAGGTGCTCTGTTCCCCTCCCGTGAGGTTGGATTGTGTCCCGGGTGTCGGCAGAATGGTTCATACCCTTCTTACGGAGTTCACACCAGTTAGTGGATGGTTTGGGGTGCCACTTATCAGAGCGCCCCAAACCACCCAGCCCTGGATGGGTTGGTGGGATGAACTTCCTCATAGCTGTTGCTGGTGTGTGCAGGGAAGCCGGTCACTACCCAACCCTCTGGCCACATGCCGCAGTCACCGTGGTGGTTTTACGGGGGATGACCGAGAACCTTCTCGGAGACACAGTGCCTTCTATGAGCAGTGATGGCTTTGTCACAGTTCCAGCACTGGAACAGGAGTTTGTTTGGATGTTGCATGTTATCTGATGCTCGCCATACAGATTTTTGATACTTTTTAGAAAATTAAAGAAGTTTGCTTTTTTCCCTTGCTTATTAAGTTGTTTATTTTTGTAAAAACAAAAATAGATATTAAATTTGACTGTATGTTTTTTTTCTTTTATATATTTCCAAAAGGTTTAAGAGACTGGGTTTTCTAATTTTCAGACATTGTGCGTGCCTGGGATTAAAGCCTGCTAGAGGTCTGGCTGGTTAGGGTGTCACCCCAGTGTGCCAGGGTTGTGGGTTCGATCCCTGGTCAGGGCGAAGAAAGGAAGCAACCGATGAATGCATCAATGAGAGGAGCAACAAACCGATGTTTCTCTCTCCTCCTCCTCTCCTTTCTCTCTAAATGCAAATAAAAAATTTAAAAACCCTACTAGACCATGATATATTACTTCTCATCCATTGTAAGATGTAATTAGCTGACGTTCTGTCCGGGGTTTCTGTGTGTGTCTAAGGTGTGGCGGTGCTGGCTTCCGCAGCGTGTACACGGAAACCGAGGTGCAGTGGAGGTTCAGTCTCTGAGGGCTTGTCTGTTTTACATGGAGGTTATGCTAGTCTCAGTATGTGGAAAAGCTTTCTGTGTTTTTCAGTTTGGGGGAATACTTTAAATTGTCTGCTTCATAAAGGATTTGCTAGAAATCCCCGCTAAACTTTGGGTCGTGATTTGTTTTGCAGGCGGGAGGGACAGGACTTATAATAGGGTTTTGTTTTGTTTTTATTTTTACCCGAGGATATGTTTATTGATTTGAGGGAAGAAAGGGGGAGGAGAGAGAGAAACACTGTTTGCCTTCTGTGTGTACCCAGACCAGGGATCAAACCTGCAACCCAGGAATGTGCCCTGGCCGGGGGCCGAACCCACAGCCTTCTGGTGTGCAGGACAATGCTCCAGCCAACCGAGCCACCTGGCCAGGACAGGACTGTTAACCTCTCACTGCCTCTTCAGTTTACATTGTGTTGTCAGCCTGCCCGGGCCCTCTGCTCTGAGAGTGAGCTTCACAGTCGGCGCTCTGCCTGGGAAGTGGTCCACAGTGTTGCAGTGGACCGCTTAGCCTCAGCGTGTGCTCACGGGGAGGTGTGGAAGTGAGGACGGCCCGGCCCTCCTGGACTGCCTCTCGTGGCCACGCACTTTGTCCAGCAAAGGTCACAAGAGGGCAGCATGCCTGCCATCCTGCTGTCCCCACAGAGTGCTCACAGAGCTGCTGCCACCTCAGGAGAGGCCTGCATTGCCAGGGGGAATCCGAAAAGCCTTTTCCTGGGTGACTCAGCTTTTTAAACTGTGCCAGCCCAGCCGAATAGCCCGCGGCGGTCTTGGCAGCTCCTCCTGAGGTGGGAGAAGAGTCGGTGGTGCCGGATTCGAGGACCGTCCTCGCACCGTCCTTCCTCTCCCGTGGCTTCTGTGGGCCCTACCCCCACCCGCCCGGTCAGCCTGGGAGGGGCCGGCAGTGCCAGCATCTGCACCTGTTTTCCCAGTAGTTTTGGCTTCTACTTTTAAATCCTTCCTACCTTATTAGGTGGTTTCTTGTTTTATGTCATTTTGGCTTCTTACACTGAACGCATACTTCTCAGTCTTTTTCTGTTTGCTCTCAAATGAGCTTAAACCTATACGTACGTCTTCTGCAGTATGGGCACATGTTGTGAAACTGGACTTGTGGGGCTTTCGTTGTCAATCATGTCAACATCAGCCTCTTGTCTCGTGGTTTAAACCATTGAAAATGCTTTTCAAGTGTGTGAACTTTATGTTATGAAATAAATCTGTACTTGTTTTGAAGGGTTTATTGGGAGGGTTTTGTTGCTGGTAGGATTGAATGTATGTGAGAAGAAGGTATATAAAACATCAAGATTCTACCTCGTTTCATAGCCTCACCCTCCCAAGTAAGATGGTGCCTTCAGCTCACTTTTCATTCCCCTCAATTTGTTTGTATTAACTGTGGTAAAATACATATACTTAAGACACCCCCTGTGTCTGTCCTCCTCTCCCAGCCCTGTGCCCTCTGCCACCGGCCGTCTGCCCACACGGGGCCATCCTCTTGCCCTGCCGTCCGCACGGGCAGCGTCTGTCATCCTCCTTTTGTGGGCCCATCACGTGCGGGACACGCCCCAGGCCTTCAGTGGGTGACTGATACTCGCTCCCCGTGCTGGTGGTCCGCTCTGACCCCTCCGTTTCCCCGTCATCGTGGGCACCACGTCTGCAGTGATGCTGGGTCAGTCAGCAGGCACTGCTGTGGAAACAGTGTCAGCAACCTTGGCTGTGCTGCCCCGCCCTCCTCCGTGGCGATGCTTCCATGCGTGTCATTCCTGATGTGCCCCGGAGAGAGGCCTGGGGAGCCCCTGCCAGCCCTCAGTGTCTCACTTTGCTGCTTCCCTCGCCAGGTGACGGCGAGGACCAAGCCACGCACGCTGACAGAAGACTGGGAGACTTTCCGACAGCGGCGGTTCCTGGAAGAGCAGGTAAGGCTGCGGGCTGGCACCGTTGCCCAGGGCACAGCGAGTGGCTCTGAAAGACCAGCTCAGCGAGCCTGACAGTCCCCTCCCGGACAGATGGTGCCATGTCCAGTTTATGCTCATGGGGAGACATAGGGAGGCCACCAAGCTCCCTGACCTCTCTCGAGCCGCTGCTTACCCTTCCTCACTGTGGTGGTCTCAGAATGCTCAACTTCCTGGAAACTGGCTTCTCTCCGCTCTGGTCCTCATGCTGCTGCTCCCCGGCTTTCTGAGTCTCCCTGGCCTCAGCCCCACACCCGCACCCGCCTTTTCACCCCTGTGGTCTTCTCTGGCACCACAGGTGGACAGAGGGCTCTGTCTCCGGCTCACACACCTGACCCCCCAAGCCTCCCTACGCGGCTTCTATCCAGCCAGAAGGCCCTTCCAGCCACCAGTTGCCCGTGGTTGGGGCCGGTCCTGGTTCCTTCTGAAGTCCAGGTGCTCACCTAGTCACCGGCAGGCCTGGGTGCTACTTCCTAGACAGCTCCCAGACCCCCTCGTCTGGGCTGGTCTTCCTTCCTGCTGCTGGTGTCCTCTCCAGCCAGGCTTCCTCACAGCTGAGTTCTTTGCCTTGCCTCTGCCCTCTGGGTGCACAGCCCAGCCCGCAGACCCACCAGGCCACACGCTCAGCCTGGTGCCCTGGGTTTCCGCCTTGCTCAGCCCAGGGTCAGCAGACCTTCAGGAGGTGTCAGAGGGACGCCTCGCTGGTGCTTGTCCCCTGGCATCTGACAGCACCGCCAGCACAGCCTCCTCCTGGCCTTGCTCAGGCCTGGGCTCCGTGGCCCCGAGCAGCTCTCTGCACAGACCTCTCCTTGACTCCACGGTTCTCCCCTTGCAGTTTCCTGCCCATCTTTCCGAACTGAGCCCCTTGGGGTCAGTGACTCGTCTCTGTGCTGCTGCAGGTGCCCAGCAAGTGCCGGCCCATGGCAGGCTTTGGGGCAGCGGGCAGCAGGTGTCGGCTGGAGGAGCCTGTCCAGGGTGGCTGATCTCTGGCCCACCACCCCTCCTCCAGAGCCTGCTCTGCCTCAGGAAGCTGTGCACGCAGTTTCTAAATGAGCAGGACCGAAAACTGCGACGCACGTAGTGACGGGACTCGTCTGGCAGAGTTAACCTCCTGTTTTATCATGTCCTCTAGTTAACCAGTAAAAAAGCGGTCACAGGTGAGAACAACTTCACAGACGCCGTGAGGCAGGTGCTGTCGTCCCGGCTGAGCGTGCCTGACTGCCCCAGCTGCCACTACCGGAGAAGGTGAGCCAGCCCCGAGGCCTGTGGCTCATGCCTGGCAGGCCCTGGCTGTCTCGGTGACTGTCCCCCTCCCAAACAGGTGTGCTTGCGATGACTGCAGCCTCTCTCACATCCTCACGTGTGGCATCGTGGACACCCCCGTCCCCAGTGACACCCACGTCCACCAGCTGCCGCTCCAGGTGGGCTCTGCTCCTGACTGTGTCTCTGAGATGCGCCCGCCCAGCGTGTCGTCTGCGAGCTCGGGGTCAGGCTCCAGCTCCCCAGTCACCATCCAGCAGCATCCCAGACTCGTCCTCGCAGACAGCGGCCCTGCTCCAGCTTTGTGAGTTGCATCTTTGTCAGAAGGCTTTGGAGGCGTGAGCGGTGCGGCGGTGGGAGACGGTGGCGTCCGCAGAAGTGCCAGCGTTGCGGTGCTTTCCGGGGCAGGCCCTCTGTTTCCTTGAAGGGACCTTTTAACTGCAGAATCAGAAATGCCAAACTTGGCCACTCTCTCATTACCTGAAGGGAAATGGAAGGTGAATGAAGGCCAGTCGGGAACAAACGTGCTGGTGTGCAGGCAGGGCTCACGTCCGTCTGTCAGGGCAGGGCCACGCTGGCCCATGTCCAGCTAAGGACCTGGGTGATTGTGGTGGCAACCCATCAAAAGATTTGCTTTTCTGTGTCCCACATGATCTGGAAGTAGATTTCTGGGGCTCAGGTACCTCCCCAATGAAGTGTCGGGGTGCTGCTGCCTCGGGAGTGGATGTGAGCCCCGGCCAGGGCAACCTCAGGGGTGGGGGTTCTTGGGAGCCCTGCGTAGCCCTCACCTGGCGGGTGCCATGTGGGCCTCCTTGGCAAGCTCTAGATTATAGAGCCTGTCGTATTGTGAGTCTTGTTTTCTTAAAAATGGGAAAGACGCCCAAGTTTGTCACTTCTGGACACTCCTGAAGCTGGAATGTCACCTTCTGGAGGTCTTGGTGCTAAGGCCACAGGTGGAAAGGAGGCATCCATTCGGGGTCCTGCTTTGAACCGTTCACGCTGAAGGTCACTGTGCCAACTCTTGTCATGCACCAGAAAATCACACATTTCAAAGTGGCCTGCGTAAACAATAGCCTTGAAACCAGCCCACGTGACTTTCCTAAGTGTCCCACTTGCCCACTGCATAGAAGTGTTGCAGAAGCCGACGTTTAAGTTCGTGATTTGAGCACAGCTGCTCTAGTAGCAGCGCACACTTAGTGTCTTGTCACGGAAGTGCCGTTGCAGTGTGGCTCAGCTGGCTGTGTCCGAAGTCACCGTGGTCCTAAAAACAAACACCGATGACCCGAGGCGGCCCCTGAGCGCCTTCGCTCTGGGCGGGACAGAAGTGCATCTGCTCAGCACCAGCAGAGAGCACGCTGTCCCCCGGGACACTTCAGGGGGAACGGAAGTGTCGCAGCCCTCATTTGGGGCCCGTTGTTGTGGCTCTTTCGTGTTTCTCCTCGGAGGGTGTTCTCTTCCTCCAGCCTCTCGAGTGAGCCGGCTGGGCCTTGCTCTGCACTCCAGTTGCCAAGCGGTCTTGGTCTCGGGAAGTGGGAGCGGGCCTCGGGGCGGAGCCTCTGGGAGGGGAACGGGGTCAGGGTGCTGTCGGAGCCCTGTGGGCGGCTCACAGCGACCTCTCTGCTTGTCCCAGCTGCAGTGACGACGAAGATGTGGCTCCACTGTCAGCCAAGTTCGCTGACATCTACCCGCTGAACAACTACGGCGATGCCGAGGCGGTGGCCAGCATGAACGGACTCCACGGCGAGTTAAACGGTGGCGGGGAGAACATGGCCCTGAAAGACGAGGTACGGCCGTGGCGGCGGCGGCGTGACACCAGTGGCACGGGTTGGCGGCCAGGTGTGGGGCTCTTCACGGTGCTCTGCCTGTTTCTCAGTCCCCGCAGGTGAGCAGCAGCAGCGGCAGCTCTTCAGAGGCTGACGACGAAGAGGTGGATGGCGGGAGTAGCGGGGAGCCCCCCGGAGCCCCGCAGGAAGGCACGGCCCTAGGGAATGGGGACCCCAGGACGGAAGGCGGCAAAGCGGACAGTCCCCCGCCATCTTACCCCGCTCAGCAGGTGTGGCTTCATCGCTTCGCACTCGCCGCTGCATGGGGGCCCCTTGCTCTGGTGTTTTCCCCACCCTTGCGGAGTAGTAAATGCAGGGTCGGGTCTCGTGGAGCAGCCTCTGAGGGCGGCCCCCCCCCGCCCCGCGGGGAGAGCCGGGGCACCTCCCCAAGGACGCCCCAGGACGGGGGACCGAGTCTGCGTCCTTCTCTCTCACAAAGAGAGAGTTCTGTCTGCAGTGCCCTGGTTTTGCAGCACCCCAGTCAGTGTGGACATTTGGGTGTCGTGGAGGTTTCTTCTTTATAGAGGCCAAGGAGAGAGTTTTTAAAAATAAAATGGTGGAATGGTAAAATTTCAGCAAAGGTCAGTTTTGCAAAAGAGCTTTCTTACCCTGGAAAATAACTGTTTTTCTGTTACCCAAAGGTGAGAGTATCTTATCAGGCAATTATATTTTCTCGGACAGTTTTATTACAGGTGTTCAAGCAATTTCTAAATGAGAGGAAGAAGAGATGAAAGTCAGGATGCTTCACTATTAATGCATTTTAATAGTTGGTGTAACTCCTGACAGTAAATGTGGTGGAGAGCAGCCCTGCTACCCCTGCTTGCCCATCTGCCCCATCTGCCCCATCTTGCCAACCTACCCCCCCACCCCTTGGCCCCATGGGCCCCCAGCACTCCACACTGCATTCTCCCAGTGCTTACTGATGCACACGCAGGTGTGTGTGTGTTCTCACTCGCACACAGAGGCTCGTCCTGATGCACACTCCCATCCGCTCGGTGGGGGCCTAGCCGACTGCGCACAGCGTGTGTCCTCACTCTCTGTCGAGGCCCGTGGTCTGTTGTGCAGACACAGCCAAGTTGTGTCTTGTTCTCTTTGGCCCCCTGCTGATGGACACTGTTTGTCAGCTGTTCATGAGCAACGTTACCCATTGGACACTGTGTATGAGCAGCTACGTCCCTAGGGCGGTCGCCAGTGGCCTCCCCTAATCCATCGAAGACCCCGATGTCACCATTTGGGAGTTCTGCCCGCCTGATGAGACACAGCGACCCCTGTAGGGGTCAGTCACCATCTTATTCCCTGTGGGCAGAGTTGGCCAGCCTTTCGTGTGCTTGTTTGCTCTCTCTCTCAGCACTGAGTTGTGTGGGGTGTTCGTGGGCTGGTGCAAGTCCTCTGTCAAGTGTGTGATTTACACGTGTTTTCTCTTGGGCTGTGGCACATCTGTTTGGTTTTTTATGGTGCTTTTTGAAAAGCAAAAGTTTTTCATTTTGAAGCATTCCAGTCTACCAGGTGTTTTTCTTTGGGAAACATCCCTCTGATGTCACATCCAAGAAAACGTTGCCTGATGCACCACTGTGTTGTAGCTCATACGGGTCAGGTCTGTGGCTCCTTTTACTTGGGTTTTGCTCGCGGTGCAAGGTAAGGGTCTAGTCACATCCTTCTGCAGGCATGGCTCCCTGTGTGCCTGGCTCCGCGATCACGCTCGGCTCACCTGCCCCGTGGTCCTTCTACCACGGCGGCCTGAGTGGCGGCTCTGCAGTGAGCGTGGGAGTTGGGGAGGACCTGCGCTCCAGCTCACGGGCATTTCTTGAAGTTGCAGTTCCATGGAAGTTTTGGAATCAACTTTTTACCTTCTACAAAAAAATCTGCTTGCTTTTTTAAAAAAAGATTTTATTAATTTATTTTTAGAGAGAGGGGAAGGGAGAGAGAAAGAGGCAGAGAAACATTGATTGGTTGCCTCCACTACACTCCCCGACTGGGTACTGAACCTGCAGCCCAGGCCTGTGTCCTGACCGAGAACAGACCCAGCGACCTTGTGCCACAGCACCCAACCCACTGAGCCACGCTGGTCAGGGTCCTGCTGGATTTTTGTAGAGATTGTGTCGAATTCTTGAACATCCTTGAGTCCTGGTGTAGAATCCAGCAAAATTCTCTGACCCTAGTCTTCTGTTAGTGGGAGGGTACAGATCGATGTGGGGAAAATTCACTCTTAACAAAACTGAACCTGTCGGTCTGCACACATGCTCTGGCTTTGCACTTGTTTAAATCATCTTTAATTTCTGAGTTCAGAAAGTTTTTAGTCGATGTGTTTTGAACACATTTTTAAAGCTTATTTTTAACTTTAGATGTTTTTTGATTCTATAGTAAATGGTGTTTTCTCATGTTGATTTTCAGTTGATTGTTGGTGACGTGTGAAGACACTTGTACAGTTGATTTTTATATGTCGACTTTCTGTTCTTCAGCTTCACAAAGCTCCTGTTCTTTCATTCGGCTTCAAGCCTGTGCCCTGCCCACCCCAGCGCCCTCCGCCCCCGGGGGCTTCGCCTCCGCCTTGCGTGCTGCCGGCAGTGCCGCTGCCTCTGTTGCATGGCGTTGTCCCTTTTCGGGTGCCACACAGGTTTCAGGAGCCATTCTCATTCTGCTGTTGATTTTTGCGTTGTGCTTTTCAGGGGCGTGGGGATCCAGTGGGGACAGAGCCCCCAGCAGGAGGCCAGGCTCCTGCCTTGCTCTCACCTTCGGTCCCTGCCGGTGCACATGAGCGAATGCTTCTCAGCTGCCATCTCCCTTCAGTTGATTTCTAGAGCCTGGGACAGGTGTGTCAGCTTGACACTCCGTTCCAGGTCAGCGGAAGTCCCGTCTCTGGTCCATTCTGCCTTTGCTACCAGGCTCTTGTTCCTGGGCAGACAGGCCTGGGATGTAGACAGCTGCTGGAAATGGGATGTGCACCCCTCTTTCAGGTTCCTGCAGCCCTGGGCTCTCAGGTCCCTTGCTTCCCACAGAAGGAGGGCCCCAGCCAACGGGGTGTCAGCACAAGCCTGTCCCTGCTGTGCACCTGCTTGGCAGGGTGCGTCTGACCTGAGCTGCACCCCGTCTTCGTCTCTCTGGGTAAGCAGGTACTTCTTTCCTTCAGGCCGAACCAGCTGCAAACACTTGCGAATGCCACGTCTGTAAGCAAGAAGCTTCTGGACTGCCGTTGTCGGCCATGACGGCCGGAGCCCTTCCGCCTGGCCACCAGTTCCTGAGCCCGGAGAAGCCCACGCACCCCGCTCTGCACCTGTACCCCCACATCCACGGGCATGTGCCCCTGCATACCGTCCCACACCTGCCTCGCCCTCTGATCCACCCCACCTTGTACGCAGCTCCCCCCTTCACACACAGTAAGGTGAGTCGGGACAGAGAGGCCTAGCAGGCAGAAACCCGTAGACTGGCAGCCCGTCTAGGACAGTGCCCACTCTGACGGGAAGGTCTGCCTGTATGTCCTTCTCTCATTAGCCCTTAAGCTCTTGGAATGTCGTACCTTTACTTACAGAAACAGTTATAAAGGTCATGTTACGAAGGTCATGGTTTGTTCCTTCAGAATTCACTAGAATGGAAGGTTCTTAGGTGATGGGTCATACCTGGGGCGACTGTCCTTGTGGCTTCAAGGGCTTGGCTTGTCCCGGGGGAGGGGCAGCAGGGGCCCTTGAACCTCAGTTGGGCTCTCGAGTCTGAAACATCTGTGCTCTACTAAGGAAAATGGAGGGCTTGCAGAAAAACGCCTGGAGGACGAGCCCTGGGCGCAGTGCACCAGAGGGTCCCCACGCCACGCGGCTGAGGGAGGCAGGTAGAGGCAGACCGAACGGGGCCTCCGAGACCACTCTGTGCTCACGTTTACTGTCCTAGACTCTGGGGGGTTTAGGTGGGGCTTGTCATGTGGCTCTGCAGGCAGCTTTCCCTCTCTAGCTGTTTTGAACTTAGTTCTATTAACTTTTTTTTTAAAGATTTTATTTATTTATCTTTAGAGAGGAAGGGAAGGAGAGAAATATCAATGTGTGGTTGCCTCCCGTGAGTCCCCCGCTGGGAACTGGCCTGCAACCCAGGCATGTGCCCTGACTGGGAATTGAACCGCGATCGTGTGGTTCGCAGGCCCCTGCTCAGTTGACTGAGACACACCAGCCAGGGCTATTAACTCTTACCATACCTCCTGATTTTTATTATCGGTTATTCTGGGTCAAAGTTATTTCTAATTGAAAACAGGATTCTGGCCAACCCCTCCTGATGTGTTGAGGTAAAGTAGTGACCAGCTGAGATAGGAAGCGCCCCCTCCCCCGCAGCCCAGCACCATGGGGGGCTTTTCAGGCTCTGTGGGCTTTTTCATCCCTGCGTGGGCACCATGCAGGGGTGGGCGGAGCCCGGATTGGGCGTGCAGGTTGCAGGTCGGGGGCGAACGCTGCTGCTTGGGAGCTGAATCGAGTCCCTCGGTGGTATTCTGTTGCAGTGAGTACTTGGAAACCATGGCCAAGTTTATGCCTAGGTTGTGTTGGGTTCAGTGTTGCTCAGTCTGAACGTTTCAGGACACCTTTGCCAGGACAGTTTAAACAGTGTTTTCGGGTACAGACAGCAGGTCCTCAGGAATGTCTCGCCTGGCGTTGTTCCATTGTCATGATGAGATCGATGACCCGGTGCTCTAAGGCCCTGACTCCTGCCTATGTGCCAGTCCACGTGTGGCAGAACGGGCTGTGCTAGGCATCGTGTGCTTGAAGTCACAGAACTTACTGTGGCTGGTAAGCGAAGCCTTGCTGTGTTGGAGGCCAGGCTCTCCCGCAGTCCAGCCGCCTGTGTAGGCCTCTTCCCTCTGTGCCGTGGTGGCCGGGAAGCCCTTACCTGGTCTCACCTGCCCAGAGTTCCGTTTTCTCTGTTCAGGGGAGAGAGCACAGAACGTTCTCTCTCTCTCTCTCTCTCGCTCGCTGGTAGGTGCTGTAAGGAGCTCCTGAAACTCCGAGTCGGGACTGGTTTATTCCGAAGGGCGTGGGGACGCTGTGGTTAGAAGCCAGCCTCCTTGGACATGTGGCCTCTTCTCGGGACATTGCGGGTCGTCCACGGGATGGAGGGAAGCCAGCACTGGGGACGCACTGTGCACATCTGCAGTTTCTGCGCTTGACACCCAGTGGACTTCCCCCTTGGAGGTGGGTGTGGGAGGTTCGTGGGTAGAAAGGCAAACCCAGAGGACAAACTCTTAAGCTTTATTTCATCCACTGTGCTGTAACTGTCAGGACTGTTCACTGACACATGTAAAACCCATTAGCTGGTGCCTTCCTTATCTGGAAAAATGAGATGCATTTGGCAAACTATTTCACTTGTATTTGGTGTTAGACTTTTTCTCTAAACAAGCATGCCTCATCCCTTACCAGGTCTTGCAGAATGAGTTTGTCTGATTCCAGGTCGTCTGGCTTAGTTGAGTGCTGTGGCTACATCTGGACTTAAATACATGAGGTGTTCGCAGCTCACAAGAGTTGATGGAAGCAAGTTTGAGAGAGCAGACGGGCTGCAGAGAGGGGCGTACGTTGTCGCATTCCTTCAGAGCAGCCGGGGCTGCTCCACCATACGTGCCGAGTGCGGCGGGCGGCCGTGCGCAGAGGCACTCCGACCGCCTCCGTGTCTGCCTTGTGAGGTCCTCGGGGGGCTCTGCTCCGCCAGGATGGCAGGTGTTGCTGTGCGGACACAATGCCATTGTCGTAATTCCGTTGTCAATGGCCAGTGCTTTGGCTGTTGTGGGTAAATACTCAGTACCTGAAATGTTTGGGGTGAGTGTTCTAAGAATTTTACTTTCTCGTGATAAGGAAAACTTGAATACTCTTTCTACTTGCAGATGTCTCCGTATCAGTGGTACATTTAATTTGTATGTTGAGGTGAAAGTTATTTGAAAGTTAACAAGTAGTTGCAGGAGGAAAATACAGTAATAAAATGCTAGAAAAGAAATTAAATCTATGGCTGGGTATTTCCAAGTATTTCAGGATTTCCCAGCTACCTTTCTGTTGCTGAACCCTACTTGAATTCCATTCTGTTCTGGGAACTGTGTGTTTCGATTATGTTCAGTGTGTTGTGGTTGCTTTACGGCCCGGAGTGGGGGCTGTCTTGGTGAAGGTTTCACGGGAGCTTGGAAGAATGCGAAATCTGCTGCTGGTGGACCAAGTGGTCTGCAGGTGCCAGTTACGTGGGGTTGGTTGGCGGGGATGTTGAGTTCGACCACATCCTCGCTGACCTGCCTGCTGGGTCTGTCCGTTCTGACGGAGGAGTGTTGGCGTCTCCGACCACGACAGTGGACTCCTGTTTCTCCTCGCAGTTCTAGCAATTTCTGCCCCACAGTGTGAGGCTCTCTCGTTAGGGGCATACACTCTAAAGACTGTTTCATCTCCTTGGAAAACGGACTGTGTGATGTTGCATGACTCCATTATCCTTGGCGGCTTCCCTTGTTTGGAAGTCCACGGAGCTGTTCTGGCTTCCTTCTGATTGAGATAAGCTTCCAGTCGGCACGTCCACCCTTGTCCACCCTTAACTTTTAATCTGTCCATGTCTTTATATTTAAAGTAGGTCACTTGTAGACAATATAAGTTGTTTTGTTTTCTCTTTTTTAAGATTTTATTTATTTGTCTTTAGAGGGGAAGGGAAGGAGAGAGGGAGAGAAATATCAATGTATGGTTGCCTCTCATGTGTCTGCTGCTGGGAACTGGGAACCAGGAACTGGCCTGCAACCCAGGCATGTGCCCTGACTGGGAATCGAACCTCGATCGTGTGGTTCGCAGGCCCGCGCTCAGTCCACCGAGCCATACCAGCTAGGGCGTCTTGTTTTCTTTTATCCACTCTGACAGTCTGTCTTTTTCTAAAAAGATTTATTTATTTATTTTTTAGAGAGGGGGAAGGGAGGAAGAGAGGGAGAGAAACATCAATGTGCAAGATACATTAATCAGTTGCCTCTCAGGCGCCCCCTACTGGAGACCTGGCCCACAACCCAGGCATGTGCCCTGACTGGGAGTTGAACTGGCGATATTTGGTTCACGGGCCAGCACTCAATCCAGTGAGCCGTGCCAGCCAGGGTGTGCCTTTTCCACTTCTAACTGAGCACTTTAATCTCTTCTCTTAGCATGTCACTGTTCCCTATTTTTAAAACATGTAATGGTTGTACTGGAGCGTACATTTTAACTAATCCAAGTCTTCGTCAGACGGTGCTGTGCTGCTTCATGTGCAGCACAGGTGCCTGTAACAGTCATCCCCGATCCCTCCCTCCGTCCCCGGAGACGTGTCATCGTCATTTCCACTCGCCAGTGGCCACCCAGCGCTCTGCTGCTAGCCCCGCTGTGAGTGCAGCCGCTGAGTGCACGTGGGACCTTCGAGCACGCCGCAGAGGAGAGGCGGGGCTGGCCTTCCAGTGTGTTCTCCGCTGCCCTCCCTTTCCTCCCGCAGGCCCCGCCCTCTGCCCTGCAGACCCGCTCTGCCTGAGAAAACCTTGGCGGCATTGCTGGGCATTGCTGGCCCCGCCCGCAGGGCAGGCCTGCTGGCCCCTGGCTTTCTTTGGTTGGGTCTGTCTGAGGAAGTCGGTACCTCTGCCCACTTTTCCAGGATAGTTTGCCTGGTACAGGAGTCTAGGTTGGTGGGGGTTTTCTTTCAACACTTAAACATAGCTGACTTCACTCTTTTCTTGCTCATTGGTTTCTGATGGCACGTCCTCTGTGGTTCTTCACCTTGTTTCTTTTTTTTAAAATATATTTTATTGATTATGCCACTACAGTTGTCCCATTTCCCCCCTTCGTTCCCCTCCACCCTGCACACCCCCTCCCCCACATTCCCCTCCTTTAGTTTATGTCCATGTGTCACAAGTTCTTTAGATTCTACATTTCGCACACTGTTCTTGCCCTCCCCCTGTCTATTTTCTACCTACTGTCTATGCTTATTCTCTGTGCCTTCTCCTCCTCCCACTCCCCTGTTGCTAACCCTCCGTGTGATCTCCATTTCTCTGTTTCTGTTTCTGTTCCTGTTCTAGTTGTTTGCTTAGTTTGCTTTTGATTTAGGTGTGGTTGTTAATAACTGTGTGTTTGCTGTCCTTTCACGGTTCTTATTTTTTATCTTCTTTTTCTTAGATAAGTCCCTTTAACATTTCATATGATAAGGACTTGTTGATGATGAACTCCTTGAACTTGACCTTATCTGAGAAGCACTTTATCTGCCCTTCCATTCTAAATGAGAGCTTTGCTGGATAGAGTAATCTTGGCTGTAGGTCTTTGGATTTCATGACTTGGAATACTTCTTTCCAGCCCCTTCTTGCCTGTGAGGTCTCTTTTGAGAAATCTTCTGACAGTCTGATGGGCACTCCTTTGTAGGTGACTCTCCCCTTATCTCTTGCTGCTTCTAGGATTCTCTCCTTCATTTTAATCTTGGGCAATGTAATTATGATGTGCCTTGGTATGTTCCTTCTTGGGTCCACCTGCTTTGGGACTCTCTGAGCTTCCTGGACTTCCTGGAAGGCTATTTCCTCTGCCAGACTGGGGAAGTTCTCCTTTATTATTCGTTCAGATAAGTTTTCCACTCGTGGCTGTTCCTCTTCCCCTTCTGGTACCCCTATAATTCGGATGTTGGAACATTTAAAGATGTCCTGAAGGTTCCTAAGCCTCTCCTCATCTTTTTGAATCCTTGTTTCTTCATACTTTTCTGTTTGGTCATTTTTTTCTTCCTTCTGGTCCACTCCATTGATTTGAGTCCCAGTTTCCTTTCCATCACTATTGGTTTCCTGTGCATTTCCCTTCATTTCAATTAGTTTAGCCTTCATTTGTTCCTCTAATTTGTGACTAAAATCAACCAATTCTATGAGCATCCTGATCACCAGTGTTTTGAACTGTGCATCTGATAGGTTGGCTGTTTCTTGGTCGCTTAGAGTTATTGGCTTGGGGGCTTTGAGTTCTTCTTGAGCCATATTTTGGACTGTTCGTGACTGTTACACATGAGGAGTGGAGCGCTAGGGGTGAACACCTGTATGTTCACCTGTGTGACGCTGTATGTGGGGGCGGGATCAGAGAGGGGCAATGGCGACCCTCTCTGCTGCTTCCCGCTGCTGGGGCCTACGTGGTCTGTCTCACTGCTGGCTCCTTCGCTGGTCTATTTGTGCACAAATGTGTGGCCGTGGTCAGCCTGCCACCTTGCACCCTCACTGGGTCTGCCCTTTGCCACCCCACGGCTGGGATCTGCCAACCACCGCCTGCGCACCTGGGTTGGTCTGGCCGAGTTTTCCTGGGTAACTCCGCTCCCCCGGCCGCTGGCTCCTCCCCTCTTATCAGTCTGGCTGAACGGTTCATTGTTGTTGGACTTCCATATAGTTCAGTTTTCTGTGTTTTGGTTGTGTTTTTGTTACTAAAACTTTGTTGTCTTTAACATTGGTTGTGGGAGGAGGCACAATGTTTCCACCTACGCCGCCATCTTGGCCAGAAGTCTTTTCACCGTGTTTTAAAAGTGCAGGGCACCTTCCCTCCCCTGCCCCCAGACTGCTTTCAGGGTTTCTCGGTTTTTGTTTCCTTTCTGTTCTGCAGTTTGAATATGATATGCCGCAGGGTGGGTTGGGGGTATTTGCTCCGTGGTGAGCTTCCTGGCTGTGCGGTGTGGTGTCTGTCGTGAGTTTTGGAACATCCTCCTTGTTATAACTTTAAATGTTTTTTCCATCTGTTCTCTCTCTCTTTTCCTTCTGGTGTTCCAGTGACCGTATGTTGCGTGTTTTAAAACTGTCCCACACTCCTGGATGCCCTGTTCTTTCTGGTGCTGGTGGCGGCGGGCTGTTGTTGATTCTCTGCACTTCATTTGAGTGTTGAACGTCTCCCGATGCTCCCTGACAGCGCTGTTTCTCTGTCTGTTTCTCACGTCTCTCTCTGCACGTTCCTCACATGTTCTTACAGACCGTCTACTTTGTCCACTGGAGCCCCTAGCACGGTGGCCATTTCCAGCCGTCCTGCCCCTGCCCCTGCCCTGCTGCCACCCTGCTGCCGGGTCTCTGGACAGCGAGGAGTCTGTGTCCCGCCCTTCGCTCTGAGGCCCCCCCCTCCTCCTCCATATCTTCCTCCTCCCCCTCCTCCTCCTCCTCCTCCTCACCTGGTTCACTCTGAACTTCCTTGCATCAGTGTTCCAGTTAACCCTGCAGAGGTCGCGCCTGATCTGAGAGATACAAGTCAGCTCTTTTCTTAAATACTCTTACATAGATCGGGTGCACAGGTTCAAGGTCATGATTAGGCTGACACACATCATGGACGTGTGTGTAACTATTTTGTGTCTGAGTGAAGCCTTAGCATCTCAGTCTGTTTGTTGTTTTGGCTGACATGTTGTTTCCTAATGTGTGTGGCAACTTCTTATTGTGAGGTCACATCCATCTCACTCTGTGAAAACCCCGAGACCCAGAGCAGGAGGCCTCCCCTCCAGAGAGGGTTCCTGTGTGCCAGTGCGAGGCGCCCAGGGGGCACAAGCAGCCTCGGACCTTCCAGCTCCTCTGGACAGCCTTCAGCTCTCCTGCCCTGGGGGACCGAAGCCCGGGCCCTCCGTCCGGCCCTGAGTTCTCCCGCCGCACGCTCACCACCGCCTTGTATGTGGGTCCCCTTGCTTTCTCAGTAGCTAAGTGCTTGGTTACAAAAGTGTTACTGCCATATGTCTAGGATCCAGGACGCAGTGTCCTCCTTTGTGTGGCAGCCCCAGTGGGGGTGAGGAGCATGTGACCTCGCAGAGCCCATGTGAAGTGTCACCTACTGTCCCACAAGTCCCAGGGGTGGTCAGCTCTGATTGCGGGGCCAGACCCGGACTGACCCCAAGGCGTCCAGCCACGAGTCCTGTGTTTTCTCTCTCTGGAAGACACACCGCGGAGCCTCCCCCCCACCGGGTGAGTGTCTAGGGACAGAGGTAGAGGGGCGTCTTGCATTCTGTACTTCGGCTGGGGGACTGTTTGGCAGTGGTCTCCAGGTTGCTGTCACTGAGCCCAGTGCGTGAAGGGGGCCTGCAGGAGGGGCCCCGTGGGGTTCTGGGCTGCACGCGGCTGTCAGCTCCCTGCACGCAGCGCTATGGCCCAGTCACTGCAGAGCTGTCACGTGGCACCAAGCATGGCACAGGCGTGTGTTTGGGTGGGAATTGGAGGAGAGACAGCTCTGGGCGTGCAGGCACCGCGACTGTCCTCGGGGGTCCTGTGTGACCTGTCCCCTGTGTTCTGTGTCAGAGGCCGTATGCCCATCTTCTATCTTCTGGCCTAAGAAGCAACTGGTGCTCCTGCCCCATCACAGCCTCCAGCAGGGGCGCTAAGGACCTCAGAGAGGACAGACCCAGGCCCATGCCCCTGCCTGTGCAGTTCCCCCGGGTGGGGGCTCCGTGCGGGCAGGCCCTCCGTGCAGCCGTCCACAGCTGGCCAGGGCTGTGGGGCTGTGAGTCCTGGGCACCACTGGCTGGGCCCTCTGCTCCTGCGGGAGCCCTCGGCTTCGGGAAGGCACGTGGGTGTTGGCGCTCTTGCTTAAAGTGGAAGTTTGCTCCCTTTGAGTCTCTTTGTATCAGAGGGGAGAGCTGTTCCAAGCCATGTGTCACGGACATGGCATGGGTGGCGTCCCGTGGGCTTGGAGCTCTGAGTCAGCCAGCAGCGTTCCTACAGTGAGGGTTCACCTTGTGCTGAAATCTCTGGCGCACTGCCGAGGCGTGGCCCCGAAATGGCCTGCTTGGCGGGCACCCGAGTTCCCCAAAGGCAGCCCCGAACCCATCAGGGCAGTCGGTATCTCGTCCAGCCGTGGACTGTCACGGCCCTGCTCCCTTTGAGGTTGGCCGCTGGGTCTCCCATTCTGAGTCCGTTGGCATCTGAGGAGGTGTGTGAACTGAGTGAAGTTGTCAGCTTGCGTTGGCAATGTCCCAGTCTCACAGCTGTGTCCCCTCGCCCATCCAGGCTGTACTCTGCTCAGCGGTCACTGGGCATGCGGTGGGCGCTAGGCCCTGCGCCCTGTACTGGGAGGAGAGAGCCAGCCCATCCATCCCTGTGCTCAGGACCCTCACAGTCTGAGAAGGCAGAAACACCCTTGATGTACAAACGGGAGCACCGTGACATCCCTTAGTAGAAATAGCGGGGGCAGAGTGGAGGGGTAGTGGCACGGAGGAGACGCTGGCTGCGGGGCAGTGGGCGACTCCGCCAAGGAAGCCCTGTGGGAACAGGGTGCGGAAGGGTCAGCATGAGCCCTCTGGACACTTGTGGGCGGTAGGTCCAGGCTGTCAGCCAGGCTTTCCCCCCATGTCTGGGGTGGGTGGCACTCGGGACGTCCCTGAGGCACTGCAGAGCCCCGAAGGTGCTCCTGCTGTTCAGAGCCCACCCCGCTGGGCTGGAGGTGGAGCCCTCCCAGAGCAGGTGCCGAGGTCGGGGCTGCACTTTTCCCTGGTCAGGCATCGCTGCCCCTTTGCAGATGGTCTTCAAGACTAAGAATCCTTCCGTTTCGTTACTTTCCACCACCGTCTTCTCAGCGCAGCAGCTCTCAATGTGTCTCCTGTCTGCGGACAGGCAGGTCCCCTCCCTCTTTGCTCTGAGTCCCCCCAGCATGGCCGCCTTGGGCTCCTGTCTTCCTCCAGGCAGCTCGTCCAGACTGGCATCTTCCCACTTGTGAGTTCTGTGTGCTCGTTCCAGCCTCCCTGTGCACTCAGTGCACCCAGTCAAGGTCAGCAGATGCACTGAACATCCCAAATGGAGTAACTGCACCCTCCACCGCATTGGGGGAGGGCGACCAGCCCCAAGCCCAGGGTGCTCTGTGTGTAGGGGGCTGCAGTGTGGCACAGGCATGGTGGGCCTCTGCAGCACTCGCTGAGGGCCGACTGGCCGCGCAGCATGCCGGCGAGCCAACATGCACTGTCTGATGTGATTCCTACCACAGCCCCTGGAGGTGGGTATTTCTGCGTTCTAGACAAAGAAACTGCAGCTCAGAAAGAGTGGGTGATTTGCCTGAGGTCACACAGCTGGTAGAAGGGAGAACCGACATCTGAACCCCTCAGTCTGCAGCCTGAAGGCTGAGAGTAGGACCAGAGTGCATGTCCAGCTCTGTCACTGACCACCTGCCGGGGTGGAGCCACAGACAGCCTTTCCCAGCTCAGCATCCAGTTAGGCTATGGCCCTGAGAGCTCCGACCTCCTGTTCTCCGCATTGTCACCATTTCTTACCCCCACATGGCCTTAAGTGCCGTCTTTTACCCCCACAGCTCATCCATCACCCTGCCCCAGGTTGACCTTTGTACTCACCCAGCCAGGTCACCTCACCTGCGCTACAACCCTCTGCAGCACCCAGCCCTCAGCACAGAAGTTGTACAAAGTCCTCTGTCATTTGGCTCCTGCAGCCCATCAGCCTAGGACACAGTTGTCCGTGGTCATAGACCATCTCCGCGTCCAGTCCCCCTTGTCTTTCCCCTACCCCTTGCTTCAGCCAGGCCCCCAGGGTTCTGCCACACCCTTACCTGCTCTTGGGAACTCTCCCAAAGCCCTGCCACATGTGTGCACAGCATTCGTTGCTCACCTGTGTTGCATAAGGTGGCACAACCTGGCATGGTTCCACGCGCCAGGCTCGTAGCCCCCTAGGGAGGCCATACCTGGGGGTAGGCCTGCCAGGGAAAGCTGTGGGCAGGGCAGTGGCGGGAGTCCTGGTGGCCCACCCCCTCCTGAAGCTTACAGAATTTGAGGGCGTTCATTGGATCCACTGGGTAGTTGTAAGGGCGGTAGGTGCCAAGAGGGGAAAGGGGGGCTCTCTCGTGTTTGGGGGAGGCCCGTGTTTTGGTGTGGGTGTTGGGTGGTGAGGACAAAGTCAGGGATGGCTTCTCTGAGGAAGAGGCACTTGGACCTGAAAGGTGAGCCTCAGTCGGTGGGGTCCCGAGCTGTGGTCAGCACCCACTAGAACGTGCTCAGCAGGAGTGAATTTCCAGGCTGGCGAGGAGCTAGGAGTTCGAGGACCGAAGTAAGCCAGTATGTGCAGGGGTTTGGCACGCAGGCAGGACAGGGCTGGGCAGCAGGCAGGGGTGAGAGGGTGCTGGGCTCCCTCCCTCCGACAAGGGCTTTGCCAGGGGGCTGCCAGCAGCATGAAATGCCTAGTTCTTCCCAGAAGTCTGCTCTCTGCCTTTATGAAAGAGTACTGTTTAAGAGTTCTGCCATTTTTTGTCATAGATTCCAAAGTTGACTTTTTAGCAGTGATCATTAAAATGTCAAGTTTAAAATGGGACTAGGGCCCTGGCTGGTGTGGCTCAGTGGGTTGAGTGCAGCCTGCGAACCAAAGGGTCGCTGTTTCGATTCCCAGTTAGGGCACAGGCCTGGGTTGTGGGCCAGGTCCCTGGTGGAGGGCGCGTGAGAGACAACCACACACTGATGTTTCGCTCCCTCTCTCCTTCCCTTCCCCTCTGTTTAAAAATAAGTAAATAAAAGAGTCTGACTGTGAGCCCTGTCCCACCAGGGCACGGCTCACAGCAAGCCCGTCTCTCAAGGTTTCCAGGAGTGCCTTGTCTGTATGTAGCTTAACTACACAGGGAACTAGAATATTACCTTTGATATGTGATTAGAACTTTTTTTTTGTAGGCTTTACCACCAGCACCTGTTCAGAATCACACAAATAAGCATCAGGTATTCAATGCATCTCTTCAAGACCATATTTACCCGAGCTGTTTTGGGACCACTCCAGAGTGGAATAGTTCTAAGTTTATGAGTCTTTGGGGATCAGAAGTGATGAATGATAAGAACTGGAGTCCTGGCACTTTCTTGCCAGATACAATTTCTGGTAAGGAACCTGTTAAAATTTTATTCAAGTTTTGCAATGATCCAAGTGGAGCAGATGGCCTCCTGTGGCTGTGGTCTCCCGTGGAAGCCCCAGAGGGGCAGAGCCCTGGTGCAGCTGTGCCCAGGCTGCTTGCTCCCCTGCCTCTGTCTCCTGAGGGCAGCCCCTCGGGCCTGTCCTGCTGCCCCACCCCTCCACACGGGTCCCACCCTCTGGTGGGCGGGGCTCTGGGGCTGCTTGCCAGCACAGCAGGCCACACTGGCAGCCCACTTTGGGTCTCTGCTGCCCCAGCGCTGCTCAGGGTCTCATGCCCAGGGCTTGGTGTTTGGCCTGTGGTTCTCAAGCAGTGGTGACAGCCAGACCTCAACCCAGGGCACGCATAGGCGGGGCCATAGGGCCACAGTCAGCTGGCATGTCGTGACTGACCCTCCTCCCCTCTTGCTTCTGCACCGACCCTCCCTGCCGTCTGTCCCGCTGACAAGCCCATCCTCCTGGCTGTGGTGGCGCAACTGTTACCTCAACAGCCGGGCCCCTAAGGTGGGGGCCCATCCCTTTGCCTCCTCTCTGTCATCGTGTGGCTAGAGCCCCTGGTGGCCCCATGCCCAGCCCCTGCATGTGGTCAGAACAGCAAGCTAGACTGGACACCTGGTCTGTGCCTGGAAAGGGTTTCTAGCTGTGTGACCTTGGGCAACTTGCGTAGCCTCTCTGAATCTGAGTTTCTTTATCTTCAGGATGGGAGTAATAGCACCAAGCTCAGAGAGCAGTTGTAAGGCATTAAATAACTCTTGGGAAGCACCCAGCACAGGCACTGGCACCGGCACCGGCACCGGCCCTGGCCCACAGTGGGTGCCCAGGAGGTTTCCCCCACATAAACAGTAGTGGGGCAGGCCCTCCCAGCAGGGCCCTCTCTCCAAGCAGCCCCCACGTTAAGGGCTTAACCTTCAGACTCCCGTTAGGTTAGAGCTATGCAGTGCTTCTCATAAAAGCCTAACGTCCCCTTTCTTCTCTCGAGGGAGTGACATGCTCGGGCCGACGCTCTCAGAGACGAGACCAGACGCCCTCCCACCTCCATCGAGCGATGGAACGCCTGTAGTTTTGGACTGTAAAGAGAAAAAAATTGCCGCAAAAAAGAAATGCCTGTATAATTTCCAAGACGCTTTCGTGGAGGCGAACAAAGTGGTGATGGCCACCTCGTCAGCCACCTCCTCCGTCTCCTGCACGGCCACCACGGTGCAGTCGAGCAGCAGCCAGTTCAAAGTGTCGTCCAAGAGGCCTCCGTCCCTAGGTGAGGCGCCGCTGGCGGGCCCTCGGGCGGGCGGTATAGCAGTTCCCAGTGTTCACGCCCAAGACCGTGCCACCGTCCCAGTAACGTCCGCTGGGGCTTGGCCTCGCAGGTGCTGCCTTTTGCCTCTGCACCTGCGGGTGTGAGCAAGAGGCGGGTCCCTAGGCACCTGAAAGCCGCGTCCGGGGGGTGAGCCTGCGGGCGCCGCCAGACTCTGACCTCTGAGCACAGCACCAAGAGCCTGGCAGCGGGGGTGTTGACGGCCGGTGGTTGACATCAGGGGACTTGGGGGCTGGCTCATGGGGGCCCTGCAGCACAGAGAGCAGTGGAACCGTTTGGAGCACACAACCGAAGTCGGAAGTCTGGGTGCTTGGTGGGGGGCGGGGGACCTTCCTGACGGTGAGAAGCTCTCCGTCGCCCGTCGTGTGAGCAGAGTGACGGAAGTAGGAAGCCTCCTGAGCCAGCAGGCTGGCGGCCGTCCAGGTGCGCACACGCAGTGAGTGCCGAGGGCCACGGAGTCAGCGTGGGGGAGGCAGGTCGCCTCTGTGTGGGAGCAGTACCCACGGGTGGTTGGCAGGCCACTCCCTGCACACCTGGCCGGATGTCACTGTGGCACCACAGAACAAGCTGACATCGGGTGCTTCCCGGGCCCCAGGTAGAAAGGGTGCGGCAGGACTTGGGTGGCACCGATGCCCGTGGCACTTCAGCTCAGCCCTGTGTGAGACTGGAGACCCAGGCTGGTGGGCGGCCGGCTTGTCCCCGTGTGGCATCAGTGTGGTGAGAGGGAGGGGAGAGGGTTAAGAGGCCAGGCCGGGGGAAGAGCGTAGAGGATGTGTGGGGAGCTGGACCCTGAGTGGGGCTGTGCACAGGTGAGAACCTCCTGCCGGTGGTGGGCGTCCACTGCGCCACGTGCCTGCTCTCAGGAGCTCCTGCCCAAGTGTTTGGGGGGAGGTGCACGTGAGAGAGAGTACATGGGGCAGGGTGGTAGCGGCGATGGGTCTAGGGGTAAGGTATTGGGTGCTCTTTGTGCGGTTTCCTCCTATTTTCTAAGATTTGAACATTTTTAGACAAAAAAAAAACTGGTGAAAAGTCTTAATTAGGAGGAGCACGCGTGCGTGTGTGGCTCAACTCTTGGTATGACCCGTCTCCCACGCAGGCGAGGTCTTCCATGGCATCAGCAAGGAGGAGCACAGGCATGCCGTGCCCGCCGCCCCAAGGAGCAGCCCCACGGGCCTGGCGCCCCTCCCCACGCTCACCCCCGCCGCCCTCTCTCCAGCCTCCACGCCTCACCTGGGGAACCTCGCAGCCCCCACCTTCCCCAAAACTGCGGCCCCTTCCCCGGGGTTTGGGGATTCCCGCAAGAGCTTCTGTCCTGCTTCAGTGGCACCCCCGCCCCCCACCACGGACGGCTCCATCAGTGCACCTCCAAGTGTCTGCAGGTGAGCCCAGGTCCTGGAGGAGGAGGCCAGGGCGTCTGGGGAGTGAGGTGCCACACCCCCTGACACCAGGGCACAGCAGCTATAGAAACCCTATCCCCAGCGTCATGGGGCGTGACAGCCAGTGAGGTGGGTGGGGCGGGGGTGCTTGTCAGAGGCTGAGGTCTGGGCGGAGCCGGGCACTAACCCCCGCTGGTGTGTTAGGCCCCACCCAACCCTGACAGCATGAGGGCGGGCCCTGGCGGGGTTCAAGTTGTGTCTGTTGCATGTTTAACTAAATACAACAGCACAACCATCACTGGTCAGTTTTTTTTTTAAAGACAGTATTTGTTACCTTTGAACTTGCCTGTTGGAAGCCATCCATCCCCCGACCCCAGGATGAAGTGGTAGCAAGGGACAGTGGAGAGACTGTGTGCCCCACAAGGCCCTCTAGGTGTGACCGCCCGCCACATATACCACCTCACCCAGTCACCCCCCTCACCTCCCTGACTCTGAGCCCTGTGTCCCTGCGGGCCGAGTGCCTGCTGCCCTGCTCTCATGGAGCCCTGCAGGGCATGCTGCACGCTGACAGGCCTGTGTGCGGTTTCGCAGTGACCCTGACTGCGAAGGGCACCGCTGTGAGAACGGCGTCTACGACCCGCAGCAGGACGACGGGGACGAGAGTGCCGACGAAGACAGCTGCTCGGAGCACAGCTCCAGCACCTCCACCTCCACCAACCAGAAGGAGGGCAAGTACTGTGACTGCTGCTACTGTGAATTCTTCGGGCACGGCGGGGTGAGTGCTTGGCCACACGTCCCTCCGCGTCCGTGTGACTGTCCTGGGGCGGGCGGGCAGGCTGGAAGGCTGGGCGGCATTCAGGGTGAGGTTTGTTGTGTAGAAACTTCACTCAGAGCCCAGCTCATGCCAAGGTCTGGTTTGAAGCAGCACTTCCAGTTCCAAGGTGTCTGTGCCCTGAGGGCGTAACGAGAAAATCTGCCCAAAGATGTAGCTGTAAGGGTTTCAGTGCAGCCTTGGTGTGTGTGGGTTTTAAAGTAGTCCATGGGATGGGGGCCAGCTGCGGGCGGTCGGGGAGGCCAGACAGGCGGCCGCCGCCCGGGGACACTGGCGCTGTGTGCGCGGCCAGCTGCCACCCCTCTGCACCCTGAGGGCCCTGGCACATGGTGCCCACACACCGTGCAGAATAGTTGCTTGTCTCCCCAGGAGACGCTGGTCCTGGTGCTGGGCGGCCGTGGGGAAAACGGGCTGTTGGTCCCTCGCCACAGCCCTGCCCCTGCCCCCTGCACTGCGCACCTGTGGTCACTCAGGAGCTCTGCGGGGGGCGGGGGGTCAGGGGGGTGGTTTTCTCTTCGGTGCCAGAGAGAAACCTGCGGGGGAGGAGGCGCACTGGCACGGGCACTGGCAGGGAGGGAGCACCGCACCGCACTGCGCGAGGGGCAGGCCCATCAGCGTCTGCAGCGGTTCCTCTTCAGCTTAAAAACGTTTATTTTTGTACATAATTATATAGACTTTTCCAGCTGTTTCGTGAATGTATACATTTTTCTTACTTGCCAGTTGTTTCTTGTTTCCTTTTTTTCGTAGTGAGCATGTATTTGAGTAATAAGAATAATTCATTTTTAGAAGTAGTCTGAAGTTTATGTTCAGTGTCATTAATATGTGAAGCTTAATTTAGTCATGTTCCTTTTTAATTATCTTAGCCCCCAGCTGCACCAACAAGCAGAAATTATGCAGAAATGAGGGAGAAGCTTCGCTTACGGCTGACGAAGAGAAAGGAGGAGCAGCCAAAGAAGGCAGGCCAGCTGTCAGAGCGCGAGAGCGTGGTGGACCACCGCCGGGTGGAGGACCTGCTGCGCTTCATCAACAGCTCCGAGGCCAAGCCCGCCAGCAGCTCGCGCGCCGCCAAGCGGGCACGCCACAAGCAGAGAAAGGTAGCCTGTGCCTGTGTCTGCACTCGCCTTCGCGTCTGTGCAGTCGGGGCCTCGGGGCGGGGGGCTCCCGCACTGGCCTGTGACATCCGTGGGCCCACACAGGCCTTCAGGCCGCCGTGCTGGCCAGCATGGGCTGCAGAGCTCCCACCTCTGTGCCCAGGGAAGCCGCGGACACTAGCAGTGGGCCTTTGGAGACGGTGGTGGAGTGACTGTGACAGGAGGCAGGGACAGGGCCTTTGGCATGGCAGCGGCCCCAGCTCCTGTCTCACCCCACAGCCATGCCATCTGGGTGGAAGAGGGCCAGCACGCAGCATGGATATCGAGGACGGCAGAGTGAGGGGACAGGCACTGCGGACAGTGCTGGGTGGTTCCCACCTCCCCCCAGGGCTGGGATGTCACAAAGCATGTTTGCCCCATCGTGGGCTATGATGGGACTCGATCTGTGGCCCAGCGAGTGAGCACGATACCCCGAGACTGCAGCTGACTGAGAGACTGTGTCCAACCCCTCAGTTCTCCTGGGGGTCTCCCACAGAGCCCTGTGCCTCAGCGTCAGGCCCAGACACTTTCCTGGGTGCAGCCGCCTCAGGGGGTCAGCTTCAGAGCCCGCCCTCCGCAGGCAGATCTGGGCTGACAGAGGAACTTGGAGGGCTGGAGGGCTCCGGCCTGCTGGGGAGGATAGCCCCCAGGGCCTGCGGTGTGGTGCACCGCGGCAGGGGCAGTGCTCAGCGAGTTGGGGTTGCCCTGTTTGGTGGCATACCTGTCCAGACCCTGCCGGCGCCGCAGTCCTGAAATAGGGCTGCAGTGGCTCTCGGGCTGATTAGGGACTTTGGGGGAGACCTGTTCTGACCCCCAGAAGACCTGGTTTACAGAGCCCCACAGGAGTGGGGAGAAGGGGGTATGCTCTCCATCCAGAGGTGTTAGCAGCATCGGGGGCCCCAGGGTGGTCCCCAGGCCTGGAGATGTCCTTGTGGAGTCATTAGAAGCCCCCGGGTTGGCTCAGGTGCTTTCCAGGGCACTCGCCACCCTGGTCTCCTGGCCCCTGTCCTTGTGAGCTGGTCTGGGTCCAGACTTGATGCCACAGCCCCTCAGGCTCACCATGGTCACCCTCAGCATCCACTCAGACCCTGTGCTCTCCACCGAGCGCCCCGTTTCACAGTTACCCACAAACCAGCCTTGCGTCTCATTGGTGGGCTGGTGCTTGACACGAAGCCAGTGCTGAGCCCATGTGGACCCCCCCTCTGGGGGGTCTGCCCACAGCCCTGAGTGGCGGAGGCCGCCTGCCAGCATGGCACAGTGCCCCCGGCTGCCACGGGGGCTTCTCTTCTGTGGGTGCGGCACGGGCTTCTGATAGCTTCCACTGGCATTGTGAGAGTTGTTTCTGAAAACCTCTCATTACACTTTCGATTTTGTTTGTATTTAATTTTTTTCAAAAAAACAAGTAATTGTCTTTAAAATAACGCCTACTGAAATATTGTGAAAAGTCACTCAACCGTGGAAGGACTTTTACGGTTCCCGTGCAGACTGGTTTTGCCAGAGTTTCTAACAGGCGCCAGCCCCCGGCCAGTCAGCGACAGGAGGGTCCAGGCCCCACTCTGTGGGACTTCGGTTTGTTTTCTAAACACAAGGAGCAGCTTCATCCACGCCCCTGGGGTAGGGGTCTCTAAAGAAGGCCCATTTCCTGCCGCTTGCACAGCAGAATTGGTCTTGGTCTCTCCGCCCTGTAGCGTCAGAGACAGTCTGGTGGCAGTGGATTACGGGTTTCGTTGACCTGCCGGGGAGGTTGTGGGGGCTTCACATTTTCTGGTGCGCGTTTCTTCATTTCCTGTCCACACGTGGAAACGGCTCTGCCTGCGCCTGGGGAGGTGCACGCAGGGCACCAGCAGCCTGCCATCGGCTCTGTCGAGCCCACAGCGGGCACTGGGGGCAGCTGCTGCCACCTTGTGTTAAGTGCGTGGCACCAGGTCCATGGCCATGAGTGGCTTCTTAACTGTCCCCTTCCCCAAATAAAGTAAGTGTGCATGTAAAATACTTGGGACACGTGTGTTTTACTGAGAGCTTTTTGCTTATGTACCCTTCAGGGTTCACGTTCCCATTTCATGACCCATTTAAGGAGTTTCTCCGCGTGCGTTCATTTTTAGAGTACTTGCTGTTGTCTGAGCCTCCCTCTCTTCTCTCCTGCAGCTGGAGGAGAAGGCGCGCCTCGAGGCGGAGGCCAGGGCCCGGGAGCACGTGCACGCCCACGAGGAGCAGCGGCAGGACCAGGAGCAGGACACGAGGCTCACGGCAGAGCTCCGGCGGCTGCAGGAGCTGCAGAAGCTCCGCGCGGTGAAGAAGAAGAAGAAGGAGAGGCCGCCGAGAGACTGCCCCAAGTTGGACGTGCTGGCGGGGACTCTGCAGGCAGCAGCAGAGCCGGGGCCTGACCCTGTGCACATGCACAACGGCTCCCTGGAGCTGACCGAAGAACCAGAAACCTCCCCTCCCTCCCCATCCAGACACACCGACCACACAGAGCCCGGGCTGGGGACGGACGGGCACTTGGCAGACCCCAGGGTTTCCACACTTCTCCTGCCCGAGGGGGTCAGTGGGAAGCAGCAGGAGCCACTGTCCTTTCTCCTGGACATCATGCGTCACCACAAGGCGGGGACCGGCAAACAGAAGCCGAAACAGGCTGGGAAGGCTGGCAGCGAACCAGGTGGGAGGCCCACAGAGGCCCCCAGGCCCTCTGAGGGCCAGCCCAGACCCCGGCCCCAGACTGAGCCAAAGGCTAAAGTGCTGGACCTCAGCCCCCTGACAGAGCCGAAGAGAGAGGAGAGGAGAGCCAACAGCAACAACAACAACAAGAAGCAGCTGAACCACGTCAAGGAGGGGAAGGCGAGCCCTGGCCCCACAGAGTCCCCCTGCGCTGGCGAGCACTCACCCAGCAGCAAGCTGGCGCTGACCGGCTCCCCCCAGCCCAGGGGCAAGAGCAAGAAGAGCCGGAAGAAGAAGGGAGACAGAGCCAGCAGTTCTCTCGGTAAATGGGAATGAATGGGAGTCCGCGTGGCTGGGGCCTGTGGTCCTGAGTCGGTGGTGAGAGGAGCCACGCTTGTCGGTGCTCGGTCTGCCGCATGCTGCCCTTCACCAATACCAGGGGCAGAGAGCCACTGTGGTCCCACTGTGCATTTTGAAATAGTGTTAAGTTTCCCTGAAAGCTGCAGAGAGAGCGCACAGAATGCCTGCGCACTCGCTCCCCAAACCAGCCTCTTCCACCCGGAGCCAGCACTCTCTCACTTCCCTGAGCCAGGAGAGAATCCTTTCCGTTTCCACCGTGAGGCCCCTCCGCCCCGAAACCCTTCCAGTGCGTCTCCCCCAAGATGAAGCTCCTCTGGCAGGACCGCGCACAGTCGCCGAACCCTCAGAGGAGCACAGTGCAGGGGGCTCCGAGTGGTGCCGATGTGCCCGTGCACCCTGGGTTTGCAGCCAGGCTCAGGTCTGTGGCCGGCGGTGGTGCCGAGGCTGTGCGGGCCCTGGTCCTCCCACGCTGCAGGGCACAGCACCTGCTGCTGCCGGCACTGCCCTCGGGCTGGGGTGGTGGCCCCCGGTCAGTCCCTCCCCACTGTCCAGGCAGCATCTGCGTGTCCCGTCCCGTGGGCAGACACATTCCTCTGTCTTTAAGTTTATTTATTTTGTATCTTTTCTTTACCTCTTTACCGCGCACTGTTGCATCCACCAACCGCGGGAACAAATGTCGGAGACTTTCAAGGTTCCAAAGATGTTACTTTATTGGCCAAGTTTAACCTGCGCAGGGGCGAACTCTCAAAGTGTCCAGAGACACGGTGCCCGCAGGGGCTGCAAACGAGAGTCGCACCCAGCACTTACAGCTAAGTCCTTACATAGAGGCAAGCAAGCAAGCCTTGCGCAGAAGCAGACGTGGCGGTTTAGCTGTTGGCTTACAGAGCCTGCGCGAGGGAACAGGGTGGGGTCTGACTCAACTGAAAGGAAAATTTTGAAACTAAACAGATGGGCAATCAACTTACAGGATGTTTGCTAGGGACGCAGGCTCCTTGGGGCTGAGACTATTTTTCTTGTTCCCAACATTCCCCCGTTTTCCTTGTGGGTATGTCAAACCCTTGACTCTCCATCATTTGGGATGATGGTATAAGGTTGGCAGAGTACCATTAACTTGACTACTTCTACCCTCTCTTTGATAAAGGCAAGAACTCTATTTAGGATGATAGGCCCTATGGTGACCGCTAGTAGGAGCAGTAGAAGGGGACCAGCAATAGCAGATATAAGGGTAGGTAACCAAGCGACGATGTTTTGAACATGGAAGCATACCAACTGGAACTTTCCTCCTCTTTATCTCTATCCTTTAATCTTTTGGTGAGGGTCCTGATATTTTCTCTAATTACTCCAGAGTGGTTAGCATAAAAACAACATTCCTCCCCTAATGTAGCACATAACCCACCTTGCTGGAGGAAGAGGAGCTCTAATCCTCTCCTATTTTGTAAGGCTACTCCAGCAAGGGAGTCTACTTGGCGCTCTAAATATATTACCTGATCTTGGAGGAGGGAGATATCTTTTGAAAAGGTTTGAGATAGCTGCCTAAGGTTGGCCTCCCCTTGAATGAGTGATGCCGCTCCTACAGCGGCAGAACCTACGATTCCTATGGTAGCCACGATAGGGATGAGGAGTGGGGTCCACTTAGCCCGCCTTGGGGAAGCAACTAGGAATTCAGGGTTTCCTCCATACAAATATACTTGAGGAATGATACAAGCGCTCCCGCAAAGCTCAGGATGGGTGGGGACCATGCACTTAGAAATGCCCTGAGTGCATGCAAACCATAGTCCCTCAGGAGCCTGTGTTACTGCTGGGCTCTCTAGGGTGTCTGTCAGGCAGGGTTTCTTGGTTAAGACAATAATCACTATAATTGGATGTATCCAAGGTGAAGTTTGCCAGAAGGTAGCAAGTTCCCTTCCCATGGAACTCTGCTGGGGTGAGGGATCCTTCAGAAATACAATCGCTTATCTGATTCTGATCTTGGTTTTGAATACCCGTGAGGGTGACTGTGGTGGGAGCCAGTTCCCCTCCTCTCGAGGTGTTGGCCCCCAGCCCTACATAGAAAGGAGGTCTGGGACTTAGGCACAGCCAGCAAGACTCTGTAATACCCGGCTGTGTGCTATTAAAGAATGGAAATACCTTATCTAGTAAATCTAGGGCATAAATCTCTTGGTGGTGTGGCCTTTCTAGTAACCAACCGGCTGGGAGTATAAAAGGGTAACTTATGGTTCTGCTCTTCTGGCTCGATCAGGAATGAGTCAGCAGTAGGAGTCGCAGTGGCTCCGCTCTGGTCTGGGTCTGTCTCACTGCCCGGGCGCTCAAGCGCTGCCGGGGAGCTGACAGGGGGCCTAGGTGGCCTGGGTGGCAGCCCGCTTCCCACTCCTCTAAGGAGTGGCCTGTTTTTAGTAGGAAGTTTTCTGACGGTGAAGAAGGTTCCAGGGTCAGTCCCGGACACGTAAAGTCTAACCCCCCATGTACGACCCTTGATCCATTCGGGGTCTCCTGGGTTTAGGACTGTTACCGTGGTTGGATTGCATTTGTCTAACATACAGTCTTTATTATTTGGTTTTCCACCGCGATCGCGGAAAAGGGATATATGTTTACCATTCCTACCTCCGGGGTTCCAGTCTATGGCCAGGGTCTCACAACCCCATTGCCTACAACAGAAATCCTTGTAGGTTCCACAAGGGTAAACCTTTTCCTGAGGTGGTTCCGGGCATCCATAATCAGCAGCGTACCTAAGGGCGTAGTTCTTGACCGTGTTATCACATGGAGTGAATGGGATTGAGAGGCGTTGCCAATCAGAAAGGGAGTTTACAACAGCTACGGCTGCGGGAGACTCACAAAATTTATCATCAGAGAATTTAGAGAAGTCGGCCTTTAGGGTTATTGGAGTATTTCCCCCCCAAGTATAGTTGGAAGCAATTACTGTGCCATCAGCAGTTCTAATTAAGACCCATTCTTGCTGTTCTAACCCGCTACTAGGCAAACAGCAGAAAGCTATCAGTCCTAAGCAGTGGAGAAAGTAAGCTTTAGGGGCTCCTCCGGTTTCCGTTTGACTTGCCATTTTTGAGGTAGGTCGTCTGGTGGCTGGGCCGGTTTCACGTGGGAGAGGTGGATCCAGTAGGGTTTCTCAGCTACCCTAACAGCCGTGGGTGTGCTTAGGAGCACCTGGAACGGTCCATTCCATCGTGGCTCCAGGCTGCCCCGCCTGTGATTGAGAATCCATACCCATTGTCCAGGTTCTGGTGCTTCTGGTACTTTGGTGACGTCAACTTTATCCGACTGGATTGACCGTTGGAGGGCCCGTACTTCACTCCGAATGTGTTGCAAAGCCCGTAGGGACTTGAGGAAATTGTGGTTAGAAATCTCTAAATTCCTCGGTGGTCAACCCGGGTATAAGGGGTATTGGTCAGCCAAATAGAATTTCATAGGGGGCCCATTTCTTAAGGTAAGGAGTACATCTTGTCCTAAAAAGGGCAAAAGGGAGTAGCTCAACCCAGTTCTCGCCGGTCTCCTCTTTCAGTTTAATGATTGTTTCCTTTAAAGTCCTATTCATTCTTTCTACTTGTCCTGAACTCTGGGGTCTGTAAATACAGTGTAGTTTCCAATTAATGCCTAACTTAGTGGCTAATTCTTGTGATATCTTGGAGATAAATGCTGGTCCATTATCTGATCCTAGGGCAAGGGGAGTACCATATCTGGGTACAATTTCTCCCAGTACAAATTTGCATACTGTGGATGCTGCTTCCCCTCGAGTGGGGAACGCCTCCACCCACCCAGAAGAAGTATCTACTAGGACTAATAAATATTTATAGCCAGATTTCCCAGGATTCATTTCAGTGAAATCTACTTCCCCCAGTTCCCCAGGGGCCTTCCCACGATACCTTACTAAGGGAGGCAGCTTCTTAGTTGGGGAGTTTACCTTAGCACAAATACTGCATCTAGATACAGTTGAATGGACAATATCCCTAATGATGGGGCCTAAGTAATATTTCTTTATTAGTTGTTCTAACTTATTCTGTCCTAGGTGGGTGCTGGTGTGGTTGTCCTTTGCTATCTGCCTAGCAACTCCCTGGGGTAGGTAAAGCCTAGAATCAGGTAACCTTATCCATCTTTGCTGATTTTTCTGGCCTTTTAACTGAATCCCTTCTTGTTCTTCTGGTGTGTAGCTTGGGATAGGAGGTAAGGTAGGTTGGGGAAGGAGGGGAAGGAGGTTTTCTGATTGCCCAGAGGCGGCTTCTTTGGCAGCTGAATCTGCCAGTTGGTTGCCTTTGATGATAGGGGAATCCCCCTTCTGCGGTCCTTTACAGCGGATAATAGCAACTCTGGTGGGCAGCCAGATGGCATCTAGAAGGGCAAGAATCTCACTTCGATTTTTAATGTCCTTTCCCCCCGCAGTCAAGAGGCCTCTCTCCTTATCTATGGCCCCGTGTATGTAAGCAGTGGCAAAAGCGTAGCGGCTGTCAGTATGGATATTGGCCACCTTCCCCTCTGCCATCTGTAAGGCCCTGGTCAGTCCGATTAACTGCTCTCTGCGCAGAGGTCCCTGCTGGCAATGCCCTTTGCCACAGGACTTTATTTTCTGTGGTCACTGCTGCTCCTGCATATCGCTGTCCGTCCTTGACGAAACTGCTGCCGAAAGTGAACAAAGTTAGGTCGGCCTTTTCATATGCCTGATCTCTTAAGTCCGGGCGGGACCCAGTCACAGTGTCTAGGACCTGCTTGCAACTGTGAACTAAAGTAGAATCTGGTACCGGCAACAGGGTCGCTGGGTTTAGAGCCGTTGTCTTGAGGAACTGGACAGACAGTGGATTAAGCAACTGAGCTTGGTACTGTGTCAGTCGAGCACTGGACAACTATCTGTCGGGAGGTGCCCAAAGCACTTGCTCTACGTAATGTTCACCAATTACGTATATGTCTTGTCCTAGGGTCAACTTGCTGGCCTCTTTGACTAAAATGGAGGTGGCAGCAAGGGCCCTTAGGGACATCGGCCATCCAGATGCCATGGGGTCGAGCTTCTTGGACAGGTAGGCTACTGGCCTTTTCCATGGTCCAAGCTCTAGGCTAAGCACCCCTAGGGCAACTCCCCCCTTCTCAGCTACAAACAGCTGGAATGGCTTAGCCAGGTCAGGCAGGGCCAAGGCTGGGGCGGCGACTAATGCCTCCTTGAGGGCCTGGAATGCCTGTTTCTCTTTATTAGTCCATGTACATTGCTCTTCCTTTCCTCTAGTCAACTCGTGTAGGGGCCTGGCCAGCTCAGCAAAGCCTAAGATCCATAGCCTGCAATATCCCACTGCACCTAGGAACTCTCACACTTGTCTCTTGGTAGTAGACTCAGGGATCTGTAGGACCACCTGGATTCGTTGACTGGATAGGGTTCTCTGCCCCCTCCCCCCGTAAGTTATATCCCAGATAACTTACAGTTTGCGTCACGATCTGGGCTTTCTTGGCTGAGACTCGGTACCCCATTCTCTCGAGGTCCTGCAGCAAGTCCGTGGTAGCTACCTCGCACTCCTCTTCGCTCTTTGCAGCTATGAGAATGTCATCTACATGCTGCAACAGCACTATAGATGGATGGGACAGCGGAAAGCCTGCAAATCTTTGCTCAGAGCCTCATTAAAGATGGTGGGGGAGTTTTTGAACCCTTGCGGCAGTCTAGTCCGTGTGAATGGACCTACTAGTCCATTCTCTGGGTCATTCCACTCAAAGGCAAAGATCTCCTGGCTCGGGGGTGCTAACAGAATGCAGAAGAAAGCATCCTTCAAGTCCAGGACTGAACAATAAGTGTGAGTAGGGGGTAGCGAACTCAGCAGGGTATATGGGTTAGGCACCGTGGGGTGGATGGTCTCTACCCGTGCATTCACCTCCCGCAAGTCTTGCACTGGGCGGTAGTCTTGGGTCCCAGGTTTCTGGACAGGGAGTAAAGGGGTGTTCCAAGCAGACTGACACTCCCGGAGTATCCCCACCTCAAGTAGGCGCTGCAAGTGTCGCGCAATACCCTGTTTGGCTCGTGCTGGAACTGGATATTGCCTGATCCTGACTGGGCTGGCAGTGCTCGACAGTTGCACTAGGACAGGTGGCTGGTGAGAGGCCAAACCTGGTGGATTGGTCTCCGCCCATACTCCAGGTATCTTAGTGAGCAAGGCATCCGGGACCCCTGCCGTCTCCCCCTTACCTCCTTGACTGGTGGCAAGCAGGTACTCTTCAGACAGTGGGACGGTTATCTCCAAGCTGACCTCCATCTCTTTGTCCCTGTTTCTCGAAGGGCTCTCCTCACGTCTGAAGGTGATGGTGGCTTGGAGTTTCTGTAACAAATCTCTTCCAAGCAGTGGGTAAGGACAGTCTGGAATGACTAGGAAAGAGTGGGTAATGGTGCCTCGGCCTAGGTTAGTTATTCTTGCGGGAGTCCATGGGTAGGCCTCTGCTTTGCCCGTGGCCCCCACTATCTTGGTAGTTGCCTTCTGGATTTGTCCCTGTGGTTGCTTTAGGACTGAGTAGGTGGCTCCCGTGTCGACCAGGAAGTCTGTTGGCTTACCTTCGACTGCTAAGGTGACCATGGGCTCCTGGGAGCCGACGGGAACGGAGCCCTGGCCCCGTCAGTCTGAGGTTTGGAGCAAGACTTCAGGGCCCTGCCTCTGCCCTTGACTGTCAGCTTTCAGCTTTGGGCACTCCCGCTTCCAGTGCCCCTTTGCTTTACAGTAGGCACATTGATCTTTGTCTGTTCGTCGCCCTTAGCGCTTTCGTGGTCCCCCTTTTCCTTGGGAGGAGATTTCTGGGCAGCAGTCAGGATCTTAGCAACCTCCTTCGCCCTGCCTACCTCTGGGTCATCTCTATTCACATAAACTTTCTGGGCTATCTCCAATAGCTCACTCCTATTCTCTCCCTCAAATCCTTCTATCTTCTGAAGCTTCTTCCTAATATCTGAGGCTGTCTGAGTCACAAAGGCTGTGTTTACTAATCTCCTATTTTCCTCTGCCTTGGGGTCGAGGGGTGTATATACCCTATATGCTTCCATAAGCCTCTCTAGGAACGCTGCTGGGGATTCTTCTCTGCCCTGGGTGACTTCACTGACCTTACTAAAGTTGGTAGGTTTTCTCGCAGCTGCCTTGAACCCCCTCAGCAGAGCCCGGCGATACTGCAGCAGTGCGTCCCTCCCCCCAATTGTATTTGGATCCCAGGCTGGAGGCTGAAAAGGGAGAATGTCTTCTACCTCCCTCCTCCCAGCCATAGTCTCTCCCTCCTCCCCCAATACCGCCTTTGCGGCTTCCCGTATCCTCTCTCTCTCCTCAGAAGTGAAGAGAGTTTACAGAATCTGTTGACAGTCATCCCAGGTGGGCTGGTGAGTTCTGAATATGGTTTCGAGGAGGGAGATTAGCCCTTGGGGTTTCTCAGAGAACCGGGATTCTGATGTTTCCAGTTATATAAGTCACTGGTGGAAAAGGGCACATAAACTAGATGAGGAGGCACCCGCGAAACAGCATCTAGTGCCGGTGGTGCCTCCCGGAGGGGCAAAATGGTAGCGTCCCCTGCCAAAAGTGCATTGGGAATGCCCCTCGCCACCGGAGGGAACGCTCCCTCCCCGTAAAGTACACCTCCCTGGGTATGTGACGGGCTTACAAACATGCCGATGTCCCTGTGTGAGGAATCCGGTTCCTCTCTACGCGGGTGTGGAGGGGGTGCATTCACAGGGTCTAAAATGATCCTTCGGTGTTTCTGGCAGTACTGGGTAGAGCCTGGGCTGCTTTCGGGGTGCCTTTGGGGTGGCGACCCTGCTATCGCATCCCTTTTCTCTTGCCCTATTTTCGCCTGCAACTAGACAAATTGCTCGTCTGCCTCTCTGATTCCCTTTTAGACATTTCCTAATGTACCCAGGCCTCTCTATTGCAGCATCTACCCAGACATCTATGTACAGATATTGGTGGGGTGGGGGACCCTGTACACCGTGGCTCGCACTGGGAACAAAGTGGAGAGGTCAAAAGTACCCTCTGTGGGCCACCCTACATCAAAAGTGGGCCACTCTAACTGACACAAAAGGCTCGCAGGAATTCAGGGTCCAGTGGCGGCCCACCATAGCCCTGTGCTTGTCTCTGGAAATCAGAAAAGTTCTTTAAGAGACAGTCAAGTGGGGAACTGGACACCGATTCCTTTTGTCCTATCTTGAGAAGACTGGGGATTTCGAAGGAGAGGAAACAGACCACACAGGCAAACGACCAAACAAACAACACAGTTCCACAAACACACGGACTATCAGACGTGCCTGGCATACAATACTGAAACTAAATGCAGCGCAGTGCGGCGCGGGGGAAGGAAAACCTAACGTGACCGGTCACAATCCAAATTACCAAAACCAAATTTCAGAGTGCGGCATCTCGCCTCTGACAGTCCCTGGGTGGGTCACAGGCAGCGTCCCACCTATCACAACAGGGTTTCTAACTCCGGAGTACAAACACTAAAGAGGATCCCAACCAAATACTTACCTCGAGCTGCCCGACCGGTCTCCGAACCAAAACTCCGTGGAGGGAGATCTCGCTGGGGCCTCCAAATGTTGCATCCACCAACCCCAAGAACAAGTGTCGGAGACTTTCAAGGTTCCAAAGATGTTACTTTATTGTCCAAGTTTAACCTGCACAGGGGTGAACTCTCAAAGTGTCCAGAGACACGGTGCCCGCAAGGGCTGCAAACGAGAGTCGAGTCGCGCACAGGGCTTACAGCAAAGTCCTTATATAGAGGCAAGCAAGCAAGCGTTGGGCAGAAGCAGATGTGGCGGTTAGCTATTGGCTTACAGAGCCCACGTGGGGGAACAGGGTGGGGTCTGACTCAACTGAAAGGAAAATTTTGAAACTAAACAGATGGCAATCAACTTACAGGATGTTTGCTAGGGAAGCAGGCTCCTTGGGGCTGAGACCATTTTTCTTGTTCCCAACACGCACCCGCAGTGTTAGTGTCTGCTGGCGCTTCCTGCTCAGCATGTCTGTTACTGCGTTGTTCCCAGACAGTGGCCTCTCTTGCACGGTTCCTGCTGCGTTTCTGACGTGGCCCTCTGCGGGAGGAGCCGTCCTCCCCTGTGTTTCCTTCACTCGCGGGGGCATTTCTGGGAGGGGGCCCTGGGGTGCTGCGCTGCTGGCTCGGGGCACCCGGGCCGGCCCGGCCCAGACTCTGCCTCCGGCCCCGACTCTGCCTCCGGCCCCACAGCCTGGTTTCCGACCTTGTTCATGGGTCCCTTTCAGACCATCAGCCACAGTTAGGCGTTCCAGGCTCTTTTTGCAGTGTCCCCATCCCAACCGCCTGTCGGCCATTTCTCCAAGGAGCCCTGGCACGTGTCAGTGGAGGGGCCCTGGGAAAGCCGGCCTGGGCGTGCCTGCTGCGGCCTTGTGCGCAGGCGCCGCGGGCGGACGGCAGCGCTGGGGGCGGTGGTTCTGGGCCGCGTTCCCCCAGGGAGGAGCCCGAGCCGCACTGACAGCGCAGACTCCCAGCCTCCGCTGCGCCTGCGCCTCCCGCACAGATTCCGTGTGCCTGCGGCTGGCGCGGTGCCAGCCTGCCAGACCCTCCGTCCCTTCGGTCGTCCCGCCTGGTTTCGCGGACAGTGGGCTGGCTCCCATTTAGCAGTCCTGTCTGCAGCCGGCGGCCCGTGGTGGTCAGTGTCGAGCACGTGGGCGGGGTCGGTGCTTGAGGAACCGCGGAGGTTCTTTTCTCTTTGTGTTCACTTTGTGTTTCTCCGCCACCACCCAGTGTTCCCACCCGGTTCCCACCCATTTACTGTACACACAGGTTTCCCCTTTGCTTCCCCCTTTTGCACCAAAGCTAGCGTACTAGGGTGCTCCTTTTCCCTTTGCTTCTCCCGCTCACTGTATTCCGGAAATCACTTGGTGTCAGTTCATTGGGCTGGTCCTCTTGGTTCTTCCGGGCGTGGCGCCCTGAAGGGCATCTAAAGGATGACCGACCACTTTGGCAGGTGTGGCTCAGTTAGTTATGACATTGTCCCATAGAAAGGCTGCAGCCTCAACTCCCGGTCACGACACACACCCGGGTTACAGGTTTGATCTTCGGTTGGGGTGCATGTGAGAAGAGAACCAATTTAGTGACTCTCTCTCTCTCCCCCTCCTTCCCCTTTTCTCTTTAAAAATTAAAAAAAATTACTTTTAGAGAGAGGGGAAGGGAGGGAGAAAAAGAGGGAAAGAAACGTCCATGTAAGAGAGATACATCTATCATTTGCCTCTGGCATGCCCCCAGCTGGAGACCTGGCCCACAGTCCGAGCATATGCCCTGACTGGGAATCAAACAAGTGGCCCTGGCTGGTGCGGCTCGGTGGATTGAGTGCCAGCCTGAGAACCAAAGAGTCGCCAGTTCATTCCTAGTCAGGGTGTATGCCTGGGTAGGGGGCGTGTGAAGGCAACCACACGTTGATGTTTCTGTCCCTCTCTATCACCCTCCTTTCCCCTTTCTGTAAAAATAAACAAATAAAATCTTCTTGGTAGGAAAAAAGCAACCTTTCTGAGCCACAGCATTCAGGGCATCCCGCTTCCTTGCTCCCTAATAGCAATGAAAAAAGTGTTCTCAGGTGAAGCTAAAAGAAATCTGATCTACTCACCTCTCCTGTGCATCCAGACAGTGCTGCCGGGCGTGACTGTGCTCGGTTTCCCCTTTGTGGGGGTTCTTCAGCGGGATTCCCCGGAAGAGGGAGTGCTGGGTCAGCAGGTAGTGGCGGTGGCGTTTCCTAGGTTCCCCGAGCTTCTCCAGACCCCCCTAGGGCCCCCATGTGCCTGTTCTCACCTTAGGCTTTGTAATTCGAGCCAGCCATTCGGTGAAACCTGTCTGCAGTGCAGCTTTTGTTCATATGTTCTGAGTACAAAGAGGTCATATTTTTAGGACTCTTTCTTTACGTGTGAATTTTTTTATTCTGGTTATTTTTCACTGTTTTTTACTTTTTCCTCCATTAAAAAAAATGTATTCACTTATTTTTAGAGAGAGGGTAATGAAGAGAAGAGAAACATCAGTGTGTGGCTGCCTCTTGTGTGCCCCCCACTCCGGGACCTGGCCTGCAACCCAGGCATGTGCCCTGACTGGGAATCGAACTGGCAACCCCTCAGTTCTCAGGCCAGTGCTCAATCTACTGAGCCACACCAGCCAGGGCTTTCCTCCATTTTTAGGAGTCTTTGGTACATCAGGATCATTGGTCTTTTAACTGCATTGCGTGCTGCAGACAGCCTCCCAGTCTCGGGCTGGCCGGGAACCAAGCTGCTGCTGCGTGTACAAGGCTGTCCTCGTTTCTACTTTGCATGTAGTCAGCCCACGGATCTGTTATTGCCTCTGTTGTTTCACCGCTTGTGAGAAAGTGTCCCTCTAACCAAAGGGGAAAGAGGGATGAGCCACGTTTTCTCCTGGCTTTCAGTGGTCTGGTGTCTGCCTTCAACCCCTGACGATTGGAGTTGGCTCTGGGGCACCACTTCAGGCTCAGGTTCAGTGCCAGCTTTTCCAAGAGGTTGCCTAGGCGTCCCCGCACCGGCCTGAGAAAGCTCATCTTGCCTTAGGGACTCGGGCGCCACCTTCGTGCTTCACAAAAGTGCTGGGGGGGTGGGTAGCGCAGGAGCCCCAACCCAGGGCGCCGCTAGAGTGTTCGTGATATTCTGACAAGCCACCCCATTGGCAGGCCGGTGTCCTCTCCAGTTGGAGGCTCAGGGGTCCCAGACCAAGGGACCTGCCCGTGATCTGAACTGTGTCCCCTCAGTGTGTGCCTGCAGGAAGGAAAGGTCAAGAAGCAGTCACAGAACAGGAGGCCACTCCCAAAAGGAGACGAGGAGGGAGTGACAGTTCCCAAAGCAATACATGTTTCTTCTGGCCGGGGCCCCTCACTGCCTGCTGCCCATCCCTGCCGTGGGCGGGGGGAGTCCCACATGCAGCGCCACACCAGTCTGTTCGGAAGTCCTGTGTCCCCTGCTGTTGAGTCACCTGCTGTCACTGTGCTCACTGTTTTAGAGGCTCCGTAAGAGTCAGCGACTCATGGGGCAGTTGCGTCCTCACAGTTTTCGTTTTCAGTGTGTTCTCGGCTGTCCTCCTGTGCTTCCCACTCCACAGGGACTTCCCGTGGAAAGGCCAGGTGGCACCTTCCCTGGGATGCCTTTGAATTCATGAGCTGGCAGGGGTCTCCCGAGCGCTGACTGTCCTCCCTGAGGACAGGAGGCGCCTTTCCAGTTGCTCAGGACCCCCGTGCAGATGACTCCTAGGGCTGGCTTCAGCCTTGTCCCGCAGGCCTTTTTGTTCTCCTCATGGAGCTCATTGCAGAGCACGGGGCCTCCCTTGTTTCAGAGCGCCCACTGCCGTCAGGTCTCCAACAGCACTGCCCGCCCTGCACGGTCGCCTGCAGTCCCAAGTCCCTGCTGTGCACTTGGAATGTGGCCAGTTCCAGTCCAGGGGGTGTGAGTGTAACATCCACACTGGATTGTGAGCACCTCGTGTGGAAAAAGAACGTACGGTACCTGCATGTTACGTTTAATGCTGATTACACACAGAAACCGCAGTTTGGGAGGTACATTTAACTAGGTCAAGTGTGTGCTGAAGCTAGCCATCCCTGCTGCCTCCATCCTTTCCTGTGCAGCACCCCCGGAGGGGGAGGGCTGTGTTTCCGTGGGCCGCCGTTGCTCTGACTGGTCGCATGCAGGAGAGCTCTCTGGGACCTGCACGTGCTGTTTCTTTTTCTCTCTGAAGTGTTTTCTTTGCTCTTTGTTTCAGAAATCTTCGCTGTCTGGTGTCTTGTCCCAGTGTCCATGCTGGTTTCCCTGAGCTCCCTGTGACACCCGCTTCACTTGTGGCCTGCCTGGGCCAGTGGCCCCACCCATCCTCCTCTGTCCCTTCTCTCCCTGCTGTCGGGGTTCGGGTCTGCAGTCGGCACACTGGTGGAGTGGGGCTCCTGGGCGCCTGTCCTTAGGCAGGGCGCAGGCCTGGAGTCCTGGGAGCTCTGGCCAGGGCAGCCCTTTCCCGTGGCCTCAGCAGTGAAGGGCCAGCTGCCTGGGCACAACGCTTGCTGGTTGTGCTTATCGTCCGCTTGGGCCAGTGTGACTTAGTTGTTTCCCTGGTGCGGAGTCTGGTTGGAGTGCCATCTCCGGTCTGGGTCTGGCTGTCGATCCGCTGTCTTTCTAGCTCGTCAGAAAGAGGGACACGAGAGCATTGTCGCGTCGTGGCATTTCTCACAGACCCGCCTGCCGCCCGCCCTGGGCTCACGTTGTAGCTGAAGCTCCTCGGCATAGGCTCGTGTGCAGTGGCTGGAGGTGTGCTGTGGGGGCCTCCTTTACACCCACAAGCCCCCTGCGCCCCTGTCGGCCTCAGTCTGCAGGCACCAGGCAAGGCCCTGCGCAGCAGTCCTGGTGGCCAGCAAGAAGGGATGGGCCACAGGAGCAGGGCAGCTGCGATGGGTGTGAGCTGCGCAGGCGTGAGGATCCGTGCAGGCTGGGTCTAGGTGGGATCTCGGGCTGCGGGGCAGCACCAAAGCAGTAGCAGTGGGATAGGGTGGGGGGTCCTGAAGAGCTTGGCAGAACTTGCCAGCACAGTGGAAGGGGTGACGTGAGTGTGAGGGAGGGCGGTGGGGAGGGTCATTTTCAGGTCACTGTCAGGAAGGGAGCCGGCTTGGCAGCAGGTCAGGAGGGGACTCTGTACCTGTGTTAGGGGGTCAAGACGTGGGTGTGAGGGGGAGGCAGTTGTATGGACGGAGCTCAGGAAGGAGGTCCTGGGTGGGGGTGGGGGTTTGGTGGCATGGTATCCAGGTATCCAGGTGTGGTAGAGAGGACAGGCACCTGGCAGAGGCCGAAGGGCGGGAGCGCTGTCCTGCGTGAGGGGCCGTGGTCCTGTGGCCGTGCTGGGCCTCGGGGAAGCGCCCAGGTGTCGAAGGCTCTCCTCCTGGCGCTGTGTCTTCAGAAGTATCACTGCTCTTGTGCCGTGAACTCTGCCCTGATGCTGCTGCTGTGGAGACACCCAGTGGTGGTGAGAGAGTTTTCCTTTACTAAGGATTCTGACCAAGGCTCCCACGTGGAGGTTTGCAGAGTGAGAGCCCTGATTTCTGGTTGGAGTAGCCTGCAGAGTCCTTGGGGACATCTCTGGATGCCGGACATGCGGGTCAGCTGCCAGGGGAGCCATCTGCTCCACTGCTCTCTGGGTCCTGTGGTGGTCATGTCCTCTGACTGTGGGGGACACTGGAAGGATCAGCCTTCTGGTGGTGGCTGCTGAGAGCTGTGCGCTGCCCTCTCCCTCCCTGCGGCAAGGACAGGGGATGGCCTCTGGGCTTGCATGCAGTGCAGGTTTCAGGACTTCTCAGGCCTCTCCCATCACGGAGACCTGTCAGTGACAGCTCCCGTCGGGGTTGGGTGCCAGCAAAGTTTAGTGTGTGAAGCTGTTGCAATTAGGTCCATTTAGAGTTCTGTTCTGTTGAAAGGCCTTTGATCCTCTGATGGGTCTTTCTCCATTCACTTCACAGATGATGTTTTTCTGCCCAAGGACATCGACCTGGACAGTGTGGACATGGATGAGACGGAGCGGGAAGTGGAGCACTTCAAAAGGTCAGCGCTGGGTCGGCACCGTGTCGAGGTGCAGTGCTCGGGGGGTCCCCACAAACGAGGCTCCTCTGTGGACTTGGGCAGCAGCTCTGCAGACAGACAGACCTCCTGGCGCGCACGGCCCATCCACACCTCCCACGCACACTAACCTCCCCACCCTCGCTCTGGCTCGCCCCTCCCCTCCCCCGCATGTGCGAAGACTGGTGGGTGGCAGCAGTCCTCGGGGTGGTCCTGGCCCCTCAGCACAGCCTGAGCCGTCAGCGGCTCCCAGACCTGCTGAGTCAGACCCTAGGAGGGCCCCAAATCTGTTCTCTGGGCCCCCAGGGGGTCAGATGTGTGCTGACGTTAGGACACAGGGACACACAGCATTCTTTGAAGGAGGAAAGTACTATGTTCAATAACGCTCTGTCTCCTCTGTGAAGTAGGGGGAAAAATTTACTTTAAACTCCTCATTCTTTTTCTGGAAGCACTTTCAGCTCTTTGTTTCAGACACACATGAAAGGAGGAGGTCGTGTGCAGCGTGGGAGGTCACTGCCTCTCGGTCTGAAACACTGAAGCTCTGCTTCGGGAAACTATTTATTGTGCGATTTGTGTGTGTGCTTTTATCTTAGCAGGTGCAGTCAAGTGTTCGCCACAGTTAAAGATCTACTCGTAATAAAACCTGACTAAGGCTTGAAGGACACATTCTTAATGTAGTAATAGGCATCGATAAAACACAATGACTGTCACATCCAGTGGCAACACATTAAAAGCTACTCCTTGAGAGTAAAACATAGACAAGTGTCCATATCACAACTTCCATTTGTAAAAGCATAAACAGAAACGAGGGAAGGGAGAAAGGTACTCTCATTCGCAGACGGCACCAGTTTGTGCAAAATGCACAAGAATCCACAGGCAAGTGGCTCAGGTTGTTGAGAGACGGCTGTCCCTGGGTTCTCGGGAGGAGGTGGCAACAGGAGTGTCCGTGGGTGTGAGCAGCGTTTTGGAGAGTAAGGTGTGCATGACCTCGTTTACAAAGAATATCAAATACCCAAGACTTGGGGGAAACAGTGAAATATCCAGAAATGAAAAATACATTTATTAAAATCCAGGCCTCAATAGGTCAGACACTGCTAAAGAGGAGATCAGTGAACTGGAAGATGTATCTAAAAAATGTGCCCAAAATAATGCAAGATATAAGAAAAATGGAAAATATGAATGAGGGGTTAAGAGAGGTGGAGGAGAAGCTGTCATTTAATTGGAGAGAAAATGGAGAGACTGCAGAAAAGCAACTTTAAAGAGATACAGTGCCTGAGGGTTTTACAGAACTACTGAGAAACACGAATCTGCACGTTCAGAAGTGCAGCGGCAGGAAAGCAGACAAAACCCTTCACCGTCATAGCCTGTGAGACCTGAAGGCCGTGGCTCTGATTCTGGGTTCCCCAAAGTTGTTCTTCAAAACTGGCCTTTCCCTAATGAAAGAAAACGGAAGGAGCTTGCCACAAAGAGACCCGTGTAAAAGAACACACGCAAGGGCTGTACTTGAAGAAAAAGGGAAGTTGATGTCAGGACAGCTGGATGTGCAGGAAGGAATGGGAAGCGGCCTGGCAGTCACAGGCGAATGTGGACATGCACTCCCTGTGACGATGTGGCAGCAGCGTCTCATTGGCATCGTGCCTGACGGAGCCACAGCCCTGGACGGCAGCGGTGTGTGCAGGTGCAGTGGGCTGAGCGCCTTCCAGTCCCTGGACTATTCGGTGTATTTAACAGGCTGGAACATTCAGACTTCAGGCTCCATGGGGTTGGATACAATTTCAGGAACAAACATTAGAAGAGTAGAAATAGGGTTTATAAATCGCTAATTAGAAGGAAAAAATCAAAACTCACAAAGAAAAAAATTGTAGAGAACGTATATAAGCAGAAGTTTAAAAGGGGATAAACACAAATCCAGTTATATCAGTAATCAGGACATACAGGAAGCAGACAAAAATAAATTTTGTCAGATTGTGTTGAAGGCTTTGAACATATGCATACATGTGCATGTACAAATACACACACACACATACAGGGGCCTCCTGTCTGCCACCCCCCCCACCCCAGTCCTTGGAAAACTGTCTTCTCCTAAACTGGTCCCTGAGGAGGCCTCAGAGGTTGGGGGGCCCCTGCTGGGTGGGTGTGGGTGTGTATACACGCCGTTCACCGGAACAGACCTGAAGTAGAATGACAGGCAGGCAGAGGAAGAAGGAAGCTGTTGTCGTTACATTGTTATCAGACTCCATATATTTTCACACAGGGACAGAGGAAGGGCACTGCTTAATGATACAAGTTTCAGTTTGTTAGGAAGAGACAGAAGTTTTAAAGGAAAGTACTTAACAAGATGACTGGCTGCTGGAACAGCCAAGGCCTCTGTGGAGGTGAAGAAGGCCGCCACGGCTTGGCCAGCGGGCTCCGTGTAGTGCCCGTGGGCAGTGCTCTGCATGCAGGGTAGGGAGAGCCGGGCTGCACCGCACACCAAGGACGAGGACGTGTGCTCCGTGCCCATCAACCACGTTTAGATACAGGTTCACAATGAGTGCATTTCCGATTCCCTAGATATTTGGGAATCTTAAGAGTGTATGATTTTGATTAACTTGGGGGGTCAGTTAAGAAAGCACAGTAGGCCCTGGCAGGTGTAGCTCAGTGGATTGAGTGCAGACCTGTGAACCACACAATCGCGGTTCGATTCCCAGTCAGGGCACATGCCGGGGTTGCAGGCCAGTTCCCAGTAGGGGACTCACAAGAGACAACCATACATTGATATTTCTCTCCTCCTCTCCTTCCCTTCCCCTCTAAAGATAAATAGATACATAAATAAATAATATTTAAAAAGAAACCACAGTAGGCATTTTAAGTTATGCAGAACTAAAAGATGATGAAAGCATCACATGAACACCTGTGGAATGCAGAAAATGTTTGCTCTTGAGAGCTCTTTCAGTGAAGCCTTACATGCTAGAGTTTTTACCTGAAAACTTAGAGTTAAGGATTTCACTTGAGGACTTCCACCAAGATGGAGGCATAGGTGGAAACACTGTGCCTTCTCCCACAACCAAGTTTGAATACAACAAAGGTTTGGAGGACAAAGACTCAGCCAAAGAACAGAAAATTGAATTATATGGAAGTCCGACAACAATGAACCCTTCAACAGGACTGGTAAGAGGGGCGGAGCCAGCAGCAGAACAGAGACAGGCAAGAAAGACCCCCTGACCCCAGGCGCCCAGGCAGCTCCGCGTCAGGCTGACCCAGTGAGGGCTCGGGGCGGCGGGCTGGCTGCATCACACATTCGCACACAGATAAACCAGCAGGGGAGCGAGCAGTGAGACGGACCTCGCGGCCTGAGGTGGTGGCAGGAGGCACCAGAAGGGGCCCCCACATACAGCGTCACAACCCAGCGCCTGAGTGGTCCGGCCCCGATGAACACCTAGGGCTCTGCTCCTCATACGTAACAGGCACGAACAGACCAAAACAGGGCTCAAGAAGAACTCAAAGCCCCAGAGCCGATAAGGAAGAAGGAGAAATAGCGAACTTCTCAGATGCACAATTCAAGACACTGGTGATCAGGATGCTCACAAAACTGGTTGAATTTAGCCACAAATTAGAGGAACATATGAAGGCTAAACTAGTTGAAATGAAGGGAAATGCACAGGAAACCAATAGTGATGGAAAGGAAACTGGGACTCAAATCAATGGAGTGGACCAGAAGGAAGAGCAAAACATCAAACCAGAAAATAGTGAAGAAACAAGAATTCAAAAAAAAATGAGGAGAGGCTTAGGAACCTCCAGGACATCTTTAAACGTTCCAATATCCGAATTATAGGGGTACCAGAAGGGGAACAAGTGGAAAACTTATTTGAACAAATAATAAAGGAGAACTTCCCCAGTCTGGCAAAGGAAATAGACTTCCAGGAAATCCAGGAAGCTCAGAGAGTCCCAAAGAAGGTGGACCCAAAAAGGTACACACCAAGGCACATCATAATTACATTAGCCAAGATGAAAATGAAGGAGAGAATTCTAGAAGCAGCAAGAGATAAGGGGACAGTCACCTACAAAGGAGTTCCCATCAGACTATCAGCTGATTTCTCAAAAGAGACCTTACAGGCAAGAAGGGGGTGGAAAGAAGTATTCCAAGTCATGAAATCCAAAGACCTACAGCCAAGATTGCTCTATCCAGCAAAGCTTTCATTTAGAATGGAAGGACAAAGTGCTTCTCAGATAAATGCAAGTTCAAGGAGTTCATCATCACCAAGTCCTTATCATATGAAATGCTAAAGTGACTTATCTAAGAAAAAGAAGATGAAAAATATGAACAGTTACTAACAACCACACCTAAAACAAAAGCAAACCAGGAGGACAGCCAGATCAGGAGTGGAAACGTAGAAATGAAGATCACATGGAGGGTTAGCAATAGGGGAGTGGGAGGAGGAGAAGGGGGAAGAAGATACAGAAAATAAGTAGCATAGACAGTAGGTAAAAAATAGATAGGGGGAGGGCAAGAATAGTATGGGAAATATAGAATCTAAAGGACTTGAGACACGTGGTCATAAACTAAAGGGGGGAGGGGTGTGTAGGGGGAAGGGGAATGAAGGGGGGAACAACAACTGGAATGGTATAATGAATAAAATGTATTTTTTTTAAAAAAGGATTTCAGTTGAGAAATTAGGAAAAGAGCAACAGAGCCCTGGCCAGTGTAGCTCAGTGGATTGAGTGCAGGCCTGCGAACCACAGGATCGCGGTTCGATTCCCAGTCAGGGCATATGCCTGGGTTGCAGGCCAGTTCCCAGCAGGGGACTCATGAGAGGCAACCATACATTGATATTTCTCTCCCTCTCTCTTTCCCTCTAAAGATAAATAAATAAATAATATTTTTAAAAAAAAGGAAACGAGCAACAGAATAAACTCAAAGTAGCACACACACGGAAGTAACACAAAAGAGATAACAAGGGAAATTCTGAAATAGGAAACAAGACCAGCAAAGTGAGTATTTGACACGTGGAAAGTATTAAACAAATCAGCCTTTGAGGGCATTGGTTGAGAGAAAGGGGGAGAGGCACAAAACTGCCGTGAGAGGCTGAAGAAGCAGTGCGGGGCCGAGCGGCACCAGAGTCAGCTGCCAGCCAGCGCTCACTGTCCCGTGCCCTGCCGCAATAGCATTGGCCCTCGTCCGTGGCGAGGAGGGTCTCTCTCGTGCTCTGACCCGGCTGTTGGGGGAGGCTGCAGGCCCGCGGAGAAGAAAGCATAGAACACCGGCAACGGCCGCACAGCCGTCGTGTGAAAGCCTAACTGGAATGCCAGCCACGTCAGCCTCATCCACAACCTGATGACGGTGGCAGGAACGGAAGCAGGAGCCACTAGTTTTTCCAATGAGAAAACTGCATTCTGCCACTCACAGAGAAGTATCCCGAGATGCCAAACAGCAGATGGTCCGGTGTTGTGCGTATGCCACCAGGGCATCGGAACAAGAGGGGCGGGGAGCACAAGAGGTCTTCCCGCGCCGCGTGAGGGAAGTGGAGTTTGGATAACAAAGTCTGCGAGGAATGAAAGGCGGGGGGGAGGGTGGGAAGGAGGAAGCAAAGTTCCACGTTAGAGGCGAGCTGTTGTCCGCAGGGGAAGTTGCGTGGGAGCACGCAGGGCAGGGCCGTGGGGTCAGACTGCTGGAGGCACGCCTCTCCCGTCTTGGTCCTGAAGTGACGCAGCCCGCAAGTGCGCCTGAAACTGCCCCAGGTGTGTGCACAGACGGCTGTGAACTTGACTGAAGAACAATGACACCTAAGTCACAGGCATCCCATGTTCACAGAGGGGAAGGGTTAAAGTCAGGCTGTCAAGTTCCCCAGAGTCCAGAGATTGCGAGTCCCCAGAGTTTGGGGGATCCGAAGGCAAGGAGGGTGGTGTGGGGCTCCCCCGTGTTCTGGGAGCGCGCTGGGTGGACACATTGGGATTTGACAGCAGCACAGAGGAGCACCTAGCGCCGCCCACCACGAGGTGTCTTGCAAGTGGAGCGGGAAGCTCGGACGAGAGCCTGTGTAAGGCCCAGTCTCTATAGATCCCCAGTTGGCTAGGTCGCAAGGACACAGTTCACTCACCTGCCACTCGCTCCAGCAGCCGCGCCCCCGTGTCTGCCTGAGAGGTGAGAGCAAGCGCCCGCCCCTCGCCTTTGCCCAAGTTTTACCACCGAGTGTCCACGGCAGATGGATGGGGTCACAGACAGTGCCCTCCTCGTCCCCTGGACACTGCTTGGTGCAAACAGGACTGTGTGCACGGGTCCAGGGCGCTGACAGGACACACCGCCCTGACTGAGGGGCTATTCCCTGCCAGCCTCCACTCGCTGGCACTGTGTGTTCGCCCTGTGGCTGGTTTGTTGCGTCCGCGCTGCAGCGGAGTAGAGTGCCCTCTGAGCACTGAAGTGCACTGTTGAGAGACACGCCCAGGGGCGTCAGGACTGAAAGAAGCAAGGCAGTGCTCCAGATAAGAAGTCAAAAGCTTGGTTACTTCTGAGGACGAGGGAGGGCTGCGACCCAAGACGGCAGGGGCTGCCGGGTGCTGGTGGGCGCCCCGGCCTGACCAGCGGTCCACCCGGTTTCCTTGATCGCTCGTCTTTGTGCTGCACGTCTGTTCCGTGCAGCCTTCGATGTGTGTGGTACGTTAACCAGAACCCCAAACCAAGGATGTACGAGGCTCCCAGAAGAAAGGCAAGAACCCAGAGATTCCGTCTCCATCAGGAAGACAAAGGAAGTCCCTGGGCTTTCGAACGAGGCCATGGTGATGCTGGTGGGAGGTCGGCACCCCGGAGCAGACCCCCGCAGACCCACGCAGACCCACAGCTTTGCTCCGTGACGCAGGGTCCTGGCCCTGCAGACTCGAAGGCTGTGCACAGCAGGAGCTGTGCGGGCTTGCCACAGTGGACTGGCCAGAAGGGGGGACCATTGTGCAGACAGCACAGTGAGCCATCCTAGGGGACCGCCTGGTGGGGCGGGGCCCACACACAGGACAGAGCGCAACCCGCCCGCTGCGCCTGGCAGCCACTGGGTCAAGGCGGTTCAGGGGAGATCAGCAGGACCAAGTCCAGGGGCCTTTGCAGCCGACATGCTGCTGCCACCTGTGTGCTCTGTGTGCGGCGTTCCTGTAGCCGCAGACGGGCGCCGGGCTCGTGGAGGAACCACGCAGGCACGGTGCTGAGCAGAGGAAGCGGGGGCCATCCGTTGTGAGCCTGCTTCTCCGTGGTCACACATGTGCACATGCACGGCACACTGCTACTGAGCACACGTGTGGAGGTCCTGGTGCCACGCACCAGCACGGGGTTCCTGTTGGGGGCAGCGGGGGCTTTGGGGCGGGCAGTGTTGGTGTCTCAGGTAGAGGTCGGTCACCCAGGCTTCTCATTGTGGCATTCTGCAGGCACACATCCTGTCCACACGGGCGGGTTCATGTGTGCGTGACCTACTTCTTAGAGGACAGCACAGGCGCCTACGGGGAGGTGGTGTCCAGACTATAGGCAGAAAGGAGCTGAGGGTGGGCAGCAGGACAGGCTGGGCCACTCAGGAACCAGGGACCGCTGGGTGCCTGGCTTCAGTTCGGGTCAGGTTTCATTCAGATTTCTACTACCCAGATTTACAGCCGAAAAGGTGAGAAATTCAGAAATTATGCAAAGTACAGATTTTGGGAAGAAAATGTCCATTCCTTTCCTTAATACACAAGTTGTCAGTCATTCCCGGGAAGCAGGTGGCATTGTGTAGCCTTTTCTAGATGCTTTTAGCTCCGTTTGGGGTCCAGAGGTGGAGAGGGCTGGCCAGTGCGGTGCCCGAAACACTCTGGCTTCCAGTCATCGCCTGTGAGCCTGTGCTCAGTGAGGGCAGGCCGGCGTCTGTGGGGCGCAGTGCGTGGAGGAGGGCCCTCGGGCCCTTCAGCTCAGGTGGGAAAGGGCAACACAAAGCGCCCAAGAGTCTTATGGACGCTGGCCAGTGTCCTGAAGGGGGCACGGGGGTGCAGAGGGTTCCCCTGCATGGAGACGCAGGAGGAAACGGGCTCAGGGGACTCTGGCTTTTCCTGTCTTCTAGGTTCTGCTTAGATTCCGCCAGGCAGACCCGGCAGAGACTGTCCATCAACTGGTCCAATTTTAGTTTGAAAAAAGCCACCTTTGCTGCCCACTGAAGGAGGACCACCTGGAGAGGGACACGCGGGAGTCCGAGCAGGCCGTGCCGGGTGGGCCTCGGTGCCCGAGACCGCAGCCCCACGAGGCGCCGCTGGCCTGCTGTTCGCTCCTGTGTGTGTCGTCTGTGCTCCTGTGACCGTTGCTCCCGCCACTTCCTCCGCCCCCTGAGGCCTCGGGCCCGGGCTGTGGCCAGAGATGAGTTTGCATCACCCTCGTGGCTCTGTCGCCTCTGCATCTCGCCCTGCCCTGTCATCTGTCCTTGAGGGCATCGCCGTCCCTCAGCTCCCACCTGAGGGGTGGGCGGGCAGGCGGGCGGGGCAGGCGGGCGCCAATCTCCACAATCTGCTGTTAAGAGTGTCCACGTCGCACTGTCTGTGTCTGACCCCTGACTCGTAGCCAGCTTGTGTAAGACCCTGCAGAGTGAGACCGTTCCAACAAGCCCACCCAGTACTCACCGTCCAGTCCGTTAGAGTGTACGACTGTATTAACACGGGCCTGCCTGGCTACTTTTTAACATATTGTTAAGTAATATTAAAATCATGTCTTTCTTTTTGAAAGATGGAATACATTAGTACAGCAGAAGGCCTCGTCTGCTTGCTTTCTGCTGGGGCTGATGGGAGTGTGGCGGGGTGGCGTGTGCGGGGGCTGTCCCCCCAACGGGCTGGGCTGCTACCCCAGGTGGCAGCTTAGCGGTCCCGGTGCCCAGGCCGCAAGGCAGAGTTCAACCAGAAGTGGTAAGTGCTTTGAGAACCGGCAGCCGGGGTGGTGCCCGCCGCGGGAGGCCTTTGAGTTTAAACCTGTAGCCCGAGGGAGGCAGGGCCTTGGAGCAGGTGCCCGTCCGGCCCTGGGGCGTGTGGTCTCTAAGAAAAGGGTTAAAGGCTGCACTAAGCTGGGTTTCGATGAGGAACGATGAGGAACGTGAACAGCATTTAAGACGGGAAAAGGAACCCTCCTTGCTCCCTTTGTTCTCCGGTCTTCGAGGGGTTTCAGAAAGCTGCAGGGAGCTGCCTCCTGGCCGCAGCCAACACCGCCTGGCTCACCGCCCCGCGCATGCCTCGAGGGCCTGGTGTGTCCCCCACGGAGGGGAAGGGCGAGGGCCCTGCTTCCCTGAGCAGACTGGCCAGGCTGCCGGCCAGGAGGGGTGAGGCGGGCTGGCCTCTGGGCGTGTTCTGGAAGGCAAGTCCACAGGGCTTTCTCTGACCGGCTGCCTGAGCACAGCACCCTTGAGGTCCACCCGTGTCGCTGGAAACGGCGACATTTCACTCATTTCACTGCAGAAGTGGATCGCCTCTGCTTTGCCCACCGAAGCACACCTGGTGCTCCTGCCGCAGCCACTGCGGGTGACGTGGCAGTGGACGCAAGGGTGCCTGTGTAGTCGTGAGGTGGCGTTTTTCGTTTCTCTGAATAAACACCCAGAAGTGCGGTCACCAGGGCACAAGGCGGACCCATTTCTAATTTTCTGAGGGAATTCCATGCTGCTTTCCACAGGGTTGCAGCGGCCTGCGATCCCACCCACCCGGCCACCGTGCACGAGGCCCCCCTTTCTGCACGTCCTCGTCAACATGCGTTTGCTCGCCTGTCGACAGCGGCCATTCAACAGGTGTGAGGTGACAGATGTGAGGTGCCCACTGTCGTGGGCAGTGCTCTGACAGCGAGGGACAGTGAGCATGTCCTCTTTGAAGAAGCGTCTGTTCAGGCCCTGTTCCCATTTCTTCAGTGCATCGTCGGGGGGGTGGGGCGCTCAGTGGTCAGAGTGGCACATTTGGCACCCAGTCCCCTCGCTGGGTGCACCGTTGGCAAAGCTGTCCCGTTTGGTGGGTTTTTCTCTCCTGGTTGGTTTTCCTCACTGCAGAAAACTTTTCCATTGGACGCGGTTCCCTCCGTTTGTTCTCGTGTCACCCCTGCCTGAGTGGGCGCGTCCAAAGGCACGCGGAGCCACGCGGCAGCGAGCACACTCTGTGTCCTCTCGAGGGACGTCGGGTCTCCGCCTCGCCCGTCTCAGTGCGGGCAGACCAGCCCGTGCCCGCGATTCTCCGGCACATGAGAACATCACATTTCTTTGCCGACCGGACAAAAGAAATGTATGATTTTGATTCCTTTCTGCTGGACGGCTATTGCCGTGTTGGCTGTTGTCTTTTTCCCCCCCAACAACCTAAGGAAAGCACTGTCAGTGCCTCCGACCAAACACGCTGCTCACTGTGCCGCTGCTGGGGGTGCCGCGGTGAGAGTCGCCGCTCGGGGCAGGAGTCGCTGGTCCGTGGGAGGGCTGTGCGTGTGTGTGCGGTGCCAGGAAGTGGTCCGGTTTTTTTCCCTCTGAATCTGTCCTGTTTTCTCATTTACTTTACGCATTGTCTTTACCCCACTGTGTACTCTGGCCCCTCTGTCACGGAGTAATTGGCCCTGTGAGGATTTATCACTCTGTTCTGTCCCTTTGACCCCCATTTCCCTTTTTGTGCCAGTACGTATGTTTTGTCGGTTCTCAAGACCCCTTTGACTACTTGGGATCTTTAGAGGCAGTTTCCAGCCCTGGCCCTGGGGGAGGAGACACGGAGACCAGCGTTCAGGAGGCTGAGGTGGCTAGAATTTGTGGGCAGAGTTCTGTTTGTTTATTTTTATTTTTAAATACTTTACTCATTTATTGTTAGAAAGGGGGGCGGAAATGTCTGTGTGTGGTTGCCTCGCGAACACTCCCCCCACACTGGGGACCTGGCTCACAAACCCAGGCATGTGCCCTGACTGGGAATTGAACTGGTGACTCTTTGGTTCACAGGCCAGCACTCAGCCCAGTGAGCCACACCAGCCAGGGTCCGTAGGGCAGAGTTCTGGACAAGGGCGGGGGGGCACTGAGTGCACGTAGAACACCCTGGAGACCTGCTGAGGCCCTGCAGATCTGTTCGTCTGTGCGTCTGGGATAAAAGTCCGTGAATCAGGGAATTCAGTGGAAAGCAGTAGGGCTGAAATTGTGCATGCGTCCACCAGCCGGGGGAGGACCTGGTCATACCCAGCGGGCACCGTGTGAAGTCCTCGAAGGGCCTCATCTTAGCAGTGGGCAGGGCTGAATTAGACCGAAGGAAAACGCAGAGCTGCAGGCTGGCCTCGAAAGGGCCAGGCGGACCCGAAGGAGCCGAGCTCCTGCCCTGGGCGAAGGACCTGTGGCTCTCCGGCTGGCGCTCGCCCACTGAGCCAGGGCTGGTCTCTGCGTCCTTTGAGGAGATAGAGTTCAACCCATGACAGACTGTTTCATTGGCTTTTCCAGTTGTGGCAAATACACAGGAACACAATGATTTTTCATGTTGACTGTATCTCGAGATTGTCAAATCGGTTTATTAATTTTAAACTTTTCCATGAGACCCCTAAGAGTTGCCACATGCAGCCATGTTAGGGTCAGGGGGTTGGCTGCAGGCCCGTGGCACGCATGCTCACACCGGGTGGAAGAAGTCACATCGGCTCCCAGCTGGCAGAGGTTTTTACTACAAGTGGGTATTGGCTGTTTCCATGTGTCTGTCTTTGTCACTGTTCTCCAGGTGACCACGTGGCTCTTCCCCCTCCGCTACCTGTGAATGTCCTTTGGTTGGTCTTTTAAATGCCAGCCAGTCTCATCCTCCACCTGATCCGGACATACCGTCCTAGTCACATGCTGACTTGAATGTGTCACTGTCTGGTGTTGGGTTTCGGCCTCTGTGTCCACGAGAGACTGCGCCCTCCACTGGTTCACCTTGTCTTCTGTCAGAAAATGAGCCGGGAGGGCAGCAGCGTCTCTCTCAAATGTTTGGAAGAGTTCACCAGCCAAGTCGTCTGGGCCTGGAATTTACTTGTCAAAGATTTTAAATTATGGATTATATTATTTCATGGACAGTCAGCTACTCACATTTTCTGTTTCTTGTGTCCACTTTGGTAAGTTGCTTTTCAATTCAAGAATTCTGTGCATTTCACCTGTCAAATTGATTACTAGCATAAAGCGTTCATAATTCCCTCCTTTTACTGCCTCTAAGATGGGCAGGGATTCCCCTTCCGCTCCCAACATTAGCGATGTGTGTTTCCTCTTTTTTCTTCGTCAGTCATGCCTGGGGTTGTCAGTTTTATTGCTATTTGAAAGAACTAACTCGTGGTATTCATTTTTCTCTGCTTTCTGATTCACTGATTTCTGCTCTTTCATTTATCCCCTTCCTTTTGGGTGCGGATGATGTACGGTTCTTTTCCAGCTTCTCACGCTGGGCACTGGGGTCACCGAGTTGCGACCTCTGCTCACTTCCGACCCCCGAGTCTGGAGCTGTGGAGTCCCCGCCCACTGCTCCATCACTTGGCTCTGATCTGTGATTGTTGTCTCGTGTGATTTTTTGTGCCCCATAATGCTTTTTTTTACTTCTTATTTTTAAGTGTATTTTATTAATTATGCCATTACAGTTGTCCCTTTCCCCCTTCACTCCCCTCCACGCTGCACACCCCTCCCCCACCATTCCCCCCACTTAATTTATGTCCACGTGTCTCAAGTTCTTTAGATTCTATATTTCCCATACTGTTCTAGCCCTCCCCCCTGTCTATTTTCTACCTACTGTCTATGCTACTTATTCTCTGTACCTTCTCCCCCCTTCTCCTCCCCCCACTCCCCTGTTGCTAACCCTCTGTGTGATCTTCATTTCTGTGTTTCCACTCCTGATCTAGCTGTCCTCTTGGTTTGCTTTTGTTTTAGGTGTGGTTGTTAATAACTGTGAGTTTGCTGTCCTTTCACTGTTCATATTTTTTGTCTTCTTTTTCTTAGAAAAGTCCCTTTAACATTTCATATAATAAGGGCTTGGTGATGATGAACTCCTTGAACTTGACCTTATCTGAGAAGCACTTTATCTGTCCTTCCATTCTAAATGAATGGAATAGAACAATCTTGGTCTAATGGAATAGAGCAATCTTGGTCTAATCTTGGTCTAATAGAGCAATCTTGGTCTAATCTCTAATGGAATTAGAGCAGTCTTTGCTGGATAGAGCAATCTTGGCTGTAGGTCTTTGGATTTCATGACTTAAAATACTTCTTTCCAGCCCCTTCTTGCCTGTAAGGTCTCGTTCCAGAAATCAGCTGACAGTCTGATGGGAACTCCTTTGTAGGTGACTGTCCCCTTATCTCTTGATGCTTCTAGGATTCTCTCCTTCATTTTAATCTTGGCTAATGTAATTATGATGTGCCTTGGTGTGTTCCTTCTTGGATCCAATTTCTTTGGGACTCTCTGAGCTTCCTGGATTTCCTGGAAGTCTATTTCCTTTGCCAGACTGGGGAAGTTCTCCTTTATTATTTTTTCAAATGTTTTCCACTCGTGGCTGTTCCTCTTCCCCTGCTGGTACCCCTATAGTTTGGATGTTGGAACGTTTAAAGATGTCCTGGAGGTTCCTAAGCCTCTCCTCATTTTTTTGAAATCTTGTTTCTTTCTTCTTTTCTGTTTGGTTTTTCCTTTCTTCCTTCTGGTCCACTCCCTTGATTTGAGTCCCAGTTTCCTTTCCATCACTATTGGTTTCCTGTGCATTTCCCTTCATTTCAATCAGTTTAGCCTCCATATGTTCCTCTAATTTTTGGCTAAAATCAACCAATTCTGTGAGCATCCTGATCACCAGTGTTTTGAACTGTGCATCTGAAAGTTTGGCTATTTCTTGTTCACTTAGAATTATAGGCTCTGGGGCTTTGAGCTGTTCTTGAGTCATAATGTTTAGTCTGTTCATACCTGTTATGTATGAGGGGCGGAGCCTTAGGTGTTCCTCAGGGCCAGGTGACCCAGTCACTGGATTGTGACACTGTACGTGGGGGTGGGGTCAGAGAGGGGGAAAAAATGGCACTTAGCTGCGTTCCGCTCTCTCAGATTTCTGTCCCCTCTGCGGCTTCCCACAAGCAAATTGGGCCCCTCTGGTGCTGGTTCTGGGGTGTGTGGGTCCGTGTACTCTCCAGGACCCTGTCGGTCTCTCCAACGAACTCTCTGTGAGCCTGGGAGCCTCTCCTGGCCCCTCAAGCCCGATAAAGTCTCTCCAGTTGGTGCTTTCGGGCTCTAGTTCCCATTGCTGAGCCCTAGCCTGAGGGGTCTGTTTCAATGTTTGCTCCTTTGCCTGGTTTATCTGCACTCGAATGTGTGACCGTGGTCAGCCAGCTGCCTTGTGCCCTCACTGGGTCCGCCTGTGGCCACCCCATGCCTGGGATCCACCAGCCGCCTCCGCTCCTGGGTCGGTCGGACCGAAGGTCTTTCCAGCCCGACCCCACTCAGCCGCTGCCTCCGCCCCTCTTACCGGTCTGGCTGAGTGGTTCATTGTTGTCGGCCTTCCTTACAGTTCAATTTTCACTGTTTTGGCTGCGTTTTTGTTTCTAAAACTTAGCTGTCTTTAAATTTAGTTGTGGGAGGGGGCACAGTGTTTCCACCTATGCCTCCATCTTGGCCGGAAGTCTGTACCCCATAATGTTTTTAAATGTTTTTTGATTTGAGAGAGAGGGAGAGGGAGCAAGCGAGTGAGAGAAACGTCAGTTGGTTGCCTCCTGCACACACCCAGACCAGGGATCGAACCCACCACCTGTTGCTGTACAGGGTGACACTCCAGCCAACTGCCCCATCCAGCCAGGGCTGTGCTCCGTAATTTCCTAAAAGTCCTTTTTGTTGCCACTCAGTTCAGAACACTTTTCTGACTGTTTTCCTTTGCCCACGGATCACGTGGACGCATGTGGGCATCAGCTAGTTCTCTTGTGCCGCAAGCTGTGCTCTGACCGCACTGTGGCGGGGGAACTGCCGCGCAGCCTCTGTCCCCGGGAGCGCGGCGAAACCTGACCTGCTGTCCACAGGTTGCGGCTGTGGGCGCGCGTTCTGAGTGTCCTCGCTGTAGCCTGACTTTTTCCTGCTTCCTTCAGTTCCCAAGAGAAGTCCCTTCAGGTCTCTGCTTCTGTGCCTTCATCCGGTGCTCCTTTCGCTGTTTTGAAGTTCTATCCAAATGTAGCAACGTTGCATATTCCTGGTAAACTTACCCTTTTTCATGGTGCAGTGTCTTCTCCTTGCTGGTGACACTTTCTGTCCTTGAGAAGTCCACTCCATCCGATAAGCACACAGCCACTCTCGCGCCCTTGGTTAGTGTTAGCACGGTGTACGTTTTACTGTCTCTCCACTCTGGGTTCTTACATTTAAAGTGTATCTTCCACCAAGCACACAAGGGGGACTTTATGTTCATCCAGGGTGACCGTCACTGTCTGTCAGTGTGTGTGGCCCATTTGTTTATTTAAATATATTTTATTGGTTATGCTGTTACAGTTGTCCCATTTTCCCCCTTTTATTCCTTCCCCCTGCACACCCCCTCCCACCCACATTCCACCGCTTTAGTTCACGTCCATGGGTCGGACATATCAGTTCTTTGGCTTCTCCATTTCCTATGCTATTCTTCACTTCTCCCTATTTTCTATCTGCCATTTATGCTTCTTATTCCCTGTACCTTCCCCCCCATTCTCCCCCCTCCCCTTCCCCATTGATAATCCTCCATGTGATCTCCATTTCTGTGATTCTGTTCCTGTTCTAGTTGTTTGCTCAGTTTGTTTTTGGTTTTTTTCAGGTTCAGTTGTTGATGGTTTGAGTTTGTTGTCATTTTACTGTTCACACTTTTGATTATCTTCTTTTTCTTAGGTAAGTCCCTTTCACATTTCATGTGATTAGGGTTTGGTGACGATGAACTCCTTTAGCTTGACCGTGTCTGGGAAGCACTCGATCTGCCCTTCTATCTGCATCATGAAGATGCATGTACGAGATGGTGGCCACTTAATTTGGAGGTTTGGATTTGCAGACAATAAAATCCCCAAGTCAAAGGTGAATAGTTAAGTACTTTATTAAGCAAGAGCCAGGAGAAAAGCAAGAGTCAAGAGCATACATCACCAGACAGGAGATCACCTGCACCTAACGCAGACACTGGGGAGTCCCGGAGACAGCAGCATTTGGGGTTCACCTGGGAAAAGTTCTGAGCGAAGCATCCTTCCCTCGGGTGGGATTCCATAGTCGCACATTGGGGGCTGTGCTTAAATATGTTTCAGACAAACATGGCTATGCGCCAAGGGCCTTGTGTGATTTTGACTTAACCAACCAGTCCCTCTGGGAGAAGGGCCAGTTCTCCCAAGGGAACAGCTGACAAAGACCGAAAGGTACTAATCTCCCTGGGAGACAGCGCTGCACCCTGCTCCTCCAGTCAGGGTCACAGCTTGGGCATAAACGGGGAGAATTCTCAAAGTCCTGTTAACCCTTCACCATTCTAAATGATAGATTTGCTGGCTAGAGCAATCTTGGATGTAGTTCCTTGCCTTTCATGACTTGAAATACTTCTTCCCAGCCCCTTCTTGCTTGTAAGGTCTCTTTTGAGAAATCTACTGACAGTCTGATGGGTACTCCTTTGTAGGTGACTCTCCCCGTATCTCTTCCTGCTTCTAGGATTCTCTCCTTCATTTTAGTCTTGGCTAATGTAATTATGATGTGCCTTGTTGTGTTCCTCCTTGGGTCCAACTTCTTTGGGACTCTCTGAGCTTCCTGGGCATCTATTTCCTTTCCCAGATTAGGGAAGTTCTCTTTCATTATTTTTTGCAAATAAGTTTCCCATTTGTTTTTCTCCCTCTTCTCCTTCTGGTACCCCTATGATTCAGATGTTGGAACGTTTAAAGTTGTCCTGGAGGTTCCTACGCCTCTCCTCATATTTTTGAATTCTTGTTTCTTCATTCTGTTCTGGTTACGTTCATTTCTTCCTTCTTGTCCAAATTATTGAGTCCCAGTTTCCTTCCTGTCACTGTTGGTTCCCTGTACATTTTCCTTTATTTCAATTAGCATAGCCTTCACTTTTTGCTCTATTTCATGACCATACTAATAAGAACATTGTTCTAACTTTTTAATTAAAGACTCTCAGTACTATTTTGTGGTTACCCTAGAGATCATGTTTTCTTCATTCCTTGTCGTTCACCTTAAATCTGCAGAAACCTCACAATTGGCTGTTTACTACATACTCCCCACCACCACCTAGGAAGCTCACGGCGGTCAGGCCAGCCTGTTTTACAGCCATCGGGACGTTCCTGTGAACTGTCCGTCTTCGGCCCTGTGTGCCCTCCCATGGGCTCTGTTCTGCCTGCAGCCTGCAGAATTTCTGTGCTCACCTCCTGTCATCCGGTCCCCTGGGTCTAGTTCCTGAGTTGCGTGCGTGTGTTTGAAAGTGTCTTCCTCCTGCCTCCGGTTTCCGTGCTGTATTTTCTTTGTGTGCAGACCCGCGGCACTGCCCGGCCAGGTCCCAGGCGCTGCTGCCCGTGTTGGGCACTGGCTCCTGTCGTGGCTCCTGGGGCCTTGCGCGCTCTTTCAGCAAAGGGCTGCTCGGTGCTGTCCCAGGATGTCACCTTGACTCCTAGGGTGGCCCTTCTGGGTTTCAGAGGGAAACCTGAGGTGCTCACACAGGCCTCCTAACCTTGAGACTCAAGTTCTAACTGTCACCGTGCAAGGGATGCCACTAACATCTGCTCAGCTCCTGCCGCTTCCCAACCTGCTCGGCTCAGGGTCCTGCAGTCCCCCCTAAGCATGCACAATTTGGGGGTCAGCCAAGGATCTGGAGGTCCCCTCCCGTGGGAGGTCCCCGTCCTCTCGTTCCAGCACTCTGGTGTCCACAGACTGCTCCAGTTTGTCAGGTCGGTGAGGCTGGGGTTTCCTGCCACGCCACTTCCCACCCCACAACAGGTCTCTCCAGGCGAGGTCCCGGAGAGGGGGCACGGGGGCTCCCCAGAGGAGATGACTGTCAACTACACCTTGAGGACCTGCCCAGACAGAGGTGGTGAGAGGGTGTTCCAGGCAAGAGGGATAATGGGCGTGCTGCTCATCCCGGCTGGTCTGGCTCCTGCCTGAGCGGGGATGGGGCCAAGCCCCTGCGCCCGGGCCACCACGCCTTCCCAGAGCAGTCACGGCAGCAGGTACGTTCATCATAAAAATAAGGGAACATGCAGGGAAAGTGCCTGAGCTCTGGGATGCGTGATTGGCCCCACGGCAATGCCCAGCGCCCAGCACGGACGGCGGTTCCTCTGGCTGGGCCGGCACTGGGCAGTCACAAGCTTGGCTCTGCACCCTGGAGGGCCCTCCCGCCCCGAGAGCCAACGTGTGGCTCCCCCGGGTGGCCACCTCTTCCCAGCGGGCTACAGCGCCCCAGGTGCAGGCTGGGGCAGGGCTGTCACCTTGTCCTCGGCCAGACACCTGGAACTCTGAGCGTATCCCCACCCCAGCACTGCTGGGAGCTCCCGCTGACCTACTCTGTCCGTGGCTGGAGCAGGACCAAGGCAAAGGGTCAGAAGCACCCTTGGCCCTGATCTCGTGTCTGAGGGCACCCGCCTGTCCCCGCCTGGGCTCACAGGCAGCACTCGGCCACGTGTCTGAGGAGCTCCTCGCCCTGCTCGTCACCAAAGCACTGCAGGCAGTGAGGGCACTGAAGCTCCCCCTGGCCGCTCCGGGCCGCTCCAGGGCGCCCGCCCTCTCCGGGGGCAGCCAGACACTGGGGCCCAGTCCCAGGCCCCTGGTCCGCAGGCGCCAGCAACTCCGTGGCATCAGTCTCTGGGTACTTGGGGGGTTTGCTCCCTGTGTGAATCCAGGAGGAGCTTGGCTTTTGGGTGTCCTGGAAAAAAGACAAAGGTCTGTTTACATGGGCTGCACTGGAGGCCACCAAGCTGGGTCCTGGGTTCACCCATCCCTGAGTGGGGCTCACACCCCTCGCCCTTCTCCTTGCTGTGGCCCAGAGCCCAGAAGAGAATGGCAGACCATGGTGACATCATGTGCTCACAAAGGGCTGGTGGCAGGAGCAGGGGCAGAGCCCAAGGGGCACATGGGGGCCAAGGGTCTCGTTTCTGGATACCCAGGGCCTCAGCCTCCACATCCACGCGAGAGGGCAACCAGGGCTCCCACCTCACAGCAAGGAGGGGCGCCAACGGAAGAAGCCCGCTATGGCCCAGGACCTGCTCCCTGGGTGCAGACTGCAAGCATGGGAGGTGGCGGCCCCTCCTGCCACACACTGCCGGCCACGCCGGCTCCCTCTGGGCGAGCGGCTCAGCAGACACAGCTGACTCGAAGTTCAGGAAGAGGAAAGCCCTGCGCACCCCGGGGGCCAAGCCCCCACGCCTACCTGCCCGCAGGACACCTGGTGCTGCAGGGCGGCCACCTGGTCCTCGAGCTCCTGAATCCTGCCCTGAGCCCGCTCCCGGTCCGCCCTCTCCGACAGGAAGTCATCCTTGTACACGAGAATCTGGGGAGAGCAGACGCCCGCCGTTGCCACGCTGCGCTGTGCTGCCCTGCTGGCTGGTGGTGCCCTGTCCTGCCGCCCGGACCCACCTGCTGCTCCAGCATCTGCACCCGCTCCCGCGCCGCCGCCAGCTTCCGCACTGCCGCCGCGCACTCGCCGATCCTCGCCTCCAGCTGCTTGTTGAGCCGGGAGATCTCCTTCCTCATCAGCCCCAGCTCTGGCTCTGGTGCTGGCGGCTCCCTCAGCTGGGCCCGCAGCTCCCACACGTACTCCTCCCGGCTGGCGTCGTGGCGCTGCCACTGGGCGTTGAGGTCTTCCACCTGAGGGCAGAGCGCGGTGGAGCCACTCTCGCTGCACGAGCTCGGGAGCTGCTGACCGGCCGCAGGGCCGTGGCAGCCACTCGCCTGGCTCTGGGCGCAGGCAGCGTCCTCACACAGGGGCCCGGTGCCTGTTTCCTGCCTGAAGGGCCGTCAGCGGGAACTCCTGCCCTTCCCCCCGCGGCCCGTGACCCTGCGGGGTGGGAAGGAACAGAGCCTCGCCCACCGCCGGGCTGGCCTGACTCCGTAGCCCTAGCGGGAGCTCCTCCCCGAGATTCCGGACACTCACATGAGCCACCTTCCGCTTTAACAGTCGGTTTTCTTCCTGCAGCCTCTCGATCGCGGCCTGGACAGAGGTGTCCCCGCCTGCACGTCCTGGCTGCAGAAGGAAGGGACAGGGGAGACAAGGGAGACAAACCTGTCAGTCACGCGCAGCGAGAGGGGAGACCCTTCGCCCGCCAGAGTGGCAAAGCCTTGATGGGAAGGGCTCACTGCCACCTGCTGGTGCTGGCAGGCAGCCAGGCACGCCTGTCCCGCCACCGCAGCTGTCAGGAGGGCGGCACACTCAACCCCACAGTCCCCGAGGACACCAGCCAGACCCACAAGCTCAGCGTGTCCGCAGACAGCCAGGGCCCACCTCCCCTGCCCTCACGCAGGAGCAGGGGAGTCCCACCCAGAAGCCACAGCCCAGGGCAGCCCACACACAGGGGTGGGCAGACCCGGCTGAAAAGTCGTAGGAAAGGCCCGGCTCACTCCCGAGAGCTCGATGGGTGGGGCGATGGCACGTTACTTTGAGAATTTCCCTCGAATGACAGGAAGTGCGTGTCCTAACCCAGCAGTGGGGAAGCCCCGGTGACTCATGGCTGGGAAGTGACGCTGACTGGGAGGCTGCAAGCCATGCCAAGCCCCAGGCCCGCCCCAGGCTGGCCACTGTGTAGGCCACTTTTGGGTCCCCAGAGGGAAGTGGCAGCAACTCAGCCAGACGAGGGCTTGCTCCTCCCAGAGGGCACTTTCTCGTTTGGCTCCTGGCACACGAGTCTTTCTCCGAGTCCCTATTGTGGAGCACACCCAGCACACGGCAGCTTCAGACAAGGCCTCCCAGCGGGCTTGCCCCTCAGGAGGGGACACGCTGTCCGCCCCGGGCACAGCAGAGCGCATCTCTCCGGGGGCCTTGGTGCAGCCTCAGAGAGGTGCCTGAGAAGCACCGAGGGAGAAGTCCTGTGTGGTAGAGGGTCCTGGGCCGGTGGACACAAGGCTTCTTTCCCACCCGCCCTCCGTGGGTGGGCACAACTGCCCACAGGCCCGCCCTGGGGCTGGAAGGTGGCAGGATGGTGGCTTCGGCTCCATCTCTGCATTGGCTGCGCCCCCCCGCCCCGCCATCCTCCTCCTCCTCCGCAGCATCTCTGTGACTCCACCTAAGGGATTCCTGGTGCCAAATCCCTCACCAGCCCCTCTCCCCATCGGACCCCACAGGCCGGCACCACCCAGGCTCAGCCCACCTGTCCGGAGGCTCGCCTGCCACCCCACACCCCACCTGGCTGGGCCGCACACCGTCCCCCTCTGCTGATGACGCTGGAGCCCTGGGCAGCTGGGCCTAGGAATCATGGCCCCTGGTGTGATGAGCCCAAAAGCCACTTCAGAGACGGCAGCCCCGGCTCCACAGGCGACCCAGGGCTGGCCAGGGACCCACAGAAGGCTGCGCTCAGTCCCCTGCCCGTGGCGCCTCGGGAGGCACCGATCCCTACCTCACCCAGTTCCTGCACCTGCTAAACACACACGTTCAGGGCAGCCCCGCAAGCCAGCCCAGCCTCCTCACGCTCACCAAGGCTGAGGGACCAAAGTGCTGCCTCCCTCACATCCAGGGCACAGGGCCAGCCACAGGCCTGGGTGGAGTGGGCTGGTGAAGCCTGGCTATCATCACATTTTGCACGTCCCATTGCTCTGGAAGAAACCCCTAGAAGGACAGGCTCTGCCTTAACAGAAGTGGGCCCTGCGTGCCAGCCTCAGTGACTGCCGAGGGCCACTGGGTCAGCAGGCAGCGTCCCCTGCCCTGAGACCCCCTCACCACAGCCTACCTCTGGGCTCTGCCCCGCCACGGCCCCCTGCTGTGCATCGAGACACTTGGCCAGGTGCTGGCACATGTGGGCTGTGGCGGCCAGAGTCCTGCGCAGCTGATGGGTCTCGTCGGCCAAGGAGCGGCACAGGACGTCACTGGTGGCCCGGGCCCGCTCCTTCTCTGCCACCTGCCTCCGCAGCAGGACGACCTCCTGCTCGCGCTCCTGCTCTGGCCGGCTCGTCCACTGGGTGGCCTCACTCTCCCTCTCTTCTAGCTTCTCAGAAAGTCTCTTGATTTCCTGATGGGAGATTTAAAAGCAGAATTTACTTGATGAAAAGTAATCAGAGGCAAACGCCATGAAACTCAGGAAATGCTGGCTCAGGGCCTGCCCTGGAGAGCAGGCTCAGTCTTACGTGGGCGGCTGAGCCCCCAGTTCGCTGGAGCTGTCGGCCTCTGGTGGTCTGTCTGAAGCCCCAACCAAAACTCTGTTTTCACGAGCAGGTTTACAGTTTCAGATTTTACACCATCAAATGACTAAGTGTGGTGCTTCCCAGCACTTCCCTGGTAGGAAGGACAGGAACCCCAACATGGTGGGCAGCCCCAAAAAAGACACATCCACGTCCCAACCGGGCTACGTGGGGTGTGGCTGCGTTTGGCAGTGGGGTCTTTACAGTGTGAACAGTTAAGGTGAAGTCCTACTGGGCTCATCAAGTGACTAGTGTCCTTGTCAGAAGAGAGACACTGGGACACAGAGAAGGCCGCGTGAAGGCGGAGGCAGAGACAGGAGCGGCAGCTACAAGGCAGAGGGCACCCGGACTGGCACGGCCACCACAGCGTGGAGGAGGCCAAGGAGGACCCCAGCCCCACCCTTGGAGCCCGGTCCTCGCCTGGAACCCGAAAGACATCCTTCGTTTTAAGCCCTGAGTTGAAGGCACTTTGCCACGGCAGCCGCAAGAAACACACCCAGATCCCATCACTTCTTTAAAAAAAAAAAAACAGTCCTTAAAATTGTGACCTGCTTTGCGCCTGCCCTAATTTTGTGCTTCCCCATCTTCAAAGCAATCTCCAACATGCACAGGGCCAGAGGGCGGTCCATTCCACAGGTGAGAAACGGCAGCCTCGGCTCCCCAGGGCAAGAGTGCAGGGGTGGGGGAACGGGGCCGGGGGGGGGGGGTGGGTAGGCCGTGTGGCCCTGCCAGGCAGGAGACACCAGGAGCCCAGAACCTTCTGAGCCCAGAACACCTCCCAGTGGGGCGAGACATGCAAGATCCCACTAAGGGAGCCCCGAACTGCTGTCCCCGTAGCTGCTTTAAACAAAAACATGCACAGTCACAGAAACGTCAAAGGTGCCGGGGCAAAATAACCTGAAAACGCAAACTCCACCTTGCCGCCTGCGCCCCCAGCTTCGCTTTCCAGAGGCCACCTCCCTGTCTGGCGCTCATCCTTCCCCGACATTTGTGAGCACCCAGAACACGAGTTCTCGCCCCAAATGGCCCGCAGCAACACTTCTGTCCCCACCTTCTCCACCTCTGCGGAGTGCGGACATGACCGATTCCTCAGAAGACGGGTTGGACGAGAGCAGTGCGAACACCTGCACATTCGCAAGTCCACCTGGAGGAAACGGACACGTTTGCAGAGGCACAGAGCCCGCCAAGGCCCAGTCACAGAGAAACAGGAAAACCTTGAGCTAACAAGAAGATGGAATTGGTAACCAAAGATCTTCAGAAAAACAAAACAAAAGCCCTGGAACTGATGGTTTCACAGGTGAACTGCACCAAACACTTAAGGAAAAATTAATGCCAATTCTTCTCAAGGTTTCCCCAAAAGTTGAAGAGGGTGGAACACTTCCTATTTTTATGATGCCGGAATTACCCTCTGACCACGCAAGACAGACACCACATGAAGCCTGCAAACCAATATCCCTTCTGAACACTGAGCAACCATTCTCAGCAAGATGCCGGCAAACTGAGTCCAGCAACATATGGAAAGGATTATCCACCATGACCAAGCAGGATTTTTCCCTAGAAGACAAGGATAGCCCAACGTACGAAAACTGATCAACTGATCCAGTATTTCACAATATATACAAATATCGAGTCGCCATGTTGTATGCCCGAAACTAATATGTTCTATGTCAGTTATATCTAAAGAGGGGGAAAGCAGTTGACACTGCTCACAACACCGGGAGCTGGTTTGGAAATGTACTTAGTTCCACATTGTACTCACTGTGGAACTTAGTTCCAGAATGTACTCACTGCACATTCTGTACTTTTCCCAACACCTCCCTCCTCCCTCCTGCCTCCTTGCTTTGAGGGGCGATCGCTCGTGCGGGCGTGATCCACATTTTCAAGGGCAAAAGCTGCATCTGCCTAGCCGAGTGCTAAACCGAACGTGCAGTTTGCCACTTGGCAAAGCAGCCAAGGCCGTCCCAAGTCGCCCCCTCGTCTGACCATACTGCCACTTCCGGTGTTACTCTCCACCTGCGCAGCTGCACTGGGTCGGCAGTGGCAGGTGCCGTTCATGTCTGTGCACCTGTGCTTCACACCTGTGGACTCGTGTCATCGCCACGCAGAACAATGTCCTGCATACGCCCACCACGTCGTCCACAAAGGCTATAATAGATTAGCTCTGCGGTACCTAGTTTCTCAGTGCGGGCAGGCGCTTCTTAAAGAGGAACCTGCCTTTCCTGGTCCCGTCCGCATCCCCAGCGCCCACCACAACGCGTCACAACGGCGTTATGCTCCTGGAAATAAGTTGGACAAAGACCAGCACCACATGACTTCACTAATATGTAGACGCTAAAGAACAAGAATAAACACAATGAAAACCCACTGAAACAGACCAAACAGGTGGTTGCCCGAGGGCAGGGATGGGAGGACGGAGGAAGGGAAGGGGACACAGGCAGTGGCATTGGGAGGAGTCTGAGTAAGTGGGGGGATCACATCGTCAGGCCTCAGTCTCGTGGCCCTGTCGCGCCCGTGAAACTAAGGTCATTTTACACACCGACTCAAAGAGCCAGCAAAGACCACATCCCTCAGCGCAGGACAGGCCTCGCGCCCCGCACACGCACCCCCGCGGGCCCGCGCGCACCCACAGCCGGGACCCGAGCAGGCGCACCTGGCGCAGCGCCGCCTCCACGCCGCCTCCCTCCCGCTGCTGCAGCTGCTCCCGGAAACGCGCCACCTGCTCCAGCAGGGCGTCCACGAGCGACGGCGCCGCGTCCCCCTCGAGCGCGGCCAGGCGGGCGCGGAGGCGCTCTATGAGGGCGTCTCGGGCCGCCAGCTGGTCCTGCAGGCGCCTCAGCTTCTGCCCGGCCTCGTGGTACAGGCCGCAGAGAGTGGCGGCCACGCGCGGCGCCCCTTTCTGCCCGCCGGGCCCCTCGGCCCCCGACGACATGCCTGCGAGCCTGGACCCAGGGCGCGCGGCCGCCGGCCACTTCCGCGCCGGCTCTGGGCCAGCCGCCACCTTCCCGGAACTTTAGCCTGCGAGCCCCGCCCCCCACCGAGAATCCCACCCGCCGGCCGCGGAGTGTCGGCCACGCCCACCCCAGAGTCGGGTCACACCCTCCACAGAGAGCCAGGCGCCGCCCCTTACAGTAGCCTAGGCCGTGGCGTGTCCACCCGCACCGGTGCTTGGCGGGTCCCAGCGGCCCATCCCCCCGCATCTGGCGCGTGGTCGGACAGTCGGCCCCGCTGTGGAGAGGGATTCAGCGGCCTCCGATGATAGGAGGGAAAGGGGGGGTCAAAGACGACCCCAACGCTTGGACCCGAGCTTGGGGACAAATCCCCCAGCTGCAGGAGGTTGGCCAAAGGCAGCGACAGAGAGAGCGAGGTTCCAAGAGCTGAAGCAGGGGCGCTCTGCCCGCCCAGGGCGCGTGGCCGTGCCCTATCCGCCCGCCCCTCTTAGGGTCACGGAGTAGAAGGCCGCAGAGAGCTGGCCCTCTCCCACCCTCGCTTCTCGGACAACCAGACCCACTTCAAGGCTTCGTCCCCGGCTGGGCGCCTGTCTCCGTTTGGAGCCCGCGCTCGCCCCGGCGATGCCCAGACGCACGAGCGTCCTTCCCAGGTCTCCTCCCGCAGAACCACTGCCCCGCGCGTGCCCCTCCCGCCCCTGAGAGCGACGTCGCGCTTTCGGTGTCGGAGCCGAGCCCGAGAGGAGCCTCGCAGCTCAGGCGAGGGTGTGGGCAAAGCAGCGGGCGCTCGCCGCTCTGCACGGGGCAGGTCAGGGCCCGGCTGCGGAGTGGTGGGGGCTAGACTGCGGGGTGCGCAGAGCCTGGCCCGGGGTTGTGATGGCTGTGTCCTGGCGGAGAAGACGCAACCGCACGGGTTGCAGGGCAGGGAGAGCTGGCGTCCCCCTGGCTGCGGCTCCAAGTCAAAGCCGGGGCAGGAACCTCGCCCAGTGGGGGGCCAGGAGGGGGCGCTCGCGCCCGGCGCCACCAGAGGTCAATTCCGGGAACGGGTGTCCTTTAGACCGGCGCTCCGCAACCTTTTCGGCACTTGAGACCGGCGTCGTGTGAGACGGAGTCCAGGGCGGACAGGAGGAGGAGCTCGGAGCTCAGGTGAGCTTCGCCCGCCCGCCGCTGCGGGGGCTCGGGGAGGACGCAGGAGGCCAGCTCGATTCCTACAGGTCCGCGGCGAGGGCCTGGGGATCCCTGCGTTGGGCCCCAACCGGGGCCTCCTCATCGATTACGGCCGCTGCGGGAGAAGATGGGCGGCGGCGGCGTCTTTTCCTTCATTATCACACTGAGGACAGAAGCGTCGTTTCTCCGCAGGGACCGCGGGATTGAACACGTTCTCCCCGAGTGTGTCTATCAGTGTTTCCTCCCACGTGCCAACGACGTGCACAGATGTGCCCGTGAGGCGAACGGGGTGCCCACATTGTCCCAGTGTGAGTGGGCGTGGCTGGCCCCGCGACGGATGGAAGAGCGTCCTGCCCAGCTGGGTCCCATCCTGCGCACCCTGCGCCCTGAGCTGTCGGGATGCACTGGCCGCCAAGGACCCTGACCTGGAATCTGCACATTGAAAAATAATGCCCTTGCTCAGTGGATTGAGCGCGGGCCTGCGAACCACACGATCGCGGTTCGATTCCCAGTCAGGGCACACGCCTGGGTTGCAGGCCAGTTCCCATCAGGGGACTCAGGAGAGGCAACCATACATTGGCATTTCTCTCCCTGTCTCCTTCCCTTCCCCTCTAAAGATAATTAAGTAAAATATTTTTTTAAAAAAAGAAAAATACTGCTCTTGTTTTCATTAATCTTTTAAAACGTATATACAGTTCACATTCACTTTAATATTTAATGTTGCAATTATTTAGAAGTGTGGTGTTTTCATGACCAGAAATATTCTGTAGGAATTTAGCTCTGGTCACACGGATTAGCCTGGGGTGAACCTGATTTCCTTACAGGTCGTGTGGCTAACAGTCACAGTTTCCAAAAACCTACTGTTGGCCATAAAACTAAGACAGCTGGGACTTCTGTCACCAAACATAGTTTATTTAGGAGAAAGAAGGACTTTTGACCTGGTACATGCAGACGAGGCGAGACAAGAGTGGGCAGAGGAAGGCAGGGGCTGCCGGCCTTCGTGGTGGTCTCTAGGGATGCGGGTCAGTGAGACCCCTCCCGTGCGCCCAAGCTCCTCCCATGGGTTCTTGGTCGCTGCCCAGGTTAAGGACTCTGATAAGCTCTGTCACCATCCATGACATTAGGCAAGGACGTGGAGTGTCCTGGAGGGAATAGCTGCCCAGACATGGCCAATAAGAAGTAAGAGGTGCCATCACCCTGAACTCACGCTTTCCTACAGTGGACTTTCCTTCGAAACAGCCCACAGCCATTTTCTCCTTGAAAGAACATTCCTCTCTCTTGCCCTGGCTGGTATAGCTGAGTGGATTGAGTGTGGGCCTGGGAACCAAACAACGACAGTTCAACTCCCAGTCAGGGCACATGCCTGGGTTGCAGGCCGGCTCCCACTTGGGGGCGCACGAGAGGCAACCACACACTGAGGTTTCTCCCCTTCCCTTCCTCTCCCTCTAAATATAAATAAAAATAAATTTAAAAAAAGAACATTCCTATCCATGTTGCACTTGCCCCCGGCTCACTGCTGCATCTGTCTTGTCCCGAATTATAATTCTTTACTCTTCCTGAGAAAACCGTCTTTGCTGGTAAAATAACCAGCTTTTTTATTTTTAAGGTTGTCAGCTTGAACCTGGTTCTCAGCTGGAAACTGAGCATCTGAGTCTCTCATTTAGCACCTGGGCCACGTGTATTTGGAAACGAGAATCTTTGGGTTTGAGGTCAACAGGAACAGTTGGGGTGGCCAGCCTCCAGAAGGGGCTCCTCCTGGATTTTCCTGCCACATTGCTGGGGGCCAACAGGGAGAGCACCGCGGGGACAATGGCCTGGGACACTGCAGCTGGGTCGCAAAAGATGGGTAGCCACTGCCCGGCCCCGTCCGGGATCGCTCGACCAGGGGAAGCCATCGGTCACACCCTGAGAGTACACGGGGCGGGGGGGCTGTGGGAGGATGCGAGTGTGAGGAGCTGCAGCTCCGTGCCCACGTGAGTGGGCCGCCTGGGAACCCTGCTCTCCAGCTGCAGCCCGCATCCTCACTGTGGCCCCTGGGGACCTCGACCCAGGACCACCCTCCTGGCAGCTCTTACTTTCCTGGGCCACAGAAGCTGGGTGAAGTTTCAAGGGCTCACGCCTGTTGTAGTTGTACACGGCGAGGGGAAGTGAGCAAATGGTGGATCAGTCAGCACTCCCAGTGGGGCCGGGGTCGGCAGCCCAAACCAGGTGCGTGAGAACTTCCACCGGCACAGAGGGCACAGGTGCCAAAGCGGCCGCAGGACGGACTACGCTGTGTCAGCTCCCAAAAGAGAGGCCCTGAGTTGCCCACCCAACCTCTCCCAGGCACGGCAGCTGACTGGAAGACGGGGAGGTCACCCTGGCCCGAAGGATGGGCCTAGTGTAATCACAGGGGTCCTTCACCAGGTGGCCCCGGGACCCAGGCAGGCCTCCCCGTGTCCCCCCAACCCTAGCAAGTCGCCCTTCCCTGTCAGAGGCTGGGGAACCGATGGCCACGGGGATGTCTAGAGGTGTGAGTGAGGTGGAGCTAAACTACGTGAGCTGTTGGAAAGGTGACAGAGACCCACGTCTGTGCACAGCCCCACCCGCAGCTGAGCCTCTGGTCCTTGCCCACCACCAGACCTCATGCTCTGGGCTTACTGCCTGGGTTGGGTCTCTGGGTTGGGGGCCCCAGCACAGAACAGGTGGAGGGCCGATGATGCAAACGAGAGAGTCCAGAACATCCAGTGCTGAGCCTGCCCCACCCACCCTCCCTCCCTCACTGCCCTGGACTCGGGGGCCAGGCCTCTCCCCTCGAGGCAGGACATGGAGGGACTTCTCTGGGAAACCTGATCAGCCGGGAGATCCGGGGCCGTGTCCTGTGGGGCACCGCGTGGTCAGAGTCCCGGCCAGCAAGCCCCACGCACTAGCGCCCCTCTCCCACTTCAGGGGCCAGCTGACCAGATGTCTGGGGGAACTTGAGAGCACTGGGCACAAGGAGGAGACCCCGCAGTGTCCCAGGAGAAACAGGAAGTGAACACAAGTGAGTGGGATCAGACTTTTCAAGGCTGGACGGTGACTCTCAGCACTCTGAAATCAGCGCCTTCTGAGCCAGAGTCTTACACTCAGCCCCACTGCTCTTCCAGAGCGACGGCGGCAGACGGGCGGCGTCAGGGTCTCGCTTCTCAGCGTGTGTTTTAAGTTTGTCAAAGATGGACATCCCTACCCCCTTTCTCAGCTCCATCTCACGGAGGGAGAGAGGAGGTCAGTGAGGAGGTCAGTGGTGGAATGCGGAACACAGAGGGTCCCGCCCCACCCGCCCCAGTTAGAGAGCACAGTCTCTTTTCTAGATTTATTTATTTTAGAGAAGGGAAGAGAAGCCTCAATGTGTGGTTGCCTCTCCCCTGCTCCCTACTGGGGGCCTGGCTGGGAATCGAACTGGGATCCTTGGGTTCCTTGGGTTTGCAGGCCTGCACTCAATCCACTGAGCCACACCAGCCACGGAAGAGCCACGTGTGTGTTGAGTTGATAGAATACCTGATACACGGGCTGTCCTGGACGAGGTTGGACATAAGGAAGAATCTGCAGGTGAACTAGCAATGAGAAATTCAGCAAAATGGAAAAGAAGGCATTAACTCCAGAGGGAACAGGAAGTTGAGCAAGAAAGGAAAAGTGAGCGGGACGCACTCTGGGGCTCGGGCACGCAGCGCGTTCACACCGCCGCCAGCCCTAAACAGACCGGAGGCCGGTCCCGGAGCTCAGGAAGTGGGACGCGCGCCTGTTGCTGCGGGGCAGGAAGGCGAAACCAGAAGAATGAGCGCAAAGCTGTGATGGAAAACGAGAGGCGGGGGCCTGTTTTGCCAGAAGCCTTGTGAAACTGTGCACCGCTTTGAAGATGCGCGCCCAGAGCTCTGAGGCTGCGTAGGAACGAAACATAAATCACACTTGGGAGTTAGGAGCCCGGGGTCAGCCTGCCGGTAAATCGGCCGGATATGACCTTGAGCCTCAGCTTCGGCTCCGTTCCCCGCAGCCCCGGAGACAGCGGGCGGGGCTTTGAGCGCACAGGGACTGCCTGCCCCCGCCCCCGTGGCTGCCAGGTACTGGGCGCCGCCCAAGCCTTTCTACCGCGATCAGCAAAACCTCAGTCTCACTGCGCGCTGGTATTTATTTAATCACTAGTGGGGCGGGGCATGTTCGAGCGTGGCAGAGGGTCACGTGGACTTTTTGTTTGTGAACGGCCGTGTGTCCCCATTTTCAACTGGAGGCAGAAACTTAAACAGTGTAAAAATGCTTTTATTATTCACCCCTGGGGTCAGTGTATGCGGTTTGCACGCATTCCTTCCCAGCCTGCGGTTTCCATGTTGTTTATAGTGGGGTTTTTATTTATTTATTTTTAGAGAGGGGGAACAGGAGGGAGATAGAGAGGGAGAGAAACATCAATGTGTGGTTTCCTCCCAAGCGCCTCCCACTGGGGACCTGGCCTGCAACCCAGGCCTGTGCCCCGACCGGGAATCAAACCAGCAATTTGGGAATCAAACCATTTGGTTCTCAGGCCGGCACTCAATCCACTGAGCCACACCAGCCCTGGTTATGGTGTTTCTGACCATCACAGGGGTGGACAGCGGCTCAGAAGCAGCATGTTGGACCTAAGCCATGCTGGACCTGAGAGGTGGGTGCGGGCTGGGTGCTGAGCCAGGGCACAGGGAGGCTGAGGCCAGCCTGGAGTGGAGGGCGAGAACACAGGCCGCATCTCAGTGTCCAGGTGAATTCAGGAGTTTGGCTGGTTGGCTGGGAAGGAGGTGTGTCCAGGGCGGCAGCTGGGGGCTCGGGCTGCCCAGGGTGGTTTGAGGGATCGTGGNACCTAAGCCATGCTGGACCTGAGAGGTGGGTGCGGGCTGGGTGCTGAGCCAGGGCACAGGGAGGCTGAGGCCAGCCTGGAGTGGAGGGCGAGAACACAGGCCACATCTCAGTGTCCAGGTGAATTCAGGAGTTTGGCTGGTTGGCTGGGAAGGAGGTGTGTCCAGGGCGGCAGCTGGGGGCTCGGGCTGCCCAGGGTGGTTTGAGGGATCGTGGAATGGGAATGGAGGCCAAAGGGCCCTGCTTCAGGGTGGGCGAGTGGAGGACGAAGGGCGAGTGGAGGACGAAGGCTGCGGTCTCCTGGGGCCCTGGGCTGGGCAGGTGCTGAATGTCTGGGGTGACCCACCCAGCACCCAAGAGGGCCCAGTGGAGCAGGAAGTCCTGGGAGCCTAGTGGGACAACTCCCTCATTTACTCCTGCCCAGGCTGCCCATCTGCTGGGGCCTGGAGGGCAGGCATGGGGAAGGCCAGTCCCTCCTGTCCCCTCCCAGGCCCATCCTCATCCCTCCCACCTCCAGTCCAGGTCAAGGGGGCTTCACAGCCACACAGGCCACCCTGTACCCTCTGTCTCACAGGGAAGGGATGGGGGACCCCTGACCCAGAGTTGGGTGGGAGGTGGCCCCAGGGTGACAGAGGCCTCCAGTCCTGAGGGCCACAGCTTCCCCTTCCCAGGACCCACTGGGCTTCCTCTTCCAGACCCCAGTGCCTTCCTGAAAGTCACGTGGGCCCTGGGACTCGGGGACAGGGGCTGCCAGAAGCCGGCTTTCGGGAGGGCGGAGAAACTGTGAGTACAGACGCCTACCCTCCACACGGCCCCGGGCCGGAAGCTGCCTGGAATAGAATGGGCCCTTTCAACTCAAGCTTCACCTCGGGCCCTGGGGCGGAGGGCAGGGTGTTTGGGTGTAAAAATAGCAGGACTGCCATGTGCGTGGGCTGCATCCTCCACCCACGTGGGTGGGGTTTCAAAATAGACCTTCCTGGTGGGGCCAGCCTGACACAGCTACTGTGTGTGGAGCTTTGACCCGGACAAGGGAAAGGCAGCAGCTGAACAGACCTGGGGTGCAGCCCCCTGGGGACTGGTGGGGGGGCAGGGCTGACCCCTGCCTTGGCCTCACAGCCCCAGGTCTCCTTCCACCCTCCAGGGCTTTGCACAGGCCAGCTCGACCCAGCAGAGCCTTCTGAGTCAGCAGGTCTCCGGCTGCTGTCCCCAGAAAGCGGCTCTGATCTTATCACCCGACGCCTCTCTCAGGAAGGCCCAGACGGGAGCCCACACCAGCCCACAGGGTCCCAACCTGCACCGGCCTCTGTGGGCTGCCAGGCGGGAGAGAGCAGCAGACGAGAAGCCCACAGCCTGGGGCCGCCCATGAGGGTGGCCAGACAGTGCTGGGAACACAGAGCTGACCAACAGGGCCCTGCCCCCAGGAAGCCCAGCCTGGGGCCACTCTGAGAAGTCCAGTCAGTCCAGCACAGTGGTGGGTGGGGCTGGGATGGTGGTGGGGTGGGCACCAGGGCAGCCGAGCTGGGGGAGCAGCAGGAGGTCTCCTGGGGCAGGTACTTGACCTGGCTCTCCCAGAAGGAATGCTGGGGGGCTGGGGGCAGAGAGGAGCCGGCTGCTGGGGGCTGCAGCCTAGCACACAGGCGTCCAGTGAGCCACCGTCCACGCCACCCCACCCCCACCCAGGGCCAGACAGCAGTGTGAGAGAGCTGGAGGCTAGGCCTGGGACTCGAGATGGGGCCCTGCAGGATGGGTGAGCACAGGACCCTGTCCTCAGTATGCAGCCCCCTGCTGCTGCCTGGGGCTTAGCTCTCCCCGCTCCCCGGAGCCCAGTAGCCAGCCCACCAATCCCAGCCTCACTCCCCCTCCCTGGCCTTCGGGCTGTGTGGTCAGAGGTCCTGCCCAGGCTGGCTGCAAATGGCCACCCCTGGAAGAGACGGGGGGGTGGGGTGGGATCTGGTCCCGGGTGCACAGCTGTGTGGGCCAGCTGTCAGTTCATGGTCAGCCACAGCCTCGGCCCTGCCCACGCACGGGCTGGCCAAGGGTCCTGAGTCCTCCTTCCCCTGTTCCCCCCGCCAGCCTGACCCCGTGAGGCTTCCAGGGTCCTCCGGACACAGGGGCCCAGCTGGGCAGCTCTGCCTGAGCCTGCCCTGTCCTTGGGGCTGCCCCTCGGGGCCTGGTCTCTTCATTGGCCATTCATTTACTGGGCATCTAGTCTGTCCCAGGATGGTGCTGAAGCCCTGGGTGGCACGGAGACTCCTGACCTCAGCAGACAACACTCTGGGGGGTGGGGAGCGCTGACCAGAGCAAATGAAGATACACAGGAGTCCAGAAGAGGCCAGGGAGGGAGAGAACACAGCGTGGTGGCAGTGGGGTGAGAACCGTGCAGCAGAGTGACAGCGACGAAGCAGAGCCTGAGGGACGTGGGAGGCCTGGGGAGGCCCGGGGCGGGGGGGTGCGGCGTGGCGAGCACGGAGCGGAGCCTCAGATCCAGCAGGTGGGTGCCTGCGGAGAGGCTCCGGAGCAGGGAAGTGATGCGATGGGGCTGACCAGCGCCCTCTGGGGTGGCCACAGACAGCGACAGGCATGGGTGGGTGTGGGTGGGCCGAGGTGGGAGGGGCAGGACCCCAGTGTGCTATGCAGAGAGAACCCACCAGACCCTCCAGACAGACAGGACTCCCAGAATGCCTCTGAGGTCACCAGCCTGACACAAAGAAGGCTGGGGACAAGCGGGTCTGGCTGTCGGCTGTGGTCAGCCTGTGACGTTTAGAGACGCCCAGGGAGGGAAGGCTTGTGGGCCTGGTGCCAGCACAGAGGCCAGGGTGAGTGTCATGACTTTGGGTGACACTTTCCTACTCACTGTCCCTGCCTGAGTTCCCACTCCCCTGGCCTCTGCCTCCTGCAGCTCCTGGTTCCGTGGGGGCGCTGAGCTGCCCGGATTCCCACCAGGGCCCCCGGCCCCGCGGGGCTTGGGGCTGGACTGGGGAGGCTTGCCTGGAGTGGCGCGGCCAAGGTCCCTGTGCACACGGCACGCTGGCGTTCCCGGGGGCCCTGTCCAGGCCATCTGCAGGGGCCCCGATGGCAAGGTCTCCAAGTCTCGGTCTGCGGTCTGTCCCTCAAAGCTCTCGGTCATCGCCCTCCCTCCCTGGGGTGGGCAACCGGAGGGAGGCCCCTGCGTCCAGCCTTGCTCGGCTGTGTTGCAGGTCTTTGCCCCACTCACCATCCACCTGCTCCAGGAAAAGGTCACTCACAGTGACAGACACCAGAGGGTATCTGCTCACGCATACATCTGCTCCCTCCAGTGAGGGACAAGGCTTCCCAGAATCCCCCCGGGTCCCCAGCACCCACTCAGTGCCAGCAGTTGGTCTGCTGACCTGGGCGGCACGGAGTACAGGTGCCAGCCCCAAGGGTGCCAGCCCTGAGGCCGCCTGCCCTCCTTCATCCCTGGCCTGCCGGGCCAGCACAGCCCTGTTCCGGAAGGGGGCGCCACACCAGTTCTCATGGCCTGGGCCTAGCCACTTCCACAACAGGCTTGTCAGCTGGGAGGGGCAGGGTTTCAGGGTCCGGGGGGCGGAGTCCAGTCCTGAGAGTCACAGACTGGGGTGGGGGAGGAGTGGCCCAGGCCAGGCGGGGCGAGCATCTGTCAGCCGTGGTGGCTGCAGGCTGCGGTGCCAGGTGCTCTACTGGCCCCCACCCCCCTCCAAACTCTTCCTGCCAGCTCTCCAGCAGGTGGGGCCCTCCTTTTACAAATGGGGGAGCTGAGGCCCAGTAGACCCCCTCGCTGTCTCACCATCTCCGCCTGTGCCTCCCTGGTTTGGCCCCTTCCTCCCCAGGACAGTGGTGCAGTCCCAGCCCTGTCCCTCCCTGGGGGCCTCAGAGCCTGGCCCCTGGGTTTTCCGGCCTCTCTCACCCCCACCCCTGGTTAATTTCTCTGACCCCAAGAATGCTGTGACATAGATGTGTGTCTTCTCAAGGCCCTCGAGGACCTTGGCTCCAGCGGGACCCAGCCTCAGCTCCTGAGTGCCCCCTGCCTCTGCCTGGGTCAGATCAACCGGCCCTGCTGGACTCTGGCCCCTGGCGCACACACAGGCACCGACCTTGGCCTCACAGCTGGACAGGGCTCAGCACTGGCTGGGCCGGCCTTCTCCCCTGCCCCCAGCCCCTTCGGGCTCCCCGCCAGACTCTGTCCTTTCCCCACCCACAGCTTCCTGGGCCCTGGGACTGGGGTCTGGTCCGGCACCTCACTGGGATGTGTGCCTCCCCAGTGGGTCCCATTTCTGGAAGCCTCCCGCACCTGTAGGCAGGCAGGCCTGGCTTGCCCCGTTTCCCGAGGGCACTTCACTCTGTCTCCTCCACCCATGTCCGACCTGGCCCTTAGGGTGCCCACCGGAAGCCGTTACTCCCAGTCCCCTGCCCCTTGAGCAGGGGGTGCCTCTGTCTGAAGCTGGACTTGTACTCCCTGCCCCCCAACGCCCAGGCGCAGGGAGAAGCCTTGTCAGTGGGAGCCTCCCAGAAGGCACAGCGTCAGGTTCCCTGTTTTCTGGGACTCACAAATCCCAGAGCCCCAGGAGCCAGACTCCTGGGCCCTGGGAGTCCAGGCCTGGTCGGGGGCTGCGTCCCAGCTCTGAAGGGGCTGAACAGTGCCCCCCAGGAGTCCAGGGGTCCTCCTCTGTGGGAAGGGGCTCATCCCATGCACGGGCAGGGGCGGACTCAGCCTCCTCCCGCAGGATCGGGGTCGCGGGGCTCAGAGGCAGCGCCTCCTCCAGTGGGTCTCCGAGAGTCACGGGGCGGGACTCGCGCAAAGGACAGACACTCTCGTGTTCGCTCCCCTGCGTTTACTGAGCACACCTACTGTGTGCCATGCATGGACGGTGTATCCACTGTCCCTGGGAGCTGGGCGCGGGGCGAGGTGGGGGTCCCTGCACCCTGAGGCCAGCACCCAACCTCGGACCCCCAGGACTGCGAGCTGCGCAGCGGCCCCAGGCGCGGGTCCCGAGCTTTTGCAGAGCCGGGGGCGGGGCGGGGCCGGGGGCGGAGCCGGGGCGGGCGGGGCGGGCGAGCCCGCGCGGGACCCAGGTCCGGGCGGCCCTGCCTGGGAGCCGCCTCCAGGACGCAGAGCCCGCGGGCCGGGAGCAGAGCCTCCGCGGGTAAGACGCGGACGGGCGGGGCGCGGTGCTCCCTGTACCGCAGGCTGGGGGCGGTCCGTGCGGGGCCTGGGGGCGCCACTGCCGGAGGAAGGGCCCGGGTTCGGGGTGCGCAGGGTGCGCCCGGGAGGCCTAGGCGTGGGGGGCGGTCGGGTCGAATCTGCCTCGCGTCCCAGTCCCCGTCCCGGTCGTCCTTCTGAGCCCCGCTGCGCCAGGCCCCTGGGGTTGGCGGGGTGCCGCAGGCCCGGTACGTGACCCACCTGTCGGGCCTCCGAAGGCTCAGGCTGAGGACGGGCTCCTTGCTGTCGGGGCGGCCCAGGCGACCCTCCCCTCCGCCCGCCCCGGGGAGCGGGAGAAAGCCCCGCCCGCCCGGCGCCGGTTCCCACTGAAGTGGGAGATACGGAGAGCCGGTGGCTCCGGGACCTCTGCCACTCCTATCCTGGGGGCAGTGGCGCGTCAGAAAGGGTGGCAGAGTGGCTGGGAGAGCTAGGGGTTGGAGACGGCCTCCCACTTGCGGCTCCCGCCCCTCCCAGCAGCCCGGCTCCTTCCTGCTGCCCTGGGCCTGGGCTTCCTTCCCCCGGCGCTCGCGGTGAGTCCCTCTGGGGGTGTCAGAGGGCCCCGCACCGCCGCCAGCTGGAGCCTGCCCCCGCCACCACGCCGTGTGACCGGCGTCTCTCTCCGTCCCTGGGTCTGCCCGTCAGGCCCCGCGATGCCCCTGCCTGCTGTTGGGCGGCCCGCTGAGCGGCCGTGAGGTCCTGCTGGTGAGCTGTGTGGCCTGGCCCAGCACGAACGGGGCCCCGGAACGCTTGCCTGCCCTAGTGGTGAGGGTGGGACGGTAGGGTTTGTCCCGTGACAGTCCCAGGGCTGAGGGCAAGTCCTGGAGTAGGAGCAGGATTCCAGTTCAAGTCCAGTCCCACACTGACACAGTGTGAGTCCCTGCTTTATCTGACTGAGGCTCTGGAAGACCAGAGAAGGGGGCTGGGCTCCACCTCCCGAATCTCCCCGTGCTGTGTCCATTACCTCGGAGCCCCATGCAGGGGAGCCCGGAGCCAGGGCCTCACTCCAGGTGGGCCAGTGTGGGGCCCTGAGGAGTGAGGACTCTGCCCACCCCACTTCCCCGATCCTTGGCTCTGTGCCCTGTGTTGGGGCACACCCTCGGCAGAGGGGACAGGCCAGCCCCCTGGAAAAAGGGCCTGACAGAGGGCCTGGCCTTCTGGGGGAGTCCCTCAGACCTACAGAGTTGGGAGGAGCCACCAAAGGGGCTGGTCCGGGAGAGGGGAGGGAGGGCGGCTCCAGGTCTACTCAGCCCTTCCTGTTCACAGGGGCAGCCGGAGGGGGCGTGAGTCAGCACTTGTTCTTTGGTGGGCACACGGCACGCACACACTCAGGCCTCGGGATGGTAAGCTTGAGGGGCGCTGGGAGACAGAGTGGCCCGGCCATGGTCCCAGAGGCCCTGGTTTGAGTCTACCTGCACCACTTCCTGGCCACTGACCTTGGCCAGGGGGCTTTGCTCCAGTTTGCTTATCTGTACAGAGGGCAGTGAGCCGCCTTCTACCCCAGGGGTATCTTCGAATGTCAGGGGGGCTGGAGGCCCCGTTCAGCGACTGAGTGGTTTTGCCAGCCCCAACCCTCAGGGCTGAACAGCTGGGCCACGATTGCCTGGGGTGGGGCTGGGGCTGGAGCAAAGAACAGGCTTGTAGCTTCCCTCCCACATGGGTCTCTTGGCAAAGGCCTCAGTCCCCCCCCCCCCGCCCCCTGGTTCCTCCTGGCTGCTGTTCTGGAAGCTGTGTCGTGGGACTGCTCCCCTCACACACCTTGGGCGCCTTATGCGCCAGGACCTGGGTGGGGCGAGGAGCCCAGGAGTGGGCAGCCCGCAGGCTAGGGAGCGCGGGCTGCTGGCACATGCCCGCAGGCAGCCGTGCAGCCTGTCCTGCCCACCCTGCCATTCTCCCCTGAAGGAGCACTTTAGCAAAAGGCCTCAATGTCTGCTCTCAGGGGACTTGCTGGCTGCCCTGCGCTGGGGCCACCTCAGAGCCTCTTCTGGTCACCCTGGCCACCTGTCTAGCTCCCCCTGCCTGACCGGGAACTCAGGGAGGACAGGGCCGCCCCTGAGTGCCCAGCGGTGCCCATGTGGCCTGGCCCATGGAGGGGCAGGGGGAGTGTGGACCCTCCTAGTGGGAAGGTGCGCTGGAGCATCCAGAAACTTCTGCAGACCTGAGGTGCAGGCAGGCAGGCACACGGACTGGCAGGGCTCTGCAGGCTGGGGCAGGGCCGGCTGCACCCCGTGCTCTTGAAGTTGGCCTGCTGCTCCTGCCTTGCCTGTGTCTGATTCCTGTTCAGCATCTGAGACAAATGCCCTCCTCAAGCTGGAAGGCCCTGAGTAGGGTGGGTGGGGCTCCAGGTCAGGTGACAGTGGCTTGTTGGGCCTCTCAGGGTTGCTCGGAACTCTGAGGGGGGGGGTGTCTTCATCCCAGCCCCCCACCCGGTCCCCACCCTATCCCCTGAGCGCGGGGCTCCAGCTTCCAGGAGCTGCGGAGAGCTACCAGGGGTCCTGGAGGTCCCGTCCCAAATGAGAGCAGGTTCTTTCTCTGCTCCTTTCTGGAGACTTGGGTTGGGGCTAAGGCTGGTCTGCCTGTGCTCCCGAGCCGTGGGCTGGTTACAGGGAGTCAGTCCCTACAGTGCGCTGGCCAGGCCAGATCTGCAGGCCTTAGGAGGGTGGTGGGGAAGGATCCGGGAGAGGACGGTCTGCCATGGGGGTCCCTCGCCTCCCATTTCAGGCCAGAAGGGGCTGGTGCTGCTGACCCGCTAGGCCCCTGAGGGCCCGAAGGCCCAGTGCTGGGGTCTGGCCGAGCAAGATGGCCAGTGAACACGGGTGGGTTTTACCACAGTGGGCAGAGGACAGAGTGGCTGTCTCCCATCCTTCCCCATGGGGGTACCTGGTGGCCATCCGGTGCTCGAGGTCTGGTGACATGGTAGGTGACCAGCGAGGAACTGGGGGCAGCAGAGGACCCCAGACCCTGCAGGCAGCATCAGGCCACCAAGGTCTCCCTGTGTACCACCCAGCCTTTGTCTGAGCCAAGGGTGCTAGAGCCCCACACCCCCCCTTACCTCCTGTCTGGTCCCAGATCCCACCAGGGTTGGGGTGAGGAGCAAGCCACTCTGGGACCTCACCCTCCACTTGGCTGCCCGGGACCCCAGTGCCAGCTCCTTGCCACATAGGGGAGGGGCCCAGCCAGCACTCAGCTGGGGGGGGGGTGGCCCTCCTGTCTACAAGCTACGATGTGGGGTGGGGGTGGGGCCGTCTCTGTCCCCCAACCTGCCCTGGGGTCCAGGGCGGGGGCTCTCTGCAAATAGTCTCCCCTTCTTTTGAGAGTGGGGCCAGGAAGGCGATGAGCTGCGGTTGGTGATGGCTCAGCCCTCTGGGAGCAGGAAGTTGCTGGGGCAGGAAGAGGGTTGAGAAAGAGGACCCCCATGTCCCAGGGAGGATCTGGGAGGCCCGGCCCCAAGTCGGGGTTCCTGCCAGCTGGCACTGAGGGGGCTGCTGGGTAGCAGGGGGAGACAACCCCACTCTGGGTCCAGGCCCAGGGCCCCCACGTAGACACCCCCACCCCTCACAGACCTGCCCTGTTTCCAGTGGGCAGCACCCAAGAACGATGCAGGAGGCCCCGCGCAGGGCCCCAGGAGGGCCTCCTGGGGTGGGAAGGGCAGTGCGTGGTACGGAGGCTCTGAGGGAGAAGCGGGAGGCGCTGGCGTGGGCCGAGCCCTCAAGGCTTCCCAGCACTAGCCCGGTCGTTTTCAAAGGTTGTTTGGGGTCAGGAGACCCCACCCATGTGGTATTGAAGAAGCATGCTTGGGGGGTACCTGCAGGAGGGCTGCGTGGGGGGTGGACAGGTCAGCGACCCCCACTGAGGGCCACTGGGCCCAGGTACAGGGATGCTGAGAGAGGGATGCTGCCAGGGGGCCCGACTCTGCCCCCAAGTCTTCTTTGCTGGCTTCTCCGGGCGGCAGGGCTGTGATGCAGGGGCTTCCTCCTTGGGAAGGGGGATAGCCCCACGGCACTCGCTGAGCTGTGCCTCCGCCCCCACCCAGTGCCCCACCCTGTGCCAGGCCCCCAGCCAGGAAGAGGTGTAAGGGGCTGGTGGTCCTGGCCCAGCTGGCCACCAGAAGCCACCTTCCCCCTGGGCACCTGTTAGGCCAACGGCTACAGAGCACTCGCCCTGTCTGTGGGGGGCCCTCCCAGTGCTGGCAGGGCTGGGCCGGGCACTGCTTTGCCTGGGGGACCCAGTGATCTAAGGCCCCTGTGCTGGGTGGGGGGTGCTGGGCAAAGGGGAGGGCCTGGGCCTGGGCCTGGGCCTGGGGGGTCCCACAGGCCCGAGACTGTGGTGGCCCACGGCCCTCTGTGGAGGGGCCCAGCCTGCGGCCCCCCAGGGAACACTGGGGACAAGTATCCAAATGGGGCACTGTGATCCCCCAAACCTCCTGGGGTGCTCTGAGGGCACCACTCCCTGGCCTCGCTGCGGGGTGTCAGTGGGTGCCTTGGGGGAACCTGAGCCGGCTGGAGCTTGTTGGGCGGGAACAGTAGGAGGAGGTCAGGGAAGGGCGTGGAGGAGTCCAGCGTGGCAGGGCACCAACCTGGAGAGGGCTTTGAACTTGAAACCAAGAGCACAGTCACTTCTGCTGTGTCTGGGACGGCAGCTCGGGGCAAGGGGGCCCTGAGGGTTAAGAGCACTGTGGTGGCTGCAGAGTCCCGCTGGGCCACTGGCCTTGGACAGGGACGCTGTGCGGGACAGACGGAGCCCCTCCCTGGCCCCTGCTTGCTCCTGCCCGCAGGCCTGTCTGTCAAGGGCTGGGCACAGGCTGCGCCCGGAGGGGCAGGGGAGGCTGGGGGCTGGGCCCCTTTCCCGCCAGCCCAGGCCCACTGCCAGACCCTCCTCGATGGGCCTGCGAACAATGGGGCAGTGTGAGGGCGCCTGAGGACAGCAAGGTTGGCCAGGCCCCGTGGGGGACTGGGCTGAGGGGCTCGAAGGGAACCAGTGTCCATGAGTCACCCGTCCAGCGCCCAGGTCCAGGGTTCCCAGGCCAGGGGGAAACAGGCTGCTCTCAGTTCCCCAACCTCACAGCGGGCCGGCCCCCCTTCCCTCTTTCACCCCCTGTCTGCCTCTTCTGTGTCCCCTCTCCAGCTCCCTCCCCTCAGGCCCTGCCTCCGTGGGCCCCAAACCCCAGCCTGGCAGAGCAGCTGGCCCGTCACCTGGGTACCGCTCTCCAGGCGTGTGGGTGACCCCAGGAGGCTGCTAGGGAGAGGACAAGACCCAGCCCAGACACGCCACCTCCTGAGGCTGGCCTGACATTTACTAAAGAATGAGAAGTGACCCAGGCCCTGGCTGGGGGCCCAGTGGGTTGGAGCACCGTTCTGTGCACCACAGGGTCACGGTCCCATCCAGGTCAGGGCACACGCCTGGGTCTCTGGTTCGAGTCCCCCGTCGGGGTGCGGGCAGGAAGCGACAGAATGATGTTTTCCTCTCTCTCTTCGTAGCTCTCTTCCTCTCTCTCTAAAATCAAGAGATATATCCTCGGGCGAAGACTGAAAAAACAAAGTGGCCCAAAGCAAAGACAGTGCAATTGAATTAAAAACTCAGATAGTAAAAGTTAATCAGCAGTAGCAGAGAAGAAAAGTGTGTGAAAACACCTTGAAATGTTACCATGCCCCTGGGCACTGGTGCCCTTCGTCCCGCCCCAGGAGCCTGGGCCTGGCGGAGTGGCGGGAAGTGCCCAGGAGCCGCGGGTCTGAGGGAGGCCGCCGCCACCAACCGCCGCTGCGGCGGCAGGAAAGGCGAAAACATGATCAGTAGTGTGACAGATGGCGGAGTGGCCGAGGCCACTGGCTGCTACAGGGGTCAAGGCTGCTGCCCCTGGTGGCCTCCCCCAGGATGCCCTGGCCTGGCACCGCAGACAGCAGGTGTCCACCTGGCCGTGTGCCTTCCTGGCTGGCCCCTGCCCCCACCCTGGGACCCCTCCAGGGGCTGTGGGGCTGGCTCTGGCTGCCTCCTGTGCGCCCACCCCGGCCCAGCACGGGCTCCGTGTCACTGCACCCTGGTGCCGGAGCCTGGGCTGAGTGGCCACCGGGAGTCCCTGTGAGCTGCCTCCTTTTGTCCTCAGGGCACTGTTCCCCGCAAGCCCATATGGAAGGGCGAGGAAGGGAGGCTCAGGGGGTAAAGTGACTGTTCCCCGGCTCCGCGTGCAAAGAGGAGAGGCGGGGACTGGAGGCCAGTCCTGAGTGGGGCTCTGTGGGATGCTCGGCCGGGCAGGTCTGAGACCCGGAGCCCACTCAGGGTCCGGGCCGGGTGTGGGTCTGGACCGCACCCGCCCGCCTGTCCTCGGGTGTGCGCCTCCCCTCGCCCGGGCCCAGGCCCTTTGCACAAGCACTTCCTACTGGCTCCTCCGGTGCAAGATCCTCCGGGAGCACTGGCTGATGTGTCACCCTGTCTGGGCAGGACAGCTGTCACGAGGACGTGAGTCAGAGGTGGCTGCCTCCCCAGCAGAACGGGGGCCAGCTTAGATCCTGGGGTGAAGGGTACAGGGTTTGCAGGCTGGTGGCAGGGTCCCGACTGCCTCCCTCTGCCCCCACCCAGGAGAGTCCTTTGGATGGGGTGACAGACCCATGGCTCTGGGTGGGCGTCAGCACGCTGCTCTCTGGCCTCCATGGCCTCAGCTGCCCTGAGGGGTTTGGCCGCAGCGCTCTGCAGGGACCCTCTTTCTGTCAGGGACACTGTCCACACAGCCTTGTGCTGTTCCCAGCGGTTCCTGGGACAGCCCCAGTTACTGATGGGGAAACTGAGGCCTGGGTTCTGCTTCTTCACCAGAGCTTGTCTCAGGCTGAGCGCCAGACCCCTGAGGGAACCAGCAGCCGTGAGCAGGGCTCGGGGGGGCACCTGTGGCCAACGGCCTCCCTGACCCCTCTGGAGATGCGGCTGAAACAGGCAAACCCTGAACCCAGGAACTTGGCCCGCACGCAGCGCGGCCTGCCCCTGGATCCCCAGCGTCTGCCCCGAGCCCGTGCCCTCTAGCAGCCCTCTAGGCTGGTGTGTCTCCCACCCAGCTTGGAGCCAGTGTCCTTCCGGAGAGTCGGCCCTGGGGTCCCCTCTGCCCTCCTTCTGCCCCTCGGAGCCAGGCTTGGCAGGAAATGGGCGAGGTGGCCTGGGCCGTGGGTCACACGGGCAGTGCTGGCTGGTTTGCCACGGCTACAGCCCTCTCAGCCTCAACTTCCTCATTGGGACGATGAGGTTCACCCTTGGGGACTTGGGGACTGAGTGGGCTGCAGAGCTAACTCGGTGGCACTGGGTGGGACCTCTAAGGAGGCTGCTCCCCGGCCCCCGCCCCGCCCTGGCCGTCAGCTTGACCCTCCTATCTCCAGAGGTGTTGTACACAGGAAAGCACCCCAGGCTTCATGACCCCCTGCCTTGGTGTACACAGGTGGGTTGGGCTGGTGGCCTTTTCCACTCCTGAGGGGCCCATCTCATCCCGTCTGCAGCCCGGGAGGCATGCCTGGAACCCAGAGCCAGGGCCAGAGTCTCTCAGCCCAACAGGGCAGGTGGGCCGAGAGCGTGTGCTGGGGTTCCAAAGTGGCGAGTGTGATGGAGCTGTGAGCTGGGATGAGGAAAGGCGGGGTGGCTGGGTTTGGGGAAGTCCTGCTCTCCGGCCTCCTTGTCTGGCCTGGGGTAAGCTTGACCCTGACCTTAGAGAAGACAGCCTGTCCCCTTCAGGGTGTCTCAGCGACCCCTGCAGGATCAGCGGCAGTGTGGGGCCGCCAGGTCTGCCCGGGGCTCGGCCGCCAGGTGCTCAGGCGAGGGCACCCTGCTGGTGAAGGCTGCTGCCGAGCTCTGTGAACCAGGGCGCTGGGGGGAGGCGGGCGCGGCAGGCAGGGCCTGGCTGAGGTCCCTGGGGGTGCAGCCTGCCTCGAGGGATGGGGAGGTGGGGGTGCTTGGGGTGCGGTAAATGATTTAATTCAGCCATCGAGCCCCATGAACTGGGCCCCAGGGAGAGCCGGGACCGTCCAGCTAGTTGTGGGAGGCGACATCGACTCGTCCCGCAGGCGGTGGACTCGGGCTGGGGCTGCCGTTGAGGAAGGGGCAGCTAGTCAGCAGACAGACCAGAGATGCCTGGGGGGTTCTGGAGGGGGGCAGCCTAGGGGCGGGGGAAGGGCTCCGCAGGTGGGCGGCAGCCTATGCGGTAGGAGAAGGGGTCTGGTTGCGCCAGCCCCGAGGCCGTGCCAGGCCTGGGCGAGGGGCTGGAGAGGCTGAAATCGTGCTCTCCCGGCTGAGCCAACCGCTGTGGCCAAGGCACGGAGCCCCTCACCTCCAGGTGGGGTCCCCACAGCGGGAGACGCGGTACAGGAAGGGGCCTGGAGAGGGGCGGGGAGTGGGCCAGGGTCCAGGCATCTCCCGAGGAGGCGCGCCCTCCCCAGCGTGCCTGCGCATGGCATGGCGCTGCCCACAGAAGCACGGCGACCGGGGCGTCTGGAGGGTCCGCGCCCACCCACCTTGCTGCGGGGCTCTAGGACTGCCCCACACCAGAGGTGTCAGACGAGGACACTGGGGCACAAAGTGGGCCGCACTGTGACCACTGCCCTGTTCCGCCTGCCCGGGTCACATGGGTGGGGCGGAGTCTTGCCCTGGCAGGCAGGGCTGGGCGCCTCTCTCGGGGGTGGGCACCCCATGCCCTGTGCAGGGTTGGGGCCTTGGGGTGCCCATGCTGGCTGCGGTGTGGAGCAGGGAACCTCGTTAGGCCAGGCAGAGTAGGGCTGGCGAGAGGGGTGGGCTGTATGTATCCTTGGGTGAGGGGCCAGGAACTTGGGGGTGGACCGGCCCACGCATCTGCCTTCCGGAGTCTTTCTCAAGCTGTGGAAAGGTGGAAACTTGCCAACCATCGATGAACTGAAGTGTGAATCCTGAAACGCCTCGGCTGTTTGTGGTTGGAGGGGGCTCAGGAAGGCAGCACCGCTCGCCAGGCTCACCCTAGGCCCGCCCACCCTCACTGCGGGCCGCCACAGACCTCATGCCCATGGACAAGAACCCTCTGCCTGGAGCCCCTCCCAGCCATTCCCCCTCCCACCCACAGGCAGCTCTCTCCTGAGGAGCCCCACCCTGTCCAGGGCTCTGCACCTGGTGCCGCCCTGGCTCTTTGGGCCCCAGCTCTGCTCCGAATGCTCGGCCTTCAGCCCAGGGAGATGTCATCCAGCTCGGGAATGTTCCGTGAAGTCCGAGACACCAGGCTGGGGAGAGGACGGCCCTGGGGTGCTGTGGCCCTGGAGGGGCACCTGGGGACGGGTGGGCATTGCAGGTTTTCTATGGGCACCGCTTGAGCACCGAAGGTCCCAGAGGAGAAACCCCACCCCGCCACAGTTGGGCCACATCATCCTCAGAAGCCCAGGCCCCCCGTTTGGCAGCTGTGCGTGCCTGCCTCTCCCTGCAGGTCCCTGAATTCCCTTTGGTGGAGGAAACAGGAGTGGTCCGGCTGCCTCCACCCCCACCCTGGGCAGCCCAGAGAAGCCCCTGGGTGTGTCCCAGAGCTCAGCACACACTGTCTTCTGCCGGAGCCAAGGAGAGGCCCGGGGGCACGGGCGGGCCTGGGCGCAGCCACATGGCCAGTCAGTTCCTGGTGAGGCTCAGGTGAGCTGACTGCTGGGGCTCAAGCAGCAGAGACCTGCCTCTCAGGTCCAGAGGCCGGAAGTCCAAAGTCAAGGGTCAGCAGGGCCACACTCCCTTGGGAGGCTCCAGAGGCCGGTCCTTCCTTTCCAGACTCTTCCGGCCTTTGGTGCTGCCGGCCGCATCACCTGGTCCCAGACTCACGTTGCCTTCTCCTCTGCATCTCTTCTCAGTCTCTTCTTTAAGTATATTTATTTATTTTTAGTGAGAGAGAAGGAGAAAGAGGGAGAAAAATATCAATGTGAGAAACACCAGTGTGTGATTGTCTCTGTGCACCCCCTACTGGGAACCTGGCCTGCAACTGAGGCGTGTGCCCTGATTGGGAATTGAACCTGAGATTCTTTGAACTGGTGACCTCAATCCACTGAGCCACACCAGCCAGGGCCTCCCTCACTCTTCTTATAAGGACACTTGTCCCTGGAGTTAGCGCCCATCTGGCTAATCCAGGGTGAGAGCCCCGACTTAATGACACTTGCAGATTCGGTGCAGCTGGGACCGGACTAGCAGCTGGACGCCTGCCTTGCTCCGGAGCAGGCTGGGCCCCGGGAGCCCAGAGTGAGGGCTCTCCCTCTCTTCTCTTCCAGGGGCCCGTGGCCTCTGCCCAGCCCTGCTGGCTGGCTCCCACCCACGTTGGTAGGTGCCTTGCATCTGGCCCAGGGGGATGGTTCCCTGGCACTTGGAGGCCCCCACCCTGGGGAGAGGGGAGGGTAAAGTGGGAGGGCAGAGCTGCCTAATATGGGGACCCCGGCGATGCTTCTGTCCCACGCAGCTTACTGCTTGGACACTGCTGTGGGGTAACCGCCATGGTTCCTTCCAGTGTAAAAGGTTGTGGAGCTGCCGTTAACGGCGGGTTGGGGGATGTGACTGTCCCTGAGTTTTTGGAGCATGTGTGGCAGTGAGGCCTGTCTGCGCAGAGGGGAGGGCAGTGCAGACCCAGGCCCAGAGGGGCAGCCCTGGACTCCTGCCCTCAGCCTCCCCAAGGGCAGCCAGGTGTGGGGAAAGGGCCGGCACAGCGCTGGCCCCCGCAGGGACTGCTGTTCCTCTGTTCCGGCTGTGACTCCCCTGCGGCGAGCGGGCAAGCGGCGCAGGGCTGGGTCGGGCCGATGGGCGTGGGGGCCCTCAGGGGCACGGGGCAGGGGAAGCTCTGCCGTGGTGGGACCTCAGGCCTCCTCCTCCTCCGTCCTCCGTCCGCCCAGTGAGGGCTGTGGCCCCAGCATGGCCGTTGGCTCCGGGCCCTTCCCTTGGCAGGTTCTCCTCCCAACAGCTGTGCCCCAGCACCCCCGCTGGGCCTCCGCTGCTTTGTCACCTGTGCACTCCTCCCCGCCTGGGACGTTGCTCACTCTGAGCCCCTGCTCTGCCTTCCAGCCCCCCGCTCCCCACCTGTGAAAGCAAACTCTTCCTCCGTCACGCCTGGGCACTACCCAATCTGGGGCTTGTTGGGCCCAGCACCTCCTGTGGGCCCCACAGCCCCTTGAAGCCCTGCTCAGCCCCAGAGCTGCCCCTCTGGCTGACCCCTCTGGCCCTTAGCCCAGCGGCTCCTCACCTGCTATTTTATCTCAGTGCCCAGCACCCATTTCACAGATGAAGAAACTAAGGCTCAGAGAGGCTAAGTCAGGAGCTTGAGGCCACACAGTTGGCAAAGGGTGGCAGTGGGCTCGGTGCCCAGCTGGGCCGTACCCTGGCAGGCTGGAAAGGGGAAGGAAAACGGGGAGAGGCCCCACTTAACCCTCCCCTCGCCACCACCTGTCTGTCTCGTTGTGGCCAGCTCTCTGCTGGAGGAACAGCCTGTCCTCGGCCACTGGAGGACTTGCCGGCTGGCACAGGCTGAGGGAGGCTGGGGCAGTGGTGCCCGCCCTGTGGACAGCTCCGCACCCTCAGGATGCCTGTGGCCCTGACCTGGCCTCCGGGTGGCCTTGGCAGAGGCCTAGGGCTGTGCACACAGTGGCAGGCGGTGGTGGGGGCCGTGCCCTGGGAGACCTGGTGGGCAAGGTGAGGCATTTGCAACTCCGGGACACCCGTGGCCTGTCACCCTCAGCTCCTCCGGGAGGGTGGCCCCTGGGTGCCCTTCCTCTGTCTGGTCTTGTCCTCTCTGGGATGGGTTCGACCTGGAGACCCAGCCAAGCTCAGGAGAGGAGGGGCAGGGGGTGTGGGGCCTCAGGGCTGAAAGGCCTGAACTTGACCCCTTGCTCCCCAGCTCCCCGGCTGTGGCAGGGCAGAGCCACGGGGCAGCCACGGGGAGAAGTGGGAGCATGTTTGCCACACAGGCCGCCCAGTGTGCCAGCAAGTACAGCGTTTGCAGAGCCGGTGGAGCCGCCGTCCCCAGAGAGTGTTGGCCGCTCCCACCCTGAGGGCGCGCCCGGTGTCGTGGGAAGGGTCGTGCCTGGGCTCCAGCTTAGAGCCAGTGTCTGGATCCTGTGGTGTCAAAGGGCGGAGAGGGGCCACCTTGCCACCCAGAAGGTTCAGGTGCCAGGCACAGCCCCCGTGTCGGGTGTCATTGCTGGCTTCTTCCCGGGCCCAGTGTCTCTGGGGCCAAGGAGGCTGAGGTGAGACCCTGGACTGTGGGGGGCTTTGGTGGTTTGCTGGGGAGAAGCCAGGTCTACAGAGGTGGCTGTTTGGGGACCTGAGAGAAGCTTCTTCCCAGGGGACACAGCTGGCCTCCCCCAGGGGCCTGTAGAGCTGTGGTCTCTGACCGCAGGGGCCACTAAACGCCATAGGCTGAATAACACCCAGGGGCCTCAGGGCTCACCGGGTGGAAGGCAGGAAGTGCCACCGCTGGGGCTGACCGGCAACAGGAAGTGCCCCGGCTGGGGCTGGTGGGAAGCCCTGGCGGCCGCAGGCCCAGATGCCGCCGCTGGCTGTCAGCAGGAGGGGGCTGTGGGCGCGGCCAGCTGGGCGGCACTTCTGGCAGCCCAGGGGCAGAGGCCCTCACCAGCTTGGGGGATGCAGGCCACTGTTCTGTGCTGTGGCCCCTGAGCCACATGGCCTCTCTGGGCCTCAGGACACCTGCCCCCCACCCGTCACCAGGCAGAAGGAGAACCATGTGCTGGGTCAGCGCCATCAGGTCAGTGGGCGAAGCCCTGAGGACGGGCCCTCGGAATGTGGTGCCGGCTGGTGCCCGCATGACCACTTGGGGAGGCCCGTGAGGGAGCCAGGGGCCTGTACCGGGCGGTGGCGTGGGGCAGCGGGCCAGGGGCACTCAGCCCACAGCTGGCAGGGAGGCCGGGCAGCCTGCTGGGTGGGGGCACAGGTCGGGCCGAGTCTGCCCAGGGGGCTTCATGCTGCGGTGGCCTTGGCGTCCGGGCTCTGTGTGCACACACACCGTGTGTGAGGGAGTGCGCGAGTGTCTGTGCCCATGGCCTGGGGGAGTGTGTGTACGTGTGCAGGCAGCGAGGGTGCCCCCTGCGTGGCGCTGTGCTCGGGGTCAGGCGCCTGCGGGCTGGGGCTCTGCTTGCCAAGCCGGGTCGCTGCCCTCCCTCTGGCTGGCTGGTCACCCACCTCCATAGAAGTTTTTGGGTTTTGATTCTTCTATGGGGAAGGGTTCTGGGAAGAGGAAGAACAAGGGGAAACTGAAAGAACAAGTGAGCCGGTGGGAGGCGTGGGGCCCCTCCCAGCAGCCGTCATCTCTCTGCCCCTGGGCCCTCCCACCAGGCAGGAGGTGTGTGGCTGCGCCAGAGGGTATGGGGGGCACCGCACTGTTACCAGCTGTGTGGCTTTGGGCAAGTTACTCAGCTTCTCTGGTGTCTTCATCAGTGACCTGGGGCTGACTGACGCTGGTCCCCACATGGGGGGCTGGGGGTGATGACACGAAGTGCCCCTCCCCCATGTGCCTGAGCCCCTCAGGCTGGCGTCCGGGCCTGTAAGACCAGAGTGAGGCCTCGAGCCTGTGTGTGTGGCGGGCTGCCAGGCTGGCCTGGCACTGGGCGGCACAGGGCCGCAGTGGCGGTGATGGCTCTGACCAGAGCCCAAGCTTGTACTCAGGGCACAGGGCCTCCCTGGAGGCTCCTGGCCACCCCTAGAGGCTGTGTGTGCGTGTGAGAGCAAGTGAACAAGTGTGTGCGTCCAGATGAGTGCAAGTGAGCATGAGAATGAGGTGTGTATGCACACATGGTTAAATGAGGGCACTAGGGTGTGTGCATGGACAAGTACATGCGTGTGTGTGTGCATGTATGTGTGAGTGCTCCCTCACCCTGTGGCTCCTGCTTGCCTGGTCCCCACTGACAGGGACTTTCTGACACTGTGGTCAAGGGAGCAGCCCGATCCCTTGCCACAGCCAGGGCCATGCCTGCAACTGTCCCACGGGGGCCCGGTGGCACTCTCACGCCCAGGCTCATACCCTTCCACACATGTGCACACACAGCTCTCACACGTCCTGTGTCACACTGCGGCTGCAACGCTGACCGCTGTCGGTGGGGTGAGCCTACAGCTTACGTGTGGGCCAGGAGCCCCCCTCGGGGCCGAGGCCCCACAGCTGGTGTGGCCTGCACTTCCCGGAACCTGAAGGGGCTGTCACTGTGGGAGAGAGCTGCTTCCGCCCACCCGCTCTGTCCCCACCCTGCAGCTCGGTCTCTGGTCACCAAGACCAGTCTCAACTCTGAGAGGGAGTGTGGGGTGGGCCCAGGAGCAGACAGAGACCCAGTGGGCCCGAGGTGCCCACCTCCCTGAGCATGCTCGCACCTGCTGGAGCGCCCACGTGGCCACCGATGCCGGCCTGTGTGCCCTCGGCAGCCCCCGAGCTGCAGGGAGCAGAGACTCCGCAGCACCGCAGGCTGGCAGCCGGTGCTGACTCTATAGCCGGCTCCCTGGGCAGCCCCAGTCCCCAGGGGGGACAGACTTGTCACTGTGCTTCTGGGGGCACCCTGGTGAGCAGCCTTACGATGCCCCCTTTAAACAGGGAGAAGCCTGTGTGTGTGGCGGGCTGCCAGGCTGGCACCCAAAGGACAGGCCTGGTGGCCTTTGAACCCAGATCCCTGCACTGTTCCTGACAGCTCCCAGGCAGGGGGGCTCAGCAGGCAGGGGGGTCTAGCAGCTTGCGGGGGGGGGTGCCTGGAGTGTCTCCCCCTAGAGAAGGGGGCTGAGGCTCCCTGCGGTGAGCTGACAGGATGGTCTGTGGGGGCCCCTGGGGACAGTGGACCTTAAACGTCGGGTCATTGGGGCTGGGGTGACACCCTGGGCTTTGAGAGCAACAGCCAGGGAGGCCAGGCCGGCCAAGGAGGAAGGGTGCCCCTTGGGGAGTCCCCTCAACTTTCCTGGGCACTGATGCAGTAGGAGCCTGGAAGTCCCCCAGAGCTGCGTGGTCATTATGACTGCCACGGCCCCTCATCACTGTCACCCTCAGCCACCATTTCCCCTTTCCACTTCAACCTGTCTGGGCACCGGGCTTCTGGTCGGGTGCCAGCCCACTCAGCTCACCCCCTGGGGCAGGGCAGGCCGGTGGTGGCCGCATGATGCTGGGGCATCAGGGTGGGCTTCCTTTTGGATGGTCCACCCTTCGGGGAGGGACTGCAGATGTTGGCATCTGTCCCTAAAGTGAGGACATTCCTGGGGAGGGGAAGGTGTCGCACAGTCATGACCTTGCCCTGTCATGACCCACCTGCCCGTTGAAGCTCAGTCGATGGCCACCCTGAGCCCTAGTCGTGCCCATGGAAGGACGGTGGCTAGGTGAGAATGGGGGACCTTACAGGCCTGGCCACCAAACCTCCCCCGGGGTGGGTCCAGGAGTGAGACCTCTGCCTGCCCTCACAGAGCTGCTCCTGCCCCTCACACATGTCCGCTCTGCTTTCGGACTGCGGGGGATGCGGTCTACTGGTGTGGAGGCTCCGTGTCGGCTCCCTGCTGTCCCCACCACCTGCCAGGGTGCGCATACTACACCTCCTCAGGGGCTCCCTGGGTGCCCCTCTGTGGTGGGCCTGAGCTGGCGAGGGTGGGGGACAGTGACAGCCTGTTGTGATCAGTGTTTGGAGGAACACAGGGCCCCCAGGTGTCGGGGAAGATGGTCCGAGGGTCCCCTCGGACCCTCGATCTCACTCTTGTCTCGTTTTCAGATTGGTCATTGCTAGAGTGCAGGAATGCGACCGCGTTCTGTGCACTGACTGGTTTTGTGCCCGGCCGCGCAGCAGGCTCACCGGTCAGTTCGGATCACTTTTAGTGGGTTCCTGGCATGTTCTGTATACACGGCCATCTAATCTGCAAAGCTGACCTTCTTCCTTTCCCATCTGGACGCCTTTTCTCTTTCCTGCCTAACTGCACCCGCTAGGCCCTCCGGGACCCTGTGCAGTGCCAGTGAGGAGAGGGACGGCCTGCCTCGCCCCAGCCTCCGGGCACGCGTCAGGTCCTCACCAGGGCTAGCCGGCTGGCCCGGGCTTTCCCCAGCCGCCCTGCCCCAGGGTGAGGCAGCTTCCCCTTCCGTGAGCGGCGTCGTGATCTCGAAGGATTGTTGTGTTCAGTCAAATGCCGTTTTCTGTTGAGACTATCACGTGGCTTTTGTCCTTTATCGGACTGATACAACGTTTCCCACGCACGGATCCCACGGGCTGAAGCAGAGCCGGCTCCCTAGTCTTGCGTTCGGTGAGGAGTGCGTTGCCACGTCCGGAGAGATGGCGACCTGCGCTTCTCTCGTCCGGCGATGCCTCCGGTTTTGGTGCCAGGGCAATGCTGGCCGCATAGAGTTTCTTCCCGTCCGGGTGTGGCAAGAGTTTGGGAAGGACTCGCGTCGGTCAGAGCCGACTCTTGAGGGGCGGTACCGGGGGCGGGGCTCCTCACCTGCGAACAGAGGGGGCGGGGCTCCTCACCTGCCCCGGGTGGTGGGGGCGGGGCGGGGCGAGGGGCGGGGCGGGGCGAGGGGCGGGCCGGGTTCGCGGCGGCAGCATGGCTGGTGCGGGGCGCCGGCCGCGGGGCTGGGCGCGGCTGGAGGCGGGCTCCGGGGGCGAGGCGGCGGGGTCGCCCGGCCGAGGGCCCTGTCGGTGCGCGCAGGGCCGGCGCGCCGACCCCCGGAAGCTGGCCGTGCCCGCCGCGTGGCCGCCGTGAGTACCGAGCCCGGACCCGGGTCAGCGCTTCCTGCGAGAACAAAGGCGGGCGTCGGCCCGCCCGGGCAGCGGGTGGGTCGGGGGCTCCCGAAGGGGCACGCGCCTGTCTGTCTTTCTGCAGCACCTACCGGTGCGCGAGCGTGGGCGAGGGTCCCTCTCGGGCCAGGCCGGGCGGCGCGGGGCGGGGGCCGTGCTTTGTTCGCAGCCTGGGCTGTTGGTGAAACCCTGGCCGGAGGTGTGGCTTTGTGTGCCGGGGAAGGTAGGAAGGACCAAAGAGGCTGGGCGGAGGCCGAGGGCAGCCGGGCCCCCGGGCGGTGAACAGTTGATGGACGGAGCTGTTTTTCCTGGAGCAGAGTGGTTTTCGGGGATGGGGCGGAAGTGGCAGGAGTCCCAGCAGGCCTGGGCCTCTGGTCTGCTGTTACCTGCACCCCTGAGGGCTCTGCTACGGACCACACACCTCCTCCCACTCTGGGGAGCCCCAGGAGCGACTAGGCCTGGGTTGGATGGGGGCAGGCACAGGCAGAAAAGTGCAGAGTTGAGAGGTGCTGTTCAGAAGGCAGGGGAGGGGGGAGCCCAACTGTGAGGGGCATGAGGTGCCTCACAGACGTGGGGGGGCCGGGGGGCCGCGGGACGACACAACAACTCAGAATCTGGGTCTGGAAGGGTGAGGAGAAGTTCTCCACCTGAGCAGGGGTGGCAGCAGCCTGGCTGTGAGGAGGAGGCTGGGTGAACAAGGCTCGGTCCTGTGGGCCTGAGCCAACCCGAGACTGTCAGACTGTCCCGGAGGACGCATGCAGTGTGGTCCCTGCCCGAGTCCTGCCCAGGCCGATGGGGAGGTCTCGGTCATGCATGGGCACTGCGATGAGGGTGTGCCCCACCGTGTCTGCACTGCCCTGCCACGACAGCCCCCCGCAGCTGTGGCTTAGGGATCCCCCGGAAGGCCAAGCCAGGTCGTCTGACCGGGGAGCTGGGGGTGCTTTCCTGCCTCCCTGTCTCAGGGCCTTGAGAGAGGGATGGTGTGGCCCTAGCCAGGTAGTGCAGCTGGTTGGAGCATCCACATGCACCCACGTCGTGGGTTCAATCCCCAGTAAGAGCACATACAAGACTCAACGAATGAATGCATGAATAATGGAACAACAAATCGATGTTACCCTCTCTCCCTCTCTTGAGAAAAAAAAAGGAAGAGAAAAGAAAGAAAGAAACAAAGAAAGGATAGAAACCAGCTAAGGGTTTCCTCAGGAGTGGAGACCTGGCTATCTAGGGGCCATGGCCCTCCCTGCTGAAGCTCAGAGCTGGTAAAGGGGGTGCCCAGGGCCAGCCCCAGCCCTGCACCTCTTTAACTCTCTCCTTCAGGTCGCAACTCTCATCACCTCCTCCTGGAATCCCTCCCTGAATTTCCTACCTAGGGCAGGCCCTATTACAGGCTCCCCTGGCACTTGGACTTGGGGTGGTTGTGGCTGGAGGCTGATTTGCCCAGGCCAGTGGTTTCCTGGGCACATTCACTGCTACAGCCCAGCCCCATGGGGCGCGAGCTCAGCGGCCCGTGTGCGAATGAAACAGTGACAGTGAGGAACACACTGAGGTCTCGGGGTCTCTGGAGGTCGGGTATGTGGTCAAGTGGACTGGGCGGCCCCGTCTCCTTGGGCTCATACCTAGAAGCCTGGGGCCTTCACAGGGGCTTTTGCGCCCTTTGCTGCCTGGCACCCTCTTGCCGTCTCCAGGGTCTCGGCAGTGTCCAGCTAAGTCATCTCCTGTCCCCCACGCCTGGCTGAGGCAGTTCCCCTTTTCTTGCAGCTTCATGGCGGCTGAGGAGATGCACTGGCCCGTGCCCATGAAGGCCATTGGTGCCCAGAACCTGCTCACCATGCCTGGGGGGGTAGCCAAGGCTGGCTATCTGCACAAGAAGGGAGGCACTCAGCTGCAGCTGCTCAAGTGTGAGTCCCCTACAGTGGGGAGCGTGATGGGGAGATGTCGGGGCAGAGCTGAGCCTCCTGTTCCTGACATGGTGGGCAGCCCTAGGGTGGGCCTCCTCAGATCCAGGAGAGGGTCCAGGGCCACACGGAGCCAGGTGTGCCTCTGTGCGTCGCACAGAGCCGAGCCCTCGCCCTCGCCCTTGCCAGGGGGCGTTCAGGGAGCAGGTCTGTCACAAGGTTTGAAATGACCTCAGCTGCCGAGCAAAGGCCCTGCTTGTCCAGACGCTGGAGGGCAGAGAGCATCGGGCCTGGTCTGTCCTTCCCGGCATCCCCAGCAACCTGTCTCCAGGCACCACCTGGCCTGGGGTCTTCTGACAGAGTCTCCGGGACGGGCTGTCACTGACCTGTCCCCTGGCCTGGGTGGGGCTGCTCAGGAACGGGGCCATGGAGAGTGGGGGTTCTCAGTGAGATGCCCAGCCTGGGGCTTGGCTCCGCACTGGTGGCTCTCATTGGCAAATTCTCTGGGCTTAGGTGCCCCCGTCCTCACAGTGCCAGCCTGGGGTGGAAGGGGCTTACCAGCTGCCAGGCAGCACCCAGCAGGGTGGCTGTGGCTGCCCTAGGCCTCCGGCCCTTCCTAGGGGCAGCGGTAACTCCACACAGCCAGCCCCCGGAGTCCACCCCTGCTGGGGGCTGGCCATCACGCCTATGAACTTATCCGCATCTGACCTGATGGCAGTCAGACGAACTCCTGGGGAGGGGCCGGCCCTGCCACTCCAAGGGTTTGAAGCCTGGTCCAGCCCCCCACAGCCTCTGGGGAGGGTCCCCAGAGTGGGGTCTGCCCAGCGGCCCCCGCAGCTCACCTGCACCCTCGCCCCGGTGCCCAGGGCCCCTGCGCTTTGTCATCATCCACAAGCGGTGTATCTACTACTTCAAGACCAGCACGTCCGCCTCCCCACAGGGCGCCTTCTCGCTGAACGGCTACAACCGGTGCGTGTCCGCCTGCCTTTGCCCCCGCCCCACCCTGGCCAGCTGCTCCCCAGCCCCCCAGCCCTCCCGGGGCTCTGTTTGGACCGGCCCCTTGTGCCCCCCAGACTCTGCCGAGATGGCTCAAGTCCCCACCCCTGGGCGCCACGTGCAGCCTAGCCCGCCTCCTCGTGGCGGCACCCGCCCCTCCTCATGGTCGAGCCCCAGGCCTTTGCTGAGGGCCTGGGGTGAGCTAGGGGCTTCCTGCGCTTCATCAGCAGGCCCCCCGGGTCGGGACAAGCTGCTTTCCGGGGTCCCCGTTTGGCCTTCTGCCCCGCAACGTCTGCGTTCCTTCTTGGCCCCCTGTCCACCACAGCCCCCCTCCAAGGGGCCAAGACCAGCCCACTCCAGGCCCCGTCCCAGGCCACCCTGGCTCCAGGGGGCTCCCGGGTCCTGGGCAGGTGAGCACTGGGCCCAGACTCTTTGTGAGGAGTGGCACGCTGCTGTGTGTGGCTGTCTGTCAGCTCCATCCGGACCCACCCTGAGTATTCGGGGGCCTGCAGAACAGGTGAAGTGGGCCCCGAGGCTCTGCGTCCCGTGGCAGCCTGTGCCTCTCGCCTTCCCGGAAGGGCTTGTCCCTCCTGCCTGGGGGCGACTGAGAGTCCCATGGTTTCGCTGGTGGGACTGGAACTCCGGGGAGGGACTCTCGACCTTGGCTCCCACCCTAGCCACTAGCTCAGTGGGGGATCCTGGCCCAAGCACCCAGCCCCATGACGGGCTGGCTGGGGCACTGCCGAGAGGGAGGAGGCTCCAGGGCCATCCGGTGGCTGCTCCGAGGTTACCTGTGCCAGGGCGCTTCCCTGCCCCACACTCACCACCCTCAACCTGGTGGGGGTGTAGCTTTGCCCCAAGGGCTGGCTCAGGCCCCTTTATAGGCCACCTGGGTGCACCTGCCAAGGTGCCTGGCCCGGCAGGGCCCCCTCCCCCAACTGGACCCTGTGCAAACCCTGGGTCGGGGCTGGGCCGGCAACCACAGTGAGTTACTTGCTTGAAATGCTCTTGAGACAGTGGTGGCAGGCAGTGGGGGGGGGGGGGGAGGTTGCTAGCAGGTGTGGCTCAGAGGTCGTCGTGCTGGCCTGTGCACAGAGAGGTTGTGGGTTCGATTCCCATTCAGGGCACATGCCTGAGTTGCGGGTTCTGACCCCAGTTGGGAGGCAGCCAGTTACTGTTTCTTTTTCACGTCTGTCTCCCTGTCCCCACTCCTTCCCCCTCTCTAAAAAGAAGTGAAACATAAAGTATCCGTGTCTTAGAAAAGACAAATGGCAAGGGCAGGCAGGGCCGAGGTGGGAGGTGGTGACTGGTCCTGGGCAGGGAAGGGAAGTGTCCTTGTCTCGGGGCCTCATGGGCTGCTGACCCTGGGATGCTCGCCCCGGCCCCAGCCCTCCTCCGCCCCCCACTGCCTGCCTGGGCCCCAGCGCTTCCCTCTGCCGGCAGCCTCCAGGCCTCTGCTGGTCTCTGTGGATTTGCCTGTGTCCCTCGGAGCCCAGTGCTGAGTGCCAAGACCTGTCTGGGGCGGGCGGCCCCCGTGGGCGTGGGTTCGTGGTGACCCGGGGTCTGTGCCCTCAGGGTGATGCGGGCGGCCGAGGAGACGACGTCCAGCAACGTCTTCCCCTTCAAGATCATCCACATTAGCAAGAAGCACCGCACGTGGTTCTTCTCGGCCTCCTCTGAGGAAGAGCGCAAGGTGCCGGGGGCGGTGGGCGCACGGGCAGCCGGCCCCTCACGCCCAGAATCGCAGAATGTGCTCCTGTGAGGCGCCCTGAGTGGGCTGAGGGGGCTGCGGCCTCGAGGGGGCTCCGGGACGGTCATCCTGACCTTGGTGGGCACTGCAGACCAGCGGGGCCGAGCTCCCGGCCTCACTGTGCTGACTTTGGCTATTGCTGACCCACAGAGCTGGATGGCCTTGCTGCGCAGGGAAATTGGCCACTTCCATGAGAAGAAGGAGGCGCCTCTGGACACCAGGTGGGTCTGGGGCTGTGCCGGTGGGCAGGTGTCGCCAGGGCCCTGGGTTTGGCCTGGGCCCCCACCTCCAGGAGCCCCTCGAATGTTCTCCTGTGGACCACATGTGTGTCCCCTGGGCTGATCCTGTGAGTGTGTGCACCCGAGTGTGTTTGTGTGTGCCCCATTGGTAGTTCCTATTTAGGGGTCACATGCTTTCACCTGCCCACCCGGGAGGCCCAGCATTTGCAGCAGCTCAGAGCTTTGGGTATCCCCCACCCCTTGTCCACCTCGGCTGGCTCAGGAGTGATGCCAGAGCGCGTCCCTCTGGGTCTTGGTGACCTTGCCGTGAGGTGGCCCGGCCGGCAGCAGGAGCAAACCTGAAACACCCGTCTTCTCACTGATGAGGAAGCTGAGGCCACGGAAGGCCTGGCCCGCAGAAGGCCGCCCTGAGGGTCCCTACCTGCCCCCAGAGCCGCTGGCCCTCAGTCCCAGCTGCTGTCCTTCCGTAGGCTGGGCCTGGAGATGACTGAGCGAGTCCCCAGGGAAGGAGCTGGTGGGGACCAGGACCCTGAGGTCTGGCAGTGTCTGACCATTTGGGGGCCACACTTGTGGCAAGAACCACGGGGTGGGGGCCCCTGCAGCCTCCTGTTCCCTTGTCGGCCCGTGTAACCCCACACGGAGCATGTCTGCCTGGCTCTGTCTGCATGCCTGCCTGGCCTCGTCTGTGCTCATCTGTGCTTTCAGGTCTGTATGCGCCGTTGTGTTTGCGTACGTCCACATCTGTGCACGTGTGCCTGTTTTCGTCCGTGTCTGCGTGTGCAAGCGTGTCCAGATGGGTGAGTGCAGAGAGACCCCTGCTCTATGCTCACTGCCTGCCCCACCCGCCCCTCCCCACCAGCCTCAGCGACTCCAGCTCGGACACGGACAGCTTCTACGGTGCCATTGAGCGGCCTGTGGACATCAGCGTCTCTCCATACCCCACGGACAGCGAAGGTGAGATGCATCTAGGTGAACTGCACCCTCTGCCCCCTCTCCACATCTGGCCCCTGCCGCCCTGGAGGGGAGGCAGGTTTGGCTGTTCTGCCTGCTCTGTCCCTGGAGCGTCCCCTGCGGCTTGCCTGCGCGGTTCTCAGCCCCGCCCCTGTCCCCTGGGTGCAGCCGGGCCCCCTGACTCGACCCCGTCGCCCACAGACTACGAGCACGATGACGACGACGACTCCTACCTGGAGCCTGACTCCCCGGAGTCCTGGAGGCCCGAGGGTAGGTGGCCGGCTGGTGGGCCCAGGAGCTCTGGGGCAGAGAGCAGGGCTGGGGCCCAGGCCGTGGTCTGGTGGCCTCAGGCCTGACAGGCTCCACCCTGCACCCCTGGTTTCCTCTTGTGCCCCTGAGTGTCAGAGTGTCAGGAGGAGCAGAGCAGAAGAGGCCACACTGGCCGCTCTGCTCCCCTCTTCTCCGGGTTGGGGGGCACACTGGGGTGCTGAGGCAGCTCTGGGCCAGGCTGAGCGAGGCCAGAGCAGGGTCCACTCCCTATGACTGACAGCTCTCTGGAGCTCTGTAGGCCAGTCACTGCCCACTCCACTCCCACCCCCACCTCCCAAAGCACACGGCTTAGCAGACGACCCAGGCGCAGTCCAGGAATCGCGCACACATGTCACCAGGAAGCACAGTGCTGTGTGGGGCAGGGCTGTGCCTCTGTCCTAGCATCTGTCCCCATCTCTCTTCGTCAACTCATGCTGCCCGCCCCATCTCCCATTGTCCCTTCCACCCTCCTGCAGGCTCCGCCCCCAGCCTGGGCTCCCCTCGTGCTGACACCCAGACTTTTCTGTTATGGCTTGGGACAGCCCCCCACCCCTGGCCCCCCTCTTCCTTGGCCTCCTCTCCGATGTCCTCGCTCTCTGCCTACTCAAGCCCCCACTCCTCTGTCTTCTCAGCTCTGCCCCGCTCTCCTGTGCTCCTGGGGCCGGTGCCCTCCCCCGGCCGGCTCCCTCTTGCCGGGCCCGGCCCCCTGCGCTGGCCCAGAACTGCAGCGCAGGTGCTGGGGATGGGCACCTGGCCCTCCCTCCTTCCCGGCTGGAGCCTCGGGGCCTGTGCCTCTGCAAGCCTGTCTGTGCGCCCGGGCTCACCCCTCGGACCATCTGGATGGCCATTCCCATCCGGCTTCCCCTCCTTTCCCCAAAACCTCTCTTGTTAGGGTTGCCGGGGGCCTCAGGTTTCCAGAGGCAGCACTCAGCACCCACAAGCCACAGCGGTGCCTCCTCCCTGCTCCTTACCTGCCTCCCTCAGCACCGAGTGCCTTGTGTTCTGGGTCCCCTCCCACCTCGTTGTTGGCCCTGAGCCAGCCCCTCAGTGCCCATCCTGAGGACCCGGGGCTACCCCGGGGCTCAGGCCTCATACACTCCTGTCACTCCTGTCACTCCTGGGCCACAGCTAGTGTCACCAGTGGGCGGTGGACTCCATTACTACCTACAGCCAGGACTCCTTCTCTGAACGTCACGTGTGTGCCCTGACAGCCCCGTTGATGTCCCCTGGACATCTCACAGCCTCTTAAGCGTGTCAAAGGGCAAACACCACCCTTGTCTTCCTTCCAGCCTGCCCCCGCTACCCTGAGCTCTCGCTAGTAGGACTCCCAGTGTCCCAGCCGAGGCCAGATCCCTGGAGTCCCCCTGGCCGGAGGGTCCCTAGTGGGACACCTCAGTTTCAGGAAACTTGCTCAGGCTGCTGTGTGCAGGACGGGTGGGTGGGCCTGGTAGCCCGGCTGGAAGGCTGCCTGGGAGGAAGGCCGCCCGGGAATGCTAAGCATGGGGGCTGTGGGATGTCCAGGCTGTGGGGTGGGGGCTTCCAGGGGACACCTGTCCACTCGACTCTGGCCATCTGTTAGGAGCAGAGGTGGAGCTGGGCCACCCTCTGTCAGGCGGTACCTACCCACCAGCAGGGCCTCTTCATTCCACAGACGCCCTGACGCACCCGCCGGCCTACCCTCCGCCTCCCGTGCCTGCAGCCAGAAAGCCAGCCTTTGATGTGCTCCGGGCCCACTCCTTCACCGCCAGGGGCCCAGGCCCTCTGGTGCCACCCCCACCCCCTAAGCGAGGCCTCCCAGATGTGGGCCCGGCTCCTGAGGACTCCAAGAGGGACCTGCTGGGCCTGAGGTGCTCGGAGCCTGGCCCTAGGGTGCCTGCTGCCCCCAGGAGGATGAGCGACCCCCCGCTGGGCAGCCTGCCCCACCTGCCCAACCCTCGGAAACCCCCATGCTTCCCTGAGAGCGGCAGCCCTGGCCTGGGGTCCCGGGTCCCCAGCCCCGGAGCCTCCTCCAGGAACTGTGACAAACTAAAGTCCTTCCACCTGTGCTCCCGGGGGCCACCTACACCTGAGCCTCCACCTGTGCCAGCCAACAAGCCCAAGCTCCTGATGGTGGCTGAAGAGGCCCCCTTGCCGGGGGCGGCCAAGCCTGGGCACTTCGTGCCCCCTGTGGCCCCCAGGCCGCCTGCGTTGACGCTGCCCGTGCCAAAGGCCACAGCCCGGACTGCAGCCCTGCCCAGGCTGGAGCAACCACTCCACCCTCACCTCCAGTGAGTCTGCTGGTGCTGGTGCCCCGGGACCCCTCCCAACCCGGCCAGTTCCCCCTGGCCTCCCTGCTTCCCTGCCCCCAGCATTCAGCCCACGGTGGGGGCCGCCAGCCCTGCTCTGACAAGGTAGAAGCCTCTGCCTGGGCCAAGGGGTCTGCTCTGTACCTGACTGGGGGTCCTGAGGACGTCCAGCCCTGCCCTCAAGGTGTTCTGCCCGGGGGGGGGGTGTGGGGGTGGGTCTGGAGCCTGTGGTTGCCTCAGGGAGCTGTGGCAAGGTGGACTTTGGGGACACAAGGCTTCCAGGGCTCCTGCTGGGCCAAGAGAGGGCCTTTGGGGTCAGGAGAGGGCCTGCAGGCTGACCTGGCCTTGGGAGAGGCCTTGTAGGGAAGGGAGCCTTCGGACCCTGCCTGGGGCTCTGGGTGTGTCCCTGACCCTGCAGCCGTCAAAGCTTCCTTTGTGCCCTTCCTGCCCCAGAGCTTGCCGGCCGTGACTCAGCCCTGAGGCCTGCTCAGAATGTTTTCTGCTTTATTGCTGTGTCAACAGCCTATGGTCAGAGATGCTCTGGACCCACAGCAGGGAAGGTCCTGGAAGCCACAGGGGTGGGCCTCCTGTGGGTGTGCTGGACCGGGGCTCCCAGAACACCCCCACTCATGGCCCCCTTCTCCCCAGGACTCTTGCTTGCCCTGCGGCCTGTGGGAGGTGCCCGAGAGGACCCCTCATGCTCACGCCTCTGTTTCATGAGGGGCCGCAGTGGTACGGCCAGGGTCACTTTGCCCTGACCTAGGCCTGGGTGCCGGGGCCCATTGTCCATAGCCCAGCAGCCTGTCCTGTGTGGCCTCCTTATGTTCTTCCCATGACTGTCTGGCCCCAGGTTTGGGGCATGTCTCCAGGGCTCAGTCCTTTCACAGTCATCCAGCCCCACTGTGGCTCTGCGAGGGGTGTGACTCGGCCGGGCTCAAAAGTGGGCTGAGGTGCCTCCAGCCTGGCCTCGTCCCACAGTGTCCAGAGCGCTCGTCTGGGGTGTGATGACCTCTCCTGACCCCAAAGGCCCCCCCTGCCAGGGCCATTGCTGGCCCTGGCCCCAACTCAGGCTTCCCGATCCCAGGTGCTCCCTGCCACCTCGGGGCGGCCGGCACAGGCAGCTGGGCCCCGTGGTTCCAAGGCTGAGCTTGGCGTGGTCACCAGGGCGTGCACAGTGGTGTGGAGGGGAACGGGCACCGCCCACTGTGACAATGGAGCGTGACTTTCTTGCGTCCTTCCCAGGCGCTCGCCCCCTGATGGACAGAGTTTCAGGAACTTCTCCTTTGAGAAAACCCGTCTGCCCTCCCAGGATGACACCCCGCCGGCTGACTCTGGCGGCAAGGACTCTGACGAGGACTATGAGAAGGCAAGGGGGAGTGGAGAGCCCGGGTCCCCCAGCGGGTGGGCGGCTGGAGTGGAGGGGCTGCTGGCCCGGGGGCCCCACCCTGGCCAGCTCAAGCCAGGAGCCCCCAGGACCCTGGAGTTGAGTGGATGGAACACAGTGCACAGCCTGGGGCAGGCCGGCGGCCAGGGGGGTGGGGGAACAGGGTGCTGGCCTCGAGCACCCTGGAGACCTTGCCGCTGACCACTGCTGACCTCTCTCCAGGTGCCACTGCCCAGCTCAGTCTTCGTCAACACCACAGAGTCCTACGAGGTGGAGAGGTCGGTTGGGAGCCCTTCTTTCTCCAAGGCCTTGTTTTCATAGACACGAGGTTCCTTGTTGTTGGGGGGTTTTGTTTTGTTTTGTTTTGTCTTGTTTTTAAGATTTTATTTATTTCTTTTAGGAGAGAGGGGAAGGGAGGGAAAAAGAGAGGGAGAGAAACATCAAGGTGTAGTTGTCTCTCACACGCCCCCTACTGGGGACCTGGCCTGAAACTCAGGCACGTGTCCTGACTGGGAATCAAACCGGCGGCCCTTTGGTTCGCAGGCCAGCGCTCGGTCCACTGAACCACACCAGCCAGGGCCCTTTCTGTTTTTGTTCCCCACTCACCTTGGTGCTGGGTCATTGCTGGCACAAGTACACAGTCAAGTGTAGCTAGAAACCTGGAGGAACAACAGATGCCATCAGCTCGGTCCTGTTGCTGGCTGTCACCTACAGAGCAGAGCTCTGTGTGGGCTGGCCCTCCTCACACCCACTGCTCTTGGCAGCTGAGTGCGGGATAGCAAGAGGACAAAAGCCACGCCGGGGACTGGGGCTAGAGGGGCCCCGAGAGACCTCTCTGAGGATGAGTCACCTGCTGACTTTTGTAGGCTGTTCAAAACCACGAGTCCCCGCGGGGAGCCCCAGGATGGACTCTACTGCATCCGCAACTCGTCCACCAAGTCGGGGAAGGTAGGTGCCGAGGAGGGTGCTGGGTAGCCACCCTGCCGAGCAAAGGCCCTGGGATAGCTGCCTTGTGCCGGAGTCTGCTGGCCTTCCACGCCCCCGGCCTGCAGGCGAGCACAGGCCTTTGCAATGTGGGATCAATTTTTCATGCAGCCTGTTGTTTGCCATCTCAACCGAGTGTCATTCTCGGGGTCTCTGCCGAGCAGCCCCTCTCCCCGTCCGTCCTCAGGAGCTAAACGCCGCTTTGGATGGGGCATTGGTGGCGGCTGCCCAGCATTGGCACTAGATGGGAAGGCGGGGCTGGGGCCCCAGCCTCTGACGTGGGTGGGGGTCCCCTGCATTGAAGGGGAGGCTGCCTGGGGCAGTGGGGATGGGAGGCCATCTGCTTGCTCTGCCTCTGCCCCTCCAGGGGTGGCCATGTAACCCCACTGAGTCCCCCGTGCTTCAGCAGTGGTCCCAGGGTGGGCCAGGATCCTGCTACTGGCGTTCAAGTCTCATTAGAGGCCATCTGAGGCCACGGCCCCAGGGCCCAGGGCTGCCCTCCTGCACTCTGCTGTCTGTGTGCAGGGTGACCCTTCCCCACACTGCCCCTGAGGGCCACGGGGCCCAGCCGTGGTGCCGTGCACCCCCTGGGCCCCGAAGCCTGACCCAGTCGGGGTCAGCCGTGGCCAGCCTGTGACCACTGCTGCTTCTGGTTCTCCCTGCAGGTTTTGGTCGTGTGGGACGAAACCTCCAACAAAGTGCGGAACTACCGTGTCTTTGAGAAGGTAAGCAGGCTGGCCCCGTGGAGGACCTGGGAAGGAGGGGACCTGGCCTGAGGGCAGGACAGTCTCCTCATAGAGTGTAGGCAGTGGGTGGGCTGAGGCTGGCCCCTCTGGGCACTGTCCCTCCCTCACTTCCTCAACTCCCCCTTCCTTGCCGAGAGGGGGTGTGGTGATCAGCTCTGGATCCTCCACTGACCTACAGAGTGGCCTACACCCCTGGGGCGCAGCGAGGAGCGAGGCGGGAGCTCGGGGCAGCGGGAGCAGGCCTGTCCGCACCGTTGCGCAGGGAGGGCAAGGCTGGCCCCGTGCCCCTGACTGTGTCCCCCCTTCCCCCCAGGACTCTAGATTCTACTTGGAGGGCGAGGTCCTGTTTGTGAGCGTGGGCAGCCTGGTGGAGTACTACCACACTCACCTACTGCCCAGCCACCAGAGCCTGCTGCTGCGGCACCCCTACGGCTACGCTGGGCCCCGGTGACGCCGACGCACCGTGGGCAGAGGTGCCCCCAAGGCTACCCTCTCCAGCTGCGCAGATGAGACAGGCCTGCCGGGCAGGAGGAGCTCTGACCCGAGGCCTCTCTGACCAAACACCTGACTGCCGGGCCAGGCCCCACCCAGCAGGCTGGGTCCTCGGGGCTGGGCCGGGCCTCAGGCTCCTGACTGAGGGGGGCTCTCTGGTATCCTGCCCTGCCCACCCCGTTTCACCTCCCAGCAGCCCAGGGCCTCTAGACCGAGCTGGCCTGGGCTTCATGGACAGGAATTCTGGTCCCCACCCTGCCCAGGGCTGGGGGCTGGGCAGGGAGGGCTGGGCATTTGTGGTTGGGGCAGGGGTTGTCCCCAGGACCCCCAGGAACGCTAAGACTCGGGCTCCAGGAGGGGCCTTCGCTGCACAATAAAGCACAGACGACATCTGCCGTGGTGGCTGGGCTTTATCGGGAAGGAGGGTGACCGGCCTCACTGCGCGTCTGCGCTGACATCCAAGCAGAGACCCCAGCAGCTCAGCTGACCGGAGTCCTGAGGAGCAGTCTCCCCCGTCACAGGGCAGAGCTGGCTTAGTGACTTGCCCGGGTGCGTGGCTGGTGGCAACAGGACTCACGCTAGAGCCCACCCTCCGAAGCGGCAGGTTCCATGGCCCAGGGTCAGGCCCAGGGCAGGGGGCGGCAGAGCTCGGAGCTCCTTGCCACATGCACAGTCGGGGCTCATGCTACACGGACCAGCAGTTGGTTCCTGGGAGAATGTGGGGCTGCAGGTGCTCACCATGCACGCTGTCCAGAGCAGTGGGGTGTGCAGGGCTTGAAGCTGGGAATCTGGCTGGTGGCTCCAGGAAGTGACCAGCATAGACAAGGGCAGAAGGAGTGGGCCCTGAGTAGGCCAAGGGTAGGCGGGGATGGCGGCACCCACAGAGCTGAGTCCTTTGGGCCACACAGCCCAGGCCCAGCCCCGATCTATCCCTCACTTCCTGCCATGGAGTCCCGCAGGCTTCCGTCCCTGGCACGGCCATTTGGGCTGGATGGGCTGTTTGTGTGTGAAACGGCCTCAGCTGGGGGTCAGGCTGGCAGGGACCCCAGGGTCATCTAATCCTTGCAGCACTTATGTTGGGAAAAGGTATTTACTGTGTAAAACCCAAACCCACTCCCCCCTGGAGAAAGCCTTTTGGGCTTCTCTCCCCCAACCCGGGCGTGTCCCTGGGAGGCCGAGGGCTGCCATGGGGACGACGGCCATCTGCTTCCAGGAAGCAGGTGCAGCACTGTCTGCAGACGTTTCCTGTGAAGCCCACCTGGGCTGAGGCCCGGCACAGTCGCCCTGGAGTCTGGGGCACAGGGAGCTTCCCGAGTCCTGCACCGGGTCTGGAAAACCACCAGTCCTTGTCCCTGCAGCTGCGGCGCTCAGCCTTCGCCGTGCGATCGCTCCGGGACCCAGGGAGGCGCACTGCTCCACACTGGCTGCAACTTTTATTCCTGTAACTCTTTAAAACGGGGACTTGGATCAGAGAAGCAGATTCCGCCCAGTGACCAGGGCCCTCTGCGGGCGAGGTGAAGCAGATGTAGGGCCCTGAGGCTTCTGGCTAATGCACAGCCCCTTTGCAGACAGCTGAGTGTGTGAAACATATTTGAAGACGCCTGAGTTGGAAGGGTCAGAGGTTCTGGGGCCCAGAGCCATGTGATAGGTACTTTTGGGGCCTGTGGCTGCCCAGGGCCCACCCCAGGGCCTGGCATGCCTCCCTCCACCCGGGCCCTGGGCCTGCCTCTTTGTGAACTGCCCCTGGGCTCAGGGCCTCAGTTGAAAGAGTGTGTGCATTGGGGGTGGTCGATGAGTCCCAGGCATGGTCTTCCAGCATGAAGCGGGGGCCAGAGGGGCCCCAATCCTGAGGCCTGCCGTGAATGTTCTGTTCCTCATTTAGGGTTGGAGGGCGTGTGTTACTCAGTAAGCACTTCTCAAGGCGCTAAACTGGCTACATGAAACAGTTTGCTTGGAGAAGCCACTGCTGTTAGTTCCATTTTACAGGTGAAAAGCTGAGGCCAAGGCCTGGATTCAAGTCCCAGCTCTGCCACTTGCTGCCATGTGGTCTCCTTCCGTCGGAGCCCAGCCCCCGGCTCCTGCCTGGCTCTCCACTGCCCTCATGGCCTCTGGCAGTTCCCGTCTGGTGTCTAGTTAGTCTGTCTCCCAGGGTCGCAGGCGTGTTCCCACCCAGCTGAGGGACGACAGCCCTGTGGGGGAAGCCAAACTGACCTGTCCCCAACTTTGGGGACAAGCCCACAGAAGGCCTGGGATCTACCCGTCTTCGGGCCTACCTGCTCCTGCTCCTTACAGACCTGGAAACGGCTCAGAGAGGTCACTGGCCGGCCCGGATCCCTGCGTGCTGGGATGCGGTCCAGTCCTGGGCTTGAGAAGAGAGCCCAGATGCTTTGGGGAGCTTCTCCCAGCCCAGGACATGACTTCCTTCTCCTGCAGTTGATCAGAAATCATGCAGTGAAACTTGATACTCCGTGTTATTAGATTTATTATTATTATTATAAAGAGATGTTTTTAGAACCAGAAGAGGCCTCACAAAGTAAGTCTGTAGTTGCTCCCTGACCCTACGCCTACTCTGGGTCACGCTGCATGGACGCCCCCTGCTGGCCCAAGGAGGAGCTTGCTGCCCCCCAGGTGGGGTGGGTGGCTCTGACCAGCCCCTGGGAAGAAAAGACCTGGGTCTGAGTCCGAGGGGCTTCTTGCCCAGAGCCCTCTGGGATTGGTCTCTGGAGGGCAGACATAGAGGATCCAAGCCACACAAGGAATAAGAGGCAAAGCTGGCACTTGAACAAGTCTGTGTCTCTAGAGGGGGCAGTGAGGTCAAGGCCACAGCCCATCCCTGGCTGTGACCCAGCAGCATCGAGTCCTCTTGAGGGCAGCTCCCACACACACATCCGGCTCCGTCTCTGTGCCAGCAGGTCCTGCCCCCCTGCCCAGAAAAGACCGCCTGATGGGTGTGCAAGGAACCGCTATGGCACAGGGAGTCCCCGAGAACAGGCACTGAGGTGCTTGTGACAGTGGCAGGGGATGTGGGGGCTGGACCACCTGCCTCTGCACCTGTGTGAACTCTGTCCTGGGGCTGCCATGTGCAGACTGTGTTGTATCTGCCTGACTTCATGTCTTGGCCATCCCGCAGACCAAGCGATGGCCGTGTTGGCCTCGGTCATTTTCCACATCCCATAGAAACATTCCGTTTGTACCAGGGCCCACGAGCAAGCCAGAGTAACTTTTTGAGTTACTTGGATCGGTGGCTTCATAGTTTCCATCAAATTTGGAAAAAAAACCCACCCCAAACCTCAGCTATGATGTCTTCCAACAGTGTGTCTTCCTCCCACCTCTGCCTTCCCACTCAGGCACTCGGACCACACCCACGCGAGGCCCCTTGGGGCCGCCCCACTGCTCTCTGCTCACTCTCTTCTAGGCCCTTTTCTCTGCTGCTTTACTTCAACTTCTGTAGCTTCTAGTTCACTTTTCTCCTCGTGAGTCTAATATGCTGTTCATCCCATCTGCTGTCCTTTTCACCTTTAGAAGTTTGATTTGGTCTTAAAAATGTTTTTGAACAAATTTTTGGCTGGTGTGACTCAGCTGGTTGAGCGCTGGCCTGTGAAGCCAAAGGTTGTGGGTTCGATTTCTGGTCCCGGCACCTGCCTGGGCTGCACACCAGGTCCGCGGCTGAGAGTGCTCCAGAGGCAACTCATCGAAGTTTCCCTCTCACGTTGCTGTTTCTCTCCCTCTTTTTCACCCGTCTCTAGAGATGAATAAATAATATCTTAAATTTGTTTTCAACTACAGTTCGCATACAGTATTAGGTTAGTTTCAGGTGTACAACATAGTGATTAGACATTTATTTTTGAAGTGATCGCCCTGGTAAGTCTTGCACCATCTGCCACCACACAGTTAGTACAGTATTCTGTTGTTCCCTAAGTGACGGTTGTCTTCTGCCGCTCCTGCCTCCCTTCAGTCGGTCCGCAGGCCCTCACTGACCCTCCTGGTGGGCCAGGGCCTGTTGCTGGGTGCCCCGGGAGACTGATGTGAGTGAGGCCGAGTTGCGGGGTCTTGTCCAGGAGATGGGAGGAGTCAGAGGTCACCTTTAGGCACGGACAATGCCTCTGACCCTCCTGTGGCTAAAGCCAAAGAAGTCCCCGTCAGTCAGGGAGGCCTGGGTTCCTCCCTGTTCTTCCACTGCCCAGCGCGGGACCTCATTCACTTTCCGTGGGTATAAAGTGAGCAAAAAACCCGTCTTCCCGGGCCTTTGGGGGGCTGAGATGGCACAACAGAAAGGGCAGCGTGGGGGAAGGTGCTGGTCTGGTCTCTAGGCTAGCCTCCAGTGTCATGGGCAGGTGACCTGGCCTGGCCAATTCCCGGGTCGAGAAGGCGACTGAGGCTCGTTCATCCAGCGTCTGCAGGACCGGCTCGGGCCTCTGACTGCAGCCCCGCCTGTGGAACCTTATCAGGCTCCTCCACAGGCCTCGCTGTGCTGGCCGCACCCTGGCGGTCCTCCTGGCGACGCGCCCGCCTGCTGGGGCTTTGGACCGAGACCAGCCCAGGGCCGAGCACTCCGAGTAGGGGTTCGTCTGCTGGAGGAGCGGGCGAGGCGGGCAGGGAGAGGTCCGGCCCGGCCCTAGCAACGGGATCGTCTGGAAGGCTGGCTGAGCATCCCGCGAACTGGGCCCGCAGAAGGGCTCCATCAGTCTACAGGCGACAACGACCCAGGGGAGACGGCTCCGGGTGAGCGGGCGCCGCGGGCACAGCCCACCCGGTCTCCTTCAGCAATGAGGCCTGTGGAACGGCGCCCGCCATCCGCACACTACGCTCAGACGACCTGTGGCGCCAGACCCCGAGCCGTCCGCGGGGAGGGCGGGGCCACGCGGAGTTCGGTCCCCTCCAGCCCGGGCGGCAGCCCCGCCCTTCGCCACCGGGGCCCCGCCCCGAAGATTGTAACAGCCAATAGTAGGACGTATTGCTTGGCGGTGTGACTCGAGCCGGACCTATGGGGTGGCGTGTTGTTGGGCTGCAGAGTCGCAGGCCGCACCCAACTCCAGCGCCCAGGGTAGCGCCGAGGAGTGAAGGGGCGGAGAGGCCGGGCGGGCGGAAGGTGCGGACCGGGGGAGTGGGGCGGACAGGGGGCGGAGCCCGAGGTCGAGCTGGGGCTGGAGGCGACGGGCGGCGGTCGCACTCGGACTTGGGAATCCTGCGTGCTGTCCGCATTTCGTCGGTGAGGTGAGGCCTGCACGCAGCGGCGGCCGCAGTGGGCACGGGGCTCCAGTCCGGGCCGCGGGGCCTGCAGCCCTCGGAGCGGGCGGGGGCGCTGGCGGGGCCGCGGGGCCCGCCCTGGGAAGGGTCCCGCCCGCGGTCCGCGGCCCGTCCGCCTGGACGCTGTGCGGGAGCCCACGCCCTGCGAGCTGTTCGGCACTCTGGCCCCTGTGGGGGCGCCCGGGTTCTCGCGGGGCCGGGGGACCGTGAGGGGAGGCGGCTCCGGCTCTCACGCTCGGCCCCGCGCGGTGCTGGCGAGCGCCCCTCCGGGCGCAGATGCAGACCATCGCGGCCTCCGCATCCTGCCAGGCGGCCCCGGTTTTTACAACGACGGCTTCTGCGGAAAGGGAAAAGCCGGCCCTGCCGCGGACGGCCGTTGGTTGTCCGGGAACTTTGAGCCCTTGGCCACCCTCGCCCCTTTTCCCGTTTCTGGGAGGTGTCGGGGCCCCTGCCTCCAGCACTTTTATTTCTGCTCTTGTAGTGCATGGTAAAGCTGGGCGGGCGACTTGTGTTCCCTTCGCGCCTGCCACCTCGGAGTCAAAGTGCTGGTGGTGCGACCACGTAAGTTTCCGCCTAAACAGCCCGGAGCCCTGGGCAGAGCCCCGAGGACCGAATGCACAGCTGGTGGCTGTATACGAAGCTGCCAGGCTAACGCAGATTTTGAAATTTTTTTGCGTGTGAAAATGTTTTGAAATCGTGGACGTAGGAAGCAGGCTGCTGGAAGGTCCCCTCGGCCTCCCTCGCGAGCATCGTCGGCCCCAGCGAGAAGGAGGCGGATACCAGGAGGCCCACCCCGCCCGGACGCGGAGGGCGGGCCGGGCCGGGCGGGGCGGGCTGCTGGGCCGACCCGTGGATGGCGTGACGGGGGTTTGGCAAAAGCCGGGCAAATGCCAGCGATGTGTGCGTTATTTCTTAAAACCCCAAACCTCGATCTACTCCTCCGGTTCTGTCTAAGGGGAGAACCAGCGCAGCAGAGTTGTTTTTTGAGGAAGTGGGGGTTTTGGCAGTCGGCACTGCTCTGCGCCGTCTCGCTGTGGTTTGCGGCAGGACGGTGTGATTTGTTCGCTCCACCCGTGCTCCGGGAGGCTCACTGTGCGCGGGCCTCTGAAAGCTGCTCCGCCACCCAGACGTGGGCTCGTTTTCTTTGGAAAAAGGAATTTACGGGGCTGGCCATTTTCTCCTTTAACTCTAGACGTTATCGGATACTGATTAGATTTTGTTTGGTGTTGTTTTGTTCCTGATTATGTTGCAAAAGCTGTTTCTTTAGATGATTGTTTTTGTTATTTCAAGCAGTCATTGTATTGAATCGGAAAAGTAAATACTGATATGCTTTAGTATTTACTAAAGCTTAAACTTTAGTAAATATGCTTAAACTAAAAAAGTCAAATACTTAATGCTGAAGTTTTATTGTCTCCGTTATTTAATAGTTTGACAGTTTTTAAAAAAATTTTATTGAATTTTCCATTACCATTTACCCTCCTTACAACCCCACCCCCTGCCACCGCCACCCTGTTGTCAGGCCGGTGAGTCCTTTTTCTTTTGTGTTCGTCCCTTCACTCCCCCTTCCCCAGCTGGCAGCCTGCTCTCCATCTGTGAGTCTGTCTCTGTTTGGCTTGTTGGATCAGTTTGTGCATTAGATTCCACATGTGAGGGAGATCCTGTGGCACTTGTCTTTCTCCGACTGGCGCATTTCACATAGCACCATGTTCTCCAGGGCAGTGTGTTATCCATGCTGTCACAAAGGGTAAAATGTTCTTTTTTGTGACTGAGTAGTATTTCACTGTGTAACCGTCCCGTAGTTGTTTTATCTACTCATCCACTGATGGGCACTTGGGCTGCTTCCAGATCTTGGTGACTGTAAATAACACTGCAGTGAACACAGGGGTGCTTATGTTCCCAGAAGTGGAATCCCTGGGTCAAAAGGCAGATCCATTTTTAATTTTGAGGTGTTTCAAAATTAATTTAATTCTTTGAGGTATCTCCTTACTGCTTTCCACAGTGGCTGCACCAGTCTGCATTCCCACCAACAGTGCACTAGGGTCTCCTTTCTCCCTGTCCTCCTGAGCACTTGTCGTCTGTTGATCTGTTGATGCTGGAGTTCTGACAGGGGCGAGAGGATCTCATTGTGGTTTCAATTTGCATTTCTCTCCTGATGAGTGACTTGAGCACCTTTTCATAGGTCTGTGGGCTGTCTCTGTCCTCTTTGGAGAAGTGTCTATTCAGGTCCTTTGTCCGTTTTTTAATTGGATTGTTTGTTTTTTTGGTGGGAAGTTTTATAAGTTCTTTATAAATTTTGGATATTAACCCCTTATCAGATGTATCGGAGAAAATGGTCTCCCAGTCAATGGGTTGTCTTTTTGCTTATTGATGGTTTCCGACAGTTAATTTTAAAAACACATTTTATTACAGGAAACTGAGAGTTTAAGTTGACTTTATTTATTTGTACCTGTGTAATTTATGTCCGACACACATGAAGTATATATAGTATTGATTATAAGCCCCTCTACCCTCATCCAGTTTCAACAGTCAACTCATGGCTCAGTTGCTGTATCTGCAGCCCGAAGCCCAGATATCATTTGATTTTGACTATTAAATATTTCGCTGTGTATATCTACATTCATCTTTTTAAGAAGATAAACGGAAACACCACCATCACAAAGTTCCTTATTGCCTTCAAATACCCACCCAGTGTTAAAATCTTCTCGATTGTCACAGTTTTTTTAACAGTTTGAGTCAAGACCCAAGTACTGTTCATACATTGTGACTTGTTTTAGCCTATAGGTCCCCCTCTGTCTTTTGTTCTCTCTTGCAATTTATTTGTTGCTGAAACTTGGTGATTTGTCCTGTGGAGTTATAGATAGTCTGGATTTTCTGTATTATGGTTTAACTACAGAATTTACTGTAAATTGAATGTAGTGACATCTAAAGGTGTAATCAAATTCAGGGTTGGTTTTATTTCTGGTAAGAAGACTTCATAGGCGAATAGGCAGGAAAGGGTTAATATCATGGCTTCTTGCCAGCAGTCCTGGATGCTCAGACTTAGAGTCATGTATTTCGTTAGGGGACGTTTTAATTCTGTAACTTCATTTATTGGCTGGAATGCTTCTATAAGGAGACATTTCCCCTCCATACTTTTGTTACCTTAAATTAATGTTCTTTTGGGAAAGGCAGGATAAATACTTAATTTCTTTCCATTATTTACTAGTTTTTAAAAAAAATGAGAAGTAGCCAGTGAGTTGTGTGTGTGTGTTTGTGTCATTGGGCACTCAAAGGTGTAAGCATATTTGATATGGTTCAGTCCATTGTAGATGGTACCCTTACTGATTCTCAGGTTATCCCATCATTGTCCAGTAGGAATCTGTTCAAATTGTTGCCTAAGTCCTTTTTTCCTTTATTTTAAAATACTAATTATTGTTTTTAATAATGGCTCCTAAATCCTGTAGATACATGCTAATAGTCTCTGGGTGCTCTTCTTTCTGGTGTGACAGACTGCCCCAGGCTCTTCTCGGACGATTAGTGTCCCAGCCCTGTACTCGTCCCTTTCTCCAAATGGAAAGTCATGTTCAGTCACCCCAATCTGGGCCCTGGGGTCGGTTGTTCATTCTCACTAGGTTGATCATCGTTCCCCGGTCTTTTCAGATCGGGGGTTACTGGTACTTCCAGTTGTGAAGCTGGAAGGCAGAGTTCTATTTAACCTTCTTGATCTTACACCTGTATCTTTTTTTCTTCTAAGACAAATATTTTGATTGTGATCACTCAGTGTTTTACCCCAAACTGTGCACACCTCAGTGGCAGAAGGACAATACAAACACTACTGCCAGTAACCAATAAAAACTGCATAGGGCTTTTGCATACTTATTTGGGATATGCCGTCAAATTATTGTGTTTAAAGTCACTTAGAATCGTTGCTCCATGATTTTGCCACACTACTGGTTCTTCTGTTTTTTATTTTGCTTTTGTGTTTAGGGGTTGCTGTTTAAAAGTTTAATTTTGTTTTGTGATTATGTAAAATATGGAAAGACTTTTAAAAGCAAACATATAAAATAAGGTATTTTTTAAGAAGTCTTGCTTTTTTATGTTCTGCCTCTATCTGCCACCACCAATCTGTTCTCTATATCCGTGAGTTCAGTTTTTGTTTGTTTTTCTGCTTTAAAATTCCACATATCAGTAACATCATAGGGTATTTGTCTTTCTCTCACTTATTTCTCTTAGCATAATGCCTTGAAGTTTCACCCATGTTGCAAATGGCAGCATTTCCATTTTTATGGCCGAATAATATATCCCACTGTACGTGTGCACCACGTTTTCTTTACCCACACGTGCATCGTGGTCACTTAGGTTTCCTCTGTGTTTCGGCTGCTGTACGTAACGCCTCGGTGACCATGGGGGTGCGTGCACCTTCTGGAGGTAGTGTTTTCATTTTCTTTGGACAGATACCCAGAAGTGAGTTGCTGGGCCATATGGTAGAGCCATTTTTATATTTTGAGTAATTTCCATACTAGTGGTTACACCGATTTACATTCCCACCAACTGCGCACAAGGGTTACAAGAGTTCCCTTTCTCAACAACCTCCCTCACACTTACGTCTTCCTATTTTATTCATAGCTCTTCTGATAGGCGTGAGGTAGCATCTCACTGTGGCTTCGATTTTCCCAGGTGATCAGTGATGCTGAGCACCTTTCGTGCTCCTGTTGGCCATCTGTGTCTCCTTTGGAAAAATGTTTATTCAGATCCTCTGCCCATTTTTTCATGGTTTGTTTTTTTGCTGCTGAGTTTTTAATATATTTTGGATATTAACCCCTTAAAAGATGTAACTTGCAAATATTTTCTCCCATTTGGTAGGATATATAATCTTCTTAATTTCATGGTTATATTCATACTTCTTCTGTATCAGATAGCAGCATGCTATATGTGTTTTCCCAGCATGCTTTAAATTTTTTTTATTGTGGTAAAACACATAAAATTTAACATCTTAACTGTGTTTAAGCCTACAGTTCAGTCGTATCAAACACATTCATTTTGTTGTGCGACCATCACTGCCTTCCATCTTCCTCAGCCAGCCATCCTTCTCCGGAACCCTTCCTTGCACAGCGGGGACTCTGTAGCCATTAAGCAGTGACGCCCCACTCGTCACCTCCCAGCCCGTGGCAACCCCAGTTCTACCTCCTGTCTCTCTGGTTCTGACGGAGTGACTTACGAGTGCAGGGCTGCAGCGTGTGTCCTTTTGTGACCGGCTTCTCCCCCTTCGTGTCTGTGCTGTAACCTGGGTCAGAACTCCCATCCTTTCTGATGCGGAATAATGCTCCGTTGTCGGTGCGGACACGTTTGCTCGCTTGCTTCCAGGTTTCAGCTGCTGCGAGTAGTGGCGCTACAGACGGGGCTGCACATGTCTCTTTGAGACCCCACTTCAAATTCTTTCGGGTCTACACACAGTAGTATGGCTGGATTACGTGGTAATTGTGTGGTTCAAGTTTTGAGTCATTGCCACACTTTTCCACAGTGGCTGTGCCATTGTGCATGCCCACCGAGGGAGCGCAGGGCTCCACCCTTGCTAACACTCGTTTGCCGTGTTTTTGAGCGTAGCTACAGAAGCCCCCTAATGGGTGTGAGGTGGTATCTTGTAGCTTCGACCTGCGTTTCACTGACCCCTAGGTGCCTTTCGCGTTAACCTTCGGCCTTTCCGCCATGTGTAACACAGACAGACGTGTCTTTCTTTCTTTCCGTTGCATCGTACTTTGTTCCAGAAGATAGGAAAGGCCACTCAACATAAAAATCTGGTCCATTAGTGGCACTTTTTTCTATTTCTAAGATTTGGTGAGAATTCTCTGGTACATTTCAAGTTATCGGAGTGGAAGGAAGTACTCCACACAGGAGGGAGGTCACACTCGGAAACCCTGCTCTACGGCGAGGACTAGAGCCGTCTCTATTGCGGGGCCGTTAGCAGCTCCCAGGGTTGAACACCTCAGTTTTACATTTTTCCTTTTTTAAGCAGGTGCCATTTCAGCCCCTCAACTACAGTGTACAGTTTGGGTTGGTTTCAGAAATGCTATTTTTAAAATCATCTAATTTATATTGACAGAGTAAGTTTGTTGTTATTAATCAGATTGTTAACATCACATTGTAGTGATCTTTTTTCAGTTTTACTTATTGTTCGCTCACTCATTATCTACATATTTACTGAACTCTGAGTATTTAGGCCTTCGAGTCCAAAACATTGGACCTGTAGTTGTAAGAGTGTGCAACTCAGTGCCTGTAGCTATTGTCATTGATGCTGTCTGGCCGACATTCGTTTTGTCAGTTCTACCTTTAGAATACATCCCGAATCAGTCCTGATAGTCCATCTCCAGTGGCGCCGAAGGGTCCGGGCAGCACGACGTCTCCCTCGGGCAGTCGCAGCCGCCTCCAGCTGGCCTCCCTGTGTCCTGCCCTTCCCCCTCCTCTCCACCTGTCAGCCAGGGCCATCGCTGCAAAATGCAAATCAGGTCACGTTCTGCTAGAACCTTCACAGACTGATAAAGCGGTTGCCTCCAGGGAGCTCTGTGGCTGTTGGATAGGAGTGGGAGGGAGACTTACTTTCTACCGTGTAACCTTGTATACCTTTCAGATTTTGATCCGTGTAACTGGACATACTCAGAATAAAATAAGCAGGGTAATTTTACAAACAAACCAAACACCCCCATGGCTTCCCATTTTACCTAGAACAAAACCCAACTTCCTGGGATTCCCAGCCTCACTTTCACCCCTCTTCGTCCTGCTCACGTGTGCTGCATTCACAGTGGTCTTCATGAGCCTGCCTGGCTCCTTTCCGGTCTCGGGGCCAGCACCCTGACCCCTCTGCACAGAAGGGGCCCTTTTGCACTGCTCTGCGGGGCCAGCGCCTCCTCACCTCTTAGGCCCCTGCTCAGCTGCCCCTGAGAGAGGCCTCCCTGACTGTCCTGTCACAGCAGACTCCCTCACTCAGCCACCTCCTCTGCCCCTCAGTTTTGGTGACTGCCTGACCTGTTCACTCGCGTCCTCACTTCACAACAGTGGTGCCCCGCAGAGGCCGAGGCTGCACTCCTCCACCGTTGCAGCTGGCCCTCCGGGTTCTTGCTGGAGTGCCTGACTCGACTAGATCCTGCCGCTTCCCCGCGGAGAGCTTTTTAGTGACTCTCCGCCACACGAAAACGCGGAGCGCCTGGACCAGGCTTTCCGGCTTTGGCTCAGCGTCTCCAGCTTTCTCATACAGCATCTTGGTTTTGCTTCCCACTGTGTCCCAAGCACGTAGCCTGGCACACAGTAGGTTCCCAATAAATATTTGTGGAATGAGTGAATTACCTAAAAGCAGTCTTTTAAGTCTTTGCGAAATTGTCACACTCTTGGGAAAGTGGTAGCTAAATGCATAAGGTCATAAACCTTTGAGGAAGGTGACGGAAAGGGGGTAGAACATCGATTTATCTTTGAAAGCTGGTTACAGAGGGTAAAGGTGAAAAAGTCATTTTGTGAAGGAGAAATGAAAGTTTCTTTTTTAACTAAAATTTTTTGCCATTATGTTTTATGGCAGTGGCTTGAACACACACGCAACCTTGGGAGTCTGTCCACCTAGACTTGCTGAACCACAACCTTGGGTCAGGTGATTAAGAAGTACTGTTTTATGGCTTTGCTCCTAGAACAGTGGGCCCAGGACCACCGTTCTGTGAAGGTGGGGTTACTGTCCACGTTGGGTGCATGTGTCAAGGTTTAAGTGCCTCGGGATTTTCCTTTAAGATTTGTCCCTCTTCCTGTTTAAATAATTGTTAAAAGTAAGGAAGCGCTTTTAATTGGCAACATAGAATTTCTAAAATTCAGTTTATAAACTTGAATTTCCATTTTTGTGTGTATTTGCTGTGTGCTGGGCATTGTGCTTTTATGTATTCTCTCATTTAATTCTTACAACAATCTTATTAAATAGTTACTGGTATCTTTTTTCTTTTCAAGTATCATTCTTCAGATTAAAAAAAAAGAGAGTTTAGGTGATTGTCAGGGTGATACAGTCAGGAGGTGTTACAGCTGGGATTGAAACCAGGGGTGTCTAAGTCCAGAGCGAAGCACTGCAGGGCTGTGCTCGTTCTTCCCTGTGATACTTAGTCCTGACTCTTTAGACGCCTGCCCCGCAGCTGTCGCTCCTGGTCTCCCTGGGGAGGGGGAGCTGTACTTTGTGTGCGGCGGTGGCTCCCCAGTCTAGCTCAGTGCCTGCACAGAACAGGCCCTGAGAAATGTCTGTTGCATTAGTGATCTTGAGTTAATTTTTTTAAAGCTTACTTGTGAGAAATGGTGTTCATGACAAATTATAAAAGGTGGTGTGGCCCATCTATTCTCCTACAGCAGGCCCTGGCAGACTTCCTGTAAGGGGCCAGGTGTAAATATTGTAGGCTTTGCAGGCTGTATGTGCCATTGCAACTGCCCAGTTCTGCCGTGGCTGCGCAAAGCAGCCGTAGAGGGTTCGCAAATGAATGAGCATGACTTCCAGTAAGATGGTGTTTATGGGTGTTGAAATTGAAAAGATTTTCTTGTCTACCACTTACTATTATTAATGTTTCATTTATTATTCTTTTGTTTAACCTTTAATAACCAAACTTAGCTTGTGGTCCTTGTAAAAACAGGCTGTGGGTTGGGTTTGGGGAGGCCATCATTTTCCAGTTTCTGCCCAAAGGGTCTAAATTTTATCATTGGATCAAATTAGACATCTGCCTCCTGGACTGAGTTTTGTCTGCCAGGGGCCTTGCCGTGGTTGCGCCACGTTTAGTCTGCGTTAAGGAGCTGTGTGGCAGAAATACTGTTCGGGAACGTGGCATTGCGTGGCAGGGCTCTTGGGGCAGGTGCTGGGCCTTGGTCTTTACACAGATAAAGACTGTTCTTCCTTTTCATTAAGAAATCCGCCGTGCTTCTCTTTGCGTAGAAGGAAATTTTAATTCTTCCTTTCGTGTAGTACATTTCAGTTGTGGTGTACCAGAAAGAGCTACTTGGAGTTAGAAGATCAGGTAGCTAGCTGGCTGTGTGCGTTCTTTGCCAGCTTAACCTTGTTGAGCGTCGTGCCCGTTTCTGCTCTCTCCCCACTACTTCCTCCACCTCACGTCCTTGGGCAAGGTGCTCACTTCCCTTTCTCTGAGCGCCGTTTTCCTCAGTCGTACAGCAAGTATGGCAGTACCTTCCTCATCTGCTTCCGAGTCTGTATGAAGATGAAATGAAACAGTTCTTGGTAAGTGACAAATGCTGTTCAAGTGTATGATTTATTACCACATATTTAGAATACACTTGGGGGCAGAAGAGGAGAGAGGGATCATTACTAATAGTGCCTTAACTTCTCCTAATGCACCCTCAGATTATTTATCTCTTGCCTTTTGCGTATAAAACGTGGTATTAGAAAAGCAGATGCTAAGTATTTCATGTGTAATCTAGCCGAATGATATGATAGTGTTTGAGACACTGAAATGCTCACAATTCAGAGATGCCGTTGCTACAGAAGTTGGTTACACAGAATTACACATTCCCTCCAAAAGACTTGAAGCTCAGAACCTTGTGGCTAAAATCTAGTTTTTGCTTAAAGATGTTGCTTCGCTGTCTTCTTGCTTGCATCATTTCCTACACAAAATCTGCTGTCTTCCTTATCTCGTCTCTCTATATAACATGTTCTTATGTTCAGGCTGCTTTTAAGATTTCCTCTGTCACTGATTTTGAGCGATTTTATTTTGGTATACCTTTGTGTATAGTCATTTTCTTCATGTTTCTTGTGCTCGGGGTTCATGGAGCTTCTTTTTTGGATCTGTGGGTTTATGGTGTTCATCAGATTTGGGAAATTTTGGCCGTTACTCTTTGCATGTTTGTTTCTGCTCCTTCCCGTGTCCTGTCGTTTGAGGACTCTCACAGTTGCACGTAGACGGCCGAAGTCGTGCCTGGCACCTTGGTGCTGTTTGCATTTTCTTGGCGAGTTTTGTTTTGGGTGGTTTTTACTGCTGTGCAGGTCATTAACCTTCTGTGGTGTTTGATCCACCATTAATCTTGTTCAACGTAGTCTTTCATTTTACACATTGGGACTTTCATTTTTAGACATCTAGGTTTTTTTTGTTTTTTTGTTTTTTGTATCTGTCATCTCTCTACTTAAGATTTTCAACCTGTGGTATTCAGTTGTACTAACTATTTTAATGACCTTGTCCACTAATTTTAACTTCTCTTTCACCTCCGGATTGGTTTTGATTGATTTATCTCCTTAATGTGCATTATATTTTCCTGCTTGTTTGCTTGTTGGGTTATATTTTACTTGTTTCCTGGCACATTTGCAACAACTTTAAGAGTTTTGATGTGGTGGAGATGGCAAATGGCAACATTTTCCTTTTACATAAACTCCTAGCCTCCTTGAGAGTCTAAAGTCACTAAAAAATCCCGTTTACCTGTGACTCCTGCATGTTGTTTGTTCTCATCTCCCCCCATGTTTTGGCAGATCGTTTTGGCAAGTAGAAGGGGGAGGTCCTTTTTGTATTCCCCTTCATCTAAGGTTTTAAAAACTGAATCTAAGATTTGGTTTGTAACAAATTAAATATACCGATACCTCCTCAGTTGGTTCAGTGCCTACCAGCTCTCACATGGGCCCTTAAAATAGTTGAGAACCTTAACATAGTGTAATATTAAACTTTAACAGAACTGTTTAATAGTTAATACTTGTTCTGACCTTCTCCATGCAGGAGACTTGAGTTTGGGAAGGAAGGAAGGGGAGTAAGTATGATTCAGTTTGCCTTTGAGCTTTATTTATTTCAGAAGCACCTTTTTAAGTAGTTGTTATGACCAATATAAAATGTTGTTTTTTATATCTGTTGGTTTAAAGTGTTGGGCATATTTTGATAGGGCTTTATGTGAGTTTATGAAAAAGCGGTGTTTTTGGATACAGTGGGACTAGGGTTTGTAGGACACTTAACTTTTGGCTGAACAGAATCTTGAGATTCTACTCTGCCAGGAGAAGATGACAACAGTAATTTAAAAAGTTATTTTGCAGGCATGTTTTCTGTTCTGTCGCTTTTATTAATTTGCACTTCAGTTCCACCCACCTCTTCATAAATGTTTACTGAACACCTAGTATCTGCTGGGCATTGTTCTGGGCACAATGGACAAGAGCAAGGAATGAGGGCCTGGCTGGTGTAGCTCAGTGGATTGAGCGCGGACCTGCGAACCAGACGATCGCGGTTCGATTCCCAGTCAGGGCACATGCCTGGGTTGCAGGCCAGGTCCCTGCAGGCCAACTCCCAGCAGGGGGCGCATGAAAGGCAACCATACATTGATGTTTCTCTCCCTCTCTCCTTCCCTTCCCCTCTAAAGATAAATAAATAAAATATTTAAAAAAAAAAAAAAAAAAAAAAAAAAAAAAGAGCAAGGAATGAGACATATTTCCCCTCCCTTAGGAACTTTGATTCTGGAACGGGAAATAGGTAATGAAGAAATACCGCTGTGACGTCAGGTAGTAGTGACTGCTCTGAAGACCCAGGAGGCAAAATAAGGGGGTAGAGAATGGTGGCAGCATGGGTCTGTTTTCGATGGAGTCAGGTTGGCCTTCCTAAGCAGGTGACATTTGACCATAGGTCACATCTGTGTGCGTCTGGGGGAAAGCATTTAGGCAGTGGAGGGAGGCACATCTCGCTGCACGTGGTTTCTTGTTGCCCATTGGTGGCAGGGGCTGACGGGGGCAGGACTGGATGTCTGGGAAAGACACCCTTTGTGGCTAGGAGCTGGCTGGGGAAGCGGAGCAGGCAGCCTTTGCCTCAGGTTCCGCACACCTGCCTGGTGCCTGACACTGGCTAGCGTAGGTGGCTAATATTAGCCTCCACTGGTGGCTAATACAGTTCTCCGTGGAGCTCATCTAATGACAGGAATATTGTTCGTGGTGGTAGGATCATAATTAAATGAGCCTCAAATTGCAGTGATAGCCGCAGGTAGTTTTTAGTGAGCACTGGGTGTCTTGTTGTCCTCCCATTTTGCAGATGAGGAAGCTGTGAGACAGGTTAAGAGCACATAGCCAGAATGGCGGTGCGTACACGTACCATCCTCAAAAAGTCAGTGGTGAATGATGATGCTCGTCTTCTCCCCCTTAGTCCACCTTGGAGATGCTCGCTGCCGTTCTCCCTCACCTATCATTCTCCCTCACCGGCTCAGGCATTTCATTTTGCAGATACACTGTGTCTTGATCACTGCTGTATTGATGCACATTTGTTTCCAGGTTTTCAGTGTTACAGCTGTTTCCGGTCAGTATTCTTGCATCTCTAGGTTTGGGCTCTATGAATCTATCTGTAAATATATTCCTGGAAGTACAATTGCTTGCTCCACTGGTATTTTTACTTCTAGTGTTCATAGCTGTGTCCAGTTACCCTCCTAAGAAGTTACACCAGTTTATGCTCCCACCAACTGTGTGTTTCCTTTGTGAGAAGGTATTCACGTGTAACACAGGGGTGATGATAGTGCCTATCTTCACAGTTACGGGGAGTGTTAAACAAATTAAATGTATTAAAGGCACCTAGTAAGCTGTCAGTAAATGGCTGTTATCCAGTATAATTCTCATACTGTATAATATTAACTGTATTTCTGAATTGTAACTATTGTGGATGTGGGGAAATTATATGGTTGACCGTGGCCGTGTATGGCCCCCAATACTGTCCCAGATATTGAACTCGTTAGCTCTGAATCTAGGCCTTGGGAGAGCCAGAGGCCTGGGCATGTGGGGCTGATGTTGGGGGATGGAGCCTACAGGAACCTGCAGACTGCTGCCGGGGCCGGGCTGCCCTCTGGGACAGGGCCCAGAAGGTGCTGACTCCATGCGTGTCTCCTCGGCACCTTGGAATAGCAGCCTTCAGCGTTCCCATGGGGAGAAGGAAGCCATCACGTGGGAGGGGCCTGTAGAACACCTGTCCCTGAACACACCCTCTCGTTCTCGGACTCTGAAAGGCTTCATTTAAATTTACCTTATGGATTGACTCCTTGAGAATGATTTAGGGATCTAGTTGCCTAAAAATGGTTTTTCTCATCTGCACACTATTGCATGAAATTCCTTGCAGGGGAGACAGAGCAGTGTGGTGTTAAGGAGTGATCAGAATGCCTGGCAATAGGTGGTGACAAAGTCACTTCACTGCTCCCAGCTCCAGCTTTCTCCGTCACAGAGGGAAGCAGCTGTAAGATGCAGAGGAGAGAATGTTGTGCAAGCGCTTTGCAAGTGTCATTGAGGAAGGATGGCATGCATGCACACAAAAACTGGTTCACAAGTGCTTGTATCACTGGCAAGTGGGAACAGTCCAGATGTCCATCCACTGATGGATGGATCAACACAGTGCAGTGTGTCCGTACAGCGGAACGTTACTTGGCAGTGATGAAGAATGGAGTAGTGACACATACTATACCTGGAGGACGTAGGAAACCTCGTGCTGAGTGGAAGGAGCCAGAAAAGGAGGCTGGAGTTGGAGGGGAAGGCGGCGGGGGAGAATGGGCACGTGTTTGGGGCTGCTTCGTGGGTGTTGAAAATGCTATGAAAGTGAGTGATGATGATGGTTGCGTACCCCTCTGAATACTGAAGACTTACTGCATCGTACACTTTAAATGGGTGAATTTTATGATATGTGAATATGTGTCATTTAAGCTAAAAAGTGCAAATGCATTGGGAATTTTTTCTCACTGAACTGAGTTGGATGTGATCTCTTGGTGTAGTGCTGGGTATTAGGGGTATAGTGTCAGAATGCAAGTCCAATTTGCCGCTCAAAATCTGTGGTCCTGGTTAAGTTGGTGAAATTTTCTGAATTCCTCATTCTCATCTATTGAAACAGCAACAGTAATAAAAACAGTCTTGTCTAACTGCACACGGTGGTGTGGGGCCATGGCGAGAGAGCTTTTGAACACTCAGGGTGCCCAGGTTTGCTGGCAGCGTGTGTCTCCTCCCTCTCCTCCTCCTTCTCTTCCAGCGTCTGGACAAGGTGGAAGCAGACGTTAGGCGAAGGGCAAAGGAAGGCCATAGAGAGCTCTATTTACCAGCTACTCCCACTGCCTTTTTAAAAAAAAAATCCAAATCTCTGTGCAGAGATAATTTTGTCTGTTACAGCTGTACATGTTTGCAGCTTAGCAAGAACTTTGTGGTTAAGCCGTTCTTTCCAGATCTAAGAATATTTTAGTTAACAGGCCAGCCTGGTTTCCTGATGGTATTGTACCATTAATGCAGTTCGTTGTATAACAGACAGCTCCAGGTAGGGAAGGAGGGTTAGACGTGGTGCCCGAGTCCCTTTAGGACTGAGTGTCTGCTTTGCTGGGAAGGGATGTGACATGAATCTTCCTGTCTCTAGGGGAACTAGATGACCCCACCATCCAGGTACTTATCCTAGGCTCACGTACCTGGACAGCATGAGCAGGATCAGTGTCACCGACCTTCCTCCCGAACCTGGAACGGTGACCAGCTCTGGTTTTCACTTAGGGTGTTGGATTGGTCGTTTTGGAAAGCTGGGAATTCCTTCAGGGCAGGGTTTCTTTTCTTGCTTTTGGGCAAGTGATGAGGGTATATGTATTTTTTTGTCTCTAGTTTCTAAGTGACAGTAATAGCATTTTAGGGACTTACTAATTCTTTGAACTTAATCAGAGGCCTTCAAGTAGTCAGTCTCACAAGCTGCGGAGGCTCATGGCCAGCTCATCAGGCCAGACAGAGAGGACCGTCCTGAGGGCTCCTGCAGGGGCTCATTAGGGCTTCTCTGGTGGGTCCCCGCGGGAGCTGTTCAGTCACTGAGATGGTGTGCACCCCTCTCCCACGGCGATCTCCCTCACCTCTGTTTCATGAGAGTCAGGCTAGCAGTTCTCCTTTAAAGTGTGTTTTTTCTTGGTGACTCATTTCCATTTTGATTGCTTCATATACACTAGGGAGGAGAATTTTCATGAAAATAGTACAGACTTTGCCAACTACAACTATGGAAGTTTGCTAGTACTTTTTCATCGAATGAGTTATGTTATTTCAGCTTTTGAAACCACTGACTCTAGATTTCACTGTGCTGTGGAACAAAACTGACATCATCTTTATTCTCAGTAAAAATTAAGGCTGCAAGAATGGATGCATGAGTTACATCTTATGTCATGTACATTTTTTCCCCTGAAGGGCATATGGTTTGTGTCTCAAACTCAGGTAATCAGAACAATTTGTAGCTATAATCTAAGCTATAATACAATCTTTAGAGTTGTTTGAGGTTAGAATTATATATATTAAAACACAGTTGCGTGTGACTGCTAAACGGGTTGGAGTTTAGATTTTTCCTGACCTCTAGAGAAAGGTCACTTATTCATGTTTTTAATGTGTTTAAGGCTATATATTTTTCTAGAAGTGGGTTCTACTGAACCCAACAACTTTCGATTGTAATATTTTCATTATGAAAGTATGTGTGGTTTCTTCTTTGGCACATGTAAAATACTTGTTATTGATTTGTTTTGATTGTGTTGTGACACAGTTAAACCAGAGAAATAGTTTATATGCTTCTTTTTTTTTTACTTTTTTTTTTACTTTTTTAAAAGATATATTTTATTGATTATACCATTACAGTTGTTCTATTCCCCCCCTTCATTCCCCTCCACCCGCACCCTCCCTCCCCCACCATTCTCCCCCACTTAGTTTATAACCACGTGTCTCAAGTTCTTTGGATTCTATATTTCCCCCACTATTCTCGCCCTCCCCCCTATCTATTTTCTACCTACCATCTATGCTATTTTCTGTGCCTTCTCCCCCCTTCTCCCCCTCCCACCCCCCTATTTCTAACCCTCCATGTGTTCTTCATTTCTATGGTTCCACTCCTGATCTAGCTGTCCTCTTGGTTTGCTTTTGTTTTAGGTGTGGTTGTTAATAACTGTGAGTTTGCTGTCCTTTCACTGTTCATATTTTTCATCTTCTTTTTCTTATATAAGTCCCTTTAGCATTTCATATAATAGGGGCTTGGTGAAGATGAACTCCTTGAACTTGACCTTATCTGAGAAGCACTTTATCTGTCCTTCCATTCTAAATGAAAGTTTTGCTGGATAAAGCAATCTTGGCTGTAGGTCTTTGGATTTCATGACTTGGAATACTTCTTTCCAGCCCCTTCTTGCCTGTAAGGTCTCTTTTGAGAAATCCGCTGATAGTCTGATGGGCACTCCTTTGTAGGTGACTGTCCCCTTATCCCTTGATGCTTCTAGGATTCTCTCCTTCATTTTGGTCTTGGCTAATGTAATTATGATGTGCCTTGGTGTGTTCCTTCTTGGGTCCATCTTCTTTGGCACTCTCTGAGCTTCCTGGATTTCCTGGAAGTCTATTTCCTTTGCCAGACTGGGGAAGTTCTCCTTTATTATTTGTTCAAATACGTTTTCCACTCGTGGCTGTTTCTTTCCCCCTTCTGGTACCCCTATAATTCGGATGTTGGAACGTTTAAAGATGTCCTGGAGGTTCCTAAGCCTCTCCTCATTTTTTTGAATTCTCATTTCTTCATTCCTTTCTGGTGGGATGTTTTGTTCTTCCTTCTGGTCCATTCCATTGATTTGAGTCCCCGTTTCCTTTCTATCACTATTGGTTTCCTGTGCATCTCCCTTCATTTCAATTAGTTTAGCCTTCATATGTTCCTCTAATTTGTGACTTTGTTCCTCTAATTTGTGACTATAATCTACCAGTTCTGTGAGCATCCTGATAAATAGTGTCTTGAATTGTGCTTCTGAGAGGCTGGCAATTTCTCGGTCGCTTAGAGTTATTGGCTCTGGGACTTTGAGTTCTTCTTGAGCCATCTTTCGGGTTGTTCGTGCCTGTTCCATAGTAGGATCAGAGCCCTAAAGTGTTCACTAGAACAGGGCAACTAAGTCGCTGGGTTGTGACGTTGTATGTGTGGGCGGGGTCAAAGAGGGACTCTGGCTTCCCGTCTGCTGCCTGCCGCCCCGGCCCTCACCGGTGTCGAAGGGCAAATAAGTCGCTGGGTTGTGACACTGTATGTGGGGGCGGGGTCAAAGAGGGACTATGGCGTCCTGTCCACCGCCTGCCGCCACAGCCCTCACCGGTGCCGCACTTGCTGCCGTCACCGGGCCCAGGCATTTCGTCCCGCTGCATGTGAGTGTGCCACCGCCGTCAGCCCTCGCCCCCTGGGGCCTGCGTGGTCTGTCTCACTGTGCGTGAATATGCGCCCGTGGTCTGCCCCGCACCCCAACTGGTTCCGGTCTGCCTGCGCGCCTGGGTCGGGGGGCCCTGTCCTGCCCGACCTGCTTGCTGCTGGCTCCGCCCCTCTTACCGTCCCCGTTGAACGGTTAGATGTAATCGGACTTCCGTATAATTCAATTTTCTGTCCTTTGGTTGTGTCTTTGTTTCTCCAAACCTTTGTTGTATTCAAACTTGGTTGTGGGAGAAGGCACAGTGTTTCCACCTATGCCTCCATCTTGGCCGAAGTCCTATATGCTTCTGATTCTCTGGAATTGGTTGAGATTTTCCTCATTTCCGTCCAGATCTGAGGTGCGTATTTACAAATGTTACTTGTAGTCTAAATAATATGCGTTCTTTAATTGTTTTGGAAAGCAAGGAAGTGCAAGGCTCTTTATACTTTTAATGATCTAATTTATTAATTACATTGCTGTTATTTTGTATTTATTGAGCAATAAATATTGCTCAATAAATATTGAGCAATACATTTATTGCTGATAATTAAGCAATATTTTAATCTTGAATGATGGTGGATTTAGGTTTCAGAAGTTTTCACTTTATATGTGTTGATAGCATTTTATTAGGCATATATATTTTTATCTTGTGAAAATTATTTTTATTTTTAAATTTTTATTTGATTTGAGAGAGGGAGAAAGAGGAAAGGGGAGAGAGAGATTTGTTGTTCTGTTTATCGATGCATTCCATTCACTGGTTCCTTGTTGAATGGGCCCTGACCGGGCTCAAATCTGCAGCCTTGGTACATCAGGACCATGCTCTAACCCTCTGAACTACCTGGCCAGGGGTATTTTTCATTTTCTTATCTTGCAGTGGCTTTTTCAGCCTAAGTAAATGCTTTTATTTTCCATATGTTCTTCCCCTTTTGGTTGGTCTTTGCTTGAATAGCTGTCTTCATCTGTTTATTTTCAAACAGAACAAACTGTTCTTAAAATGGGGTGCCTTAGAACCACAGGAATTATTCCTTCACAGTTCTGGGGGCCAGAAGCCCGAACTCAGTGTCCGTGAGTCAGAACCCGGGCGTTGGCAGCGGTGCACTGCCTCTGGAGGTTCTGGGGGGAGCCTGTTTCTGGCCTCTCCTGCCTCTTACGGCTGCTGGCATTGGCATCTTCAGCTGTGGATGCATCACTCCAGTTTCTGTGTCTTGGTCAAGTTGCCCTCCTCTCTGTGTAGTGAAGAGGGGTCGGTGATGCCCTGCTGATGTGACTCAGTGGATTGAGTACCAGCCTGCCAACCAAAGGGTCGCTGGTTCAGTTCCCAATCAGGGCACATGCCTGGGTTGTGAGCCAGAACCCCAATTTGGGGCATGTGAGAGGCAGCCGCACGTTGATGTTTCCCTCCCTCTCTTCCTCTCTCCCTTCCCCTCTGTTGGGAAGTAAATAAATAAAATCTTTATTGAGAAAGAGAGATAGGGCAGTCCCTTCTGTCTTCTTTTTATATAAGAAAACTGGTGATTGATTTGGGGCCCATGTAGGTAATCCAGGGTGATCACAGTGTCCGCACAGTCTTTGTGATGAAGAGTGACATTTACAGATTCCGGGGGTCAGGACTGATACCTTGGTGACCATTGTTATTCAGTTTCTACAGTGGGTGTGATATCTGTCCTTTAACTGACATAGTTTAGTACAGTTACATTTATAGTCATGTTGATAAATTTGTACTTTTTCTAACATCTTACATTTTGTTTTCTATTTGTCATTTTTTCTCTCCATGCTTGCCTTTTTAAACAACCAAGTTATTATGTCTTTCTTTACATTCTCCTCTCTTTTGATTTGTAAAGTACATACTCTATTCTTTTTGTTGTTATCCCTGATATTTTACCTGCATATTTAGCAAAGTCTAAAATTAATGTCATATTCCCATACCAGACAAAACAAAGGCATTAAAAGTACTTTAATTCCAGTTAAACTCAGTGATCAAGTTACATGCTGCTGTTAGTATTTTAGTCTAGCCTTCCTTTTAATCATATGAATTGGGCACCGTTATCACTATATTATCCAAAAACATTTTTTAGATTTACTTTCCCATTTAGCAGTTTCTTTGCTTACAATCCTTACTGTATTTCTGTTTCTTTCCTGGGATTATTTTTTCCTTCTGAAGAAGCTCCCTTACTGTAGGTCTGTGAATGGTACCTCTGTTTTTGTTTATCTGAAGTGACTTATTTCACACGCTTTCTTGAAAGATAGTTCTGCTTGGTATAGGAGCCCAGGTTGGCAGGGACTCCCTTTCAGTGTTCAACGTTTTATTTCTACTCTTGTTTCTGTTACAAGTTTGCCAATAGGCCAATTGTCAGGTGGTCCGTCTGCTTTTAGAAAATTTTATTTTTCCTTTGCTCTTTTGCAGATTCATTATGATGTGTATAAGGTGTGTGTTTCTCGCTTGTCTTGCTGAGTATTTATGGATTCATGTCTTCCCGTGACATAAAGTTGTCAGCCACCCTCTCCCTGGAGGCCGGCCTCCCTTGTTCTCTGTTGTCTCTGCCCTAACTCCAGAGAAGGCGGGGCTGCCTGTCTCGGCCTGCCGCTCTGTCTCTGTGTCATGTTTTGCATCCCCTCATCTCCCTAGGCTGGTTTCTGGGTAATTTTTTCAAAACTATCGTTTCATTCACTAGTTCTTCTTTGTGTTGAAGCTGCTGTTACCTTATTAATTGATTTAAACTTTTTTCAACACTATTTTATTTCAAAAGTCCTATTTGATTTCTTCTTCAGCTCTGCCTGCAGCTTGTTGTATTTATCAGTATGATTAATTTATACATTTTGTAGTTTTTCTGTGTTTTGTATTAGAATTAGGTATTTGAAGTCTTTGAGGGCCTAGATCTGTGGGGTTTTGTTTCTGGTGGCAGTCGTTTATGGAAGTTGTTTCTGGGTTTGTTGGAATTTTGATTTGGACCTCGTATTTAGTTGATCTCATCAGCCTGGAGGTCAGCATTCCCTCCTGATGCTTTTTTCCTGAGACAGTCACTGCCCATTTGAGACCATTTTCATCCCTTACAGCAAGGGTCCCCAGCCCTGGGGCATGGACTGGTACTTGTGCCAGGCCTGTTAGGAACTGGGCTACACATCAGGAGCCAGTGAAGCCTCAGCTCCCGGCTCCCGTGACTGCCTGAGCTATACCTCCTGTCCTTCCCCCCCAGAAAAATTGTCTTTCAAGAAACTGGTCCCTGGTGCCAAAAGGCTGGGGACCAGTCACCTTACAGAGTTCCAGCTCATCAGCTCCTCCTGTTTTGCCTCCAGCAATGCTGATTTTGTTGGGTGTTTGACCTCTGGCAATGTCACCTTCTGTGAGTGACCTACCCATTCACTGTTCTAGTTTCGTTCGCCTGGTTTTGGGTTGGTTTGTTTGGTCCTTTGAAGTTTCATGTATTTCTTACATGCAAGTAACATTTGTTTTTATGTAAAATCTTATTTGAGTGGCAGGTATTTTTGAGCAAAGGCCCCTCAAATTTTTGTCTTGAGATCTCCAAGTGGAATTTACTAGTAGTGCAAATAGTGCTTGTATACTGGTTTATGACGGACTGTGTGCCAGGCACTGTATGGAAACACTTCATTGCTGGTGGAATTGGGATTCTCCCATGGAATTGTTAGAAGAGTATTTTGGGGTCCCATGCATGGGAGGATGAAGTGCAGTGGTAAGCTTTATTGAAGCTGGAGCAAACACAGGGGACTGTTCCCAGGTGCCCAGTGTCTCCTCCACAACTAGTTGGCTTAGCTCTGACCCACTGTGGCAGAGGTCCAGCCTTGTCGACACTGAGCCCAGAAGAAGGGCCAGGGTCTAGAGATGTTCTGTTACCTGGCATCAGCCGGGCCTCCGAAGGTGCCGCAGTGCGGCTTCATCCACGCCAAAGCCCAGTCCAATTCATTCTCCCGTCCTGGCTGTGTCAGGCTGGCGCTGTGCTGTGGCACCCAGGCCCGCGCTTGGAGCTCGTGCAGCTGCCCGAGGGGGGCCGTGGGTGAGCTTTGGTTGGATTGCTGCAGACTCGGGACAGAGGCTTTTCTTTTAGACCAACCAGTCTCTTTCCTCATGCTTTAAGTGCTTGTGCGGGGTCTTTCCCTGTCCAGTCCCTTTCCTGGGTCTTACAGGCTTTCGTGTCTCCATCCAGTCTGACCCTTTTCCCAGGCTAGATACCTCTTCTCTGTGGTCGCCATCTTGTCTCCTGCTGCACATAACAGGGTCCTCCCCCTGTGCCATCTTGGCTTCTATTGGGCAACTGCCCAGCAGAGAAATTTCCCCTTGACTGTTTCCTCTCTCCCTTGGTAATTCCAGCTAATGGCTGGTTGTCCCCCAGGGAGCCCACACGTCCTGTCCTTCTGCTCTGTGGAGGATGCCAAGGAATGCTGGGGGACCTGTGGATGTTACAGCTTCCTAGTAAGTCCAGCTTAGTGTCTGACTCAGCTCCCTAGCTAATTAGACTTAATGTGTGATTTAATTTGCTCCCTTCCTTCATTAATATTAACTAGCCACCACGCTAACAACTTGACCTAAATTAACTCATTTAATCTTAAGCCCCAAAAGTACATAATGATATTCCTATTCTTCAAAGGAAGAAATGAGCCATGGAGGGATGACATGTTCCTAAGGTGACCAAGTAGGTGGGCAGTGGTGAACTGGGATCAGAACTCAGGTGGCCCCAAGGTCTAAGCTAGCAAGTTAATAAATCAGTCACCCTTGAGAGGCTAATGGAATTTTGCTGAAGACTCAAGCCCTGATTCTTTCTTTACCAATATTAACAGACAGATTTTGGAACTATGAACAGGACAGGGTGCATTAAAGTTCACCTCAGTTAAACAGATGGTTGGCTGGCTTATCTGTGCTTGCCTCACCCAGAGTTGTTTTCGAAGCCACACCCAAGTCTGTTTTAGTAGGTGGCTCTAGAACAGTGGGTTAGAGATTGAACTGATGTGGGAAGTCTCACTGATTAGTTAGTGTTCCATGTGTTGGTACAGATAGGGCATAGGAGTTTGACTTAAAATATGAAAAGGTAAAATAAAATGAGTTTGTAATCAAATGTTATTTTTAACTAAAATAATCTATTTTAGTAGATTAAACTTGATGTTTTTGAAGTTTTAGAAATGAATTTTGTAGTGTGTTACTTTTATGTTCTCATCAGATAGTAGGTAATTAAAGTATTTATTTATAGGGTATCCATTATGTGCCAGACATTGTGCTAGATATTTCATTTTTAAAAAATATTTATTTATTTTTAGAGAGGGGAAGGGAGGGAGAAAGAGAGAAACACCAGTGCGTGGTTGCCTCACACGCACCCTCCACTGGGGACCAGGCCCACCACCCAGGCATGTGCCCTGACTAGGAATCAAACCGGCAACCTTTTGGTTCACAGGCTGGCACTCAGTCCACTGAGCCACAGCAGCCAGGGCTGGGTATTTTGCATTTCTTATTTCTAATCGCCTCACCAACCCTGGAACATAGGACTTGAGTGTATTTTATTAGAAACAAGGAAGGAAACTGAGGTGCAAAAGACGATCGGCCTTCCCCAGGGCAGACCGTGGATCATGAGGCGGTAGTGGGGCGCCAATAGTGTCAAGGGGAGTTGCCCTGGTGGGGTGTGAAGAAACATGCCCTGTCTCCAGGGTTATTGGTGGTGCGACAACTGGGAAACATCATGCATCCAAATGAATTCCAGATGGATTAAGGAGGAATGTATAAAATTGTAGAGATTGTGCCTGGCTGGTGTAGCTCAGTGGATTGAGCGCGGGCCTGCGAACCACACGATCGGGGTTCGATTCCCAGTCAGGGCACATACCTGGGTTGCGGGCCAGTTCCCGGCAGGGGACTCATGAGAGGCAACCATACATTGATGTTTCTCTCCTTCTCTCCTTCCCTTCCCCTCTAAAGATAAATAAATAAAATCTTTTAAAAAAGTGTTTAAAATTGCAGAGATTATGAAGAAAGGCAAAGTAAAATGTTTATCAGAGATAATGTCTTAAAACTTTCTTGCTACATTTTATTAGACTTGTGCTGTGAAGGAATGTGTGTAATGTTTTCTTTAAAAGCAGAACTCAAAAAAAAGGTGTTCAGACCTAAATATGCAAAATGTTAAAATACTTGCTCATTAAAAAATAAGATTATAGAGTGTCAGATGTAACAAAGAGTCAGTACCTATACCACTTTTCAAATTTGTAGGAGTAGATACATCAAGATTTCAATGAAGAGGTAGGTGAACAAAGAAATTAATAGGCCCTATGGGAAATTTCTGTAAATAAACAAAGAACATTGATCTTCACCTGCTAATCTGAGAAAAGCCAAATAAAGCAGCCACTTCCCATCCGCCAGAGCAGCGAGATTTTAGTGACACCTCTGCCTCCTTTTCAGAGCGTGTGAGCCAGAGGGGAAGTGAGACTGTGTCCTGCCCTGAACCCGGTCCGAGGCGCCCTGCCCTGTGCACTTTCCTGTGTCAGGTCCGCCCTGCAGATGGTCGTTCAGAGACGCTGAACCTCCACGGTGCCCGTCAGTGCCTGCTCCTGTTGCTCCCACGTAGACAAGGCCCTGCAGCTAGGACTTTTTAAAGGATTCACGCTCTTTGGGGTTTTTATTTTATTTGTGGCGTTACAGTGATTCAAGAGTGCTTTGCATTTTTATTGGCTTGTAAAAATACGCCGTAGTTTTTCAGAAGTGTTCTGACTGTTGCATGGAAACCATTTTGGAGTGTGTCATGCTCTTGGGGCATGGTAAGAACTGCCTCCCGTGGGTAAATGAGGCATTAATACCCACTTGAGGCCTGGGACTAACGCTTGATGAGATGGGTCATTTCTGTCCTGTAATCCCTGAAGAAGCCAGGCTGTAAGGCCAGGGCCCAAGATTTTTCTAGATACAGAGGATACATACTTGGGAATTATTGAGTGACTTGTTTTGAAACTGGGTTATGTTCAGGCGAAAAGTGCCAGTGTTATTTAGTTACGTATTAAATGACAGACATGGGGAGGGGTAGGCGTCTTGTTGCTCCTGTGAAGAAAGTGACCAGCGTCCTCTGGGCCTCTGGTTTTCTCCTCTGCGGACACACTATGCAGTGTTTCAGCCTGTGTCTGCTGGGGTCTCTCCCACAAGCCCAGGGACAGAACTGCCCCCTGTGTCTGGGTAAAATCAGCTGTTTACAGGATGTGACTCTTTCCCACTGTCCTCCAAGTTGTTTATTCCCCAAATTGAAAAGACTTTATTTCTAAAGTTTTAATCTATAGCTTCATAATTTTACAGTTTCAAAGTGCCTGTGCTGATACAGATGTTAGACAGTTGTTTTTAGCCATTTTGTTTTCATTTTTAAACAAAAGGGATATGCAGACATTATCAGGTTCTCCTCAGTCCCCAAATGTTTAATACTTTTTTAAAAATGGAATTTATATTCGAGAGCTATTGACATTCATTTAGGTAAGTAAAATAATTCTAGAGCATTTTAGCTACCGAAGATCTAGTTGCTCAGTGTTTATTAGTGTTAAATCTGTTTTGTTCCATTTCAGGTTTTTGAAAGCCAGGGGAGGGTGTTTCAGGTACCAGCGGTCATGCTGATGCTAGCCGGTGAGCAGGGCTTCGCATCGAGCCCCTCATTTCCACTCCTCGGTGAGCTTGTAAGACAGGTGTGATTATCATATCCCTTCTACCAGTGAGGTTGCCTGAGCACATTACTAGTGAGTGTGAATATCTGGGCTGGGGTTTGGACTCTGTCTCCAGTGCCTTCCTCCTTCCCATTGTCATTGCTTTTCAGCAGCTGTAGGACCCGGGGGGTCACCCACTCATGTGCTTACTTATCACCTCCTGGCCTCCCACAAGAGGTCGATTTCAGGCAGATGGCAGGTGGAGAACAGATCTATGGGATCCACTCAGAAATCACCAATACGCCCTGGCTGGCGTAGCTCAGTGGATTGAGCGCGGGCCTGCAAACCAGACGATCGCGGTTCGATTCCCAGTCAGGGCACATGCCTGGGTTGCAGGCTGGTTCCTTGCAGGCCAACTCCCAGCAGGGGACGCACGAAAAGCAACCATACATTGATGTTTCTCTCCCTCTCTCCTTCCCCTCTAAAGATAAATAAATGAATAAAATCTTAAAAAAAAAAAAGAAATCACCAATAAACAGCTTGTTCTCATTCAGCCCGCAGACACTCGAGTGGCAGAGTGAGGGAGAGGCGGACCAAGCCCCTGCCTAGCCACGTCGGCCTCTGTCTCCGTTGTGTGTTTGCCTCGTTGCACGGCTGCATTCCAGTTCTGTCTGTGTCACGACCTGGAGTGTGGGCTGCGTGTTACTCAGGAGATTGAGGTTGTTTCTACGACTAATACTTTCTATCCTGCTCTTTCACAACTAATAAACTGTGCCCCCAACACTGATCCATAGATTTTTCCGGGGAAATACTCTCATGTTAGGCTAGTGTTGTAAAACAGTCCATCCTGATGTGTTTTAACTAGAGTGCAGGGTATTTTTTTCCCTTATCAAATCTACATAGAGTTTTCTATACTCACATGTACCTGGTCAGCCTGTGCTTCCTGGCTTACTTAGTTGGGTCTTCCTGCAGTCTGAGTGCCGGCACACTTGGTGGTGAACTCTAGAATTCTCCTTTTCTTGCTTTTGTTATTTCCTCACCTTTAGGAGTTGCACTTGCTTAAGTCTCCAAGTCTAGCCCGTTAGAGACAGATAAAGCTACTTGTGCTGTGTATACCAACTTTGGGAATTGACGTAATTCTTAGAAACATAAAACCCAGGTAACTCAAAGCACAAAGCCCAGTTTGATATGCAGATTGCCCATTTGCAGCCTGGAACTTCCTTGTGAGTGGTGGACTGAGATTGGTAGTCTCTTTAGTCTGTGGCTCTGTCCCTAGAGCCTCTTCAGTCGCACGTCAGCTGTGACTGGCCCAAGCAAAGTGATGGCTTTTCTTACAGTCAAATGCTCCTGCTGTCCAAGCATAGCATCATCAGCCTAGAGTGTTAGACCTGAACTGGATTTGCTCTTCACTGCGTATCAGTTGAGGGCCCCTGAAGTGTTAGCCCTTTGAATGTAGTCGTGAGTCAGGCAGACAGGCCTGCCCTCTTGGGGGCCATGTTCTAATAGCGGAGACAGACAATGGGTTTCTTTTTTTAAAAATATATTTTATTGATTATGCCATTACAGTTGTCCCATCCCCCCCTTCACTCCCCTCCACCCTCCACACCCCTCCCCCACCATTCCCCCCTTTTCGTTCATGTCCATGTGTCACAAGTTCTTTAGATTCTGTATTTCCCATAGTATTCCTGCCCTCCCCCTGTCTATTTTCTACCTACCATCTATGCTACTTATTCTCTGCACCTTCTCCCCCCTTCTCCTCCTCCCATTCCCGTTGCTAACCCTCCGTGTGATCTTCATTTCTGTGGTTCCGCTCCCCATCTAGCTGTGCTCTTAGTTTGCTTTTGTTTTAGGTGTGGTTGTTAATAACTGTGAGTTTGCTGTCCTTTCACTGTTCATATTTTTTATCTTCTTTTTCTTAGATAAGTCCTTTTCATATAATAAGGGCTTGGTGATGATGAACTCCTTGAATTTGACCTTGTCTGAGAAGCACTTTATCTGTCCTTCCATTCTAAATGAAAGCTTTGCTGAATAGATCAATCTTGGCTGTAGGTCTTTGGTTTTCATGACTTGGAATACTTCTTTCCAGCCCCTTCTTGCCTGTAAGGTCTCTTTTGAGAAATCCGCTGACAGTCTGATGGGCACTCCTTTGTAGGTAACTGTCCCTTTTTCTCTTGCTGCTTCTAGGATTCTCTCCTTCATTTTAATCTTGGCTAATGTAATTATGATGTGCCTTGGTGTGTTCCTTCTTGGGTCCAACTTCTTTGGGACTCTCTGAGCTTCCTGGACTTCCTGGAAGTCTATGTCCTTTGCCAGACTGGGGGATTTCTCCTTTATTATTTGTTCAAATACGTTTTCCACTCATGGCTGTTCCTCTTCCCCTGCTGGTACCCCTATAGTTTGGATGTTGGAACGTTTAAAGATGTCCTGGGGGTTCCTAAGCCTCTCCCTGTTTTTTGAATTCTTGTTACTTCATATTTTTCTGTTTGGTCATTTCTTTCTTCCTTCTGGTTCACTCCCTTGATTTGAGTCCCAGTTTCCTTTCTATCACTATTGGTTTCCTGTGCATTTCCCTTCATTTCAATCAGTTTAGCCTCCATATGTTCCTCTAATTTTTGGCTAAAATCAACCAATTCTGTGAGCATCCTGATCACCAGTGTTTTGAACTGTGCATCTGAAAGTTTGGCTATTTCTTGTTCACTTAGAATTATAGGCTCTGGGGCTTTGAGCTGTTCTCAAGTCATAATGCTTGGTCTGTTCATACCTGTTATGTATGAGGGGCGGAGCCTTAGGTGTTCCTCAGGGCCAGGTGACCCAGTCACTGGATTGTGACGCTGTACGTGGGGGCGGGGTCAGAGAGGGGAAAAGAATGGCGCTTTGCTCCACTCCGCTCTCTCTCAGATTTCTGTCCCCTCTGCGGCTTCCCACAAGCAAATTGGGCCCCTCTGGTGCTGGTTCCCAGGTGTGTGGGCCCGTGTACTCTCCAGGACCCTGTGGGTCTCTGCAACGAACTCTCTGTGAGCCTAGGAGCCTCTCCCAGCCCCTCGACCCTGAGAAAGTCTTTCTAGTTGGTGCTTTCAGGCTCTTATTCCCGTCTCTGGGGCCCTAGCCTGAGTGATCTCACTGTTTGCTCCTTCGCTTGGTTTATCTGCACACGAATGTGTGACCGCGGTCAGCCAGCCGCCCTGCGCCCTCACTGGGTCCGCCCCTGGCCACCCCACGCCTGGGATCCACCAACCACCTCCGCCTCCGCTCCTGGGTCGGTCGGACCGAAGGTCTTTCCAGCCCGACCCCACTCCGCTGCTGCCTCCACCCGTCTTACCGGTCTGGCTGAGTGGTTCGTTGTCGGCCTTCCGTACAGTTCAATTTTCACTGTTTTGGCTGCGTTTTGTTTCTAAAACTTAGCTGTCTTTAAATTTAGTTGTGGGAGGGGGCACAGTGTTTCCACCTATGCCTCCATCTTGGCCGGAAGTCCTAGACAATGAGTTTCTGATAGTGACCCTAGTAACCAACACTGCAGTGCCTCCTGCACGTCTAAGCACACACGTGCACTAACCGTGTGAGGCGGCACTGTTGTCAGCCTTGTTATTCCAGGTGTGGGGGCTGAGACCAGAGACGTTAGGAATGTCCCCCGAGCTTACTGAGCAGGAGTGTGGCTCCAGAGTCTGTTTTCTGAACTTGTTGATAAGTGCCCTCAGGGGAAAGAAAGCTCGGACCTCGAGGGGGTGACTTGAGAGAGCTAGGAGTGGGGGTACTTTGAGTGGGGCAGTAAGGGAGTGTGGCCTCGGAACTTGCAGGTGAGATTTGACCTGACACCTGCCTGACAGGGAGTGAGGCACCCAGAGTAGCTGGAGCCTGTTCTGGGCAGAGAAGCTTGGTGTGAAGGCTCTGAGGTGGGAGGAGCTGGTGTATCTGGGACCAGGCCTCAGAAGGACGGCTGCGGCTGCGCCTGGAGGCCCCTGCTGGCAGCGGTCAAGGTTTCGGATTTGTTCTAGGGACTGTGGGGGACCTCGGACTGGCGTCCAGCCCGGTGGGCACGATGGGTTGCGTCATTGTGGGGACTGAGCTGCAAGAGGTTGAGTGGAGACAGGGAGAGGAGGCCTGCGGAGGACTTGGAGTTCTGGTGGGGGCTCGTTAGGGTAGAGGGGGCCTTTTTGTGTCTGTGTTTGCCTGGTCACCAAAATGCAGATGAACTAGTATCTCGGTGCTTAAAGAAAATGGGGATGGGCGCATTCTAGCCCCTCCCCAAACAAAGGCCAGCCCTTACTTCAGCCCTCCTTGGCTCTGGCTGTGTACCGTCCAGAGTGCCTAACAAACACCCCCCCCCCCCCCCCCCCCCCCCCCCCCGCCTTCTTTTGAGCCCCCACTGCCTGAGGTCGACGCTTGCCTCCCCACCTCCCTCTCCTGCCGGTCCCCTACCCATAGCACTTAGCACTTTCTAACAGACTATGTGATTGATTTTCTACCTTGTCTGCTGGCAGGAATCTGTCTCTTGCCTTGATGTCTCCCATGCCCCCGGATTGAAGAACAGCGCCTGGCCCCTGTTGGCCTCGTTGTAGGTGCTCAGCCCATGTTTGGTGGATGGATGGGTGTGGGGTTCCTGAGAGCCACAGGCTCCCGTCCCTGCTCCCCAGGCCTGGGTGCAGAGCTTTCTTGTGGGGGAGATTCCTCCCTCCATCTCTGTGGTGGTATGTCTTTTGGAAGGACTCCATTTTGATTAAGAAAAACTAATAAATATATGTAATTTGAGGCATAGTCTTTGGTCTAAATTTGTTTTTGGCCTTTCTTCCATTTGTGGTTATTAAGACTCATAATTTTCCCCTTCAATTATCAGTTGGAATTTTTAAAAACTTTAGCAGTTATTTGGATGTTAACATAGGTAAGTGGTAGTGATAATGAAGAATAAATTATATGAGAAGTTATTTTTATAATGTTTTTGAAAGCAGTTACTGTTCTCTGTATCTTTTTTCACTTGACACTGTATTCTTCTTTTATGAAAACTAGCCCGTCTAACATCTGTGATCATGGAGGGCAGCTAGAGACAACGGTGCTTGAACAACAGAGAAAAGTAAAAATGAAAGAAATAAAAGCTGTGTGTTCGTGATTACTTGATAGCACAAACAGGGCCGTCAGTCTCCGTCAGCTGGCGGCAGCGTACGGTTCAGAGACTCTGCTTTTGCAGAGTTTGACTTGGGTTGTTCCTGTGATGTTAAGTACTCCGTGCCTGGCTGGGAAGAGGAGAGCCTGGCAGACATCTCAGAGTTAGTGAAGAGACCCTCTCTCCGCCGTGGTGTGCGCAGAATCCGTGTTTCTCAGCACACTCAGCGGTGGTGGTGTCTCGCTTTTGTCATCTGTCTGCCTTGGGAACCAATGACTTTGCAATAGGAACATTTAGCGACCGACCATCGGATTCTGAAAAGGCTGCTTTGGTGGTCAGTGTTTAATCATCTTTAATAACCCTGCCAAACCTCTCCATCTTCTCCCTCCCCCAGAAAAATAAACGAAAATTAACTGAGACCTTTACTTTGTAAGCCACCCTCATGGAATGAAATTCAGGAAAACAGTACATTTTGAAAGATTTCATTACTTCAGCAAAAGTATAGTTAAAAACAGTGTAGTAATGGGAAGACAAGAAACAGTATGAAGGAGCAGAGGAGAGAAGGCGGCCAGGGCTCTCAGAGGAGAAGGCGGACTTGCGCTTCTTTCTGTTTGTAGTTCGGGCCTGTGGCTCTGAAGAACCTGGCAGTGGGGTAGCCGTGGTGGGGCCCCGCCCATGCTCTGGTGCTTCTTTGTTAGATTGAGAGGCCCTTGGAGAAGAGTCCTTCTCCCAGATTCCTCCTCTGGAGCATGAGTTGCTGTTTCCTAGTGTAGTTTCTTTTTGAAAGCACTTAATTTTAGAGTAAGTGACTGATTTGCTCATGTACCATTTGCAAGGACTGGCCGTCACTTTAAATGATGGGGAGGTGGTACCGAGCCCCACAGAAGGGCCTGAGCCCCACCGCCTCCCGGCTTCCTGTGCAGCGGTCAGCAGACGGGCTTGGCTTTTGGGATGAGTGGTTTGGGTTCAGGCCCTAGCTCGGCCCTTTGTCGCAAGGCCTCAGGGACTTGAACAGAGTCAGTTCTGCAAAGGGGAGACTCCGAGTCCACAGTGTGGACTAGTCTGCAGAAACGGCGCCCTGCAGTGGTCTCTGGCCCTGCAGTGGTCTCTGGCACTGTGCCCACAGCAGCCCTGCACTGGCCCCTCCTGGATCCCTGTGTTTTCTAGTTACGTTCTCCTCCACTGCATCTGGGGGGGAGTCGGTGTGGAGTGTGGGAGTCACAGAGATGGGGGCTGTGCTGTCTCCCCCTTTCTCCTTTCTCCCAAGGTGCTGTCAGCCACGTCGTCTCTTTTGATCACTAGGTTAGGGGGCATCGGGTTGGCCAGAAAGTTTGTTTTTGTCTGTGTGATGGCTCTAGTAGCGCTTATTTGTCTTTAACTTCATTCAGAAAATTTTCGTTAGATTGTATTGTGACAGCTGTCATATCAGTGTGCATTTAAAAAAACTTATCAAACTGAGTAAATTTTTGTGTAGCCATTTTGATATTGAAGATGGAAGAAAATATGTAACATTTTCAGCATATTATGCTTTATTATTTCAAGGAAGGTAAAAATGCAACTGAAATGCAAAACAAGATTTGTGCACTGTGTGGAGAAGGTGCTGTGACTGATCGGATGTGTTGGAAGTGGTTTCTGAAGTTTCCTGCTGGAGACTTCCCGCTGGACGAAGCCTTACGGTCAGAGGGCCAGTCGAAGTTGGTAGTGATTGAATCGGGACATTAATTGAGAACCGTCAACGTTCTGCCACATGGAAGACAGCCAACGCACTTAGAATATCCAAATCAAAGTTATTGGTGAAAATGAAAAATATTTTTACTTTATAGATGAGGGTTTCACACATGGTGGAGTTGTCCAGTGGAGTGAGTGGGGCTAACCACTGATCCCTAGCAGTGCCCTGACCACTGCCCATTCTGACCCTCGGGCTGGAGAGTTCTCTCATCAGCATGAGGAAACTTCACGAGCAGCGTTTCAGAGCGCAGTCTCCACATCCCAGTCTTCATTTCACGTTCCTCTCCACTTTTTGCCACGTAGCTTCAAGCAGGTAACTGGGATCTCTGATAGTACACCAAGGAAGGGGTCGACTAAAGGCCGTCGGTAAAAGGAATGCGGCAGCAGGTGTGTGACTGATTAGGCTGGGAGCCTGTTAACTAACCATTTGTCATAAAGCAGAGAGGAAGCAAGAGGACCAACCAGATAATTAAGTCCTAGTTAAAAGCCTCTTGGTGACAAGACCGGGAAGCATAGCTGTGGTTCAATTTTACTTTTTCCTTTTGCTCTCTTTTTTAAAAATAGATTTTTAGAGAGAAAAAGGGGGAGGGAGGGAGAGAAAGAGACATTGATTTGTTGTTTCACATATTTATGCATTTGTTGGTTACTTCTTGTGTGTGCCCTGACCAAGAACTGAGCCTGCAACCTTAGTGTATGGGGGATGCTCTAACCAGCTGAGCTCCCCAGCCAGGGCGTGCTTTTTTTTCTCTGTTGAGTTTGCTGGGACATGTAATGGCCAGAGGTGGCAGGTAGTGGAGTTAAGGGCAGGTGCTCTGGTGCCAGGCCATCTGAGTTCAGACCCCAGCTGACCACTGCTGGCTGTGGGACTGCTTTGGCCCCCGTCTCCTTATCTGCAGAAAAAAGTGAGTTCATACAGGTAAAAAGGAATTCCCAATCAGTATTTACCACATAATGTACAGTGACTATTTTAGAGGGGACTTTGGAGCATTTCATCTATAAGAGAACATCTGGAGAGACAGGAATAGAAATGATCCGATCAGAGGAATTAAAGGCTTTCACTGAGCTTGGCGTCCCCAGCAAGGTGCGTCCATCACCCTGAAGCTCTGTGGAGGAAACCTGAACCAGGTGGGTGTCTGTCCCGCAGCAGTGCGGAGCTGGCTCGGAGTGTGCGCGGTGAGGGCTCCGGCGCATGGTGGTATGTTCTCTTTTACTCGGGAGAGGGCTCCAGTGTTGGGCTCCCTCCTGCCTGTCGAAAAGGAGTTTGTCCCCCTCCGTTGATGGGCACAGCGTCCATTCCAGAATGGTGGGCCTCTGAGAGTTTGTGACAAACTTCTGGCCAGGGCGTCCAAGTCCCTTCCTTCTGCTTTCCCACCTGAGACGCGGAGCAGGGTGTGGACTGTCGCTGCAGTGCTGCTCCTCGGCTTTCTCAAGGCTTGGCTCTTGAGTGTCAGCTCTTCCGAGCCTGTTTAAGTCTCGTCACTCTTTCCAACAAAGGCTCCACTTTTTCAAAGCTTTTTTCTAGCTGTAGTGTTGTCGAATTGGCAAAACTGTGATATATTTAAAGTATACAGCATGATGATTTGATAAGTGTGTGTATTGTGACATGATTCCCACAATTAGGTTAATGAATATATCCAGTCATTTTGCGTGGTTACTCTTTTGGGGCTAGTTGTCCTTCTGTTTCATTGAGTTTTGTTTCAGTAGAACAAGCGGTGCAGTTTCGTTTCGGATGCCAACCTCTCGGAGTCCTCCTAGAGGAGTGGGGGTGTCCCCCGCAGCAGTGGGCGCCGTACTTTGAGAACAAAGTGCCTGTCAAGTCTCTACTATTTGTAAAACTCTCCCGGGGCTTGCTTACAAAACACGGGTGGGGAAGGCAGCGCCCTTGTTCTTCGTGGGCCCTCAGACTGGCGATGGAGCAAGCGAGTACACTCATGATTTGGTCCTGTGTGAAAGTGGCTGAAAAGAGGTGAGAATAAAGTATCTTGGGGGCCAGGTGCCAAGCTCGGGGCCTTGAGAATGCTTTGCGGGACAGGAAGTATTTGGGTTGGGTGCTGAGAGTGAGTGGGGTGGAAAGGTTCTGGGGAGAGACCGACAGGCCCACCTGTGAAAGAAGGGGGTGTTGAGTGCCCCTCACTGGGCCGCCTCTGCCGGGCTGCTGTCTTTACAGCTCAGTGGCTGTTCGTTCCCCAGCTGACTGCCGCTTGCCCCAAGCTTCCTGGAAGCACCTGCTTAGCTCTAAGACCATTTCTTCTGTGAAGCTTTCCAGATTGCTCCTGGACAGTTTCCTGGGGCTGCGGTGGCAGAGCACCGCAGGTCAGGCGGCGGCACCCCCAGAACGCTGTCCGCCAGCTCTGGAGACCCCTGGGCCAGGTCACGGTGCTGGCGGGGCTTGCTCCGGGGCTGGGGGAGAGTCTGGGCCAGGTCTCGCCCCGACTGCGGGTGATTGGCATCTTTGGGCTCCTTGGCATGTAGCGCACCGCCTCAGCCAGTCTGTGTGTGCTGTCCTCCCTGTATTCCTGGCTGTGTCCAAATGTCCCCGCTCGTAGCGCCATCAGTCACACTGGACCCGGGCAGAAGCCCTGTTTGCAAGTAAGGTCCCATCCTGAGGTGCTGGTGGGTTGATCTTCAACACAAATGCTTGGAGACACAGTCCATCCCGTAACACTGCTGTCTGCTCTTTCTGCACTACCCGCCCCCCGACCCCGTGCACACAGTTGCCCTACTGGCGAATAGATTTGTGTGTCGCACCGTGAGTCTGCGCACATTCATTTGTCTGTTTTCTCCCTCCGGTGTTGTAATTTCTTGTGTCTGGTGCCTTGCACATCGTGTGGAAAGTAGCTCTGTGGAGATGCGCTGGGCACCAGGAGTTGCCAGAAGTAGGGGAGGATGGGTACTGCAGGGCTCCCTCTTTTCTCCTCCTCCTGTTGACAGTGCCAAAGGCTGTCTGGAGTTGGGTGGCAGGTGGCCTGGGACACCAGCAGAGGCCACCACTTCTGTTGCGTGTGTGTGGTGCATCCTGGTTTATTCTCCGTGGCACAGCAATCGTTGTCCCATGGCAGTCGGTGCCCTGCTGAGAGGTGTTTTAAGAGGACTTAGCAACTGATGAGACCCTCTGGGTTTCCTAGCAGATGGATAGATTGTGTGAGTAGTTGAAATGGCTGGCGTTAGCCAGGTGTCTGGCCGGGAGAGTGCTAGGGAAGCGTGGAATCTGCCCCGGAGCTTTAGAGCAAGCTCATTAGGTATTTTAGGCAGAAACGCGGTTCCTGTTCTGAGGCTTAGTTATGTGTTGGTGCTGATGGATCCTCTTGGGGCTGCGCTGCTAGGAGAGCGTGCATCGGGGTGCCCTTCGTCAGTTCCAGGTCAGTCCGCGGCATACCAGGCAGAGCGGTGTCCTCCGGGATGTTAGAAAAGAGGGGACGTTAATCTGGAAATAGTCTTTCATCCCAGGATCAGTGATGCCTGTCTGGGAGAACTTGCCGAAATGAGTTCACCCGAGGGCAGGCAGATACCCGAGTCTGGGAGGTCTGGAGGCACTTCATTCTGAGGGCGGTTCAGACACAGGAGTGCTTGGTGTGGGGTACCCTGCGTAGTCTTCATCCCGTGTCAGTAGTGCACACTCACCGCCAGTCTTGATTGCTCCTGTGTAACCCTTACGCTCCCTCCACACCATGCAGTGTCCTGCTGTTTTATCCATAAATACTTCTGTAAGTGTCTAATGTGACCATAATAATACTACTCCTAAAATTTTTGACAGTCATTTCTTGATGCCTGCCAAGTCTGGTTAATGTTCAAAATTTTTTTAAGATTTTATTTATTTATCTTTAGAGAGGAAAGGAAGGAGAGAAGGAGAGAAATATCAATGTGTGGTTGCTTCTTGTGAGTTCTCTGCTGGGAACTGGCCTGCAACCCAGGCATGTGCCCTGACTGGGAATCGAACTTCGATTGTGTGGTTCGCAGGCCCGAGCTCAATCCACTGAGCCCACCAGCCAGGGCTAGTGTTCAAATTTTAATTGTCTCAAATTTCATTTTAAGGTTCTCATTTTACAGTTTGTTTGCAGCGAGATCCAGCTCAGGCCTCCTGTTGGCTGTCAGGTGTCAAGCAGGGAGTGACAGCCTTGGTTTCAGCTGCTCTCTGGCCTTGCTGTGGAGAGGGGACTGGGGGGGTGACTGGCAGCTGTTGCTGCCCAGGAGGTGAGTGGTCATTATCCAGCGTAGATGGTGTGGTCAGGATGGAGACGGGTTAGGGTCGCTTCTGAGGGGCTACAGGGCAGGGCAGCCTTGTCTTTCGTGGTCCATCCAGACTGCTGGGTCTGTTGGGTGTGTATGTCTGAAAGGATTACTCCTAAAGATTTCACTGGTTTAGTAACAAACTAGAGAAATGACCCCTGAAAGTATAGTCTTCGATTTCATTGGTTTAGGTATCAGCGTGTTAATATTTGTGAAATCTTAAAAAGTTTTTAAAAAATATTTTATTTATTTACTTTTAGAGAGAGGGGAAGGGAAGGAGAAAGAAACAGAGAGAAACATCAGTGTGTGGTTGCCTCTTTCATGTCCCCTACTGGGGACCTGGCCTGCAACCCAGGCGTGTGTCCTGACTGGGAATCGAACTGGCGACCCTTTGGTTCACAGGCCCGTGCTCAGTCCACCGAGCTACACCAGCCAGGGCAAAATCTTAAAATTTTTACACAGGTAAGTTATAGCAATTTATAGAATATTGAGACAGGGAAACATCAATCCATAGTTCATAAATCAATTTATTCAACTTTAATACAGCTTATTTGCCATATTATCTTGTCTGTGTGTGATTATGATGATAATATGGGTAAGACTATCGAATAGGAAATTAGATAGTTTTCATTTAAACATGTTATAATCTCTTATGTATATGAGGCTAAAGAATCCTCATAGTTTTATAATATTGTATTGGATGTCAGTATTTATGACAACCATCCATGTATTAGACATTATTTGTTACTACTCTTAAAGTTGGCAAAAGTTTGTGTTTTTGTAAAAAGACAAAAGACTACTTTTTATTTATTTCCAGATGGATTTCATCTTTTATTTGACATGGCAGAAAGTAAAAATGTTGCCCTTTGAGATTTATTTATTTATTTAAAAAATTTTTAAAGATTTTATTTATTTATCTTTAGAGGGGAAGGGAAGGAGAGAAGGAGAGAAATATCAATGTGTGGTTGCTTCTTGTGAGTCCCCTGCTGGGAACTGGCCTGCAACCCAGGCATGTGCCCCAACTGGAAATCGACCCGCGATTGTCTGGTTCACAGGCCCGCGCTCAATCCACTGAGCTACACCAGCCAGGGCTGAGATTTTTTTTTATATTTTAAAAAGATTTTATTTATTTTTAGACAGAGGGGAAGAGAGGCGAAGAGAAACATCCACATGTGGCTGCCTCTAGTGCGCGGGGGGCGCGCCCCCCCCCCCCCCCACTGGGGACCTGCCCACAGCCCAGGCACCTGCCCTGACTGGGGATCAAAGCAGTGACCCTTTGGTTGGTTCACAGTCTGGTGCTCAATGCACTGAGCCACACCAGCCAGGGCACCCTTTGAGATTTATAATCAGAATGTTCCTAGGCAAGATATGGAATCTATTCTATTTTTTCAGATAAAAAAGAAACCCACTCAGATATAAAAATAACCTCAGGATGGGGCAAAAAAGTACGTTTATCATTGTAAGTACATGAAACACAAGAGTTTATTCCTGTATCATTGTTTATTAATTATTGTATTATTTTTAATATAAACAACTGTAAACCTTTTGCCCCACCCTGTATTGAAAGCCTGAATCTAAGTTGGTTTCTCTTCCTCCCTCCCTTCCTTTATTACTGTTTACATTTGACATTACTCTGTATTAGTTTCAGGTGTGCAGCACAGTGGTTGGACAATCGTGTATTTTATAGAGCAGTCCCTCAGTATTTAAGTACCACCTAGCCCCACATATAGAGAATTTTTATATCTGTATGTTTCTATTTAAAAGGTTGGATTTATAACTTTGTAGAAATTTTCCTTGTAAAACACTTTTAAAAACTTAACGGACCTGAAGTTATAACTGGCAAAAAACCAAGTATAGGTTTTGTATTTGAGACACGGAATTGTGTTTATTTTTGATTATTGGGTTCAGAATACGTACACTTCGTGGGTTATGCTTATAGACCTCCTTACTGGAGAAAGGGAATGCGTGTACGTCGGCTTGCACCCGTTCCCGGGGCCACGTGGGGGAGACAGGGAGCCCTTTCTGCCTTGTCTTTGACGTGCTGCTTTCACAAGGGCCCTCTGCTCCCAGTTGGTCCTGGGGGCCGGGGAGCAGCAACACTTGCCTCTTAAATGTTCCCGTGTCCCTATTCCCGGACAAAATGGCTTAAAATTGGGACTGCTTTAGTAATAGAGAAATTATTAACTGTATATCCTTTTGTCTTTTTTTAAAAATGAAGTAGAATATTTTTATCAAGCTCAAAATGTTTAGCTTCACTTAACATCTAGTGAAATGTCAGACAACCATTATTATTTTGTTCTTTGGGTCATTCTTTTACAACAGGAGTGTCAAACTTATTTTTACCAGGTGTCACATCAGCCTGCGGTTGCCTTTAAAGGGCTGAATATAATTTCAACTCCTTAACAGTTAAGGAGTAGTTATATTTATACAGTCCTAAAAGTATTTCAGCCCTTTAAAGGCAACTGTGAGGCTGATGTGGCTCCTGGTGAAATGAGTTTGACACCCTGTTTTAAAATGAACTAGGTTAAAGAAAACAGATTAACTAAAAATTTAAAAGGAAATGTTTAGAGTGCTCTTAAAGACTACATTGGGGTTATTGGTCATAATGTTGACTTTTAGTCCCTTACTGTTTTCTTGCTTTGTCTTTCAGTGCTTGAAAAGTGTCACTTTGAGTGTGCTGTTAATTCTGTCATAACTTCAGGTTTCAGAAGGGCAATATCCAAGTTGATTTAAGAAAAAAAGTTTGGCCCTGGCTGGTGTGGCTCAGTGGACTGAGTGCTGGCCTGTGAACTAAAGGGTCCCTGGTTCGATTCCCAGTCAGGGCACACGCCTGGGTTGCGGGCCAGGTCTCCAGTTGCAGGTGCATGAAAGGCAAGCACACATTGGTGTTTCTCTCCCTCCCTTCTCCCTCCCTTTCTCTAAAAATAAATAAGTATTTAACAAGTAAAAATAAAATTTAAAAGTTTTCTTAAACGGATTATTTGGCCATTGGTACTACAAAATATTTTTTGTACAAGTAAACTATTCTTTAAAGCTGAATTGTGGCCCAAGTTCAGTGACACCGGTGTCACATGGGAGCTCATGAGACGTGCAGAGTCTCAGGTCCCTCCCAGACCTACTGACTCTGACTCTGTGTTTTAATGTGACCCCGGGTGATTTACAGGGCAGGGCAAAAGTAAGTTTACAGTTTGTTTGCATGGAAAATAAATAATATAATAATCAAACAGTAATGCAAGAATAAAGTCTGTTTCATGTACTCACAACTGTAACCCCCTTTTCCTACCCTCTGTGTGCACATTAAAAAGCTGACCGTGCCAGCCCCGGATTTCCTGGCCTCCTGTTCAAGGCCGATCTTTGCCCTGTGCCCCTCATTCCATTCCTCCCTTTGGGGACATTCCTGCATCCTCCACTGCCCCATCGGCTGCCACCCACTGTCATTATTATCACTTAAAATACAGCTTAGAGGTTAGGAAGAAAAGCTCTGTAGCCCGATGGCTTCCTTGGAATCCCAGCCCTGCTATTTCCTATTTCCATATCTTCACCTCTGCTCTTCTCAGTGAGTCCAGCTTCCCCCAAGTGAGGACCACATTGAGCCGATTTCTGTGCCCAGCACGGTGACTAGACATAGTAGGTGCTCAGTGAGTTCTGCGTGGGTGTGGTTCAAGCCGTCCCTCGGTGTCGTGTGGAGACTGTGGACATGGGGCTACTGGCATGATGATGAGAAAGTGCCGCTCGGGGGTGTGGCGGGGAAGGTGAGCGCAGTGCGTGGCGTTCGGGTGCCACTCCAGGTACGAGACGGGTCAGAAAGGGTGTCGAGGAAGTGGGTGGCCAGACTTAAATGTGTGCCCTCTGGGTGTTTTTAGGGTGTTCACCAAGTGGGGCATGTTGGTATTTTCGGTGCTGACTGTTGAACCAGGCAAGTGGTGCTGATGAGGGTCGTTTGTTTGGGTGGGTGGGTATGTGAGCAGCTTCTTTCCTATTGATCTTTTGGGGAATCCTTTGGAAAGTCACTGCCGATACTTTTGGGGGAAAACACTGTAAGTTCAGTTTCTCCAGAAGGGAACTGTGCCGCTGTTAGCACATCCTGTTGGTGAGGGACAATGTCCTGACTTTAAACGATCTTGTCAGATTTTTACTGTCTAGTTCTTCAGATTGTCAGAGGACTGAATAGCTTTGTGACTGTTCTGTTTTCAGCTGAAGAACAGTGGCAAGGACCAGAATGTCATTAGCTGGTGGAAGGGCACCAGAAGGCTGATCAGCCCGGTGACCTGAGGCCACATAGAAGCTGCACACGTCATGCCTTGGATCAGTCAGAGCTTCCTCACGCTGAAGATGCATTTGTCAGGCTGACGTGCTGTTTGTGAAGTTCTGTTGCTCATTGATTCAAACAACAGTACTTTCTTTCATTTTGATTCTGCAGGAGCCTGCAAAGCTTGTGCAATGAATGGTGACACTCAGGCCGCAGTGGTGACCTCACCGCCCCCGACCACAGCCCCTCACAAAGAGAGGTACTTCGACAGGGTGGGTGAGAACAACCCGGAATACCTTCGAGAGAGGAACATGGCACCTGACCTTCGCCAAGACTTCAACATGATGGAGCAGAAAAAGAGGGTGTCCATGATTCTGCAGAGTCCCGTAAGAGCAGCTTCTTCCTGACGGGGCTTCTGCCTTCCCCACGTGCCTCAGCTCCTGTGTGCTCATGTCCTGTGTGCTCGTGTCGTGTGTGCTCGTGTCCCGTGTGCTCGTGTCCCGTGTGCTCGTGTCCTGTGTGCTCGTGTCCCGTGTGCTCATGTCCCGCCACCGTGCAGGGGTCACTGATGAAAGAGTTCAGTTCCAGCGATCAGGCACAGTATAGGAAGAGTCTTGCCCTGGCAGGTGTGGCTCAGTTGGTTGGGTGTTGTCCCATAAACCGAAGGGTCCTGGGTTCAATTCCTGGTCAGGGCACATGGCTCCTTGTTGTGGGTTCAGCCCTCGGTTGAAGTATGTGTGAGAGACACCCAGTGTTCTCTCTCACATTGCTGTTTCTCTCCCTCTCTCCCTCCCTCCCTTCCCCTCTTCCCCTCTCTCTAAAATCAATAAGCATGTCCTCAGGTGAGGATTAAAAAAAAATAAAAGGAAACATCTTGTGTCATAAAGGGTAACAGGTGTTTCTCATTTTCACTCTTACTGCTTCTCCAGCAAGTATTTATTGACACCTTTTAAAAATTACTGTTTCCTCCACAATACCCAGCTTGGTGCTGGGCACTTGGTAGGCCTCAGCAGTCGTTGGTTTACTGGTCGATCAGCATCTTGAATGATAGTCACACCCAACAAAGTGCCTTCTGTTGTATCTCTAGATAAAGGAGTCTGTCTGTTTATTTCTTTATGTGCACACTGCTGCCCTGTTTGTTTCATGCTGCTGATCTAGTCTTACTCTCTTCCTTTAATATTTTGGAGGGCCATTGGCAGGTAGTCATTGAGTTTATTATTAATGTTTATCATCTCTTATGTGCTGTTCAAGGAACTGGCCTCTAACTCTAGATTTACTTGTTGCTTGTTACTGTTACTCACGTATTCTGAGGTGTAACGCACATAAACGCGCAGATCTTAAGTGGACAGGTTGATGAGTTTTGGCAGATGTGCAACCCCCGCGAGCCCCAGGGGTCAGACCCTGCATTCTAGTGGAAGGAGACACACAGTAAAGAGCGCCCAGGAGCACGACCAGAAGCAGTTGGATGCTTAGTTGTGTATGACTTGGTTAGGACTGGCCTCTCTGAGGAAGGAAGGGTAAATCTGAACTCTGAAGGAGCTAGCGGCTGGGCGGGGTCCTGGGGAGGAGCATTTGGGTTGAGGGAGGGGCCTGCATTCCTAGGACAGGGAAGAGCTTGGGCTCCCATGTGTTGGAGCACAGGAGGGAAGGGGAGGGGGTGCAGCGGGGTTGGATAGGGCGTAGGGAGCAGGTCCTGGAAGGGTGGGGGAGCTCAGGTCAGGGGTTCGTTTTGCATTCAGAGTACCACAGAGCCACTGGTGGGCTGCCGACAGGAGAGACACCATTGAGGTTCTACAGAACTCAGTCTGGGTTTGGTGTGGAGAGTGTCCTGTGGGGCGAGGGGGAAAGCTGTCTTCTGAGCCAGAGACGGTGGCGGTTCGGGGCAGGCTGCTGCTGGGGAGGTGGAGAGAGGTAGGCTCCTCGGGCTTCATTTGAATGCGGGTTGAAGAGCAAGGAGAGGCGAGAGGCAGCAGAGGAGTTGGGATGCCATCTAGACATGGCTCGAGCAGTTTTCCTACGTAACAGCAACAAGAAACTAAGTGAGAATGACTGGGGAGGCGGTGGAGCAGCCAAACTCTCAGCACCCAGTGTGTGTTGGGTACGGGGCTGCAAGGGCAGTGAGGCCCCTTGGCCCCTTGTTACCCGTCTCAGTGCAGCATGGGCCCTGCATTACTGGGGGGATGGGGGAAGCTGGGCTTAATTCAGAGGAGTGCCCCTGGAGTTGGTGTCTTGGTTTTGGGAGGAGTGGGGAGGCCCGCCCTGTGCACACAGGTGCTGATCGTTGGGTAGATGTGAGGGGACCTGGACTGTTCTCCGTGATGTTAGCTGGTAGAGTCCTCTGCTGAGAACGGGCACAAGGAGCGGTACAGGGGCTCTGTGGAGAGAAGGCATGGAGTGGGCGGGGGGTGGGCAAGGGGAGTCGAGAGTGGTTGTGGGCTTGTGCAGGGGTGCACTCTGGTCGTGGTCCTGAATGTGCAGTGAGATGACGCGGCCTGGCCTTGCTGCTGTTCTCTAGCCACCTTCAGCAGCGCAGGTCGCAGGGCTGAAGGGCTGGATTCAGCCAGGGCTTGGATTTTGCCAGAGGAAATGGTAGAGAGGAGAGAGTTCAGGCGATGGCAAGGGAATAATAGTGTTCAACCAAGGATCTAAGGGTGAGGGAGGTTGGGACACAGGGAAGGTAAGGGACGGTGAAAGGTCTTAGGGTCACAACGAGGTTGAAAAAAGGGGGAGCTGGATGCCAGAAGGAGCTCTTTGGAGAGCACATGCTTGGCTCCGAGATCGAAGAGGGGCACAGTTACTGGGAAGGAGCCGGTCGAGGGCTGGCCACAGAAGCAGGAGGGCCGGGTGAGCTGGGTGACGGGGTCGCTGGAGGAGAGGCAGTCAGGAGGTTAAGAGGTGAGAATTCGGATGTTGAACCACCAGGAGCTAGGGCCCTAGGAGCATGCGAGGTCGTGGGCTGGTGACTGCGGGCCAGAGCCACTCTGGGATCCAGGTGAGTGGCCCCGGCCCTCCCTGGTTACTGCTGCATGTAGCTCCTTCCTGCACACGCAGGTCCTCTGGGGTGCTGCTGATGCGGGGCCCCGTGCAGTCCGTGTGTGTGTGTGTGTTGCCCTCACTAAGCTTTACATTCCTGGGCAGCAAGGACCAACTTTACTGTGTTGAACACTGTATGCATATAGAGTTGTAGTGACATGTAGTATGTGCAGTACATGTAGTGGAGTATGTTAAATTGATTTGTATGTGGATTTGAAAACCATGGAAATAGATTGATTTTTTAGATTGAGGGCCCACGAGGGCAAGGAGCTGTTTAATTCAGTTTTTGCGTCCCCTGTGCCCTTCATACTCTGTGAGGTTAGCAGGGCCCCTATCTTTGTGTCTCTTTGGTTGTAGCTGTGCCCCTCTCTCTGTGTCATTGCAGTGGGCGTTGTCATCGGAGGGGGTCCCCTGACCGTGTTTCGGTGACAGCAGTTTCAAACCGGTTTCTTCCTTGCAGGCGAAGCCGCTGTTGGCTTCTCCCTCCCCCCTGACCACCACGGAGTGTGATGTAGGACATGTGTAGCATGACGTGGCTGTGTCACTGGGGAGACCCTGGTCAGGGGGCGCCTTCTCATTGGTTCTCGCCTTGCTCACGGGAGAATTCAGGCGAGAGACAAACACGTATGAGAGAGCAGGTCTGTGTATGAAACACTCGAGCACAGAGCTGCCAGCAGGCACCCGCCGCTCTGAATGCCCCGGGTCAGAGGAGGTTTGTTCTGTGTACCAGAGTAGCCGGCTGCACTCAGCTAATGTGAGTGTGCCGACTGTTGGGGTTCGGGGGTCATATACTTTAGTCAGCTTCTAGGTTCCCCTCCTCCCCCCCTTCTAGACCTTGGGATCGAAACACGGTTTTAAAGGTTTTCTTTCCCAGCGGGTGGAAACAATACATACAGAATTGCAAGGGCTGTCCTCCTGCACTGCCAGATCAGCCGTGAGACATGTCTCCTTTCTGTTCCTAGCCTCTTGTGTTCAGTTCTGCACCGGGTCGTGCTGCACAGGGTCCCTGCCTTATTTCCCCTGGGGCTGCTCATTCCTGGCTGCTGCCTGGCGGGACACAGGAGCTTCTGCTCCTGGCACCCCTGTGCCATCGGATTGCCACCAGAGCATTTGCTTTTGCGTGCTTCCCTCTGGTTGACTCCCCTCCAGTTGACTTCGTCTGACCCTTGGAGAGACTAGAGATGCTTTTGGTATAACATCGCCCTTGGAGTACTTATATTCAGGTTTGGATAATTGGTGAGCTCACACTTTTACCTGAAATGTTATTTACAGGTACCTGACAAGATTTATTTCTTCATAGGGTATGTGATAAAGTGTTTTTGTACAGTTTGGAGAAACTCTACATTATGTGTACTTTCAGTGGTGACTTCGTGGTAAAGTCGCCATCAACCCATCTTGGCCTTTCTGCTTAAGTTTGGGTTATTGATAAAGGGTGAATGTTTCAAGGTTTCTCTTTCAACTTTAAATAACTTCAAAAATGTATTATGAAGAAAATACCAAGAAATAGAAAGTAGAACATGAAAATGACTGGTAATTCTATCACTGAGCATTACAGTGAACATTTTGATGTATTGCTTTTAGTCTTTTCTGTGTTTACATGTGTATTTACCCTTATAAAAACCAGTTATACTGCTTTTTTTTGGCCTTTTAAAAAAATATTTTATTTATTTATTTTTAGAGAGGGGAAGAGAAGGAGAAGGAGAGGGAAAGAGACATCAGTGTGTGGTTGCCTCTCACATGCCCTCAACTGGGAACCTGGCCAGCAACCCAGGCTTGTGCCCTGACTGGGGATCAAACCAGTGACCCTTTGGTTCACAGACTGGCACTCAATTCATTGAACCACACCAACCAGGGCTTTTTGTCTTTTTGTTTTATTTTTAAAAAATTTTTATTGTGCAAGTACAGTTGTCTCCATTTTCCTGCCACCACCTTTCCCTGCTCCCCCCCCACCTCCCATCCTCAATCCTGCCTCCAGTTGTGTTGCTTTATAACCTTTTTAACTCAAATATGTATCAAGAGCAAATTTGTGTCATTTAATTTTCTTGGCTATCGTGTTGAATGCGTGCGTAAGATTGTGCTGACAAGTGGGTCTGTGTATTTCGTCTGTCTGCCATTTCCCACAGGGACTGTCACCTGGTTTCCCTTCAGTCAGTACTACTGGGATGATCGTCCTCATGAACAAATCTTGAGCACATCCCTGGTTATTTCTTTAGAAAGAATTTCTAGGAATAGAATTTTTTGCTCAGATTTTTAAGTTTTTATATTGTTATTTTCCAGAAAGAATGTGCCAGTTTATGCTTCAAGGAACAGTGTGTGGGAGTGTCCACCCACCTTTCTGGTGCTAGGTGGAGACAGGCAGACGTGCGCTCTGTGTGCAAATCACCCTTGTCTTCCCAGGGGACAGAAAGGAAATGGTGTCTCACTCTTTGCATTTGCCTTTTTGTAGGCTTTCTGCGAAGAGTTGGAGTCAATGATACAGGAACAGTTTAAGAAGGGGAAGAACCCCACCGGCCTACTGGCCTTGCAGCAGATTGCCGATTTTATGACCACGACCGTTCCCAGCGTCTACCCGGCAGCCCCTCAAGGAGGGCTGGCCGCCCTGAACATGAGTGAGTCGCCCCTGACCCCTGCGTGCTGTCTCCTTCTGGACGCTTTCTCAGGCAAAATCAGTGTGATGCACAGAATGGAGGTTTTTGAAGGTTAATGTGCTTTAGTTACAGGAAAAAATAGGCTGTAAGCCTGAGAATGTTTTGATGTAGAGGGCTCATTTTTATGAGCCCATGAGACTTATTTCTCATATAGGTGACTTTTTTATGTGGCTTCTCCTGTGGTGGCCTGTGTGCATTAAACTAAGCAGAAATAATGCCTGTGGAGCAGTACATGGATTCTGCATGAGCTCATTTTAGTGAGGTCAGCATTCTTACCCCCATTTCTCACTGCAGCTTGCAAATGAGTGAGAAGCAGAGAAATTCCATAGACAAGCCAGAGGGAAAATGTTGGGTGGGTGAATGTGAGAATGTGAGCAGTGTGGAACCCGGGGTAACTGGGGCCCCGGCTCACGTGGCTTCCCGTGTACCAGGCCCTGGGTCAGGCTCTGAAGGGTCTAGCTGGATGGGCCGCTGCTGAGAGACCAGTGCCAGAAGGTCGCCCGGCATTTGCTATTTGCATGTCCTGTCCATGGTACTTTCAGAAGTTGACTGGCATGCATCAGAGTGACATCTCTTTAGTGTCTAGAGACATGTAATGTACTAGCACAGACCTCCATCCTGAAGGTCTGGCTGGTTCAGTTGCTTAATTTGGTTTACTCAGTTTAGGTGTGAAATTCGTGGCTCACGTTTTCCTCTATGCTATATCATTTTTTTAAAATGATTTTATTTATTTATTTAGAGACAGAGGAAGGGAATGAGAAAGAGAGGGAGAGAAACATCCATGTGTGGTTGCCCCTTAGGAGCCCCCAGCTGGGGGTCTGGCCCGCAACCCAGGCATGTGCCCTGACTGGGAATCGAACCAGTGACCCTTTGGTTCACAGGCCACCTCTCTATCCACTGAGCTACACCAGCCAGGGTCCTATATGCTGTGTCTTAAATACGTGATGCATTTCCTTCTGGCCCAAAACATTGCTATTAAAATTGGAAGACCTTTCCATAAAAATGACCTGGTCCTGTTTCCTGGATGTGCACACTGTCTTTCTAGAGTGGGGCAAGTTTACCAGAGTGTGTCTTAGTGTTGGCTCTTCCGGCTTAGCTTCACCAGCTGATGTGCCCGTGCACATTTTTTTAAAATTTAGCAGTATTGTCTTGAATTGGTATCTGGTATTTATTCTGTTGCCTTGGTTTTGGTTTCTTCAGGGGTTCCTATTACATGCATGTTGGGTTTTCTTGGTGTTTTTAGATTTTTTTAAATTGATTGGAGAGAGGGAGGGAGAAGGAGGGACAGAGAGAAACATGGATTTGTTGTCCCTTCACTTACGCTTTCATCAGTTGCTTCTTTTTTTTTTTTTTTTTAAAGATTTTATTTATTTATCTTTAGAGGGGAAGGAGAGAGGGAGAGAAACATCAATGAATGGTTGCCTCTCATGTGTCCCCTGCAGGGAACCGGCCTGCAACCCGGGCATGTGCCCTGACTGGGAATCGAACCACGATCCTCTGGTTCGTAGGCCCCCGCTCAATCCACTGAGCTACACCAGCCAGGGCGTCATCAGTTGTTTCTTGTATGTGCTCTGACCAGGGATTGAACTCACAGTCGTGGTCGAGATGATGCTACGGCCAGCTGAGCCACCTGGACAGGGCTTTGTGTGTCTTCCTGAACTGTCACTTTCCTCAAACCCTTTTTATCATTTTCTTCATTTCTTTATGATTTAAAAACTTTTTTCTTCCTTCTTTAACTTGTTCTTTAACTTCTTGTTTAGTATTTATTTTTAAAATTATTTTTTATTTATACCTGACAGACCCAGGCAGGCCTGGGAGGGATGGAAAATCACCAGGCAGGAAAACTGCAGCCTGGGACACTGCCTGCCGACCCTATGCAGGACAAACAGATGCCCGGCCAAGACTGGGGTCTGGGGTCGGCCGATCCGGCATAACAGTGTGCAGCTTTAACTTGAGCCTGACAAGGTGTGTCGAGAACAATGCTCAGCAGAAATGGCACCCAGCAACCGGCTCTAGCCAGTCAGACTCTGACACCACAACCAGTTACGCTTTGCGGGTTTTTGTCCTTAAAAACCCTGCCCTAGAAACAACGAAGCGAGTCCTAACCTCCCTTGGTTGGCCCCACTTTCCCTCTTATTCCTGCTAATAAACCCTGCTCCTTAGCTCACTGCGTCCGTCTGGTTTCTTGAGCAATCCGACCTAACAATACCTAATCCCTTTTATGCTATAGCTCTCATTTCTGAATTTTCCTAATTATATTAAATGTATTTTTCTCGTTCAGTATTAATGCCTTTCTCTACCTTGTTATCAAATAAGAGTTTATTGTCTTCATCTGTTTTGTGGACACGTCTTTTTGTGTGCTTTCGTTATCTGTAGGAATGAGATTCCGACTTCTTAGGTAATTTTTATACAGTATGAGCACAGTATTTTTCCTTTTTTTTTTTCATGTGAAATTGGTTTTCCTGGAGGGGTCTGCTTCAGCAACGTGTCTGTAATGTGGTGGCTCGAGCTCCCTCTGTGTCCTCCTGGAGAGCGGGAAAGGCGGTGGCTGGTCCAATGGGATCAGGCTCTGTCCCTCCCACACTTCTACCTGACCCTCCTCTCCTTCTCCTTCCCTTTTGTTGATGGTCTGTGGTGCGCAGCTTTGGTTCTGAATCTGCAGAGTTCTTAGTGTGAGACTGTCCTGAAAGGTGGTTTTGGGCGGTTTGCTCGGACACCAGTGCGAAGAGCCCTCCTGGCCTCGGGTCCCTTCCGCACTGGCCTCTGCATCCTGGTGTGCTCCTGCCGGTCCTCTTGGGAGTCTCAGGGTCGGCCGTCGGCCCGCCAGCAGCCTGCACTCTGTCTGGGGCAGCCCTGCCCTTGCGTTTTCAGTGTCCTGGGCTCGCCACCCAGTGTGCTGTGGAGTCCTCCTGGTGTCTGGGTTTCGCCGCCCCTTTTGCTGTAGTCAGTTTTTGTGTGGGGCTGCGATGGACGTTTGAGAAGGTTCTAAAACTGTGCCGCCATGACCGCCATCTTCTGGAAAATCTTCTAAAAAACGATTTTTAAAAATTAAAGATATAAAATAGAAGATTAATATATACTGACTTACAGTTTTCTGTATGCTTGAAGGAGTTCACAAATAAAAGACTGGGATCAGCCCCAGCTGGTGTGTCTCAGTGGATTGAGTGCCAGCCCGTGAACCAGAGGGTCTCCAGTCTGATTCCCAGTCGGGGCACACGCCTGGGGTGCGGGCCAGGTCCCCAGTTGGCAACCACACATTGATGCTTCTCTCCCTCTCTTTCTCCCTCTCCCCTATATAAAAGTGAATAAACAAAATATTTTTTAAAAAGAAAAACATTCATCCTTGGCTGGTGTAGCTCAGTGGATTGAGCGCAGGCCTGTGAACCAGACAATCGTGGTTCGATTCCCAGTCAGGGCACATGCCTGGGTTGCAGGCCAGTTCCCAGCAGGGGACTCACGAGAGGCAACCATACATTGATGTTTCTCTTCCTCTCTCTTCCCTTCCCCTCTAAAGATAAATAAATAAAATATTAAAAAAAGCATTCAGTCTTTTACCATTATATGTGTTTGTAGATGTCTGTTATCAAATTGAAGGTGTTTCCTTCTATTTCTAGTTTGCTGAGCGTTTTCATCCTAGAAGGATGTTGAATTTTATGAAATGCTTGTTCTGCATCTATTAAAATGATTCCATGGTTTTCCTCTTTAGTTTGATATGGTGAATTGTATCAGTTGGGTTTTCCTGAGATAAACCGTCCCAGTCACAGTGTGTTCTTTTCATGTGTGGTTGGATTATTTGCGAGTCTTCTGTTAAGTATTTTTGAGTCTGTGTTTATGATAGATACCAGTATGTTCTTCCCTTTCAATGTCATGTGATGCCAATGTCTGTGTGCTTTTGCTGTCAAGGTAGTTCTGTGCCAGGTAGAATCGTCTGGAAAGTGTTCTGGAAGACTGTGTGTCGAACTGGTGTTACTTCGTCCTTAGATGTGTGATGGAATTCACAGCACAGTCATCTGGGCCTGGAAATAGGGCTACTCAGGGTACCTCTTTCTTGTGGAGTGAGCTTTCGTGGCTTGTGTCTGTTAAGGAATTTGTCTGTTTTTATCTAAGTTAAAAAATTTTCTGGAATAGTTGCTCACATTATCCTGGTATTTTGCTTTAAACGTCTGAAAGTTTGGTAGTGATGTCCCCGCCCACTTGTCCATGCTGGTAATTTGTATCATGGCTGTGTTGTGTTGACAAGTCTAGAGGTGTGTTTTGTTTTGTTTTCATTATTTTATTCTGTTTTTAATCTCAAGATTAAATATTTTTCTTTATCATTTTTCTGTTTGATAATCCACTTTTATCTTTATTATTACTTTTTTCTTTTGATTTTGGATTTAATTTGCTTTCTAATTTCATAAGGTAGGGACTTAGATCATTTTTTAAAAGAACCTTTTTCCTTCCTTCTGAGTGTTGCTTTATTGCATCCCACAAGTTTTGCTACTTTTTTGTTACAGATTTCAACTTAATTGTATTGTTAGGGAATATAGTCTTTATGAAATAGTCTCTGCGTTTTGGAGACTGACTTTATGGTGCAGTGGGGAAGATTCATGTTTCGGAATGTCATTATTTGATTTACATTTGGTGAGAAATATTACATCTTTGAGTTTCCCTTTTCTTCACTTCAGGTCTTGGCATGGTGACCCCTGTGAATGACCTGAGAGGGTCCGATTCGATTGCCTACGACAAAGGGGAGAAGCTGCTGCGCTGCAAACTGGCGGCGCTGTACAGACTCGCGGATCTGCTGGGGTGGTCTCAGCTCATCTACAACCACATCACGGTGGGTGTCGGGGCGGTGTGTGTCTGCTGCCACCTCTTCTGTTCAGGAGAAGGGAATCTTGGAACAGCTTCCTTCTGATTCCTGGCTGCAAAGTGTAGTGATCGGAGAACTAGCCAGTGTGAATGAACAGTTATGAGACCAGTACTACTTTAAAACGTCCTTCTTACATGCTAACCTGATAAATGCATGTTTACCAAAATTAGGAAGTTCTTAAAAAATCTTTTTATGCCTAAAAACCTAAGAATGAAGCTATTTACTTTCCTCTGTCTCTTATTTTAATTCTTTAGCTACTTTGGTTTTTAGCCATTTTGCAGCACTATCAGGACCTCTGTTCAATCCCTGGTCGCAACAAAGACTCCCTGGGCGCCAGCTGTGTGTATTTGCTACCCTGCGCCTGGCACTGTTCCAACCCTGGACCACATCAGGAAGCGGAGCGGGCCCTGCCTCTGTGGGTCTTCCCTTCTGCATCCCAGGCCACCAGCCCGCAGCCACTCCCTGTGTTATCCAGCTGGATGTCGTGGTCCGTCATCTCAAGAGTGCTCTTTGCCAGCACGGTCCTCCCCTCCCTGAGCCTGAGTGAGTGCCAGGTGCGCCTGCGCAGCAGAGCCATTGGCCCTCCCTCAGACCTGCAGCGGGTCTGCAGGGGCCCCACCGCACGCCCCGGCAGCTGTAGGACGCCACGCTTGGGTGCACCCAGACGTCCTGCTGTTTCTCCTCTGTTTGGAGGTCCTGCCTCCTCCCAGTGGGTGACCGCGTTGTGTCACCGAGAAAACTGGAGCTGCTTGCCGATGTCTGAGCCCACCCTTGCTCCTGACCGCCTGTTCCAGGGTCCTGCCGTGGAGTCCCATTCCTCTCCGCCTTTGTTGGTTCTTGGTGCATCTTAGTGTCTTTCTTCTTCTCAGTGCTCTTTTGTGGGGATAGCCTCTTTGAATTGCTTTCCTCCTTTGACTTTTAAACTTGTTCCAATCTTTGTGTTCTTATTCAATTTCTTTTATTGGATATTTTTAATTATTAATACTATGCTTGCTGTTGGTAGCAAGTGTCCCTTACACAGATATCTAAAGAAGGAGCCATAACCTTGCTGCACTCTCATCTTTGAGGCAGTCAGGGTCAGCGGCCATTTAGATCGTCTTGCCCTTTCGTCTGCACTCAGCACACACACGCAAGTGTTCTTGACTCGTGGACTCAGCCTGGGGTGCTTAAGCTCCATTCTGGACTGTCACGGATGCTGGGCCTCCGAGGCAGGGTTCTGGGGCCCACCTTGGAACCAGTGCACTGTGCTTCTGGGATGCGATTCCGGGCTTTGCCAGGGTTACTGAGTTACCCCCCCTTCCGTCTGTTCTCTGTGTTCCATCCACTAAAGGGAGTCGTTCAAAGTGCAGACCTGACTCTGTTGTGTTGACACTGTCGCGCTTGTAGACTGTCACCCACCCCGGCACATCTTCATTTCCCCCTTCGCAGTGACCTCAGCCATACTGTACCTTTATGTTTGGCATCTGTGTCTGCCCTCAGTCTTTGTGAGCTCTGTGACGGAGCCCCTGTTATGGCCTCTGCTGTGTGTCCCCAGGGCCAGGGGGGTGCTAGGCACAGACTAGATACATGTAAACTCTCAGGCGATGGCTGAATGAAACCCCAAGCCTTGGCCGGTGTGGCTCAGTTGGTTGGAATGTCCGGCTATAAACCATAAGGTCGTGGGTTCCATTCCCGATTAGGGCACATACCTAGGTTAGAGTTCAGTCCCCAGTTAGGGCACATACAGGAGGCAGCTGATTGATGTTTCTCTCACCTTGATGTTTCTTGCTCCCTCTCTTCATTTTCTCTCTGGAATCAAAAATAAAAAACAGTGAAGTACTTAAAGATTTTAAAAATATATTCATTTTTAGAGCGCGGGGAAGTGGGGAAGAAAGAGAGAAAAACATTGTTGTGAGAGATACATTGATTGGTTGCCTCTGGTAGGCCCCCAAGTGGGACCCTGGTCCCCGCCCAGGCATGTGCCCTGACTGGGAATTGAACTGGTGACCTTTTAGTTGGCGGGGTGGTGCTCAATCCACTGAGCCAAACCAGGCAGGGAAAAACACTGAATTATTTTTTAAAAACTGTCAAACAGGAACTCCACAGCTCCCTTTGATGTTTGATCAGTGGGCCCGGTCAGCCCTCTACAGTTCCTCCCCTCTACAGTGCCGGCTCCTTCCCTGTGTCTGCACGGCAGTGGCTGGTGTCTGGGGCTAATTATGCCCGGCTGCTGCTCTGCTTGGAGACTTAATGTAAAGTTGTCGCCTAAAAATCAGTTCCATGAAAATGTTATGGCTATGATAGGAAATTTTATCCTTGGCTTCAGTAACATCGTCACATTCTTTGGAAGTTTTTTTTTTTTAAGATTTTATTTATTTATCTTTAGAGGGGAAGGGAAGGATAGAAGGAGAGAAACATCAATGTATGGTTGCCTCTCGTGTGTCCCCTGCTGGGAACTGGCCTGCAACCCAGGCATGTGCCCTGACTGGGAATCGAACCGTGATCGTGTGGTTCACAGGCTTGCGCTCAATCCACTGAGCTACACCAACCAGGGCTCTTTGGAAGTTTTAAAATGCTGTTTACCACAAGTCCTGTTATGAATGCTATTTAAATAAGTTTGAATTGCTTAAATTGCTTGTGTGTCCCCCCCCCCCCCCCTTTGGTTATTTAGGACTTTGCCAAATTAGTTAAGTGTGTTCTGTTGATGATCTGTTTGGAACTTACTACTGAGTAAAAAAAGAAATTTAAGTTACTAAAATATTTCCTTTTTCTTGTGAACTAGAGAATCATTTAGGAGGAAAGTTTTTGTTTTTTAATTACTTACGTCATTCATTTTTTTGTTTTATGGTCTAGATGTTACCAGGTAGATGACAAAAAAGAACTGTTAACAGTATTTGTCAGTGAGCCAGAAGAGTGGGCAGGTCCTGGTGCCCTTTCTTTGAAAGAGCGCTGTGGGGGTGCTGTGCTGTGAGGTTCACACGTGCTCCCAGGTGCTAGAGCTCATCTGAATTGGATGTCTGTTGTAAGGTCGCACTGGGTTTAGAGGGGCTTTGGGGCTTGTCCTCTAGAGAGCCCGCGGGCTGGCCGTCCTCTCTTGGTGGTGCTTGGCTGGTGGCTGGTTTTCTGTTCATAAATGCCTCTTGGTATCAGTGGAGTGTGAGGTCAGCCCCAGGGCGCTCTGGAGTCTGCCTCCGTGACCAGTGCACTGCGCTTCTGGGGTGCGGCAGTGTCTTTGCCAGAGATACTGATTGATTTTTAGTGAGTTACCTTAGGTATGGACGTTAGTTCCCTGTACACAGAGAAGGGTCATCTGTTGCGTGGGAAGGCATGCGGGAAAGCTGGTGCTAGTCTGTTGGGGGCTAGAAAACTGACCGATGTGTCTGTCTCGTTTTTCACATCACATCCGTAGTTAGTGCTTTCTCTTTGCTTCAGGCTCAGAAAGTTGCATACAGCAAACTTCCCACTAAAGTGTGTAGATCTGTTAGGCTCACTCTGGGAAATAATGTGAAGGAGAGAAGTGAAAGAAGGAGCATGGTGTTACAGCCTTATGTATCAAAACGACGGTGTTTTCATTATTTTCCCAGCAGTACGTGGGAAATGGCTCAGTCCTTCAACATCAATTTAAAGGAATGTTACAATACACTAAAGACCATGCAAAATATGATTATTATAAAACAAAATATAAAGTGTATAGTTTATAGCCATAGGAAATATGTATGTATATAGACAAAGAAAAAAGAAGTAGATATAAATGATTGTGATTTTTAAAAATATTTTACATTGTTTTAAGGATTTTTTATTTATTTATCTTTAGAGAGGAAGGGACGGGGAGAGGGAGAGAAATATCAATGTGTGGTTGCCTCTTGTGCATCCCCTGCTGGGAACTGGCCTGCAACCCAGGCATGTGCCCTGACTGGGAATTGAACCGCGATCGTGTGGTTCATAGGCCCGCACTCAATCCACTGAGCTACACTAGCCAGGGTGTGGGATTTTTTTTTAATGTGGAACTTGATAATGTGTTTCTAAAATTTGTATGAAAGAGTACTTCCAGCCAACATGGAGGTGTAGGTTAGATATACTTTGCCATGTTGCACAACCAAAAGAAGGACGACGACAACAAATTTAAAAAACAAACAACCAGAACTGCCAGAAAATCAAACTGTATGGAAGTCCGACAACCAAGGAGTTAAAGAAACATTCACCCAGACCAGTAGGAGGGACGGAGATGGGCAGCCGGGCGGAGAGGACTCGCAGCAAGGCAGTGGCTGGTCCCACGTTCGAGTGCGGATAAACCGGGAACAAATGACTGGGGAGTGAGACGGACCTGCAACCCACAGTGCCAGTGCAGAGAGATAAAACCTTAAAACCTCCAACTGAAGAAACCTGTGAGGGTTGGGGCAGTGGGAGAAACTTGCAGCCTCACAGGAGAATTTGTTGGAGAGACCCACAGGGTCCTAGAACTACACAAACTCACCCACCCAGGAATCAGCACCAGAAGGGCCCAATTTGCTTGTGGGAGGTGGGGGAAGGTACTGAAAGCAGACCGAGGGCTCAGGAAGTGGCACTGTTCTCTCTTGGACCCCCACCCATGTACAGTGCCATATGCAGTGATGTGGGTGGCCCTGCCCTGGCGATCGCCCCTTACAATGTAACAGGCTCACCAAGAAGAAAAAAAAAGGCCCAAATGAAAGAACAGATCAAAGCTCCAGAAAAAAATATAACTAAGCAGTGAAGGGATAGCCAACCTATCAGATGCGCAGTTCAAAATACGGATAATCAGGATGCTCACAGAATTGGCTGAATATGGTTACAAAATAGAGGAAAAAGTGAAGGCTATACAAAGTGAAATGAAGGAAAGTGCACAGGGAACCAACAGTGACGGGAAGGACACTGGGACTCAATGATTAAAAGCAGGAGGAAGAAATAAACATCCAAGCAGAACAGAGTGAAGAAATAAGAATTCAAAAAATGAGGAAAGGCTTAGGAACCTCCTGGACAACTTTAAATCTTCCAATATCCAAATTATCGCCATGCGAGAAGGAAAAGAGGAAGAACAAGAAATTGAAAACTTATTTGAAAATATAATGAAGGAGAACTCCCTGAATCTGGTAAAGAAATAGACTTCCAGGAAGCTCAGAGAGTCGCAAAGAAGTTAGACCCAAGGAGTAACACACCAAGGCACATCATAATTATATCACCCAAGATTAAAGATAAGGAGAGAGTCTTAAAAGCAGCAAGAGAAAAAGAAAGAGTTATCTACAAAGGAGTTCCAATGAGACTATCAGCTGATTTCTGAAAAAAACCTTACAGGCAAGAAGGGGCTGGAAAGAAGTATCTGAAGTCATGAAAGGCAAGGACCTACATCCAAGAGTACTCTATCCAGCAAAGCTTTCATTTAGAATGGAAGGGCAGATAAAGTGCTTCCTAGGTAAGGTCAAGTTAAAGGAGTTCATCATCACCAAGCCCTTATTATCTGAAATGTTAAAGGGGCTTATTTAAGAAAAGATAAAAAATATGAACAGTAAAATGCCAACAAACTCACAGCTATTAACAACTGAACCTGAAAAACAAAAACAAACTAAGCAAACAACTAGAACAGGAACAGAAGCACAGAAATGGTAATCTGTGGTAACATTGAAGTTACCATTGTGTGAGGGGAGAATGGAAGGGGGGACGTACAGGGTGAAGAAGCATAATTGGTAGGTACAAAATAGACAGGGGGTGGTTAAGAATAAATAGTGTAAGAAGGGGGGGCAGGATGGGAGTAAAAAGCAGAAAACTGTACTTGAACAACAATGAAAATAAATTTTAAAAAAGAATAGTATCAGAAATGTAGAAGTCAAAGAACTTATATGTATGACCCATGGACATGAACTAAGTGGGGAGGAGTATGGGTGGGAGGGGGTACAGGGCGGAGGGGAATAAAGGGGGGGAATGGGACAAATGAAATAGCATAATAAAATATATTTAAAAAGTAAAATTTATATGGAAGAAAAATGGCAAGGAATAGCTATGACAAGCCTGAAGAACTAGGTAAAGAGATTTTTCTCCTTATCAAATGTCAGACTTGTAAGTGATAGCAATTAGAATAGTCTGCCTTGAACAAAACAAAAGACAAGTAGACCAATGGGACAAGACAGAGCTTGTAGGTCAGTGGGGGAAAAGTAGACTGGCTGGTGGTTGGTGCTGGCCCCGTTGGATTGAAGAATCAGAGCTGAAAGACGGTGTCTACACCCCTGTGTTCATGGCAAGTATATACTGTATGCACTTACACAGCAATCCCAGTGAATTAAGAAGGAAGTGTGAAAGGCAATACTTTAAGAACTTTAGGGTCAATATGGGTGAAAGTCATTGATTTTTTTAAACCTCTGACTTAAGGCAAGATGTCTTAAGACGTCTGTCATAATAGATGGATAAATTTGAGTACATTAAAATGAACAAATTTCTCATCATTAAAAGACACCACAAAGAATGTAAAAACAAAAGCTAAGCAGTTGAACAGTTGTGCTTTACAGATAGCCAGCAAAAAATATCTAGAACAGATAAAGAACTGTTAATAACAAAAAGACAGCCCAGTATAATGTGGAGCAAAAGACCAGAAAGGGATTCCACAGGAGAAATGAGAATGTCTCATAAAAGAATGAGTTGTTTAACTCATTAGGAACCAGAAATTGAGAAATTAAAACCACAGCTGTTTTATAGGCACCATATCTTAGTTTTTGGACAGGTGACTCCAGAGGCGCAGGACCACCGCGGTCTTAATGGGGGCGCTGTGCCTTTGATTAGGCCCCTGGGAGAATACTTTGGTGTCACCCCTGCTTTGTTCTCCGGGGAAACGTGTACATGTAACAGCAGTGTGCACTAGGAGGTAGGGGTGAGGGTGTTCCTAGCTTGTTTGTTTGCTTATTTCTGTTGGGGTAACACTGGTTAGTAAAGTTTATTATTTTAAGTCACTTTTTGTTATTCTGTTGCAAAATGTTGTCCCAGTTTTCCCCTCTTTGCCTTCCTCTGCCCATCCCACAACCCGCCTCCCACAGTCAATTCCCACACTGCTGTCCATGCCCGTGGGTTATTCATACATGTTCTTCGTCTAGTCCCTTCCCCTTCTTTGCACCATTGTCTTCCCCTTCCTCCTCCTCTCTGGTCACTGTCAGTCAGTCTGTTCCAAATTTCCATGCCTGTGGTTCTGTTTTTTTCATTAGTTTATTTTGTTCATTAGTGTCCTCTTCTAGGTAAGATCATATGGTATTTGTCTGTTATTTGGCTTATTTCACTTAGCATAATGTTTTCCAGCTCTATCCATGTTGTTGCAAAAGGTAGGAGCTCCTTGTGATCGGGAGGGTGGGGCACCTGCATCTCCCCTGGGAGGCACTGTTCAGTCTTCTGGTAAAATCGTGGCTGTGTTCCCCCTCCCCCTGCACTGCCAGGCCTGGTCTGTCCCAGCTTATTTCCGGTAATGTATAGTTTCTGGTGAACCACCTGTGCCTTTTAAGAGGGGGCCAGTCTGTATAAGAGGGTCAGCTCTTTCCTGCTTGGTGCTGATGGCAGCTCTGTGTCCCTGAGTCCCCCTTGCTGCACCAGTGTCTGATCTCCATGCTTCACTGGCCTCAGTGGAATAGGGCCCTGGGTGTATTTTGTCTCCCCGAGAGAAGTTCTGAACTATAGGCTTCAGGTGTTTCTCTTGTGGACGTGTGTTCTGCAGGCGCTCTCGAGCCTGCCATGCCTCTCTTGCAGGTCTTCGAGGTTGGTGGTACTTGAGATCCTGAAGGAGGTAGGGGCTGGCTGCCTCCCTCACCTCCCCGAGGTTTGATCTCCGCCAGGGAAGTCAGCTCTGTCTGGCTGTAAGCTCAACTCCTGTCCCTCCAGTTCTCAACCCACTGCCACTGAAGCAGAGTCCAGAGCTGTCCACTCTGAGCAGCCTCTGCCCGGCCATCTGTGCTGGGCTGGGGCCGCGAAAGCCCCTCGCTGTGCGCCTTTCTGATCTCTCCGCCCAGCTGCACTCAGTGGGAGCAAACCACACCCTCAGTCCTCTCCCCTTGCTGGTAGGGCAGCTGCACATGGGGTCCCTGTCCAACACGCCTCAGCTCCCCCTTTAAAAAGTCTCTGTGGGCACCCCCACTGCAGCACTGAGTCCCTGTCCAGCTTCCCTCACACACCACCTCTCCAAAAAGACAAGTCTGTCACAGTCGCGGCTGGCCATAGCCTGCCCCTGCCGCTTGACCAAGGTTCCTGTGGAATCTCTGTCGGGCCCTCTGCCGCTCGGCGTTTGCCACTGCAGCCACGGCTGTGCTGCTCGCTGTGCGTGTGTAGCCTGGACCTCCCCAGCTCTGTGTGTTCACGTCACTGCTGCGTGGGTCTGGGGGTTCCCTGCCCTGGGAGGGGAGGGGCCACCGAGCTGTGATTTCTGGCCAGGCTCTCTGTGGCTGTAAGATCTTCACGTACGCGCTGTGAAGTGTCTTCTGTACTCCTTGGCTTCCAAACGTCATGTCAGCTAAGATGCTGTTGAATGTTCCATTTATTTTTTTGGAAGATCAGCCAAGTATCCAAGTTGGGGGCAAGAGTAAGCGGACTCAACTTCCATCTACCTGGCCAACGTTTCCTCCCTCCCCAGCATTGTTTTTAATAGCAAACTGGAACTCGGGCTCACTGACAGGAGAATGGCTACAAAAGCTGCATGTCTGTCCTGCGGGCGCCGTGCAGCCGTGAGCACGAGCAAATGGCAGCCGTGCACGTCGTCATCTGGAGGAGCCTCAGGAATTGGGTGGCCAACTCCACAACAAGCAGTCTGCCCAGAGTGCGCAGAGGACGTGAGAACACCTCTCTTCAAAGAGGACACGCAGGTCACCAGCAGACACAGAAAAGGGCGCAACGTCCTGTGTCATCAGAGAAACACAAACCAAACCACAGTGGGCTGCTACCGCACGCCTGCCAGAGTGGCCAGTGTCAGCAGATCAGCAAACAACCAGCTCTCGAGGACGTGGAGGAAGGAGCCCTGTGGATGGGAGTGCAGACTGGTGCAGCCACGGGAAGAACAGCATGGAGGTTCCTCAAAGAATTAAAAATCAAAATATCACATGATCCAGCAATTCCACTTCTGGGTATTGATCCAAAGAAAACAAACATTGATTTGAAAAGATACATGCATGCCTGTGTTCACTGTAGTGTCGTTTGCAATAACTACGACATGGAAGCAGCCTGGGTGTCCGTCGATAGACGAGGAGCAGTGCACGTGCACGTGGAGTGCGCCCCGGCCGTAGAAAGAATGGTGTCTTGCCATTTGGGACAGAACGGATGGCTCTAGACGGTGTTGTGCTAATTGAATAAGGCAGCAGGGAAAGACCAATATTGTATGGTTTCAGTTACATGTGGAATCTAAAAAAAATAGCCAAAACCAATGAGCAAACCAAACCAAACCAAAACAGACTTATAGAAGCAGATCAAAGGGGTGGTTGCCCGAGGGGAGAGGGTGGGAGGATGGATGAAAAGCTGAAGGGGACACAGTCAGTGATACTGGGTGATGGTTACTAGAATTAGTGGGGTGATCACATCATAAGGTGTAAGGGTCTCGTCACTCCTTTGTACACCTGAAACATAACTAATATTGTATACCAACTGTACTTAAGTCAAATAAATAAAATGTTGAAAAAAGTCACTGTAAAATACAGACAGTATGATTCCAATCATGAAGTTCATAAACATAAAAATTAAACCATTGCTTAGGGATGAGTAGGTAAAAAGTAAGACTATAAAGGAAAGAAAGAAAATGCTTAACATAGGTCAGGATGGTGGCTAATTCCGGGTTGTGGGGGAAGGGAGGTGGGACTTCAGAGACACTGGGCCTTCTATCTCTGAGCTGGGCGAAGGGGTCCATGGGTATGTGATTTCTTACACTTAAATAATACTCCACACGTCTGTTTGGAATACAAACTTAAAATAAGCAAATATACCTGACACTTAATTTTTTCTCATTTTTCAACCCTATTTTTTCATTTCAGTGAATACACAAAATAATTGCTTGTTTTATGTTTTGTTTTGACCCAACTTGGAGATTGGGGCAGCGTAGGTTCCTTTTAGGTCATTGAGAAGCTCGGTGTGGTTTCTGAAGTAGAAGAGCTAGTTAGCCGTGGAAAGCCCGGCTAACCCAGCACTCATGGGCGAGCATTTTGGGGAAAGGTGGGCCCAGTGTGCACTTTGGAGGGAAGGGGAAGAGAGCTGGGGAGCGCGCAGGAGCACAGGTTCGTGGGTGGTGGCTGTTTACTGTTGCTGCCTCTGCCCCACCATGACTGTCAGCTTGTGGCAGTGCCTTTTTCTGAGCCCTTCCTCCTGGGTGCAAGCCCGCCACCCTACCTGTGAGTCAGGAGCCCAGGCGCCCAAAGCAGCAGAGCCAGGATTTTAACTCATCTTCTGTGACCGTGGGCCCCCAGGAACCTCTACAGAGGCACTGAAGCAGGTTCAGCCTGAAGACACAGACAGAGGCCGTGGGCTGGTCTCTGCTGTTTGAGAATGAAGTGGTAGGTGGGGCTTGTGCTGTGCTGTGGGCCAGAACCTCAGTGAGACAGACATGGTGCTCAGCATGGCAGAGGTCTCTGCAGCTGGCACTCGGTCACACTGCTGCGCCCAGGTTGTTCAGTAGGGACATCGGAGTGTTCGCTGGGTGCGGAATGCGGGGCGCGTCCCTGTCCCTGCAGCTGCCCGGACAGACTGTCTCGTGTGTGTCTTGTATGTGTGTGTGTGTGTGTGTGTGTGCGCTCCACCACAGAAGAAGCACTGGGCTGCCTATTAGAGAGTTGCACCGAGTGCCCCAAGGCGTTTTCAGCAAACAAAACCCTGCCTCCCTGACCCTGATCAGAACTCTTAGTCCACAAGTGAGTGTATTCCAACCAAATAACTTTGGGAAGTCTACCCCCAAACCCTTCGAAGACCTACATGGAATTTCTTTGGGGGCAGGGCTCTTCTTTCCTCCTGCCCTGTTACTAGCATTTGTGCCAACAGCATCTGGCGGGCTGAGGCCGGGAGGGTGCCGTGGAGGGAGCGGACAGCTCGGGGTGGTCGCAGAGACCACAGGAGTTCGGGCAGCACGGGAGCGGGCTCCTGTTTTTGCCGCGATTGCCGATTGCCCGTTGTCCTGCGGGCTTTGGCGCTAAACCCAGGTCTGGTTTGACTTTTTTTTTTTTTTTAAGATTTTATTTGTTTATTTATCTTTAGAGGGGAAGGAGAGAGGGAGAGAAACATCAATGTATGGTTGCCTTTTGTGCGTCCCCTGATGGTACTTAGCCTGCAAGGAACCGGCCTGCAACCCAGGCATGTGCCCTGACTGGGAATTGAACCACGATCCTCTGGTTCACAGGCCCGCGCTCAATCCACTGAGCTACGCCAGCCAGGGCTTGGTTTGACTTTTAAAGTGGGAGTTCTGGTTTTCATTGTGTAGCCGAAGAGCGACCTCTTTGCAGGTGCCGCTTGGTTTTGCCACCACCAAGTTTTTCTCTGCACGGTTAGTTCTCGTGAACGTGCCCAAGAGGCATGCTGTGACCTGATAAATAACCACAAGGAATGCCCTGTGCTGTGTGCACATTTAACAGACCCACGAGGTTGTGGCCTGAAGGAGATGCACATAATTTTGGTTGGATTTTCATGCTAACGCAGTCATGTCCCCACAGACCAGAGTGAGCTCGGAGCAGGAGCACTTCCTCATTGTGCCTTTTGGGCTGCTCTTCAGTGAAGTGACTGCGTCCAGCTTGGTAAGAACGTCACTTCCCTTGTGCGGGTCATGAATGTGTAGGTCAAGCTACTTAACTAAACCCCTTCTAATCCCGTTAGATGCTTAACTCCCAAGAAGAGGAGACGCTGTTTTGTGTGATTAACTCAAAGAAAAACCTTAGCAATTAGTTACAAATACTTTAAACGTTGGCTTAAGTAAGTTCTCCATATGGTAATTTGAAGTCCTCTTGACACTGAAAATTTTTGTTTTCTTATTTTCAGGTGAAAATAAATCTACAAGGAGATATCGTAGACCGTGGAAGCACTAATCTAGGAGTGAATCAAGCTGGCTTCACGTTACACTCTGCAATTTATGCCGCGCGCCCGGACGTGAGGTGTGTGGTCCACATTCACACCCCAGCAGGGGCCGCGGTGAGTGTCACCCTACAGCTGGAGAGCCGTTCAGTGAGAGGCCCCGAGTGCTTGTTTCCCTGGCAGTGCCTGTCGTAGCCATGAGTCCGTAAACCTAACTTTGTGGGGTTAAGAAATTTCTGTCCTCACTAAGTTTGACTTTCTTAAAAGACTTTTTTTTGAAGGGGTCTCTATGCTACACGACGTGATTCTCACAGTGCCCATTGCACTCACAGATTGGACGATCGCAGTGTGTTGGCAGTGGAGGTCGGGTTTCAGAGCGTCTGACACTGTTGGGGAGGGCGGGATGGTGGCAGTGAACTGGAGAGCCTTCTCTGGAGAAGCGGGACAGGAGGGGTGGGTGTGGGGGTCCTGTGAGTGCAGGGACGGCTCAGTGGGTCTTGGGACTGCAGTGCGCTGGCCGGCTGCTGACCGGGGCGTCGGAGGAGGGCCGCCAGGGCGGGAGGGCGCAGTCCTGCAGGCTGTCGGGGGAGCTGGCCCCCCGGCCGAGCCCAGACCGCTCTGTGGGGAATGCACAGTCCGTGGCTGGTGCCGTCACGTGGAAGCAAAGCACTCTACGACTGTCTAGAATTGGCTTTTTATTTCCAGTTTTATACATTAGTGACTTCCTGTCCTTATTTGTTCGAAAGAGGACTTTATTGATTCAGTAATGCTGAATTTTAATCTACCTTGATGTTTGAATGCCACGCATGTTGATCTGTGTGGGTGAGTGATGGAGCTTTCGTACTTCGAGGGTGTGGTTCTTAGTGTCAGCGTCAGTTTGGTGTGTCACTCTCGGAAGGGTGTGATTTTTCCCTAACATCCATGCATTTTAAAGAACTTTTAAAGGTACCTTTGAAAATGTGGTTACAAGCAAGTGCCATGCAATTTGTTTTAAAAATTATCAAGGCCTTACTGTGTAAAGAAATGTCTTCTTACAGGTGAGGGAGTTTCTTAAAGCTCACACTCTGAGGAGTCCCACGTGGCACTGCCGTGTGTGCGGTGGCGTCTTTCAGCCGAGTGTTCTGTGTGGGGTGGTGGCACCTGAGGTGTTCTCTGACTCTCTGGAGCCTGTTAGTCTAGATAGAGGGCCTTCGTAGGTAGCAACTATAAGGTCAGTTTGGGAAATTTAAGGAAACCTAAAGGCTATATGGAGTTAGAATTTTTTCACTTAAATAAATCTAGAGAAATTATGCAGTATAATTATCCTCAACTTTTACAAATTTGTTTCTATCTGATTTTCAGTTGTTTTGGTCCCACCTACAACCTAAGATAAAAAGTACACGTTCCGTACACATCTCACACCCCCCTTTTCTCAGTGCTGTGGCCCGTTCACAGGAAGCTTGACCCGGGGCTCACGCCGGCCCTCAGCCTGAGCTCACAGCTCGCTTATTGTCAGGGTGAGAGACTCCCAGAAAGAGGCGGACTGTCTCTTGGGGCCTCCCGGTTAGTGAAGGCTCGCACTCTGGACTGCGAGTTGGTAGCAAGGCGCAGAAACGACATGTCTCTATGCTCGGGGCTTTGTTCGTCTCTGGGAAGAGGACGGAGTGAACTCCGCCCCCTCGCGTGTCTCTCGGGCAGCACTGCCTCCCGCGCCGCCCTCACTCAGTGTGGCCGCTCCCTCTCAGGTCTCGGCGATGAAATGTGGCCTCCTGCCCATCTCCCCGGAGGCGCTGGCCCTTGGAGAAGTGGGTTATCATGACTACCACGGGATTTTGGTGGATGAAGAGGAAAAGGTTCTCATTCAGAAAAACTTGGGGCCTAAGAGCAAGGTCAGCGGGCATCTACCGTGGGATTTCAGTGGTGGAGGGCGGAGGGCGGAGGGCGGAGGGGAAGGGGAGGTGTCCCGGAGCCTCTCCAGCTGCCCGGAGCTCCCGTCCCTGCTTCCCTCTCAGGTTCTCATTCTCCGGAACCACGGGCTGGTGTCCGTCGGAGAGAGCGTCGAGGAGGCCTTCTTCTACATCCACAACCTCGTGGTTGCGTGCGAGATCCAGGTGGGTGCGCCGTCCCTCCGCCCGTCTCTCCCTGTGTTGGCAGGGTGCCCGCAGACTTCGGAGACTGGTTTTGAGTCTGGGCATTTCCTGGCCGGGTCCAAGCTCAGGGGTTTGGAAATCGACTGGGACAAGTGCCGTCTCACTGATTTGGGCAAATGGTGATTCGTCATGCAAATACGGGAGTCACCACCGTTTATGGGGTCCTAGGGTGGGCTGGCCCAGTGTCAGGAGCTTCGCTGTGTTGTCACCGGTGCGCCGCCCGACCTTCATGGCACCCCTTCTGCGGGGCTGTCGGCGCCTCTTAGACACCAGGTGTGCGCAGCCCCACACTTGTTCTCCTCGCCGCTGCCCCAGCTCGTGTCCGTGTGGCAGTGCCGTCTCTGTTCTGCCTCACGTGCTCTGAAAGGGGCTTTATTTTCCATTTCTCCATCAAGTAGGCGTACCTGATATTTTTGTCAGGCTAAAGGAAAACTGAAAATAACCTTGTCATTAGTCCGTCACTGTGCCTCCTACTTTCTCATTCCCAGACTCGGTGATTTGGTTGCCTTTGAAATCTACATTCTGTTCACGTGACTTCTCCTAGTTGTTCTTCCCATGCCCTCAGTCAGGAGCTCAAATGGTAACGTATGCTTGTTTTGAAAAGGTTCGAACTCTGGCCAGTGCAGGAGGGCCAGACAACCTAGTCCTCCTGGATCCTGGGAAGTACAAAGCCAAGTCCCGCTCCCCGGAGTCCCCAGCAGGGGAGAGCACCGGGGCCCCTCCTAAGTGGCTGGTCGGTGAGCAGGAGTTTGAAGCCCTCATGCGGATGCTTGATAACCTGGTAAGAATGTTGCTGCCACTTGAAGGCAGGTGTCGTGCGATCGCGCAGGTGTCAGTGGTGTGGGAGCAGGCGGGGGCATGTTCTGGGGTTGCTGTCCTCCTCTCGGTGTCTGAGCACTTGCACCTGGCACGTCACTGCCAGCACCGGGCGGTTCCCTTCTCCACTGCGCTGAAGCACAGCGTTAGGACGTCTTGTCTTCCAGACCGCCTTGTGTGGACTTTGTGGGGACCAAAGCGTAGGTGCTGGCTGCACTGCCGCAGGCTGCTAGGGACCAGCGCTTGGGGCCGAGAGTGGGCCGGCTCCCATCGCCCCCCGGTTAGGCTCCTCAGGGGCCTTTGCAAAGCAGTCAGTGAGTGGTTCTTCGTGTGTTGTTAGCAGGAAGGTGTAGCTGTTTGGGGGCTGGTCACTGTGTCCCACAGGCATTTGCTGCCCATTCACCGTGTGGGAGACCCTTGTCCCAGTGGCAGGGACCCGGGGCCCAGCCCGGGGCAGACACTGTGGTGGTGAAGCTTGGGCATCCTTGGGTGCTTGTGCCCGCGGCAGGGCGTGGTCTGTGTTGGGCTTTAGTGAGGGCCTTCCTTCATCCTTTTGCACGGGCCAGGGAGAAAGCCGGGGGGAGAAGATAGCACTTGGAAAAGACCTCAGAGGAGAGGTAGACACTCGACAGACCGAGCTGGTGAAGGAGGGAACATGGCAGAGGCAGCACTGACGACAGGCTGCGGGTTTGGAGGGGTCGGACTACGCCTTTCAGGTCCATCTCTGAGTTGCCGGGGTCTTCAGTTACTCAGGACGGGGCCCGAGGGGTCGCCGCCACCACCTTGTAGGACAGGTGGCTCTGTACTAGGGCCCTTCGTGCTGTGTTGTCACCTCCGAGAGGGGCTTCGGGAGAGTCCTTCTTCATGGACTCTCTGGAAAGCAGGCCCTGGACACAAGGACCTGCCGTGGCAGCATGGGACAAGGGAGCCTCAGGAAGGGCCGGCGTCCTTGTGTGCCTGGTCTGGGTGCTCCGGAGGGCAGCACCCAGTGGGACACCCCTCGTTCCACGGAAGACGGGTCTGACTTTCAGAATGGGTCACAGATGGAATGGCAGTTGCAGGAGGTTTAATTTTCCTGAGATTTTGATACAAAAAGAATTCTGGATCTGATTTAGGGTGTCCTCAGGGGCTAAGTGTCCACAAGAGTAGATTCAGTCAGTGAAGGGGCAGTGAACAGAATCTTCCATAACTCTTGAATTCATTTGCTTAGTAAAGATGGCTTACATTAACTGACCGTCCACTTGTGAGCCCGTAGCCATGATCAGGACACAGTTCCTGTGTAACCCAGCCCCTGTGTTTTGTGCCCTGACGGACTGAGCATGGTGGAGCTGGGGGCAGAGACAGTGTGGGCAGGGTGGGCCAGGGAGCAGGGAGAGTCGCAGAGCTCACCAAAAAGATGGAAGGGGCAGTTGGAGGCAGGTAGCAGACAGGGCAGTGCAGCCTCAGGAGAGACACACCTGGAGAGGTTTGAGAGAGGCACAGCGGTCATCCAGGTGTCAGATGCCTTTGGGCCTGGCAAGGTGACCAGTGCGGGGTTGGCCCAGTCTTTACAGCCCTTCTCTCCTCTTGGCAAATAGTGTGATGTTTCACTTGCTTGTACCTGAAGTCAAGTCAGGGCTGGAGAGAGGACAAAAATCAAGACCAGCAGCCGCCTTGTCTTGTTGTGCTCAGTGCGTTCTGGTGAATGGGGGAGGGATCAAACTTGGACAGGGACTCGGGTTCGTTTGGGGAGGAACACAGAGGGTGAAAGACTGACCTCTGAGACATTCATTACAGCCAGGCGCTTTCCTTCAGTGTCCTTCACAGGATGTGTCGCCACTTTTAATGTTAGGGGGCCGTGTGGTTTATAGAGGGAAATTGGACAGTGACCACTGACCACAGTCCCCAACTCAGCGTTCTGGTCATATGTTTGCTTGTCACTGAGAAGGACAGAGAACAGCTGAAGAACCTCCCACTGGGAGAGGGAGTTCATTTCAGTGTACACAGAAGAAATGCCAAATTGTGTCCCACAAAATCGAGATGTAAGTCCAGTTTCTCAAGGAAGGAATGAACCCGCATTTTAACTGTACGCTATAGAGTAGGTCTGAGGTCTGCACATTGCCTCTAATTTTGGTTTGACAGCATTTGAAGGGAAGAATAAAGGAGAAATCCACACCCTCCAGAGGTAAAATTGTGGAGCCCCAGGTGGTTTATCCTGAAGTCATGGGGGATTATTCGAGTCCTGCGTAGGAGGTGGGGACCACAGGCCCCCCCCTAAAGGCTGTCTGCCACACCTTCTCAGGCTGAGTGCTGAACACTGGACAAGAGGGATGGGAGAGACCCCCCCTGGCCTTGGGATTTGGCCTGCGCCTGGGACGGGGGTAGCCTGCAGTGGACCAAGTGCTCTGGCGGAGGTGCGAGGTGGTGAGAGAAAGCTGCAGAGGGTGCGAGGCAGAGTTGAGGGTGAAACGTACATGTTTCAGTTAGAGTCAAACATAAAGTGGTTTTGCCAAGAGCCAGTGGTCGTGCGTGTTCTTGTTTGGTTTTCCCTAGTTTTTCACAGAATCCAAACTGTGACTTCAGAGGTAAAGAAAAATTGAGTAGGTGGATAGTGTAACCTGTATTGTAGCCAGCAGCAAGTAAGCCCGGTTTTTAAAAGAATTTTTACCTTTCTATGGAAATATAGTAAACAGGAGATTGTACCTATTCAGGTATTCAGTTCATTAGTTTTTAAAAACTGAACACACTATGTACTTAATGCCAGCGCTTCGGGAGCCCCATTCCCTCTGTGAGTCATTTAGCTGTCCCTAGGGTGACAGCCCCTGTCCAGTGGAAGTAGAAGGCAGTGCCCTCTTTCTCGTGGGGTGTCCATGGGGTACGCAGCATCCCCATGGGCTGCGCCTGCTGCAGGGTTTATTCTCATTGCTGGTTCCCAGTCCAGGGTGAGCACCCCGGTGTGTCTGTGTCACTGGGGGTCGGCTTCCGGGTCAGTTCCCATTTGGGGCTCTTAGGAGGAGGGCTGCTGTCGGCACACGGTGCCTTGGTTGAGGAACACGTTCGCTTTCCTGGCGGGCACGTGCCTAGGACTGGGGCTGCAGAGCTGCGCTGTGGGCCTGTGTCCCGAGTCTGTGGGTGCCCCGAATGGTCTTCCTCAGCAGATCCCTGTTGTAGACATGGAACACTGACTGTCTGCTGCTCTCTGGCCCCCAGGGTTACAGAACTGGCTACCCCTACCGATACCCGGCCCTGAGAGAGAAGTCCAAGAAGCACAGCGAGGTGGAGGCTCCTGCCGCCGTCACAGGTTACTCCTTTGCTAGTGACGGTGATTCGGGCACTTGCTCTCCTCTCAGACACAGTTTTCAGAAGCAGCAGCGAGAGAAGACCAGGTGGCTGAACTCTGGCCGGGGGGACGATGCCTCTGAGGAAGGGCAGAATGGAAGCAGCCCCAAGTCGAAGACTAAGGTGTGGACGAACATTACACACGATCACGTGAAACCTTTGCTGCAGTCTCTCTCGTCCGGTGTCTGCGTGCCAAGCTGTATTACCAACTGCTTGGTCTGTGCCTACCTTACTGTTCATAGTTAGATGATGTAGAGCAAGTTGGGTAGCTGGGGCTTCGGAGGCTTTGGGAACCAGCCCTGCTGACCCGGTTTGAGGCAAACCTTCCCGTTAACCTTCCACAGCTGGAGCCCACACCCACTTAATGCATCAGTCATAATGCACACAATGCTGTCTGCTTGAAACTGCTTAAGATACATTGTTCTTCTCTAGTAACTGCACCTTTGTTCGTAGCAGAAGTACCAACTAACTCGTGTATTAACCCAACCCTAGGAGCTGCCGTGTAACTCGTCTTGTCTCCGAGGAATCTTAACACTCCGAGCACCGCAGGGCAGCTCGGCTGGAGCCTGCCTGCTCTGTGCCGTCGGCACCCGTGGTGTCCGGACGTCGCTGCCTCTGCTCTGTCGAGTCTCTAGTGCTTTCTTAAGCAGTTTCCCCTCAGGGCCCCTGGCGGGCTCTCGCTGACCAATCCTCTCGTTAGCCTTCCCTGCTTCTGTCCCAAAGCCTCCGAACGCCCTCGGCAGCTGCCTCCTGCATGGACTGTGCATGTGAGTAGACGGCCATTGCGGAGAGTCTTCGGGCCCCTGCTGGGTGCGGCATGACCCAAGTGCAGCACAGGCACCCGTGGCAGGTGGCTGCTGCTGGCGTGCCTCACGCCCGTGGCCACCCAACCCCGAGCCACTCTCGGGGCCTGGCACTCAGCCGCCTCTGTGAAGACGGTCTGCAGGGCCCCTCCCCCAGCCTGTGGCAGCCCCCTGCTCCTGCAGTGGGGTCCTGTGGACGCGGAGGCGGGACAAACCCCCTCTGCGTGACTAGCCCTGTAGTGCAGATGAGATGAGCTCGGCTGTCCCGACAAATTGGGTTCCTGTCAGCACATGGAGCCTCCTGTCCCGCGTCTTACCCCACAGACGTGTTGGGGAGGGAATCCTGTGCTCCCAGGTGGTCCTGGTGTCTTCCTGGTGCCCAGCTGGGGAGCGAGCTCTGTGCCACCTGTGTGGGCAGGGGCTCTGGTTCAAGCCCATCCCTTCTCCTCCCTGCCTTTGCCCTTCTGCCCTCCCTCCTTCTCCCCCTCCCCCCTTTTCCTTGTGCACATCATTTGTTTCGTTTGATTGATCTCACTTGTGAAAGGGAGCGGGCCTAAGCAACTTTGTGCTCCTGGTCTCAGTACACGGGGCTGCGTGCCCGGCTGAATTGTTCCGGAGTCTGTGTGTAGCTACGGCTTGGAGCTGCGTTTACTGTTCGCGTGAAAAGGGGTGGGTGTGTTGGGGTGTTGTAGTCAGTGCTGACGTGGAGGGAAACCTAGGTCAGCCCTGGAACGTATGTCTGGTTCTGGAGGGACACACCGTGCACGCTCCCAGGTTGGTATGTTCACTTACAATAATCATTTCAAGTTTGCAAATGCGTCAAGCTCCCGAGGTTGCTGTTTTCATGTTTTGACTGAAAATTGCCTTTACTGAAAAGCTGGAGTTGTCTAATCTGAAGATGGCATCAGTGAGTACCTCCCGGCTCCACGCCCATCTCACCCCCCACAGGGGCTGAGCCCCACCGCCCCCGCTGCTTTCTTTTGAGTCTCACTGTTTATGGCTCCTTGGCGCCTCTTGAAAACACTGAGAAGCATAACGTTTGCTCTCTAAGGGGGCTTGTTTTAACGCTCAGTGCCTGCTCATGCCTCAGAATTCCAGGGTGAGTGAAAAGGCCACGTTCAATTCGAGACACAAATGTGAAAGGTGCGGGTGCTGGCGATGTGCACTGACACCTGAAACAGCCTTCTGGTGAGGGCCATAGCGCTTCAAGTTCGTTTGGGATATTTTTGTAACACAGTACAAAGTTATATAAAATATTTCACATCACCAAATCTTCCACCGGGTGCATAAGTGTTCATGCAGCAAATTTCTTGGGCTGAAACAGCCACGCAGCAGTGCATTCCCATGTGCAGTTTATTGCAATGCAGAACTTTGGTGATGCCCACTCTTGCCTCCCAGTGCCGAGTCGTCCCTCCCTGTGGGTGGCACGTCACAGCGCTTCCCACGACCCTGTCATCTCACGCTTCCAGCTGGCTTTGGTGTCAACGACGCTCAGAGCAGTGAACCAATGTGCTCTGAAGGGTCCCACTGGCAAGCCCTTGGGAGTTGCAGGCACAGCTGTCTGTCGTCAGCCTGTGTCAGACCTCAGATTCCAGCTGGGCTTTCTCAATGGCCCAGGCCGCTCAGTCACAACTCTGGCCTCCACCACTCCTGGTGTCTGTCCGGACACGCCCGGCCCCATCCGAGGGCTGCAGGGCACAGGGGTGTGGGCATTGGTTCACTCTCTGTCACGTTCAGTGCATGACCAGTGTGAGAGGAGCTGGACAGGTTGGATGCTGTGGTGTTGCTTCCCACCGCCCGGCTCTGACATCCCGCCTGTTCTTGATGTTGCAGTGGACTAAAGAGGATGGACAGAGAACCGCCACCTCTGCCGTCCCTAACCTGTTTGTGCCGTTGAACACAAACCCGAGAGAGGTCCAGGAGATGAGGAACAAGGTGCGTGCTCTGGTGTGGGAGGGTGGAGGCCGCAGCGGGCGGACGGCTGCTTGCTGCTGCAGGGGTGGGAGTGTGTGCTCTGGCCGAGGACCTCTGCCACCACCGTTGCGACTGAGGTCACCGGTGCGCTGCGTCTGCAGTGTGCCATGAGAGCGCAGGCAGCTGGGGGCCCTGGTTCTTCACCTGCCGCTCACACAGCAGGGTGGAGCCGGAGGCTGCACAGCCTGCTCCTGCCTCCCCGGGTTCGGTGGAGAGCTGTGCACATGTGGTTTGTCAGAACACAGATCTGCCCTGTTCAGTGTCCCAGTACGGTGGACACACAGGGAATGTCCCCTCAAGTGAGGGATTGCTTCTTGCCCCAGGCATCCAGGGTACTGAATGTAGGGATGGGCCCCTCCCTGCCCTCTGACCCACGGCTCCTGAGCTGGTGGGATCAGCGCCACATAGCAGGCGGGGCGGTCACGCAGGACGAGTGTGGGCAGGGCACACAGGAGGTGCAGCTGGCACGTGGCAGTGGGCGTGAGTCCCAGTCCTGGCGCAGTGTCTCTGTGCTGTTGATTCGTGTTTCTCCCTCTTGCCATCCTCAGATCCGAGAGCAGAACTTCCAGGACATTAAGACGGCCGGCCCCCAGTCCCAGGTTTTGTCTGGTGTGATGATGGACAGGAGCCTCATCCAGGTGAGCGCTCAGAAATTCTCGTTACTCTTAAGGTGGGAGAGCGTGACTGTGAGGTAAGTGTTTTAGGCAACAGTCTTTGTTGGAAACCTTCGTGATAAGCAGTCTCGGCTGTGTTTCCCTGGGTGCTAGGCCAAGCACGAGCATGCCTGGGGCACGTCCCCTCCAGTCCGCCCCGTGCAGTGCATGCCTGCGCGGGGCCGCACAGCCGCCTGGGGGCCACTCGCCTGGCTGGAGTGCGCTGCCCCATGCAAAGTGCTAGGTGAGGGGTTTGGCAGACTGGCTCTTGTGCACGTTGCTGTCTGCAGCCCAGTGCTGCTTGGGGAAGGTGGCCGCAGAGGGCGCCCGTCAGTGTGGTCTGCAGTGACCCACACTGCTATAAAGGGACAGCTCCTCGGGGCCCGTTGAGGGTAACCGTGTAAGCAGTTGCCCCTGAAACCTTACACGTGACTGCAGGGTAGGTGGTGGTCACTTCCTCTTCTGAGTGGCCAGCTGTGCTCCTGACTCAAGGGTCACATGTGTGACCTCCCCCAACCCCACCCCATTCCTTGCGCCCTCCCTGTGAGGGCTGTCTCTGCTGCATGCTCTTGGTGGCGCCATCCTGTGGGCTCGGTCGGTACTTCAGGCTGGGCCTGGGGCTCTGCTCACTGAGTTTACTGTTGCAGGACGCGCCCCTGTCCGACTGCACGGAGACAATCGAAGGGCTCGAGCTCACAGAGCAGACCTTTAGTCCAGCTAAACCCCTCTCTTTTAGAAAGGTACTCACTGCCCTGCCCTTGACTGCCTGCTGGCACATGCTGCCTTCTGCCCGCCCACCCCGCCCTGTCAGCCCCACTGCGTGTGGTAGTGACTGGCAGGGGTCTGACCGCACACTGGTGGCCGAGTCATTTGGGAGGCGGTACGGAAGGTTCTGTCCTGCCCGCTCCGTTCTGCAGTCACCACGTTCGCTGAGAAGTGACTGCTACGGTTTTCAGCGTTCTCCGTTGTTGTGGAAAGGTGGCAGTTTTAGCGCTGGGGTCCTTTTCTCAAGTTCCACGTGTGACTCTGGTCAGTGCTGGCACTGCCCGTGGGAATTTCCCCTTCACCTGCTCAGCTGCGACCCTCCTGTGACAAACGTGCCATTGGAGGTGGTGTGATTGGAAGACGTCACTTCACAGAAGTAGGGAATGAAGCAGGACCGTCTTCATCAGCCCTTGTGGATGAAGTGTATTTGTTTTGACCTTTAAAAAAAAACCTTGGTAATTTTTTAATGTTGCAGGAGGGAAAAAGACTTGTGAAAATTTGAAACCCCAAATTACAGTTCTCCTTGTACACGCATACCTGACATGTTCAGTAGGGGAAAATCCGTCTGGCATCATGTGCCCAGGTGGGAGACCCGCCTGCCGCAAGCTTTGAGGCTGCTGGTGTGCAGACGGCGGTGCCGAGGCAGGGGGCAGGGCGAGGGGCAGGGCGAGGGCCTCAGGTGTTCACCCGTGTCCAGAGGAGCTTCGGGGGTCTGTGTCTGTCGGTTAGCACACCTCCCGGGAGGTGCAAGTGCCATCTCACCCGTGTTCCAGTTGCCACAGAGGGGCTGGTTCGTTGCAGACATCCCACATCCTGTGTGGAATCCTTGTTAAGGACATTATTTTGCATATTTATGTAGTATTTTCACAGGTCTCATTTCCTCTTGTCCTTAAAATGTATTTTCTGCAACCGTTCTTGGAGGAGCTTCTTAGACTGTGGGAAAGAGATGGCCTCTTGCCTGTCCACTTGGTTTTCGTGCTTCCGTACTGTGTGGTCTTGTTAGATTCTCGTTCTTTTATCTCAGACTGTGTAGGCATGTGCAGTCTGCGAGCCCCGGGGGCTTACCGAGCGGCACAGCCCTCCAGCTTTGCAGCAGAGAGAGCCGACTCGGGCAGGCTCTCTGGCATCGGACCTCACGTAGTGCTTTCTGTTTGTGACTTTACGGCTGCCTGCCTAGATGGCAGACAGGCCCACTGTCTGGGAGGCTGCTGTGTATGCCAGTCCCTCCTCCAGTCTCAGTTCTGGTTTTGCTCTGTCCAGTGGTGCTCTCGTTTGGGTGTGCATCACAGTTACAGTTCATGGAGTGTGGGTGCGGGGCCCCTCCCTGGCTGGCTGTGGGGGTGGGATTCCCAGTGAGTCCTGCGTCCTTTATAGGGCTGAGCACCAGACTGGACCCTGGGAGTCTGTGCCGAGCCCAGCAGAGGACATGCCCTATGTAGAGACCCTGCTCCGGCTTGTGTTTTCCCCATTGCCCTCTTCTGGAGGCTCATATTTGCACCCTTGGCCTTCTTCCTGTGACAGAGTGCACTTCATCTGATGGTGAGGGTGTGCTGTGACCTCAGTGCTGCTGATGGGGGTCGTTTCTGTGTTGTGTGTGGACCACTGAGCACAGGTCACAGTGCTCCTTTTGAAAGGTGGCACTGCTCACTGGCAAGGTGAGCTTGTCCTTGACCAGATGAAAGGACCATGTCTGTCACTGCCCCACAGATGTCCTGTCTCCGGTGAGCAAGCCTGCAGATCCCTGCTCCCCAACAAAGAGCCCGAGGAGTGGGCGCGTGGGGCCAAGGAGGTTTGGGTCTTCCTGGAAGGTCTTCCCTTTGCTTCTGTCTCCCCCTTGTCTTCTGACAGAAGAAGGGGCAGTAAGCCCCCAGCCACACCCTGCTCACCAGTGCCCAAGACCCAGGAAGCCCAGCCAAGGCCTCTCTGACTCAGCGCCGCGCGTGCTGGAGCACGGTCACTCTGGCCGCCTTCTGGATTTGAGTCGTTGGAGAGCGGGGCGTGAAGGTTCGCAGTGTGCGCTGAAAGCTGTTCAGCACAGTGAGGAATTCTGCTGTGGGGTGTGCGCAGCCCCCAGGGCCCGTTTTGCTGCATCCCTGTGCACGCAGGGCCACGCACCTGCCCCCTTTGTGCTGCCCGACAAGCGTGAGGGGCCTGGGGCTGCCTCGAGGACTCACAGGGAACTTGGGGTTCAGTGCCTAGTATATGCTTGGCCCAGGAGCAAGAACGTAAATTCGAGTCTGTGTAGGCTTTGCAGATGAAAGCCCGATGCTCAGAGAGGTCAGATCACCATCCCAGGTTTGTGCTGTGTAAGAGGCCTGTCACCCCACGCAGGCTGCCTCGGCCCCAGGCAGAGGAGCAGCTGGGCATCTGCTCTGCTCAGGGCCCGTGGTGGGGGCTGGACCTTAGGGCTGTAGCCAGAGCCTCCACATTCACACCCGACTTCACAGCTGGGTGGCTCCCACAGGGTGTGTTTTTCTCTGCATCCTTGAGCATTGCTCTTTTTTCTAACGCCAGCTTGGCCCCCACTGGGGAGGAAGCCCCTGCCAGCAGTGGCCAGAAGCAGCCATATGGTGCCTGGAGGGCCAGGTGTCCTGGCGCAGGAAGGGCCCTGGGGCCTCGTTGTCCAAGGGGTATCCCTGTGGTGGTCAGGTCTTGATGGTTTTCCTTCACTGATTTTGAACGTTTGACTTCAATGGATGTGTGCCTTTCTCTCAGATCTCCTGTCACCTTCCTCTTTTATGGGCAGTGATACCAGGGTGCACGGGCTGCTAGCCAGGTTGCAGTGGATGGTAAAAACAGGCCTGTGGACAGGAGGGGGCTTGTCTGAGGCTACAGGGCTACTGGGTGGCAGAGGAGGGTTCAAGTCCCTGTCTTGGGAGGCCGGGCTGCCTCTGAATGAGAAGCTGGTTGACTTGGGTCAGGCCTGGTCTGAAAGAAGCCCGCCCACCCAGGCGATCTTGCATCTTGAGTCTCTCTGAGCACAGGTTGCTGCTTTCAGCAGGCCCTTTTCTTCTATCCCCTGGGAGTGCTCCAGACACTTGGTACCTAGCTCACAGGACCGGGGCCGCTCAGCCCAGGCTCCCCCGGCCTCGGTCTGGCTCTGTGTGCACCTGGCCAGGATGCTGCCTGCCTCTGAGGCTCACCCCTCGCTGAGGAGAGTGCTGATGGGGCGGGCCTGGGGTCACAGGGGTTTTGGACTCTCTTGTCCTCAGCTGTTGTTGGAAGCTCTCGTTGAGCAATGGGCACGTGCGTGAGTCCCTGTTAACTCTCAGAGGTGAGCCCCTGGGCACTTGGGGCTGAGCAGGCTGAGCCGTGGGGCACAGAGCTGTGCTGGGGCGAGGGAGTGCCTGATAGGCTTCACAGCCCCAAGGGCTGCCCACCTGGCGCCCTCCCCCTCTCCCAGGGCCTGTCCCACCCCCTGTGACCAGCCACCCTGCTGGGGCTGCCTCCTCCTGGGAGACTGGACGTGGTCTGGGAGGCGCCTGGGCACCGCACAGTGCTATGCTTTTTCGTCTCTTCCACACATTCTCAGTTTCCCAAATCCCTCAGACTCAGGCACGGTGTTTCTGTGAGAAGAGCAGAGTTAGAGTTATCTGTGCTCAGAATGGAGCAGACCCAGCAGCAGCCTCGCCTGAGTGCAGTGGTCTGTGGCTCTGTGATGGCGGGGAGGGTGGGGTGGATCTGTGAAGCCCACGCGCCCTGTCGGTGGGTGAGGTGCTCCCTGCTCCATCTGCACCTTGCTGCCATTGCTTACGAAACCTGAGGACCTTCCAGGACTCTTCCCCTGTTACATGCACTTTATTGAGTCAGAAGCATTTCTCCATCTGCTCCCACTGAAGGCTGTGGCTCAGCCTGCGCTGCAGGGCTGTGTGTACCCCGGAGGGCTGCCTGCCCCACCTGCCTGCAGCCCGGCTGGGAGGAGGGCGTCCCCGTGGCAGGGCTCCCTCAGACCTGGCCTCCCTCTCTGTCCTCAGGGGGAGCTGGTGACAGCCTCCAAGGCCATCATTGAGAAGGAGTACCAGCCCCACGTCATCGTGAGCACCACGGGCCCCAACCCCTTCACCACGCTCACCGACCAGGAGCTGGAGGAGTACCGCAGGGAGGTGGAGCGCAAGCACAAGGGCCCCTCAGGTGAGCACTCGAGCAGAGGGCTGGCACCGCGGCCGGTTCAGCGTGGCTAGCTGTGCAGGGAGTGCCTCTGTGGCCCAGGCATCCTGTCCGGTTCAGGACAGAGGGTTCCCGTGCCCCCCTCCTCCCTCCTCCCTCCTCCCTCCTCCCTCCTCCTCAGGTGGGCCCTGAGAGAACAGGTCAGACCCACCTGCAAGTGCTGTACTTGGGGACCCACAGTGCATGTGGGAGAGGTGACGGCTGAGCACTCCACTGATCAGTGCCCACTGCTGGGCTCCAGTGTGCTGTCTCACGCCAGGGCAGAGGGCCAGGCCAGGAGGTGCCCTGGTCGTCAGAAGTTCCCATGAGGACACGGGTGAGGCAGGGAGGAGGAGGGGGGACGTGGGGCCTGCTGGGTCCTGGATTGCGGTCCCGGAAGTTCCCCTGGTCCTCCCCAGCTTGTGGCACTTTACAGAAGGGACATAGGTGTTACAGTCACCAAGTTTCCACTCCTGGTGGAAAATGCTCTGCATGAAAAAACTGAATAATGCAGACTACAGTAATGCTCCCGTGGTCTCCCTGGAGGTGGTGCGGAGCCGGGGGCCCGGGCTGCCTGCTCAGCAGAGGAGAGGGCCGCTTGCTGGAGGGCAGCAGTGCCATGGGTCACCGACAGCTGGGCAGACTCTGGTGCGAGTACGAATAGAAGTTAACGTTGAGTCCAGAGTTGGTGAACTCTTTCTGAAATCTAGATCCACACCCCAGTGATGCTGGACTTCCTTCACCCTCCTCTGTCAGGGAGGGAGGTGGAGAAGGGTGCAGACAGCCGTGGGTGTGAGCCCTTCCTGGCCTTTTGGATGCGCCCTCAGAGGCCCGTCCTCCCTGCGGCGGCAGAGGGCCACCTGCTCCTGAGGGGATGCAGGCTCCTGGCGGCGTCTTAACTTGCCTTTCTCACCTTCTGTCCCCTGCAGAGAGTGTGGACGAGACCGCGGAGCAGAGAGGCGGTAGTCCTCCAGAGCGCCCTGCCGCCTCCAGCACCCCTGTCAAGCTGGATGAAGGTGAGCTCTGGGCTGGGGGTGGGCGAGGCTGCCCCGGTGAGGGTGGGTGCAGGGCCCTGTACCCACAGGGAGGCGAGGAATGGGGGGCGGGCTGCGTGTTCCATCCAGTGAAGGAAGGCAGCTGATGCTAGTGAGGACATGTGCCTTTGTGTGGGCGCTGGCTGGCACGAGGCTCTGGGCCTCGGCTTGTGCCGCCCCTGCTTTGGCTGTGTCCTGGGTGACTCGAGGCAAAGCAGAGCATCCGTAAGATGTCCCTCGGTGGGAGGACAGACTTTGCACATTTCCAAACCTTTGCTGCTTGGACCACGCTTCTGGAAATGTCCTCCGAGCTGTCTGGGCACAAGACATCATTGGACCTGCTGTGTTATCAGTCCGTGGGGAGTGCTGGCTTTTGTCGGCCTCTCAGACCGCCCACTGCATGACTGTGGTGTGTGGCCTCCGTGTCTGTCCCTGGTCTTGTACGTCATGCTCCCTGTGTCCGTTGGGAGCCTGTGGCTCACCTTCCACCCCGTCCATGTCCACAAGAATGGCTTGGCCATTCTCCTCCGGTGCCCGGTGGCTGTGACTGAGTGCATAGATTCTCTCCCTGTGCTTTTCTCTTCTTGTGGCTGCGTTGCGAGCAGGAGGATGTGCTAAAGAGTACCTGTTACCATAGTAAGTACCGCCTGCCGGCGGGCGCCCTGTGCTTTGCCTCACTCTGCTGCTTTGTTGCTTATTGCCTTTTGCTTTCTGTTTATTCAAAATAAAAACATTGTCCTACCCCGCTTTCCCCACCTTGGTACCCAGTCCTTCTATTCTGGGCAGTGGCCTTCCTGGAAGGGGCTTGGTCACCCGAGAGCTGTGTGGTGGGCAGCCCCCACTTAGGGCTCCCATGGGCCACGGTGGCAGTGTGGGCTGAGCACCCTGGGTCTCAGAAGTCCCGTAGCAGCCTGTCGTCCTGTCCGGTCTTTGAGACCCGGGGTTGCTGGGGGCTGAAGACACAAGTCCAGGGGAGGTTCAGACAGAGTGGGGTTTCGCCATCTGCCACATGGGAGTCACATGTGTTTGGATCTTTGAGCTCAGGACAGAAGAGTGACATTTGGTGCTATTTTTTAATGTGACGTTTGGTCCAATGATAAAGGTTTCTGTGAGCATCCAGAGGCCACCTCTGCACGCTTTGCAGAGTGACCCCTAACTTCCTGCCATGCCAGGTCCTCAAGGGTGGGCTGTCAGTTACCCTGGGGCTGTGCCAGCCACCAGGGCCCGGCGCCCGGTGTTTGCAGCCTCCAGTGGCCACTTGTCACCCACACCAGCTCTCCTCCCGTCACCGCCCGAGGTTTGGCCTGATTGCTGAAGGTCTGAATGGTCTGGTGCTCATAACCTGTTAGTCACTTGGGACTTTGTAGGCTCTTCTTAAAAAGTGTAAAACCAGCTCCCCTCTCAATGCAGCCTGACGATGGGGATCTTCACTCCACACCAGCCTGCAGCTGTTTTCTGAAGACAAGTTACACAGTGTCCCTTAGGTGTCCCCTGCAGACCATTCAGTGGCTTGATTTTTGCCCCTCTCCCTCCCTGATCCCTTCCTTTAATTAACCCTCCCGCCCAGCGTGGCTTTGTTGATTCGATGCTGATTCGCACATGGTCTGGGAGTGAACTGGGGTTTCCACGGGCTGCCATCGCTTTCCACGGTTTTCTCCTTAGGGGAGGCCAGGTGTGGTGCCCCCAAGTTGAGGCTCACTTTCAGGGTCGCTCCTGCGTGCTCCGGGGTTCTAGAGCAGACCTTGCCTCAAGGGTTGAGTGCAGCACCTGCCGCACTGCCACCTCCCCAGCTCGCCTTGACCGCTCTGCCTGGGGACAGAGGCTGCTGGTGTCAGCAGGCTCCCACGAGAAGAGGCTGAACCCTCCCCAAGACTGAGTCTGCGTGTGGCGCGAGGGGCTCCCATCCAGCCTCAGAGTAGAGCAGCCTGACTCCGAGTTGCTTCCTCTTGTCTTGGTAGAAGACTCTGGAGTCAGGCCAGGGGCAGCTTCTGTGCTGGGTGATGCCCACCTTAGGCTCCCCTTTGAGGGCTGGGCAGCCGTCCTAACCCTGTCTCTCCTGCCCTGCCCACCAGACCTGCCTCGGGACCCTGCTTTAGGAGACGACGGCGATGCCGCCACCTCTAAGCCGACTCTCCCAGACCTGTCCCCCGATGAGCCTTCAGAAGTGCTTGGCTTCCCCACACTGGACGAGGAGGAGGAAGAGGGGCTTGGCGAAGCCCAAGGCCCTCAAAGCCCCGCCAGGTCCTCCGCTGTGGCCAGCCCCGAGCCAGCCCCAGCCCCAGCCCCAGCCCCAGCCCCGGGCGCTGAGGAGGCCTCCTCCCCCACCGCTGAGGAGGGTGCTGCCGCAGACCCAGGCAGTGATGGGTCTCCAGGCAAGTCCCCTTCCAAAAAGAAGAAGAAGTTCCGCACCCCTTCCTTCCTGAAGAAGAGCAAGAAGAGGAGTGAGTGCTGAAGGCCGTCCTGTCCCAACCAACTGTGTCTTGTATTGTCTTCCTGGGTAACGGAGTGCTGAGCCCGCCCCTAGGTAGCTAGAGACCACCCCTGCCTGACCCAGCCCCTCGCAGACCGGTGCTAGCCACCTGTGCTCCAAGAGGCTGCCCCTGGCGCCGGGGTTAGAGCCTCGGGTCTAGGGAGGCTTGGTCCCTGTGTCCACCTCTGCGCCCATCTGTCTGCTCCTCAAGTCCTGCTCCCTGGGGGCATTCGGTCATAGTTTTGGCTGCACGGAGTCCCTGCAGCTCTGGCCTTGACCTCTCCTGCTCTCCTCCTGTTGTGAAGTGACCATGCTCTGTCCCTGCTAGGCTCCCCTTCACTCCAAGGTCTCAGGTGACTGGTTCAGACTTTCCTGCTGGCGTTACCTGCTCGGTGACCTCACTTTGCTCACATACACATAGCCTTGGTGAGAACTCCCCTGAGCTTGCCAATGGCCCAGGGCGGTGGTGATCTCAGAGAGGTGGGCGGGCTCAGCTGGACACCCAGCAGCAGATGGGCCTGTGTGCGCCCAGCGCAGCCTATGCATGGCCTGACCGCCCCTCCCGGCCAGAATCAGATTCAGGGCTCAGTGTCTTACTGGGGTCTCTTGATTCCTGTCACAGGGAGGGTGTGTCTGTCGGGGAAGAGTCCTTTCTAAAATTTTCTTTCAGCAGATTTGCAATTCATCTCACATTGCCAGCTGTGAACACAAATCGTGACTCTGTGTTACTTTCTCTTCACCTGTTTGGGGGAGGTTTGGGGACAGAGGGGGTCTGCTCTTAACCTCGTCCTGAGACAGACCTGGTTTTGACCAAGGGCAGCTCAAGGCAGAAGTTGGCCCTGGGTGGCCCTGCAGCCACTGAGCCCCCGTCACTCGTGGAGCCCTAGCTGGCTCTTCTTCACGTCCGTGAACTCTCACTTAAATTCCGACCCCTGGAAAAGGGCGTAAAGCTCCTTCATGGGAGCCAGCAGGCAGCCGCCTGGACTCCTTGAGGGGACCCTTCCCAGGAGCTGCCTGGTGCCAGCCTGCCTGCCCCCTCTTGTCCCTTGGGGAAGCATCAGATGTGGCTCAGCCCCACAGGTCCGACACCCCAGCAGGACCGGAGCTGCTGCACAGCACTGCACAGCACTGCCGGCTGCTCTGAGCCCCCTGGCCAGCACTCCCCTTTCCCATGTACTGTGGCCCAGGTGCAGCCCCGCTCCCCGCTCCCCGCTCCCCCGTCCTTGAGTCAGCCCTGGACTCTTCCTCGGGCCCTCCCTTCATTCCACACGTGCCCAACTGTCATTTCCTTTTGTCGTTTATTTTGACTTTGTATCACAACATGGGGTTTAGTCGCGTGCACACACAGACACAGGCCGTGTCCTTTCTTCGTTGGACCGCGTCTCACTCACAAAATAAAGTTCTTTAACCTGTACCCTGTCTGCACTTAGGAAGCAGTCATGCATTTTAATCCCTTCTCTTTGGTTTCCTAATAGGACTTGCAGGTTTGTCTCAGATTCCCAAAAACCCCAAAGTGTTTTGCTTCTTGGTGGAACACCGTGGGCCCCTCTGCACTGGGAGGACTTCCAGCCCAGAGCCGCCCTGCCCTGGGCGTGCTGCTCGCTCCTCCCTGGGAGCTGGCGGTGCAGGTCAGGGGCTGCTGGGCAGGGCGCCCAGAGCCAAAGAGAGCCATGCAGTCCCGTGTCCTCTACTGTCAGAGCAGACCCTGGGGTCAGTGTGGCAGAGGCCAAGAGGGCAGGTGGGGTCAGGGACAGCCCAGCAGGAGGGACCCTCCTCCCCAGTCTGCTGACCTGCCTTGGAAGGACCTGCGTCTGACTTCCCGCCTCACCGGGTGGTGCAGAGGGGACAGCTCTGCAGTCAGTGGAGCCGACAGGCACGCAGATGCCGCTGCTGCCCCTGCTTGCTGCTCAGGGTGTGGCGGGTGTGGAGGGACGCTGTGTACCCGGAGGAAGGCGCTTGTTACAAAACAGCTGCTTTATTGTCATTCAGACGCCTGGCTGGTCGCCTGTTCCAAAGTGTAAAAAAACAAGCAAACCGGAAGCCTGCGAGGTTTTTGGGGTCCCTGACTGTGTGTAACAGGCAGGGCTGCCCAGGTCTGGGATGTTGGAGGGGCCCCTGCGACGTCCTAGGCTGGGCCCCGGGAGAAGAAGGGTCAGACCAGCAGTCGCAGTCAGGGGTGGTCCTGGTCCAGACTCTGACTTCCTGTCTCAGCTGCCGGCCTGGGCGGGGCTGGCTCTGCTACTCGGCCTTGAGCGTGCGTGCCGGAGGTGGCAGGGTCCGCAGGAGGAGGAAGGGGAGCAGGAAGAGCCCTGAGCACATGGTGAAGCAGGCTGGGGCACCCACCAGCCAGTACACTGTGGAGAGACAGCCAGGCTGTGACATGAGCCCACCCTGACCCCACCTGCCACCCCACCCCCCCACCCGAGGCTGGGGTGGCAGCACGGAGCTGGACCCAAGATGGTAGCTGTGGGAGGTCCCCGCCAGGGGCAGTGGCCTGGATCCCCAGGCCCGCAGCCCTCACCTGAGGCAGTCGCCATGGGCCCCACCGCCCTGGCCAGGGCGCCCAGGCTCCGCAGTGTGCCCATGACTGTGCCCTTTTGCCCAGGCGAGCCTGTGGGGGAGAGGGAGGGCCAATCAGATGCTGGGCGGCCTCTTCCATTGTGGGACGGCCTTGGTCGGGAAGGGCTTCTCACCATAGCCGGCGACCACGGAAGACAGGCAGGGCACCACGACAGCGGCAGCTGGGGGTGGAGGGCATCAGTGAGGCACCGCCAGTCCGAAGGAATGGCTAAGGGCTCACAACCAGAGGATTCACAGCCGTCCGTGGCCGCCACCCCCCCGCCCCCGCCCTGCTCCACCCCCGCCCTGGCAGACCCACTCACCGAAGGAGTAGAGCAGGAGCCCCAGGCCCAGCACAGGCAGTGTGTGCCCCCAGCCGATGAGGAGGAAGGCAGGGACCAGCAGCAGGATGGCCTGCAGGGGTGCAAAGCAGATTTCAGGACCCACTCCGGCCACTCCACAGGGCTCAGGAAACCGCCTGCTCCCATTCCCGGGGGGGGGGGCACCCCATACCCGCTTCACGGCTGCAATTTCTCTGCCGGGGCTGATCCGCCGGGCGTAGGCGCCCTGGATGGTGGCCATGGTGAGTCCGATGAAGAGAAACATCTTTCCCTGCTGCGGGCTGGGGGCGGGGGAGGCTTAGCGCCCCAGCCTGCCGGCTGGCTGCCCAGCCTGGCTTGGCCAAGAGGGGGAACCAGGCTGACAGCCACTGCCTGGCCCAGGTTCCTGGGCTGAACCTGAGGAGGGCTGGGAGATGGCAGAGTGTCCCCAGGTGGGGTCCCACAAGGGTCCTCACACCCACCTGCTGAACTGGAAGCGCTGGTGTGCAAGGAAGCTTAGCGTGTACTCCAGGCCCGAGAACAGGAAGAGGTACAGGAAGTAGACCAGGCCCAGGCGGCGCAGGTGGCTGAGGCCTGGGGGCAGAGGAGCGGGAGTGAGGCCCAGCGGTCAACAGTCAGGGGACTTCCACCTTCGTGCAGGCTGCTCCTTACTGTCTCCAGTGGGCGGGTCCTGGCCACGGGCCACGGCAGAGAAGCGGAGCAAGGCCAGGGGGCTGAGCAGGTCTGCAGCAGCTTGGAGCCCCAGGGTGATGGAGGGTGCCTGGCAGGAGGCGTAACTGAAGAGGCCTGCTAGTGGCCTGGGGGTGTCCCTATGTCCAGCAGCCCAGGGAGGGCATGACCCAAACCAGCTCGGCCCTAGCAGCCTGGCCTGCAGTTACCTGCCAGGCCTGAGAGACAAGGGGCCTGGGGAGCACAGGGACCCGGGAGGCACTGCACCCCCAGCAGCTTCTGGATTCCGAGAGAGGATGGCCCGGCCTCCCCTGGCACCCAAAACTGTCACCCACGAAGGGCCCCCAGCCCCAGGACCTGTCAGTTGTTTCTAGGTCCCACTGTACCCGCTTCTCCGGGGGCAGCGTCTCCGGCAGGAAGCAGAAGAGAAACAGCAGGTCAGAGACGGTGAAGAGCAGGGCGAGCCAGGGCGCTGTCTCCACAGGCAGGGAGGCGCCCAGCATGGGGCCCAAGGTGAAGCCCAGCGAGAAGGCCGCCCCGAGGGCTGCCTGAGGAGAGAAGGCTGCCTGAGCCCGGAGGGAGACCCAGGCCCGGGCACCCTCGTCCCCTGGTGTGAGCACTCACCATGCCTCGGCTGCGGGCGGGTGGAGAGCCCAGGTCGGCCACAATGGCCGTGGAGAGGCTGACATTCCCCTTGCTGATGCCGCCAATCACCCTGGAGGCCAGGAAGGCTGCAAAGCTCCCCGAGGCCGCCCACACAGCATAAGAGGAGGCCAGACCTGCCTGCCTCAGGGCCAGAGCAGAGGAGCAGGCAGGTCACCCAGAGCAAGGAGGGGCCCAGAGCGGGCCAGCAAGCCCAGCAGCACCCCTGGGGCCCTGCCAGGTTCCAGAGGACCCAAGAGCCACTCGTGTTCCCCATGTCCCCTGGCAGCAGTAGTAGCCTGGCTTAGACACCGGAGCTACTGGCCCCACCCCGCCCTTACCAGGGACAACAGCATCACCGGGCGCCTCCCCAGGCAGTCTGAGATGGCCCCTGTGACTGGTGCTGAGAGGAACTGCAGGGCTGAGAAGACGGAGCCAATCAGACCTGGAGGAAACAGAAGCCACAGTCAATATAACACAGTCTCAGTCCCCAAGGATCTGGTCACACTGGTCCTGCACCCCCAGGCCATGCACCTGAAGCCCAAGTGACCCTGACAGAGAGTGGACAGTCCAGGAGGGAGCAGATTGTGCCTGAGGGTCAGAAGGTGTGGACAAGGACCTGGGATTGACAGGAACCCAGGGAGTGGAGAGAGAAGGCTCTAGGAAGATGGCAGCCTGGGGCTCCAGTGCCGTACCTCCAAACAGGACACTGTTGTACCTCTTCTCTGCTGGCATCCCGATGGCTGCGGCAAACCAATCCACCCCTCGCTGCCATGATCCATAGAGGGGGTCCTGGGGGACAAAGAAACGTGACCAGCTTGGGGAGTCCCCAAGGGGCTGGGGGCAGTGGGCAGCCACTGTGGGGGGTCAGGCCTCAGAACAGGGCAGGGAGCTCACGTGGGCACGGCTGTGGCTCTCCAGCAGCCCGGGCAGCAGGGGCAGCAGCAGAGTGAAGGCCAGGAGGTCCAGCAGGAGGCCGAGGAAGACCACCGTGATCACGCGAGTCTCGGACCCAGGCTGCTGGCGGATTGGTGGGCGTGGAGTACAGCTTCCACCGGCTCCCCAGCCCATGGTTGGGGGCACTCCGATCCGGCCTGACTGGGGGTGTGGCGGGTCTGCAGGAGGGCACCTCGGGGTACCCCCAGCCCCAGACACCTGCCCTACCACGGGGGAAACGGAGTCTGCCTGCTCCCGTCACGCCCCGGACCCACCAAAAGCCAGGGAGCACGGTCCGAGGAAAGTCTGCCCCACCCCTTCCCCCCGACCCCGGACAGTAGGAGAGTCGGGTTGCGCAAGGAAACCGCAGCCACCAAGGCCAACCGTCCCAGGACCAGGGTGGGGGCACCCCGATCACAGGCGCCACCCCGCCCCGCGCAGCCGCCCACATCCTCCTGTGGAGCAGGCAGGGAAACTGAGGCCCGGTGAGAAGCGGCCCCGACAGACATGAGGTGGTCCGGCCCCGCAGAACGCGACCCCCGCCTCCCCTACCCCCACCCTGGGCTCGGCTCCTGGGACACCGGGGACCCCGCCCATACCTGCTGCGGCCCCACGCTCCGTACCGACCGACTGAGGGACGTGGGGATGGACAGAGGGATGCGGAAAGGCCACCCAGGCACGCTGTCGGGGCGGGGCGGCCGCTCAGGCCACGCCCACTCCCCCGCCCCGCCCCCGGAAGTGGGCCGCGCGCTCAGTCTTCCGGCCGGCTCGGTCCGGGGCGGGCCGTTGGCCCCGCTGCTTCGGCGGCTTGGTTGCAGGGCGTAGGGCGCGCTCTCTTGCGGCAGCGATCCCTGACCCCGCCAACCCTTGGCCGCGGGCTGTTCCCGCAGGGCCGGAGCGTGGTCGCGGCCCGAAAACCTGTGCCATGGGGCTGGATCGCAGCCGCGGGCGCCGCAGTCCCCTGTGCCCCGCCCTCTGCCCGAGAGGTGAAGCTCTGCCCTCCCTCTTGAGAGCCCTGGGCTCTAGGTTTTCTACCCCGCAGGGCTGCAGGGTGTCGTCCGGCCTCCCTGGAACTTCCTCCACCCCCGTGGACTCCACGCCACACTTCCCTCCTTGGACAGTTTCTTCTGCATGTGGTGCTGAGCGCGAAGTCCCAGGACAGGCAGGTGAGGAGCGAGGGGCGTGAGGTCAGGAGAGCATAGACCGGTGAAGGCAGCAGAGGCGGCGGCCTCCGGGATCCAGGAGCAGCTGACGCTCCCCTGGGGCGGCCTCCCACCTGACACCTGACACCTAGCCTCGGGCCTGAGGGGAGACTCCAGGGCAGCTGGAGGAGACCTGGGCACCAGCACCTGGTCAGCTCTGCCCCCAGGGTCCCTCCATTTCATCCAATTCATGTCACTCCGGCCAACCCTGACTGCAAATGGGCCCGAGGGGAGTCTAGGACACCTTCCAAGTCCACCTCTTGTCAGTTTGGCACCCACACCCCTCAGTATACTAAACATCCGAGTACCAACAGTAGCAGTTACGCCTACACCTCATACCTACAACCCCTGTGAACACCTGTTAGCTTTCCCAGACTCCGGGTCCCCTATGTCGTCTTCCCATGGAGCCATGCCCCCTTCTGTAGCTGTATGGAAGGCCAACTAACACTTCTTGCATCAGATGGAAGAGGAGCGGCTCAGGAAGTGTTGGATAAAGTATTCAAATGTATTCCTACTGACATGCCGAGAACTGGCGCCCTCTGGGCCTTCACTTCCAGCAGCCCAGAGCCCCTTTGGCATCCAGCAAACAGCACACTGACCATCCTGAGGCTCGTGGTTACACAAGCCTGAGACTTTCACCATAACCTCCACGGCTTCCAGCTTCTTCTGACCCCAAACTTAAGCCTCCTGGTCAGTGCAGATGCAGCTGAAGCTCCCCCCACGCCCGTTCCACACCAGCCCAGCTCAGAACTAAGACCTCGCACCTGAAGGCATCAGATAAGCTGAAATAGGGGAGTCCAGTCAGTGCGCTGTTAGTGCGCTGGGGTCATTATGGGTGACTGTCCTGCTCCAGCTCTCTAAACTGTTTGCAAACTTGTTCACTTTATAATTGCAAACATAATTTATAATGAAGTAACACTGCATTGTATTCACGGAGGCAGATGTCCTCGGTTGACTGAGAACCACACCAGCCAGAACGCCCAGCTGCAGACCCTGCAGTTGGCCCAGGCCAGTCGAGCTCCGTGGGCCAAGCCGAGCACATTTCACCAATGTTTTCATGGGAACTGAAGTGCAGGGGGAACCACGCCACTGACCCAACATCGTGACTTTCGATATACAACATCTTTTTTAATTTATTTTTTGAACTTTTTCCTCTTCAGAGCCTTCCATTCACCTTCCTGCTCAGCCAGGTTGTTGAAAAGCTGCTTCACTTTGCGCTTTCTTTCTGCATCCCTGAAACAGGAAAAAAAGCCACTTTTTAATTAGTTTTTGGAGAACGTGTGTGCAGAGGGAGGACAAGTGAGGGACATCACTTGCCAGGCGCCCGCGCCCAGGCCCCCACGGGAGCCCCGTGTGGCTGCCCCGCCCCCCAGGACCTCACCGCTCCATGATCTCCGAGAGCTGCATCCGGGCCAGGAACTGGTTGTCCTTGCGGATCTCCCTCACGGCGCCCTTGAACTCACGCCTGTGCTTGTGGACCAGCCTCTTCCGCTCCTGCTCCTCCCTGCTGCTGCCCTGCTTCTTGCCAAACTCGAGCCTAAAAGCAGGGTACCAGCACCCAGGAGGCCAGCCGAGTTAGCCCCCCAAGACTGCAGGTGGGCCCACACTCTAACCGGGGGCCCCCCTGTGAGACCCCGTGGGGCGGCTGCGCTCACACTTTGACCAGCCTCGGGGTGAACAGCTTCAGCGGCACCGGCTTGCTCTTCTCACAGATCAGGGGCTGGTAGTGCCTCCCCTGGGCCTCCACGTCGGCCAGCGCGCTCTGACACAGCTCCTGGAAGAGGGAAGCGTGGCGCTGCATGGGAGAAGGTGGCCGGGAGTGGACCTGCCCCCCCTTCATGCCCCTTAGTCCTGTTGCCTCAAGGGCTGAATAAAGGGGTGGGGTCCACGGGAGCTGTGCTCACAGCAAAACAGGCCGTCAGGAAGGGAGCTGCACCCTATTGGTGGGGGGGTGGGGTGCATGACCCGGCAGGTCCTTTCCCTCCCCACACAGTGTCCCCTGTGCGGGGCAGGACTGCAGGTCCACTGAGTCTGAGGCCAGTGGAGAGGATGCTGGGTTTGGGCCCTTAGTGAGGGTGGTCTGTGCAGCCGGCAGACAGGGGGCAGGTACCTGCCGGCACCTGGCAGACACGACAGCTGCTTCTTGCCCAGAGGAGCCTGACCACTGCTCTCAGACACGTGGCACGCAGGGGAGCTGCCTGGGGCCACACGGCCGACCCCTCTCTGGTCTGACCCCCTTCTCGCTCGGCAGGAAGAACCGCTGGTTAAGGTACTTTCACCACAGCCTTGCCTTCCAAGATTGTTGGCTGAGGATTCTGAGGAACATTCCAGAAGCCAGCCCCCTAACGTCGGTTCCTTTCCTCTCCCTTCGCACAGGCGTGTCCCAGAACTCAGGGTTTCTGCGCCTGGGGTACAGCCGCCTGGAGGCTGTACCCCGTCTGGAGGCTTGCCTCTGAAGGCTCCGTGCCCTGGCTCCACTGGGCTGATGTGTAAGGTACAACCAGCTCAGTTCACCCCGAGTCCGTGATCCCCACATGGGTAGGGAGCCATTCTGCCCTTTAAATTGAGGGCCAAGCCCTGGCACATCACCAGGATGTGGTGCAGTAGAGGCAGGTGTCGCGCCCCAGCTGTCTGGACGACGGCATGAGGGCCTCACAGGCCCATGTCCTGGGGGCAGACTCGCCAGCCTGTGGCTGGGGTGGCCGTGCCAAGTGGAAGAGGCTCAAGAAGTGAGGGCGAGCCCGTGGCTCTAGGGCGAGTGGGTGCAGGAAGGGCCCGTGTACAGACCCCAAGCCGAGTCAGAGTGTGTGGAAGGGAAGCCAGGCTGCCACCAGAGACCATGTCCCCTAACAGGGTTGCAGGGCTGGCGGAGCTCAGGTCTGCAGCAGCTGGACAGTGTCCGAGATGCTTGCTGGACACACGTGGGGCTTCCAGGTCACATGGGGGTCCTACCCAGTTTGTCACCTTGTGCAACAGTGGACCCTCCTCAGAAAGCCCGTGTGGCCCGAGAGGGACGTGTGCCCAGGCCCCAGAAGTCTGTGGGCAGGCAGAAGGGGACACACGTTGCAAGGTAAACCCCAGGTCTGGACCCCGACCGGCAGCAGTCACTTCTCGTGGTTCACGTCACTGACCTTCTCATCCCAGTTTCTCACGTGCAAAGCCGTGTCCTTGGTTTCTAGGGCTGCAGCCCCAAGGACAAAAATGCGGCCAACCTGCCCCCCAACACAGAAGCGGGGAGCCCGGGTCAAGTGCCCTCGTCACAGGGCGCCTCACCTGCAGCTCTGGGGGGTGACGGTGGTCGGCCAGGTGCTGCGTCAGGAGGGCCCTGAGTGGCCTCGCGATCTCATGGAAGGCCGGCAGCGAGCCGTACAGGCGCACACAGCGCTTCACCAGAGCCAGACACACGGCCAGGCAGGACAGCCTGCAGGGCGACAGGCAACCGACTCAGCAGAAACTGAAACCAGCACACCAGTCCCACCCACCCCACGGACCCCGGCCACCAGAGAGGCAAACGCCCATTGCACTGCGTGGCGCCGTGGGACGCGGCCCGTCTCCCAGAACAGGGCCACTGCCGGGGGCTCAGGGAGGGCTCCCAAGGTGGCACCTCCCGTGACTTTCAAGCTGCTGTGCAAAATCAGCAGGTGCCTTTTGAAAGTGATGCCCTCGGTGGAAAAGTGGAAACAACACACACAAAGTTGTTTCAGAACAAAGACGTTTTTCTGAAGACACAATGGCCAACAGGCGCGTGAAGGCGCTCAACATCACCGATCACCGGGGACGCAGATCAAAACCACAGCACGCTCCCGCCTTGCGCCCCTCGGGATGGCTGCTGTGGACATGCTCCAAAAAGAGAGGGACCACACAGTGAGGACGCGGAGAGAGGGGACCCTCGTGAACCACTGTGGGTGGGAACGCAGACGGGTGCAGCCACTGGGGAGAGCAGTGCGGAAGGTCCTCAAAACATTAGAGCGGATCTGCCTCGTGACCCAGCCGTCCCACTTGTGGGAACGTCCCCAAAAGAACTGAAAGCAGGGACTCAAAGAGCTACACCCGCTGCTCAAGCGGCACTCCTCACAGCAGCCAAAGGTGGCCATCGGCGGGTGAATGGTAAGCGCAACGTGATGAAACGCTGTTCAGCCTTAGAAAGCAGGGAGACCTGACCCCTGTGCAGCCCGGAGGACATGAGGTAGTGAGTTGGGCCAATCACGGGGGGCAGACACAGTGATTCCAGTGACAAGGGGCCCGGCAGGGTGTCCGAGTGCCAGACACCGAGAGCGGGTGGGGTCCCTGGGGTGGGGCGGGAGGGAGTGCTTCAGGGGGACAGTGTGTCTGCGTGGGGGGGTGGAAAAGTCCTGGAGGAAGGATATGGTGGTGATGCCACTGAACTGGACACAAAAAAATGGGTTTGGTGGCAAATTTGATGTATATTTAACCACAACAAAGGCTTTTTCAAGAAAAAAATTTCAGCCTTGACTCATGTGGCTCAGTGAGTTGGGTTCACTCTGCAGGTCAGGAGGTCGCCAGTTCAATTCCCAGTCAGGGCACATGCCTGGGTTGTGGGCCGGGTCCCCAGTCAGGTCAGGGTGTTCAAGAGGCAACTGATCAATGTTTTTCTCTCCCTCTCTTGCCCTCCCAAGATAAATAGAATCTTTAAAATATATAGTTTCAAATACTCTAGAACTTAAAAATCAAAGACCAGAAGGACTTACAACCAAAGTCCAGCCCTTCCCTCTGCCTACTGCAAACCGAGTGCCTGAGTGCTCGGAATGGCAGTGCGGACACCGAGCCCCAGTGTGGCATCTCTGGGGGTGACTCTGCCCCCCAGGCCACGGGCGTGGTGCCCCTTGTCTCTGGGTTCCTCCAGCTGTGCCTCGTCGTTTCCACGGCACACGCCCCCCCCTTAATCCCTAAGTGCCATCCTCGCTGGGCCCCCGCAGCCAGCAGCCCCCGCACCCTCCTGTCCACACCGCACGCTGTCAGCACAGAGAGGCGGCTGGGTTTTGCGGGCAGACTGTGTCCTGCCACTTCACTTCGCTGGGTTCAGTTCTCACGGCGAACAGCTTTACAGTGGGCTTCTGGGGTTTTGTGCACCTAAGGTCCTACCGCCTGGAAGCAGACGCCTCGGGCACCCTGGAGAGCTGGCGCTGGGGCATCTGGCTCAGCGGGACCACACGCACCTGGTGTGGTTGGCTTCCGTCCCGGTCTGGGCCATCTGTCCGCTTGCCCAGCGGAGGGACAGACTTCTCCTCTGCCACGTGGCCATGTCTTCTTCGCTGGACACCAGGAGCAGCTCCGAGTTCCTCCCCCACGGTCTGAAGGGGTGCACCAGCGTGTAGCCTGGATCGCAAGCCGGGGAGGAACAGGGGCCTGAGTGTCACGGGGCTCGTGGGGCCGCCGAGAGAGGAGGCTCTAGCAGGCTCACTCTTGCAAGTGTGCTGGTTCTCAGCACCCAGAGTCGGGGCGCCGAGGGCCATGTCTGTGCCCTCCAGGGGGAGGCCCACTGTGCAGAACACCCCAGGACGTGAATAAGTTGGGCTGAAACCCACAGAGAAAGCGATGGCGAGGAAGCAGAGGAGGCTGAGGGGGTCAGTGGGCGTGCTTGCGGGTGGTCCACAGGGCAGAGGCCAGCAGCCGGGGAGGGGTGGCAGGCGGGACTTCGCCCCGTCACCAGAAGAGTGACGTCGGCCTGCAGGGAGGGCACAGAGGAGCAGGGGTGGCCGGGAAGGGGGAGGGGCGGGGGGCTGCCAGCAGGCCCCACCCTCAGCCTAGACCACAGCCACCAGTCACACCAGTTTCCCTGGGGTGTGACCGTGCCTTTCCCAGCCCCTCCACGCGGCACGGGGAGCAGGAGGCACGGGGTCCATGCACGGTGGGCAGCAGGCCACGGCTCTCGGGGGTCTGTGAGTGTGCTGTGGTGCAGACCCCCACGCGGGGCCTCCGGCCGCCGCAGTGCACGTGACATCCCACTGCCTCTGGTGGGGCTGCGTGCACGTCCACACGGAGAAAGGGAAGGACCCCACTGTGGACGGGGGCCTTCAGATGCGCCTCTGTCGCTTCCCCACACCCCACTTTGCACAAGGAGGAGGGACGGCCTTTGCAAGTCCTCACGACGACTCCTGAGTGCCGTGGGCCCGAGACAGCTCCCGCGGACCAACTCACCCTGGCCTGGCTTGTTCGGAGTTGCCATGTACAGGATCCCCAGGAGAAAGTTGATCAGCTCGGGGATGAACCGCTGGGACAGGGCCACGTAGTCCAGGAACGTGCAGCACAGGAACAGGCCCTTCACGGCATCGCACAGGGACATGACGGGGCACTGGCAGAGGGGCGGGGCCCGTGACATGGCGCCCGAGAGACCGCCGCCCCCAGGGGAGCCGGGGCCCTCCCCCGTCCCAGGGGTGCAGGGTCAGCCTCCTGCAGAGAGCACTGGCCATCTCGGTCCGCCATGACTGTGTGCGGGGCCCGGCCCCAGGCCCGATCAAGGGAAAAGGGACTAGAACACTTATCAGACTTAATGCTCTCTCTTCTAAGGCTGCTTTCTGGAGTCACATCCTGGATCACCTCCAGTTGCTAAATCAAACCCCCACCCCACGTGGGGCTGCTGAAGTGGGGGGCTGTGGGGAAGCTGGGGCTGCTGCTGACCTCAGAGTTTCCAGGTCATCCCCACGGACCCTCCAAGGAGCTTTTCCACCTGACCCTGACAGTCCGTGTCCACAGCCCTGAGCCAGCCGCAGGGCTCAGATGGAGCGGCCTGCCCGTCTGCCTGTAGGACGCACCTTCGTGAGCAGCTGGCTCATGCACACCAGGGCCGGCGTCACCACGGGGTGCCAGAAGTCCGAGGTCGGGAACAGCATCCCGGCGATTTTCAGATAAATGAGCTGCAAAGAAGTGGGACCACACCGATTCAAGAAGAGAAAATGAAGTTTAAACACTGCCTAGAAAAGAGCCCAAGAGGAAGAGGTTTTGAAACCTGATGAGACTCAGAGGCGCCCCTGGGATACCGCACTGTGCTGAGGCCCCGTGGCCAGGGTGGGGCCCTGCGGTCACCGTCACCCACCGCACACCCAGTGGGCTCTCCCAGACGTGCGGGCTTCTCTGGTGGCCGGCGAGTGGGTACGGTAGGAGGCTGCAGTCTCCTGGGAGCCCAGGGGCGTTTGGGGCCCCAGCCCCAGTGGCCCGGCCAGGGCATCAAGCCCCCAGGCTGGGTGGGATGGAGGTCACTAGCTCTGCCCCCTCTGCCTCAGCTCTGGAGGGTGTGGCCGAGGCTCTCGGGGCCCCTCTGCACTTGTCCTGCTCGGAGCTGTAAGCTCTGAGAGGGGACAGCCGCCATCTGTGACAGCCTCGCGAAGCACACCGGGCAAAGGGACGAACCCACATGCCTGCCTGACCGGGCAGCACACCCAGCAGCCTGAGAAGGAGACCAGGGGCTGTGGGGGGGCGGGGCTGGGAGCTGGGGGAGCCACACACTCCCACTGGCCTGCTCATCACGGGGCAAGTGGACCGCAGGGCTCCAGGCCTTGGTTCTGACAGCAGCCAGCTGCTGATGGTGGTATTTCTTGGAAGCTCCCAGGGTCTAATTTCACCTCAGACACTCATGCAGGTGCGGTGAGGCTGGAAATGTGTCAGAGTGGGGGGGGGGGGCGGGGGGGCGCATGACCGTCATGGAGCCCGGCGNGGGGGGGGGGGGGGGGGGGGGGGGGGGGCGCATGACCGTCATGGAGCCCGGCACCACGTCCCAAGGAGCTGGGGGCCTGCACCACTGCACGGCGCAGGGCCTAAGAACGTCGGTGTGGCTGTTTGGTCTTAGGTGATGGTCTAGTAGCTCTGGCATCTAGGGACTGCCACAGGCCAGGCACCAGACAGACAGGCGTGGTGTCTGTCCGCCTACTTGCAGCTGAGGGGAGNGGGGGGTGGCGGGGGGGCGCATGACCGTCATGGAGCCCGGCGCCATGTCCCAAGGAGCTGGGGGCCTGCACCACTGCACGGCGCAGGGCCTAAGAACGTCGGTGTGGCTGTTTGGTCTTAGGTGATGGTCTAGTAGCTCTGGCATCTAGGGACTGCCACAGGCCAGGCACCAGACAGACAGGCGTGGTGTCTGTCCGCCTACTTGCAGCTGAGGGGAGAGGCCAGGCCCCATGGCACTGCTGGGCAGCCAGGCTCCGAGGAGGCCGAGGCCAGGCGGCCACCTCCACAGACGGTGGGGCGGGGGAGGGGGGCGGGGGCGGTCCAGCAGGGACACAGGCCCGAGGCCCCCAGGATTGAAGCAGCAGCAGCAGAGTCTGCGGAGCCCATTAAACCCACCAATACGGGGCCTGTGGTTTAGGTTTCCAACCATCGGGGTTCGAGTATTTCAACCCAAAGACTAGAAAATGGAGCAACTGCACAACGGCTTCCAGAACTCCCCGAAGCTGACACAACCGCCCACGGCCGTTGGGGGACGGTTCTAACAACTTTCGGGGAGCCAGCAGACGAGCGAGCGCGCTCGGCCCAGGGACACTGGCTCCTCCCCTTTGCCTTAGAACCTCTGTGCCGTGAGGGGCGAGCCCGGCCCCCTCCAACCAAACCGGCTGTGCCGCCTTCAGCTCAGCATCAACACGCCGGAGCCGAGCTCCCAGCCGACGCCTTGCAGCCCCACGGGCCGGCTGAGCAAGCCTGGCCAGCACGGGCTCAGGGGCCAAGGGCCTGTGGGGCGGTGCCCCGCCAGCTTACCACGTCCAGCCCTGGAAACGCGGCCCGGCCCTTCGCCTCGATCGCCCCCTCCATCTCGTGCATGGCGTCTCGGAGGACAAACCTGACGGACTCGCTGGCAGAGTCAGGGAACATCTGGCAGAGACCAAACAGCTGCCTGCACGTCAGAAACACCAGTCGGTGGAGAGCCACCCAGGTGGAAGACAGATGACCCCGACCTTCCACAAGGCCATTCCTGTGACGCCGCCTGCCAGCTGCACGCTGGAGCCCGGGGCCCCACGTGGCTTACGCCCTCTGACCCCTGCCTGGCTTCCTGCTGAGCCAGGTGACCTCCGTGCGAGTGCTTCAGGTTCGCTCACACCACCCGCACTCGGTGTGCAGAGTGGGGAGCCCCTGCCTGTGCCGACCAGGCGGGGCTCCCCCAGGAACTCCCAGCTCCTCACGAGCACATCAGAAAAGGCAGAGGCCACTGGGTCCTGCGCCCTCGCTGGCCCCCCACTGGCCCCCCACTGCGGGGACCCCTGCCCCTGTGGGGTGGGCACCTCACGGGGCTCTGCTTTCCTTGGGTTTTCTGTGCGCTGAGTCCCAAACTGGCCACCACCCCCGGGCAGGGCAGGGACAGGTGGACAAGAGGACGTGCTTCCCAAGAAGCCGAGGGTCTCCCGAGCCCGCTGGGGGCCACGGAGACTGGGACATGGGGTGACATGTGGACGCTGTGGCCACCATGTGGTCCACCTGCTCCCCCTGCAAGCAGAGGTCAACAGGTTGTGGATGAGGGGAACAGCACACCAGCCATCAGACACCACACCCAAGCCTGACAGGGCCTGGCTGCCCGAGAGCTGCTTTGTCACAGAAGATATGTCCCACCCCTGGGGACGGCACACGGGAGGGACATGCTCGGCCCGGGCCCCAGCCCCAGCCGCACTCACACAACCAGCTTATCGACCGCGCCGAGGTCCGGAGGGTCGTCGGCAGCCAAGTCGCCCACGTGCTCCAAGAGGAAGCCGAACAGCCTCTGGGGGAACACAGGGGGGCAGCTCAGGGCCGACCCCAGAACGAACCACAGGCAGACACAGATGCACGCGGACCCCTAAGGGGGCTGACATGGGGGCGGGGTGAGGTTCGGCTCCGGAGAAGCAGGTCCAAGAGCTGGGCACGGAGTGCGAGCGCGTTGCCCCGTCAGGTGATGGTGGCTCTCCTGACAGGGCAGAGGCCCATGGCCAACTTCCCCGCCGGCCCGGCCTGGCCACGCAGGGGCCGCAGGAGGCCGACTCTCGGTGACACGAGGTGCAGGCTTCTTCTGGCCTGCTTGGGGCCTCAGAGTGACGCATGTCCTGCCCGCATGGGTGCGCTGCCCAGGAGAGGGCCTCCCACCCAGACACGGAACCCTCTCACCGGCTCACTTCTAGTTTTGCCTTGTTTCCCGCGGCGAGACTGGGATGGTGGCATTTCTGAATTCGCTCCAGCACCAAGAGCTGCTGCTCTGCCGACTTCCCTGACAGCAAAGACTTCAGGTCCTGGGAGGACTCGGGAGCTACAGAGACACAGACCGTCCGCACTCAGCCGCCCGGAGTGAGCGCCACTCTGGCTCTGGGGAGAGGCGGAACGGGGCCCACAGAAGCACTGCTCCTTCTTGTGCCTAAGCAAAAAGGACAGGGTGACATCTGTCTGTGACAAGTGCCGGGGGCAGGCCGGAGGAAGCTGGCTTGGAGGACAGCAGCCGCAGCCTGCGCCCTGTGTGGAGTCTGCCAAAATGCTGACACGCCGAGCACGGGCAGCCAAGCTGCTGGGGGGCCACATGCACAGAGCCAGGCTCACCCAGGGGCCAGGCTCACCCAGAAGTGCACGTCTCTGGAGATAAGGGGTCACAGGACAAAGGGGGACTCTGACCAGAGCCGGATGACTTTCCATGTGTCACAGAGAGGACGTTCTAGACTCCGTCTGAGCGGTGGCCCAGGGCTCAGCACAGGCAGACCCTTCCCGGTGTCTCACTGGCTCCCAGGCCCAGCCCTGGGCCTCCGTGCAGCACGGAGACCACTGTACAGGGAGGTGTGTGTCTGCCCTCAGCCTGTCTGTGGTCACGTGACAAGGGCCACCACACCGTGCCAGGGCCTGCACCCGGCCCAGGGTGGCACCAGGAGGCACGGAGGAGGAACGCCATGCCGATCAGCAGCCACGGCCTCAGACGCCCAAGCCCCCGAGTCCAGAGGAGCCCCCTCAGCCCCTGCTCCACGTGCAGCCCCAGCGAGGCCCACTGGCTGCCAGGAAAACCTGCCAGCTGGTCACCTTCAAACGTATAGGGCAGCTCAGCCCTGGCAGCTTCCCGCGCTTCCCGACCGCTGCCTGCCGCCCGGTCGCTGGGCGTCTGCCGCTGCTCCTGCCCTGGCCGCTCGCTGTCCCCCTCCTCGCTCTCCTCGTCACACTCCAGGTCTGAGTGGCCGTCTGAGCCACCGCTGTCCTCTGCGTCCTCCTCGCTCGAGTCCTCCCCCTGCTCCTCCTCGGCGTTCACTCCATCACTGGCTTCCCCGCTGAGCTCCCCCTGGACGTCCATCCTTCCGTCCTAGGACAGGACACGGAGACCACAGTGTGACGGCCCCAGGGACGCAGCCGGTGCGTTCGCAGGGAGCACACACCCTCTGCTGCGTTTGCCCGTGGGCCCGGGGCCTCCCTGCCTCTCTGCTCTGGTGTGAGCCAGGTCACAGCACGCAGGTCAGGGGCCATGCCCCCCGCCCACGTACCGCCAGGATGCTGGGCTCTGGCAGCTATGGGGTCTGCAACGGCTGACCACCAGCTCTGAGCTGGGGGCAGCTGGCTCAGCTGGGGCTTCCTGGGACTTAGGTGGCACCTGGCGTGGCAGGACTGGGTCCCCCAGATCTCCCAGTGTTTGGTGAGTGCCCAGCTCCCTGCCTCAGGCCCCTCTGAGCTTGGGACACCTGCCTGCCCAGCACCCCAGCTGATACACTTCTGTGTCCACTCTTAGGGGACACAGGTGCAGACCTTATGGGGTTCACGGATAAACATGGCAGTGCTAACAATGTAATCGCTTTCCTGAAAAGTGTTCAGAGCGCCAGCCTTGGGTGTGTGCCCTCATGTGAACGCCAAGTTCAAGCAGATGACCAAACACTTGTTAGCGACCGAGTAAACTGACAGCAGCCCTCGCCCGCCCGTCTTAGCGCCCGAGCACCGCGCACACCCCAGTGCAGAGCCACGGGAAACGCTGGAGAGATTCACCCTTTCTGTCTGTGAAGTGCCCACAACAGGCTCCGCTAAGTGAAGACAGGAAGGGAGGGCGAGCGTCTTACCCTGTAGGAGAGCAGGCGCCTGTCATCGGTGTCCAGCATGAAGCCGTCCTGCAGGTCGTCCGCGGACACGTGCGTGGCTCTCCTCCCGTCCTCGCTCGCGCCCTGTCCCAGCATCCTCCGCACTCGCTCCGCCTGAGCAGGGAGGCAGGTTACGTGTGCGGCCCGTCGGGGACGGATGAGGATGGGTGCTAGCTCAACTCTTTTGCTTTTATAATTGGGAAAATTTGTAGTAAGATACAAATAAACTTTAAATGCCCTAAAACGAGCTGTTAAAACAGACTCCCCCGTCCCACCTCACAGGACAAAGTGGAAAGGCCTGGGATGCAGGTCACAGCAACCGCCCCAAATGGCTGGGGCAGGGGCTCCACCCCCCCCCCCGCACCTCCAGGCGCTCGAGCCGCGCCTGCTCCTCCTTTGCCAGCTCCTCTTCCGTCTTCATCCTGTTCGACGGCTGTGCCTTCATCTCGAAGCCCAGCTCCCGGACCAGCACGTCGTAGGCGTCGGGCTAGGGCAGAAAGGGGGCTCTCACTCTCCCCCCTTGTGCTTACAGGCCAGACCTGCCGGGCCGCTCTCTGCTTGTTCCAGTCGCGGCTGGACCGCCCCCAGCCACAGCGGACCCACATCCGGGTCTCCCCTGCTCACAGGAGGCCGTCCTCGTCAACCTGGACGACACCCTCCAGTCGGACGGGACTTTTCGCTTCTGGCAGGTTCTCCTCAAAACACACCTGCTTTAATAAAGCTGGACATCACATGTGCCGGTGTGAGGCCCCACAAAGAGCTGGGGTGATGGCAACGGCAGTGACCCCCAAAGACGCCCCGACGGGGGGGGGGGGGGGCAGGTGACTGGCGGGAGCCGTGCTGTCCCCGAACAGCTCTAGACGCGTGCAGCTGCTCAGACTGAAGGACTGCACTACGGGCCGGGCACTGATCTTCTCGGGAAAAATGAGTAGACGTCTACATTCTGATGACGATTCCCCACCAAAGTCACCTGCATTTAACTGTTTTTGAGCAGGTACTGAAGTAGTTCTAGTCTATTTCTATCCCGAGGTCACACACGTCAGGTAACCCAACAAAACTCCGGTGGAGACTCGGGCGGTAACGGAAGCCGGGACCAGGACACCCGGCCACCACAGCTTCTGTAGGGGAAGGTCACAGCAGCTGGGCCTTGGCCCCCGCCCCCCGGTTCCCACCTGGGGTCTCTCCGGTCTGTCTCCATCCTGCGGTGGTGGCGGCGGCGGCGCCCTGCGAGCCAGGAGGGCCTGCACCTCTCTCCAGTCCCGGTCCAGCTGCTCCGTGAGCTCCAACGTGCCTTCCCGCTGCGCCTGCCTCTCCCGCTGGGAAGCACAGCAGACGGAGCCCCTGTCAGCCCGCTCCCGGCCCGCTCCCAGCCCGCTCCCGGCCCACTCAGCCCGCACTGCTGTGTCAGTAGCAGGAAGGGACTTCGGCAATCGGCACCTCCCACGCAACACTCCGAAGCCCATCGATGGCACTAGTTTCCTGCTATTAACCACTCACTGCAGATAAAGAGCAGCGAAGTTTTGCAAATCGTACTGCGCACCAAAATTCTGAAACCAACCAACCAACAAAACCGCCCAGCCACAGCAAACGCAGAGTGAACACACTGAATGCTTTTACTAAACTCACAGACAACAGCAAAGACAGCCTAGAAAGGAAGAAAGCTCCAGAACCTCCCGTGAGCGAGCTGTGGCCAGCTGAGGCCAGAGCGTGGCCAGCGCACCTTCTCCTGTTTCGACTTCGCTATGAGCTCCTCGATCAGCTCTTTGCGGGACCGGGGTCTCTCGCCCTCCTGGCTGGGCTGCTGCGAGGTCTTCTGGAGCCCTCCGCCTCCGAAATGGGCTGCTGTCAGCTCAGCTGCAGATAGAGCCCAGTACACGGCCGTGAGCGTGGGCGCACGTGGTGCCAGGGATGGGCCCTGCAGTCGAGGGAGAGCCCTCACACCCACGGGGCCCCAGGGCCCCAGACCCTGGGCATAGTGGCATTAAATGCCCAGGATGAGCCGCTCCAGGAAAACCCTGACCCCAGCGACTGGAAACACCACAAAAAGGGGCCTATTTTTCGATTGCGTTCAATTCTCATGAACAAAATGCAGAAAAACCAGGGGGAGCTGGAGCCTTGGGGCTGGGGGGAGGGCGGGTGCTCAGGGCCACAGACACCCTCCCAGTTTCACAACTCCTGTGACGGTCAACGAGACCCACTGTCCCTCGACCACCGAGGGACCAGGGCAGAGGACAGAAATAAAACACCGTGGAGCCGTCACACAGGAATCTTTTAAAACCCCATTTCTTTTTTATTTATTTATCTTTAGCAGAGAAGGGAAGGAGAGAGGGAGAGAAATATCAATGTGTGGTTGCCTCTCATGCATCCCCTGCTGGGAACTGGCCTGCAACCCAGGCATGTGCCCTGACTGGGAATCGAACCGCGATCTTTTGGTTCACAGGCCTGTGCTCAATCCACGGAGACCCACCAGCCAGGGCAAAACCCTATTTCTTTACAGGCTGAGAAAACAGGCTCCAACATTAAGCAGTCTGCCCCAAATCTCACAGCAGGAACAGAGTGTTTCAGGCTGAGCTCCAGCTCCCCCAGCCCTGCCTGGCTCCCATCACGCTTCCTGGCGGAAGCTGCCACTTGGTCACTTAAATCAAACCCCACTGCGCAGGTGGACGCAGGTGGACGCAGGGGGAGGAAGGAAATACACCGACCGTCACACTGACTTTCCCCAGACCGCTCTCCTGGACCCATCCCCCCGAAGCATGCTTGCTGGCCTGAGACCCACAGCAGGACGAGTCCCTGGTCCCGAGCTCCCGGCTGAAGGGAACCAGGGTGATGTCCAGCTGGGACAGGCACGGCTGCACCTTCTCAGCCCACAAAGGCCTCTGTCTCATCTACCCCTGCCTGCACCTCAGGGGGTCCAAACAAATGGTGTCTCTGGGCCCCATTGGGAGAAGGAAGGGTTGTCCTGGGCCACATGTTAAACACATTGTGACATGTAATCATACATAAAAAAATCTCATGCCCCGGCTGGTGTGGCTCAGTGGTTGAGTGCCAGCCTGCAAACCAAAGGGTCACCGGTTTGATTCCCAGTCAGGGCACATGCCTGGGTTGCAGGCAGGTCCCCAGTAGGGGGCGCTTGAGGGGCAACCACACACTGATGTTTCTTTCCCTCTTTTTGTCCCTCTGTTCCTCTCTCTATAAAAAGATATAAGTGAATTTTTTTAAAAATCTCATAACGTTTTAAGTAAATTCACGATTTTGTGTTGGGCCGCAATTCATAGCCATCCTGGGCCATACGCAGCCTGCAGACTGGCCATGCCAGAACCCTACCCTTCTTAAAGCGCCAGAATCAGGAAATGAGAAGCCCCGCGACACAGACTTCGACCCAGCAACACTCGGCAAGGTCTCCAGGACGAGCGGAAAGACAGTCCCACGGGGGGCAGAGACTGTCCCTGCTCCCCGCCCTCACCCGACAGTGCTCCTCGGTCCTCGGTGTCGCTGTCACTGTCCACAATGTCATGATGCTTCTCAATGTCTGCCAAAGACTGGCCGTAATGAGTTAGCTCTTCATCTTCGTTAAGATTATAGATGTTTTTTTTTTCATGTTGTCGCTGACAGGAGACAAAAAATCAGTTTTCTAAGATTTCCAAGCCTGTGCAATAGCAAAAGGCACTCATTTTCCTGTCACCTGTGCAGTGTGACAGCATCACCTGCGCAGCTTCACGGTCACGCAAGGCCACCGGAGCGGTGACTCGGGCACAAGCAGGACCACAGGCGGCTGGCTGGCCGACGGGTCAGGGTGTGCTGCAGCCCGTCTTGCACGGTCTCCCCTGCCGGTCCAGTGTCCTCCCACCCAGCGGTGCCCACGGAGGGCCGCTTCCCCTGCGGCCTCACTGGACCAGGGACAGGACCCAGGCCTCCCCCTGCGCCCAGTGGCTGCAGGGGCAGAGATGCACGCGCCTGACTTCTGTGTAACGAGGCCCCCGCTGTCCTGTACCTGCTGCTCCAGGGCGAACCTCCGCGCCATCTTCTCCTCGGGGCTGACGGAGCTGCTGTACTCCCCCAGCCGCCGGTCTCGGAACACATTGGACTTGTCCCTCTCCCTGTACTCCTTCAGCAAAGTCTGGTTCCGCTGGAACAGAGGTCACAGAACAAGCATGGTGACCTAAGTCCCTAGAGGAAAATGCTCCCACGGGGGACACCACGGTCGCTCCAGGTGACATGGCCACCTGGCCAGCTTGTACGCCTCAGGCCACTGAAACCAACAGTCCAGCAAAAGGGCCAACCCACTGACTGGGAAGAGTGACTTCTGTCCCAGGGAAACGGGGCTGCGGCCAGACAAGGGGGCCAGGAGGCCACGCCTGACCGCAGGGGACCCTCCAGGGCATGCCCCATGCGGAAGGTTGAAGGGAAGGGGCAGACAGCAAGCAAGGCACAGACCTGAGCATGCAGAGGTCACCCACCAGGTGCAGAAGCTGGAAGAGACAGGGTGTCCCTCTTGGCCTTCCGGCCGAGAGGGAGGGAAATCGGCACAGGGGGCTTGAAGGAAGCCACGCCATCAAGCCCGGTGCTGTGACCAGGGACGGCACAGCCCACGGCAGTGCACATCCTTCCTACCCACATGCATCCATCTGTGTGTCAGTCAGTCCCTGATCTCCCTCCGTGTGCCCTTGTCTGCAATCGGCCCACACGCTAAGATTCACCAGCGGCCTGAACCGCTACTCACAGCCCTTTCCTGGTCCCTGACACCCATGCACTAGGGCTCGAATGCGCTGCCACGGGTGTGGCCCGAACCCCACCAGCTCCACGGCTTCCCACCCAGACTGTGTGCCCTGGCGGCCTCACTTGGAAAAGGGAAAAGACGGGGCCCTGACTCAGGCTGCTGTCCAGGGGACCACAAGTGTCCATGAGAGAGGCTGCCCAGTGCAGAGCTGGGCCCCAGGGAGCAGGTCCCCAGTACAGACTTGCTCCTGTCTCTGTGCCCTCAGGCACAAAGCGTGACCACCACTGGGAGGACTGAACGGAAACTTCCTGACGCAACGGCCATCCCACTGGGCGGCATCGACAGACATGCCTTGCTGTTCTACACCTCACACTGGGAGGGGGACTGAGGCCCAGCTGCAGGGGCAGCAAGGCCTGGCACCTGGCTGTCCCCACACAAAGCCTGCTTTTGTTCTCCATTTGAGGGCCAATGTGGACTGGAGGGGACACACGGGACACCCATTCGCTGCCCAGGGACTGGTGTGGACACAAAGGCCACACCTCCTTTGCCGGCCCTGCTTGCCTCTCTGCCCAAATGGTGATCTCACCCAACAGGGTGGCCTGCGTCCGTCCCTCCCGACGGCTCAGAGCTCTTGGACCTTGTGCTGCAGGAAACCCTCCACTACACCAGACGGCTGTGGCTCCTGCAGCTCTGCCTTCCGAGTCCTTCCGCTACCTGCATGTGTTCTGGGGGCCAAGTACTGGGGGACTCGGCAGGTGGTGGCAGTCCCTCCAGGCCTGCAGCACAGAGCAGGGAGGTGGGCCGGTCTGACACTGGAGGCCTGAGTCCCACCCTGTCTGGGTCCTGGGGCTCGGGCTGGCCTCGGGAGGTCTGGGGGATGAGACAGGTCTTTTCAGACAGACTGAGTTGCAGAACAAGGAGGGCAGGCTGAGGCCAGATTGTGAAGGAGTCTGAGAATGAACAACACGCCGAGTGTGAGAACAGCTCGTGTCTGGAGAACACTGTGTGCAGAGTGCACAGCGACACTTTGCTCTCACACGAGAGAGGGTGAGCATCACCATCCCACTTCAGAAACAAGAACATTGAGGGCAAGTGGTGAACACAACAGTGTCTGTTCCACAGCCTGCACTATCCCAGCCTTGAGGGAAGCTCATTCCAGCCAGTGCAGGTGCAGAAGCATGAGGGTAAACGCGGTCCAAATGACATATGATGGGGCAAAACCCCCCCAAAACGGAATTATCTTCTGGAGGGTGGGCCCCTCAGTACAGGCTTCCTCCCCGCACTTGGTAAGTGTTCCAGGCGCTGTTCTAAGAACGTTGAAGGAACACATTCGATTCTCTCAAAAGCCCGGGATGTAGCTATTATATCTCCACTTTACAGATGAGGAAACTGAGGCACAGAGAAATAGCCAGCGCCCAAGACCTTCCAGCAAGCCAGGGTGTGTGGCCCAAATACCGGCCGTCCGGTCCCCAAGCCTGTGCTGCGCTGGAAGAATATCAAAAATCACGCTGGGTAGTGTGATGGTCCCCGCCAAGCCGGCGGCAGGGAGGCCAGGCGGAGTGTTAGGGGTACATGGCAGGTGGGTTGCGCTCCTAAATGAACCCGTAGGCTTAGGCGCCGTTCCTGACCGCGCACGCACGGCCCGGGCAGGAGACGGCCTCCAAAGATTGGCTCCCCGCTTACCTTCTGGATGGCCCGCGCGCGCGACACCCCAGGCATCCCCACGTCGTGGCGCATCTTCCTGCCCAGAACCTGGAACTTCTGCCTGTTGACTTTCACTTCGAACGGGTTGAGGTTGGGCTTGGTCCGGGAGACCCGTGCCCCCGCCGGGGCCCCGGGGGGCTTGGTGCGCGCCCCGATGGCCCTGGCCTTCCCCATGGCCTACTCTTGCTGAACCCCGAGGCACCCGACTTCGTGGCACTGCCTGGGAGGTCCGGAGGAAGCGAGACAACTGCCCTACAGAGTCGGCAGACAGCAGATCCCTCCAGTAAACACGTGCGGAGACCTGGGAACCGTCCCAGCCTTCGCGTCGCGATAACTGAGAGGCAACAGGCGACACATCCGGCTCAGCCCACTCGCCTATCGGCTGAGTGACTACAACTCCCAGAAGGGAACGCTCGGCGCACGCGCCACTTCCGCCCTGCGCGGGGCCCTCTGGGAGCCGTAGTGGCCTTCGGAGCGCCGCCCGCTGGTCCGGCGCGGGGCGAGGGGGCGCTCGAGTCCCTGCCCTGGAAGCCGTTAGCGGGCAGCGGGCAGCCGGCCGCGCTGCGCGGCGGCGGCCGCCGGGGGACGGGAGCCCTTCGCTAGCTAGGGCCGGTCTCGGCGGAGACTTCGGAAGCCGGACTCTGAGGACAGTTGCGCGTGCGGAGCGTGGGTGATGAAGCCCCGAGTCCGGGCCGCGGCGCGGCGGTGGTGATCGCGGAGAAGCCCGGCGGCCGGCCAGCCAGCGCCCCCCGCCCCGTCCCCGCTAGAGTCCCGGGCCGGCCGCGGCGGCAGCAGCGTGCCCCGCAGCGGCGGCGGCGTGGCCAGCGGGCTCGCAGGCGGCGGCGCGCCAGGTGGCCGTGGGGGTGGCCGTGGGGGTGGCCGCGGAGCCGCTCTCCCGGCCTCAGCGCGCATCCCGGCGTGCAGGTGCCGGCCAGCGAGCCGGGCGCGGACGCCGGGTCTCCGGCTCCGCTAGCCCGCGGGGCGCGGTGGCGGCGGCGGCGGTCCAAGGAGTTGGAGAACCTGGTGGCCAACGCGCTGCTGCTGAAAGCGCGCCTAGGTGGGTGCACCGCGGGGCCTGCTGTCCCTGGGCTCCGGCCGGCCACTGCCTGTCCCGGAGGGCCCGCCAAGCTGCGGAGGGCAGCCCGCAGAGCAGAGCCTGGCGGTCTTTGAAGGACCGAGAGGAGAGCCCGGTCCCCGGTCACGGTGTGACCGCCGTGAGGGCTAAAGCACCGAGGGTGACACGGCACTAGAAGTCACTGCTTTAAAAAAAGAAAGGAAGGAAGAAAGATTTTTTTTTGATAATACATTCGTGAGCAATTTATGACCTTTAGTGATAAGCTTGAATTGTTTCACATGCAAGGACTCTCGGGAAACTCGAACCCACTCCACCTCGTGGGGAAAGTGACGGCCCAGACGCGGAGGGAGGAGTGCGCGGTGGGTTCCCGCGATGCGTTAGGTCTGGAGTGTCACAGTCCCATCTGAGTCCAGGCTATGGTGTCACGTGGCAGTTTGCTTAGCGCCTGGAGCACCGTTAACAAACCCGTAGTCGCTGGTGCTCTCTTGCTGAGCCTTCCTTCCCCCCAGGCTTTTGGTTGCATGGAGTTCCTCGAAGGAGCTTATAAGCCTGTGGTTCCGGAGGTATCGACAGCAGCCGACATTTCTGTTTCCTTCACTGCACTTAATTTGTTTCCACTCCCAGGGCTCCCTAGTGCGTTCTTGTTGCAGAAGAACACCAGTGTGCCTTCAGTTCAGCCTTCTGTGCAGCGGCCTCTCCTTGCTGCTTTCTCTTGTTCGGTTTTTTCTGTTCCCAGTTTACCTTCGTCCTCTGCTTTGTAACTTTCTCCCAGCTCAGAGACACGCCGCCCTCTGGGAATTTGGGACGTGGGGCTCTTCACCCTGTGGTCCGTGATTCTTTCTCAGGGCGCAGAGTAACCATAACCTGTGTGAGGGCCAGGTGTGAGGGCCCAGTGTAGTCTTTATCTATGTTTTGTATCCCCTTCAGTGCTACTCCCTTAATTGACACTTGGTAAAGAATTGGAGATTAAGGGGCTAATCTGTTATTTTGTTAAATTCAAGAAAGAGAAGGTTAAATATATACCTCCAAGTGCAAACCCCTTACTTAGTGCATCAGGCCCGGTGGCCAGGGTTCAAATCCCAGTCTGTTTCCTGGCTGTTAACTGCCCTGGGCAAATTATCTCACATAACCGGGCCTTGGTTTTCCCAGCTCTGAATGAGGATTGTAAGGGGAGCTTGGCCACCTTGTGTCTTTTAGGGCTGCGGGGAGGGTCTCCCTGATGGAAGTAGCTGTTACAATGGGCTATTTCTGGCCGTGTTAAAAATGCCTCTTTCCCCCTAAATTTAGGAGGATATAACAAAAAAAGTGGGCGCAGTAAAAACTGGAGGGAGCTGCTGAAGCTGCCCCCCGTCAGCCAGTGCAGCGAGCTCAGGCGCTCCATCGGTGAGTACAGCGGCCGCGGCATCTGCAGGCGCGGCCATTAGACGCTGCTCTTCCTTGAGTTCCTCGCTCATTTCCCAAATTAGTTAGTAGAGTCCCTCTACAGCTTCAGGAGTCTTCCCCGGAAAAAGCTTTCCCGATCTGAGCTATAAAGTACGTGGCTCCAGAAGCGAGAACTGTTAGCTGTTTCTTACTCTCTTCTTCAAGTTACTGACGGGACTTCAGGACAGGGTCGGTCAGAGAGCACAGTGCCTTGGCCGACAGGCATAACTCAGTGGGCTGCGTGTCCTCCCGCAAACCTGAAGGTCATTGGTTGACTCCCTGTCCAGTGGTGAGGTCCCAACCCGGGTGCAGGCTGGGCTCCCAGTTGGGGCGTGTGAGTCACCAATCGCTGTGCCCCTGGCACATCAGTGTTTCTCTCCCTCTCTTTCTCCCTCCATTCCCCTCTCTCTAAAAAAAGCTGATATGTGTGTGTGTATATATATATACATAGACACCTGTGTGTGTGTATATATGCACATATGCACATGCTACACACACATAGGAGCGTCGTGTGGCTGTGGTGCAGGTCCTGACATGAGCACAGGAAGTCAGACAGGGAACCATGTCCATAGGGCGTTCATAACAGTGTTTCTAAAGGATGTGACTTCCAGGCCTGGCCGCTGCGGCTCAGTGGACTGAGCCCCGGCCCGCAAACCAAGGGGTCATGGGTTCAATTCCCAGTCAGAGCACATGCCTGGGTTATGGGTCAGGTCCCAGTAGGGGTCCCACAAGAGACAACCACACATTGATGTTTCTCTCCCTCTGTTTTTCTCCCCTTTCCCCTCTCTCTAAAAATAAATAAATAAAATCTTAAAAAAATAAATAAAGGTTATGACTTCCAATTCAAAGGATATCTGCATTCAAAATGTCGATGTTGCTAAATTGTGCTCCACAGATGTTACATCAGTTTGCCTTCTTGCCCACAAGTCCTCTGTGTCCGTGGCCTTGTTGACATCGGTGTCGTCAGTGTTTTTAATAAAGATGAATCAACTGCAGTTTGGAAAATGGTCTCTTGTTTTAATTATGGATGGGGCTGAGCATTTTCATCAATTTTTTTATTTTTTGCTTTTTCTAACTCATCTCTAAAAGTTCTTTATATAACTTATCTTTTTATGTGAGTATATTGTGTGTATATATATATATACATCATTGTGAATATATTTTGTATTTCTGGTTTTTGGCATGCAGTATTTTTTTTCCAGAGGTTTTAATTTTTCTGTAGACAAATGTATCAATCTTCTCCTTAGTTTCTGAACTTGGTGTTATACTTAGGGAGGGCACCTAAGATTATTTTTTTAGAGAATCAACCCATCTTTTTTTAGTACTGTAACAGTTTCTTTTTAAGAGAGCTTGAATATTTTTTAACTATCAAACCTCATTTCAGTCGGTTTAAATTGGAGGTGGTCTCCCCACCAAAGGCCCATCCAGTTGTTTTGTAAATGGCAGCTTCATTGAGGTGTAATGAACAGGCCACCCACTTTGCCTGTGTGACGCGCACAGTTTGATGGCCTGTAATCCAGTCGTGGGGCTGAGCGGCCACGGCCACGGTCAGCTTTACACCTTCGCCGCCTCGGAGAGAGCCGCCCCCACCCCGGCAGTGGCTCCCTGCCCCCCTCGGCCGGCGCCCAACCCCAGTCTGCTCTTGCTCTGGAGCCGCCTGGGCGTCCCTGTGAAGGGACCCGCGTGCTGGGGGGGCTCCTACGACGGCTTCTCTCACGTAACAGCGTTTTCAAGGCTGGTCTGCGCTGTGGCGCGAATCAGTGTTTCACTCACTTTTGTGGGCAAATAGTAGTCCATTGTAAGGATCCATGGCGTTTTATTTATCCATTCATCAGTGAGAGACACTGAATTGTTCTCGTTGGTTTGGGCTGTTATGACTGATCCTGCTGTGGACATCCACGTACCAGATTTTCCTTTGTAGTAAAATGCAACAAAAATTGCCATCTTAACCATTTTCAGGTGTGGAGTCAGTGGCATGAATTTGGGCATTACTATATCAGTTTGGCTTTTGTTCACCTGTTGACACATGCTGGGGCGTTTCCACTTGGGGCTGCTGTCAGTCACGCTGCTGGGGACACCGGTGTGCAGATAGCTCAGTCCCTGCTGTTAATTTACTTTGAGTATACACTCAAAGTTAAACCTGCTGGATAATCTGGTAGTTTTGTGTTTAACTTTTTGAGGACGTGCCGAATTGTTTTCTAAAGTGGCTGCACCGTTTCCCTTCCCACCAGCCGCGTGTCGGGGTCCCAGGGCCTTCCTGTCCTTCCCAACACGTCGTTTGTCCCTTTCGGGTTTTGTCGCGGCTGTCCCCGTGGGTGTGCCGTGGTGGCGCACCGTGTTGGGCTTGTGTCTCCCAGCACTCTCGTTCCTGTGCTCACCGGCCATTTGTATGTATTCTGGGAGAAATGTCGTTCAAGTCCTTTGCCCATTTTTTAAATAAGTTGTTTGTCTTTTCACTGATGTAAGTGTTCGTTGTGTATTCTGGGTGCTAGACCCCCATCAGATATTTGATTTCCTGGTATTTCCTCCCATTCCCTGTTTTCCTTCCACTTCCTTAATGACGGCCTTTGAGGAACACACATTTTTATTTTGACAAAGTCCAGTTGATCTATTTTTTGTTGTTCTTGTGCTTTTGGTGTCGTATCTAAGAAACCATGGCTGAGTCCGAAGTCACGAAGACCTGCACCCACGCTCTCTGCTGAGTCCTCTCTCTTACCGTCAGCTGTTTGATGCCGTTGCCGGTAGCTGTTGGAGGTGGGGGGAGGTAGGGCTCCAATCTCACCCCCCCCAGCCAGCTGTCCTCGCCCCATCGGACCCGCACCTTTGTCAGCTGGCTGTTCTCGCCCCATCGGACCTTTGTCATTGTCCACTCCCTTCAGCTTCCTGAGCAGCTACGTCGCCTTACGTCCCCACCAGCAGCAGGAGACGACCGCCCAGTCCCCGTGTCCTCACCAGCACTGGCTGTCCTCCTTGAGTTGCTGTCTCTGGTGCGGAGGATGGGCACCTTGTGTGTGCCCGTGGGCCTGGCCTCTCCCGGCAGGCACTGTCTGCTGCGCGCCGAGGGGGCCTTGGTTCAGGGAGCGGCAGGAGCGCTCCCCAGGCTGGTCACGTGCGCACTGTGATGAAGATGGCCTGAACTTTTGTTCTGGACTTTCTGCCGCCAGATACACTAGTGGGATTGTAGAACTATATTTTAATGTGCACTTGCACGTAAGTTACCGAAGTGTGTTTCTGAGTCTCTGGGGTAGATTTTTAGTTCATAGAATGGAGTAAGTTACACTGAATATCCCATTAGTTAGCTTTTTTACAAATTCATACTTTTTTCTTTTTTAAGAAATTAGTTTGTTTTTACTGAGGCGCAATTGACATAATACACTGGGTAAGTGTGCCTGACACCATTAGTTGATTCGTAAACCTCCTTTGTCTGCGCCCATGCACCAGCCCCAGTCCCCGGAGGAGGGCGCTAGACGTCTGGCGAGGAAGCAGGCGGGGCCTCCGAATTGATCACAGAATCAACGTAGTTGCAAGTTGTAGCGAGAGCGTAGCGCCGCCTCGTGCTGGGGCCCAGGGCAGGTCTGCATTCTGGAAGGGGTCTCCCAGGCTCCAGAGTGAGGAATGAGGGCGAGGGGGTGGACCTGGGCGCAGGGAGGCCGCTGTGCGGGCAGGAGGCCTGAGTGAGTGCGAGGGTCCCTTCCATGCAGTGGTGTGGCCGGGAGTCAGGGGCTGGGGGGTGGGGGGAGGAGGGGGGAGGACTGTCAGGTCTGTCCTGGCAGAGCGGGAGGCACAGTAGGAGGAGCCCCTTCTTGGGTGGGAGCTGCCCGGTTGGAGCTCGGAGCTGGCGGGGCTGCAGACGGGAGCCAGGCGGCACCTTGGACCACCTGAGGCAGGAGGCAGAGGGCCTGCCCCCCACCGCCCAACTCTGCCGTCGCTTCGCAGCCCCTCCCTCTGTTCCTCTGTCAGTTCCCCTCTCCTCCCCGGGAATGGCAGCCCTGAGCTCCTCTGTGCTCAGTGTCCCCTAGTGGGACACAGGTTCCTCGGGAAGGAACTCGTGGAGTCCCTGCTGTACCCCCACCTCCTCGGAGGGATGGTGAGAACCAGTTGCTTTCCACAGCTCATTTGTCACCTCGTCCCTGCCACCCTGTCCCAGCCTCCCGCCCCAGCGCACCTGCACAGCCGGGCCCAGCGGCCTCCCTGCAGGCCCTGCTCTCCTTCACACCTCTGAGCACGGAGGTGAAGGTCAGGTGAGAGTGTGCGAAGGGACTGAGGCCAGTCGTGGGCACACAGAGAGAGCGGGGAGCCGGCACCCGGGCACAGAGACGCCCTCGTTAGGCATCAGGCTCCTTGAAAATGTGCCCCAGCTTTAAAACAAGTCATTTGACAGATTCCTTGGCTCTGCTTTTGCTTCCCTCCGCCTACGTGCCCCCTTTCAGCCTCGAGCTGCTGGTCGGGTGGCTCGCTCACCTCCTGTTTATCTGGGCCCCCAGATTTCCCTGACGCAACGCAGTTTGGCCACACCGTGGTGTAATCGTGTGTGGTTCGTGTGATCTAGAAGCAAGCAGGACGGTGGGAGCCACAGAGGGTCCTGCGCTGTCCACTCTCGGCCAGACATCTCGGCAGGGCCGCCTTTGCCCTGGTTTTCTTTGCTTCCTCTGCATTTTTCCCACTGTACATCCTGTTTGGTTTCCACCTCGTCCTCTTCCTCCGCCTCTATTTTCTTATTATAGCTCTTCAAACAATTCTTTTTTTATTTAGTATGAACAGAAGGTGTGCTTTCTGAGTTCTTCCTTCTCGGTGGATAGAGTGGGATGGAGTGACGTTTTCTGTTTACTCAAGTGCCCACTCAGGCCTGTGTTTGTCCATCTGGGGGCTGCTGGGGTGAGTGTCCTGGGCGTCCTCTCTCTGGAATGGGGTCTTGTTGGTGGGCACCCAGCAGCCACACACAGGGCTGCTGGGTCTTGCCAGAAGCGCATTTTAGCTTCTCAAGCCGGGCTCTGCCTCTCTCCCTAGGGTCCCAGAGTCTCTCTTGGCAGACACCCACTTTCTGTAAAGTGGCTTCGGCCTGAAGGAGAAGCCCCTGGGCCTGCCTGCCGCTCTGCACAGAACCAGGAGGGGCGCCCATGATCTAGCTTTGGGGGGGGCGGCTTATCTCTGGGACCTCAGCTGGTGCCCCTTTAACTCCAGCCCCAGCAGCTCTCCCTCCTCTGGGTCACCCTCCCTGCCCTGACTCCTGAGGGTGCCTTTGCCATGTTAAGGTTTCTTTCTTTTTGTTGGGGCTCTGTTTCTGTTTCGACTTCCAGTATTTCCGGTAGGACTCTGGGAGGCGAGAGGGACAGACCTGGGTGCCCCACCTGCTCATCTCCACCTGGAAACCAGGGAGTTTTCTGAACCTTTGGATTTGGGAGGAAAGTATTAAAAATTCACAGCTTTTAAGAAATATCGCTTTTTGAGGCCTTATGTTTTTTTAAAATGTAGTTAGTGAGTATCCCTAAAATAAAATGTAGCAAAATTGGATACGGCGGGCTGTGGCACTTCTGCCACTGTTGCTGCGGTTTGTGGGGACAGCGGCGCCCCTGCACGGCCAGTGCCTCTGCGCCCAGACTCGGCCCCGGGGCAGACATGGCTCAGAGGCCTGCATCGCCGCGGTAGCAGCCCGTTCCACTGAGGAGTTGGCTGTGGCTTGCTTACCGTAACTTCATGAATGCAGTTCAGAACCATCGCACAAGTGCCCGGACACGGTCATGTCATTTCAAGTCCAAAGGCGCTGTGAAAGAGCAACCAATTTTCTTGCTGAAGTTTAAATTAACCTAGAATATATTTGTTAATGTTCCTCTTGACACTTTGACCAATGTTGGTGCCTTGTTCTCCAAACGGCACCAGTGCTTGGCGTAAGGCAGGACATGTAGCATATTATTCTGCTGAAAAGAAAAAGCATCGTAAAAATCATTAAACATTAACGGTATTTGCACCTTGTGAATATATACAAAGTGAAATGGAAAAGACCTTTTAAACACCTAATTTAGTACCTTCCTGCGGCACACTTCCCAGACGTGTGATTTGTCCCCAGGACCCCTCTGCCCTCCCCTCTTCCTTCGCGGGGATGGGCGCGCAGGTTCCCCGGGGAGGCGGGACACTTCGGGCCAGGCTTCACACACCTTTACTTGTGGGATCCCCTGGCTGTCTGTGGCTCTGCTCAGGTGTTTCAAATGTCACGGATGGTAAGCCAGTCTAAATCGGTAAACAAGACAGTGGAGTGAAAAAATACCTACTGCCATTGGTATCTTCGGCTTTTACTGAATCAGGTGAAAACAGAAAAGGCAGGTTCTGGATTCTAACGGGTACGTCCCCCCCTTTCTTCACCCAGAAAAGGACTACAGCAGCCTCTGCGACAGGCAGCCCATAGGCAGACTTCTCTTCCGGCAGTTCTGTGGCACGAAACAGGACCTGAGGAGGTGCATCGAATTCCTGGACGCGGTGGTGAGCGGCTGTCTGCGTGCTGGGCCGGCTAACCTTGTGCCTCTGACAATGGAAGGCTGAGACGAGAGCCGAATCAATGGGGCGCGGGCGAGGAGGTGGTGAGCAGAGGGCGTCATGGAGTGTGCTGCCCACTACATAATCCACCTTGAGAAACAGGCTTTTAAATGCCCTGGCAGCTGTGGCTCAGTGGACTGAGTGCCGGCCCTCGAACCAAAGGGCCGCTGGTTCAGTTCCCAGTCAGGGCACACGCCTGGGTTGCGGGCCAGGTCCCTGGTTGGGGGCGTGTGAGAGGCAGCCACACTGATGTTTCTCTCCCTCTCTCTCTCCCCTCCCTCTAAAAGTAAGTAGGTAAAGTCTTTTTAAAAAACAAAAAAGAAACGGCTTGCTTCCCCCTCGGCTGTCAGGGGAGATGCTCGGACACCAGAGCTGCTGTCTGGCTCTTTGGCCACCAAGTCGGTCCCTGAGTCAGAGAAAGAGAAACGTCATAAGGCCAGTGAAGAAGCCCCACTGACGTTTTGCCCCCTATCATCTCCATCATCAGGCAGAGTACGAGGTCGCCGCCGATGAGCACCAGAGGGACTGCGGGCTGCTGGTCTTAGACTCGTTCCTCATGAATGAGGTGCGTCTTCTTCGGGTACAAAGATTTGCAAACAACTCACGTCAGGAATTAGAGTGCAGAGTCATGGTTAGTTAGCTGGGTAAATATACAAGTATGTCAAAATCTTTCTTACAAATGTTCCTGTCCCCGGCTCGTGGCTGGTGCCTTCCAGCCGTGTCCCCATTCGGAGACAGCTGAGGGGGCTCTCTGGAGCCGCCTTCACGAGGGCTCCCCAAGGCCCTGCATGCTCATGTTGCCACTTCAGGGGGAGGGGGTAGCATGGCAACCCCGGAATTCCCAGGGGCACCTTCAGACCAGCACTTGGCGTAGAAAGCCCCGAGGCGCCCACACACGCTCTCGGGAGACCTCCTGGAGCTGGTACGCGCCTCGTCAGGGCTGCAGGGTACCAGATTGCCGGGCAGAATTCCCTTCCCCACACCAGCAATTAAACGCCAAAAAGGAAATTAAGAAAGTAATTCCAAGGACGTCCGCCAAGGTGGAGGCGTAGGTGGAAACACTGTGCCTTCTCCCACAACCAAGTTTGAATACAACAAAGGTTTTGTAAACAAAGACTCAGCCAAAGAACAGAAAGTTGCACTATACGGAAGTCTGACAACAAACTGTTCACCTGGGACTGGTAAGAGGGGTGGAGCCAGCAGCGGAGCAGGGTCAGGCAGGAAGGATCCCCTGACCCAGGCGACCCAGGGGACTGAGGTGCACAGGCAGCCAGGGTAGCGTCGCGGACCCAGTGAGGGTGTGGGGCAGGCTGAGCATGGTTGCACATTTGGGTGCGCAGATAAACCCAGCAAAGGAGTGAGCAGTGAGACGGACCGAATGGCCCTAGCAGCGGGAGGAGGCAGAGGGGACCGCCATTGATTTCCTTTGACCCCGCCCCCACACACAGTATCACAACCCAGCGACTGAGTTGCCCCGCCCTGGTGAACACCTAGGGCTCCGCTCCTCATACGTAACAGGCACGAACAGTCCAAAATATGGCTCAAGAAGAACTCAAAGCCCCAGAGCCCATAACTCTAAGTGACTGAGAAATAGCAAACCTCTCAGATGCACTGTTCAAAATACTGGTGATCAGGATGCTCACAGAACTGGTTGATTATAGTCACAAATTAGAGGAACAAATGAAGGCTAAATTAACTGAGACGAAGGGAAATGCACAGGAAACCAATAGTGATGGAAAGGAAACTGGGACTCAAACCAAGGGAGTGGACCAGAAGGAAGAATGAAACATCCAACCAGAAAAGAATAAAGAAACAAGAATCCAAAAAGATGAGGAGGGGCTTAGGAACCTCCAGGACATCTTTAAATGTTCCAACATCTGAATTACAGGGGTACCAGAAGGGGAAAAGAAACAGCCATGAGTGGAAAACATATTTGAACAAATAATAAAGGAGAACTTCCCCAGTCTGGCAAAGCAAATAGACTTCCAGGAAATCCAGGAAGCTCAGAGAGTGCCAAAGAAGGTGGACCCAAGGAGGAACACACCAAGGCACATCATAATTACATTAGCCAAGATTAAAATGAAGGAGAGAATCCTAGAAGCAGCAAGGGATAAGGGGAAAGTAATTCCAAGGAGTTCCCATCAGACTGTCAGCGGATTTCTCAAAAGAGACCTTACAGGCAAGAAGGGGCTGGAGAGAAGTATTCCAAGTATTCCAAGTCATGAAATCCAAAGACCTACAGCCAAGATTGCTCTATCCAGCAAAGCTTTCATTTAGAATGGAAGGACAGATAAAGTGCTTCTCAGATAAGGTCAAGTTCAAGGAGTTCATCAGCACCAAGCCCTTATTATATGAAATGCTAAAGGGACTTATATAAGAAAAAGAAGATAAAAAATATGAACAGTGAAAGGACAGCAAACTCACAGTTATTAACAACCACACCTAAAACAAAAGCAAACCAAGAGGACAGCTAGATCAGGAGTGGAACCATAGAAATGAAGAACACATGGAGGTTTAGCAACAGGGGAGTAAGAGGAGGAGAAGGGGGAGAAGGTACAGAAAATAGCATAGATAGTAGGTAGAAAATAGACAGTGGGGAGGGCAAGGATACTATGGGAAATATAGAATCTAAAGAACTTGAGACACGTGGTTATAAACTAAAGGGGGAAATGGTTGGGGAGGGGGTGTGCAGGGTGGAGGGGAATGAAGGGGGGGAATAGAACAACAACTGTAATGGTATAATCAATAAAATATATTTTTAAAAAAGAAGAAAGCAATTCCATTTACAATCGCATCAAAAAGAATAAACCAGGAGTAAATATAATGAAAGAAGTGCAGGATGTTTACGCACCGAAAAACTTGAAAACCTCGTTGACAGGAATCGAAGAAGTGAAAGGGTTGGGAAGACGCCCTGGGGTCCCAGGTCAGTGGCCTGGCCGTTGTTAAGGTGGCAGCGCTCCCCACCTCGATCTACAGGCTCCTTACAACCCCCCCGCGAAAACGCAGCTCCGGGTTGTTGCAGAAATTAACAAGCTGACCGCAGAAACCGGGTGGTCTGGGCCTGAGGACGGTCACACGGACGAGGGGCTAAAACTGAGGGCGCAGGGCCCAGCTCACGCTCCTGGGGTCAGGCGCTTACAGCCAGGCGCCAGGGCAGCCCACTCAGTGGGGGAAGCACTGCCTTCCGAGGAAGGTGCGGGGACAACTGGATATCCCCACGGGAAAGAAGGGAGTTCAGCCCCGGTTGGTGTGGCTCAGCGGGTTGAGCGCGGGCCTGCAAACCACACGATTGCGGTTCGATTCCCAGTCAGGGCACAGGCCTGCGTCAGGGGCCAGGTCCCCCTGGGGTGCATGCGAGAGGCCATGATGGATCTCATGTTGATGTTTCTCTCCCTCCCTCCCTCCCTTGCTCTGTCTCTAAAATAAATGTAAGTAAACAATGAAGACCATTGCTTTTTAAAAGGTAGTGAAGTCTGTATTATATTTCAACACAGAAAAATCAGTCTATTTCTTCAGAATTCACCCACTTCTCCCTCCCCACCAGTGGGCTTTCCTGTCGAGTTCTTGATATCCAGACTCTAAAAATCAAGGTGCTGAGTTGTTTGGTGAATTAGTCCTGGCAGCTCCCTGTTCTGAAAAGTAATTCTTATTGTTGAACATGAGGCCACAGAAGAAGTATCTGCTTTTCTTTGGTTTCGTTCAGCAGGAGGCGGGGAGTGCCTTGCGAGGGTTGCTTTTCCTTTCTGTGGGAATGAGTTCTCACCAACACAAAGCTTTTCTCCGGTACTGAAGAAGGGCCTCTCATTTGGAGTCAGTCAGTAAACAGTCCTAGTGGGATTGACCTGCTGTTTACAGAAAATTGAGGCCTTGGGGAGAGAAATAGGAAAACACTGGGAAGTGTTCCTTTTCTTTTTAAGATTTTATTTATTTTTAAGGGGAAGGGAAGGGAGAAAGAAAAGGAGATGTTACTGTGTGGTTGCCTCTCGTGTGCTCCCCACTGGGGCTCTGGCCCCCACACAGGCCTGTGCTCAGTCTGCTGAGCCACACCAGCCAGGGCAAGAAGTATTTCTTGAAACGGCACTGTTGAGACAGCTTTGGAATTTGATGCCTTTGTCTTCTGTGAAGATGTTTTCTGTTGTCTCCTATGCCTGAAGCAATCAATGTGCATTTGTCAAGTAATCGAGTGAGCGGACTTCTTCTCTGAAGTGGCGGAATGAGTGGGCCACCCTGTCCTTATTGGGGCCTCACTACCCGTTGATAGAAGGGGCTGGTCCGGGCACTGGGCACCGGGAGCGCGGAGAAGTCTCCGCCCCCTGCTTCCCGCTGTGGGTGCACCGGAAGGTTCCGTAGCTCCCCAAACCTCATCCATCCACGGGGCTGTGAGACAGACATCATAGGCACATGAAAAGGCCTCGCTGGTTTTACGTCATTTAAATGACAGCTGTCGATCATTATTAATTATAACAATAATGTTATTTGGAGGGAAAATGCAAGTTTCCGCATTGTGCACTTCTGTTAAGAGTTCAGCTTCTGTGATGAAGTGGCCGCCCCAGCCACAGAAAACCATGCTTTTCGGGGATGTCCCGGCCCCGCCCCTGTTGGGCAGCCCAGAAGGCACGTCTCCTTTCTCGAGACAAGGTCAACGTGCACTTGAGTGTGGCCTGCGGGTGATTTTCAACAAGGCTGGACACCAGTTCTGTTACGTGCTACGTTTTCCCAGAAGCCCTGGAGCAGCTAAGAGAACGTGGACTGGCCCGCAGGGACACGTCAATGAGAATGTGAAGCGTTACATCCGTTCTGGAGGCAGTTTCGCCATAAATGTCAGCACCGAAACCACGCGTATCCTGTGAGCTAGCCGTTCCAGGGGCCGTCCTGTGGGACGCAGCCGTCGGGCATCCCTGGCAGCCAGGGCGTTCTGCTGGGGCGGGCGGACTCCAGGAGAGCGGGCAGCCGTCGAGGAGGCGCGGTGGGTGCCAGGTGTTGGCGCGGACAAGACCGCAGGCAGCCTCCCGACCTTACAGAGGGTGGCAGCCGGGAGCATGCAGCAGACAGGACGCTCCCCTCGGTCTCTTCCGGCCGGCTCTTGCGGCGCCACATGGTCACGGGGTCAACAATGGACACTGCGGTGTGCTGTGTGGCCAGTGTTTCCTGTATGTGGTGTCTTGTGTTTTCACGTCTTGTCACATCGACAAACCGCCCCCGTGTCTCCTGCTTCTGGCAAGAAGAGGAGGGAAGCGATGGCTCTCAAGGTGAACCCCAGACGGGGGCCCAGCTGCGGGCCAACGCGTGTTCGGGGCCGTTCAAGGGTGCGACCAGGCTGTGAGGGCTGGTGGGTTGCGTGTGTTAAGTGCTGTTTTGAGGCCCAAGACTTTGAGTTTGGGATGGGTCTGCGGGGCCCCAGTCCCCTGGGAGCTGAGGAGCATCTGCGCCTGGTTTCCATTCCGTTTGCGTGAGGGACAAGTGTGCATGCTCACGAAGGTCTTCGTATGCGTGTGTGCATTTAAAAAATATTTACTTTTAGAGAGGGGAAGGGATAGAGTAAGAGAGGGTGAGAAACATCAGTGTGTGGTTGCCTCTCACACCCCCCACTGGGGACCTGGCCCCCAGCCCAGGCTTGTACCCTGACGGGGAGTCGAACCGGCGACCCTTTGGTTCACAGGCTGGCATTCGATCCACTGAGCTGCGCCAGCTGGGGTGTGTTTGCATTTTTGATTGTGGGAAAAACACGGAACAACATTTGCTGTGAAGTACCTTCCCGTTGCACAGCCACCACCACCATCGTCTCCAGAGCTTTCTTTGTCTCGGGGGCAGTGACGCTCTGTCCCACCGAGCAGCAGCCCCCCCCGCCCCGCCCGCCGCTCCCACTGCTCTTTCTGTCCTAGAACCTGGCTGCTGTGGGGACATCATGCACGTGGAGTAACATAGAACCTGTCCTTCCACGGCGTCCCCATGGCACGTGGTCCTCAGGGCCCGGCGCTGTAGCAGGTGTTGGAACTCCCTCCCATTCAAGGTCGGGTGACGTCCCTCAGATGGGTGGACAGCGCTTTGCTCACCCCTCCGTCTGTCGACGGATACTGGGCTGCGCCCAGTTCTGGCTGTGGGAGCGACGCTGTGAACGAGGGGTCCCCCATCTCGGGAGACCCTGCCCCGGCTCCGCACTGGTGTCCTGGGGCGAGGGAACACTTGGAACCCTGGGGAGATGAGCCCCGGCTGGAGCGAGGGTGGCACCCGACTTGCCACCTCGTGCACTTTTGTTTGCTGCTGTGAGTGTCAGGCCCTGCTCCCCGTCGCTGGGCGGTCACTAACTGTCCTGTCTTTGGTCCATGCCTCAAAGAACTCAGCAGCCCTGCTGCCACAGATGCCCCAGCATGTGGTGAGAGAGTGCCAGCTGCGACTGAAGGAGACGCCCCCCAAAGAGGTCTTCGGGGAGTGCACCAGGTAAGCGGGCCGTGCCCCCGGGTGTCCGTGGCTCGGGCTGCATCGGGCCAGCCAGTGCTCGCTGGGGTGCTTTCCCAGCTGAAAGGGCGCTGTCACAGGAGGAGGCAGGGGAGGAGCGGGCGTCACACACAGGTCACTGCCGCGCCGAGGCGGGTCACGGGGCAGAGCCGGGGCACTGGCATGACTTGGCTGGCTCCTGGCCCTCTCTGCTCAGCCCACAGAGTGCTTGTGTCTAAGGTGAAAAGACCCCCACAAAATGTTTTTTCAGACCCAGGCACTCACCAGAAAATCTTTTCTCCAGTCCTTTACAATATGAACAGGAAACTCCAAGTCAGAGCACTTTGGCCGAGTCCAGCCTCCTGAAGTCCATGGAGGAAAGAATGTTTCTGGAGGTATCTGGCTCCAAACACGGAGTCCTTTGTAGGTTTATGCAGGGAGTTTGGGTGTCTTTCCCGTATTTGACGGACGTTCCTCAGGAGCCGGCTCTGTGTCAAGCAACCGTGGGCATTAACCGAGGACGCCCGCACAAAGCCCCGCCAGTGGGTGGCGCAGAGGGACAGACCTGTGGTCTCCCAGGGTGCAAGCTGCCTGTCTGAGTCCAGTGGCCACAGGGCTGTGCTCTCTCCCTGCATCGAGCGCCACCTGGTGGCCCTCCGTGCCCTTGGCTGCAGCGTCGCAGGCTCCGAGTCTGCCCGGCGCCTGGGGGCGCCCTTGACTTTGGAGTGCTTGGCCTCTGTGGCCTCATCTGAGCAGGTCACACTTCCAAGTGCGGTCCCATTTGCAAGTGTGGGCTTAGGACACGTCTCTTTGGGAGACGCATTTCACCCCGTGACCGTTCCTCCTGTGGGCTGCAGTTACAGCCAAGAATCAAGCAGACGAAAACCCTGCTGGTTTAGACTTACATTCCTATATGCCCCAAGAAAATAGACACTCCAGGGCCTTGGAGTGTTAGTTACTCTTTTTGGAAAAAATTGAGCACCTACTATGTGCCTGTTATTGATCTGGGTTCTGGGGATAAAACAATAAGCCACAGTGACTCGGCCCTGGCCAGGTGGTTCAGCCGGGTGGAGCCTCGTCCAGATACGTCCAGGTTGTGGGTTCGATCCCAGGTCAGGCCTCACTGAAGAATCAGCCGGTGAATGCATAAATAACTGGAGCAACACGTCAATGTCTCTCTCTCTCTCTCTAATTAATTTAAAAAACAACTATGGCCCTGGCTGGTGTAACTCAGTGGATTGAGCAGGGGCAAAGGATTGCGATTCGATTCCCAGTCGGGGCACATTCCTGGGTTGCAGGCCAGTTCCCGGCAGGGGATGCATGAGAAGCAACCATACACTGATATTTCTCTCCCCCTCTCCTCCCCTTTCCCTCTAAAGATAAGTTAATGAAATCTTACAAAAAAAAACAACCTAACTATGGAGGACCCAAATAGCTTTTGTCTGTGTGGGTCATGTTTTTAAAAAATAAGGCAACACAGACACCCCACTCTCAGAGCAGTGACGTTGCCACGTGCTGCGTGGCCTCAGGAAAACCCCTCTGTGAGGAGGAGGTTTTAAGAAAGCACATAAGGTCTTAGTATGACTGTAAATAAGGCTTTGTTGCCGAGCACCCTGAGCGGCCTTGCAGCCTTCTCCTCAGCAGGTACTTACTGACCAGAGAGCTGTTGCAGAGGACAGGCCACTCTGGGCCTTGTCCATTCCCCGGGTGAGAGTTTTATTCTATGATAAAACCTCATTACAGATAAAAACTGGGAGGTGTGGCCGGTCGTATAATACTTGAAGAACTGTGCAGCCTGAGATCGTGTGTTGGGTGCTCTGCTTTTGTGTTAAAAAGGAAGATTCCGTCACACACTAACGTCTTCTGCGTGGTGACCGTTAGCAGGTGCACACTCTCTCCAGTTTGCTTACAGACCTTGGCGTTCCCTCGGAGACATGCGTGCCTGTGGACATGAGTGTGCACGCACACGCACACACTTCAACTATGTTTTAAACGATTGTCTTTTTTAGCTGAGGATGGAACCCAGTGCTTTTCCTCTTGTGCAAAGCCATTGTCCTCTGCCTGTAGCTTTTTCCGTCCTCACCCGACGACCTGCTCATTGGTTTGAGAGAGAGGGAGAGAAACATTGACCAGCTGCCTCTCTCAGGCCCCTGAGCAGGGACTGAGCCTGTAACCCAGGCACGTGCCCTGACCAGGAATTGAACCCACAATCTTTCAGTTTATGGGAAGGTGCTCCAACCAACTGAGCCACGCCGGCCAGGGCAGTGGGTTGTTTTTGTCAACTCATCATTTCTCTGGTGTCCATATACATAAAAAGAACCTCTGGCTTTGGGAGGGTAAATTGATTTCATCTCTTTGGAATCTTGCCTTTGTGTTTCCACCAGTCGCGGTAGAAGCCGTTGCGGGAGTCTGCGTGCAGAACTCAGTGTATTGACAGTGGGCAGCGACTGGCCCCTGCACACGGGGCTCACTGCTGCACTAGGCACATGCTCTTCCTGTTGCAGCGAAACGCGGGTGAATGACTGTGTGTGATCTTTTTCCAGAGTCGTCCATGGCTACTTAAGTGGAAAACCATTTGAAGAATACCAAGATAGCCCATATTTTTCCCGATTCTTACAGTGGAAATGGCTGGAAAGGTATGTTCTAACTTAAGATTCAATGAAAACAAGCAGTGACTTTTCCTAATGTACTCCGATTGATGTACATTTTCCCATCTATCAAAATACTATTGGAAACCTTGGGTCGTGCGTGGCATTTCCATACAGAAATTACTGAGTATGCATCATTCAGTTTCTCCGTCAGCCAACGCTGGTCTGCCTGCTTTAAGGGCAGCCAGCCCCACGGGGGCGGCAGTGTGAACACGGAGGAGTCCACGCTACTGGGAGGCCAGGGTCACCGAGAAACGTGCACGACGCTCTCAGTGTTCCGCCCCCACCCCGTGTGCCAAGTGCTCATTGGGACAATTATTACCGAAGGGCTGTCTTCCCGGTTCCATTTTGTACGTGTTTTTGAGATGTCGGCTGTCTCCCCTGAGCGTCCCTTTCCGAAGGGCCGCATGCTGTATATGCGCCCCTTCCCCCCACCGCAGTGGGTTGGTAGGCCCCAGGGGAGCCGCCTGGGCACGGGCACAGTGTGGGTGGCTGCTGTCCCCACCTGCGACCACAGCCCAGCAGCCCTGCCCGGCCCCGCAGGGCGCTCAGTGGGCCTGCGGTGCTGCCCAGCACTGTCCCCGGGGGAGCCCCGCCCCAGCACGGGTGACGCCCTGTCCTGAGCTGCCCCTCGGCCAGTGCCGTCCCACACATAAGCCTGGGACAGGGATGGGTGGCCTTCTCTGTTTTAAAGTTACAATGTGATGCGAGACCTGAAATTTTTTTTATTCCTTAGGCAACCGGTGACAAAGAAAACGTTTAAACAGTACAGAGTCCTGGGAAAAGGCGGGTTTGGGGAGGTAAGTCATGCGTGGCCAGTCGGAGCGGCTCGGGACAGCGAGGGAGCGGAGAGGCCCGACCTTCAGGCTTCGCCTCAGCTTAGCTGGCGCAGGCACGTCCTCGCCTCGCCTCCAGGGGTCCGTCCGGCCCAGCGTTAGGATTAAGATCGAACTTTAAGCAAAACGTATTTTGTACAAGCTTTTAAAAAATGAGGAAATCTGGGGGGAAATCATTATCTTCATTTTTGCCTCTCACTTGGTGAAGAAGTTGCTCTCCCACAGTCAGGGGCCACACTCAGTCCGCTGATCCTGGTCAGAACGGCCGCTCTGCGCCTGGAGTGGCATTTCTGTTGCTCTCTTTCTAGAGTGCGGGCCGCTCGGAGGTTTGTGTGCGGTCCGTGTGCTTGTTCAGCTCCACTCTGTCTGCACACACGTGAACCTCGCACCCCCGGGAAAGGGGCCAGAGAATGCGTGAACTGGCGAGATCCTGAGAGGCGTGGTCTTTGGGTGTGACGGCCGAGCTCCCCAGAGGCTCCCACTCCGGTTCTGGAGGCAGCGCGTTTCACCACCTCGCGCTTCTCTGGAGGGACCGGCTCGGCGCAGGCTCCTGGAAGTCCCGGAGCCAGGAGGGCTGGAGGGCGGTGGAGAGGGCTTGTCTCCCCGAGGTCACACTGCCTGCAGGTGTGGAACCCACCCCTGCTCCCACATTCCAAGCGAATGCCAAGGTCGTGCGGGTCCCCGTGTGAACTGGGAAGCGGGCCCGGGAGGCCCTGCAGGAGGGAGGGGCCCAGTCGGCACCCCCCCCCCCCCCCCCCCCCCCCCCCCCCCCCCCCCCCCCNAGCCCCGCCCACTGCACCCCCTTCGCAGCCACTGAGCGCATTTATAGTTGTGTTTCCAAACGCACAGTCGAGTGGGCACCCTGGTTTCTGACAGACGCTGCCGGGGTGTGCCCTCCCCATGCCAGGCCCGGAGGGCAGTGGACAGTCTGTTTCCGTCCCGAGTGCCTGTTAGAAGGAGCCCTGGACCCTCCTGCACAGGTCCTCAGGGCCCTTCAGGCCCAGGTCCCGCAGGGCGGCGGTTCCCCAGCTCCGGGCCTCGGACCAGGAACCGGCTGGTCCTGAGAGGAACTGGACTGCGCAGCAGGAGGGGAGCTCCAGTGTGACGGGCCTGAATCACCCCCAAATCACCCCCACCCCAGTCCGAGGAAGAACGGTCTCCCACGAAACTGGTCCCTGGTGCCAGAGAGGGCGGGGGCCACGGCTGTGGTCCACTTCCTTTCTCCACGTGCCAACACCTCCGCCAGCAGCTTCGACAGGCCTAGGTCTTGCCCACAGTAACCCTTGCACCTGCGCGCTAGGCCCTCCCGCAGGCTCCTGGGGCCTGGGTGGGCGTCCCTGCCTGCAGGGCTCGGGGCGACGCAGTGTAGGGAGAGAGTGCGCCCCTGCGGGTTGGGCGGACCTGAGGTCGCATTCCCACTCGCCACTTGCAAGCCTGTGGCCTCTGCTCCCCAGGTGTGGTCGGTGTGCAGCGGCAGGTACAGGGCCAGCGCCTCCTTTCCACCCTGGCCGCCCTTCCGTGGGGCAGCCCGCCTGAGCCCGCGGCGCGGACATGTGCTCCGCCTACAAGCCGCCCTGACGGCAGGAGAGGGAGTGACCACGCTCTGGCCGAGTTGTGTGCTGGGAGGCGCTGTGAAATGCCGTCTCTCCGACCGTCTGGGCAGGGCCCAGGGTCCCCGCGGAGCCTGGGGCGGGGGGCGCAGTTGTGCACGTTGGCTCCTGAAGGGGCGCCCGGGCTGCCCAGCGGCACACTGCTGACAGTCGTCTCGGAGTTTTGGGGGGCGGTATTCATAGTCCTTGTTAATACTTCAAATATTTCTCACAATAAACTTGATGTTTTTCCATAGGTTATTTTATTGATGGATAAAATTATATCACGTTCTGCATTTGCGGTTAAAGTGGTCCGTGTGTGGTTGTGTGGTTCGCCGTGGGCGTGTGAGGGGTGCTGGCAGGTTCCGTGTGAGAGAGACGAGGGTGGGGTCGGCTGTGCGCTGACGCTCCGGAGCCTGGAGCCCGGGGCCTGCAGGGGCTTTCTCTTCTTTCCCCACTTTTTTGAAGTGTTTGTTTGAAAATTTCCATAATGTACAGTTAAGTAATCTATAAATATGACTTTAAAACTAAGTAGAATAAGTGTATGGGAAGGTGTGAATTCTATGAAATATATTTTCTTATACGCTTGAACTTTTTTAAAAAGTCAAGATTTTATTTAGTTTCTAGAACTTTTGCTCTTGTGCAGCCAAGGAGAAGACGGGGGAGGCGTGTCAAAGTCGGCCAGTCGCACATGGTCACACGTGAACAGGTCCCAGGGACCCCGCGTAGGGGCCGTGGGACGTGCTCTGCTCCCGGGCGGTCGGAGCTCCCTTCGGCAGGGGCAGAAGCGGAGGGGGGAGGGGAGCCCACGGCCCCGTGGCCAGGCGTCCACGCCCGCGGCCCCGGCTCCTGCAGCACAGCCGCTGCTAGTTATGGCCAGCTCTCGGACCCCTGTGCTCTCTCCGTGGTGCGAACATTTTCTTTTCTTTTTTTAAAACTAGGTTTGTGCCTGTCAAGTGAGAGCTACAGGGAAAATGTATGCCTGTAAAAAGCTAGAAAAGAAAAGAATAAAGAGGAGGAAGGGGGAAGCCATGGCGCTGAGCGAGAGGAGAATCCTGGAGAAAGTGCACAGCCGGTTTGTCGTGAGTGTCTCCTCCCCTCCTCGCCGTGGGTTCCAGGCGCAGCCTTCGTCCCTCTCACTCAGTCCTTACAGGACACGAATGTAAGCTGGTCCTGCCAGGGACTTGCTGTCTATTCCGCACCCGTGCCGTCCCCACCTCTGATCTGGCTGTTACTCCTCACACCCGCCCCCTCCTGCCTGGCTGGCCAGGGGCCCCTCCCCGCCGTCGGGGGCAGCCCTCTGCCCCGGCCTTCCTGGAGGCACTTCGTCTCCTCCCGTGGGCCCCGCCTGTTCCCAACTCTGTCCTCCCTTGGACACCTGGAGTCGGCCCCCAGTTGGCGTGTCCCAGTTGTACGGAGCTGCAGGATCTGCCTGCACAGGGTGGGGGGACTGTGGCGAGGCCGTGGCCCTCCAGGCGGAGCGGGCCTCACCTCTGACCTGGCTTCTCCTCTCCTGAGCCCACGTCTCCTGAGCGCTGGCTCCGGTAAGGAGGTCAGGTTTGCCGAGTGGTTGGCAGTGTTGGAGCCACGCCCCCGAGGCCTCTGCTTCCCGGGGCTGAGGCCAGCCGCTTTGTGCTGGGGACAGGTGTCCCAGACAATGGACGGCCGTCATCTCACTTTGACAGCAGGACTCTGTGTGTGTCTGATAGTCGGGCAGTTGTCACTCGGAAACATTTAGTCAAATGGGCTTGTCTTGGAGTTGCCTTCAGCATGTTAGTCTGACGGCTCTGGAAACACGGGAATCCGCAGCCTAGCGTAATAGTAGGGGCAGGGGCAGTCGTTAGGTTTAGTCTCTTTAAATCAGACATCTTGGTTTCCACGTTGGCCGCTCCGTCCTTGAATCTGCTGTCCCCTGGGTGCGGCCAATGAGGGGCCCTGACCTGTCCTGTGTCAGTGGCTCTTCCTCGGCCCCATCACCACCCTGGCCCACAGCGTGATGCGTGTGTAGACAGTGGGAGACTTTCCAGGTGACTGATTGGAGGTTGGTCCGGTTCCTACGTGTGACACTCGCCACAGTTAGAAAATGGGAGTTTTGATTGGTGCCCTTTACGACAGCATCAGGAAACACGAGAATCTAAGCAGGCAGGGGAAATGGGCAAGACTTCTCCACGGGGCCTACGGGACGCCGGTGCGGGAAATTGCAGGAGCCTGAGCGGGCGGAGGGAGGGGCGCCCGTCCAAGACTTGGTGCGGTGAGGCTGCCAGCTCTCCCCCAGGTGGGCGGGCGGTTAAATGGATTCAGTGCAGTCCAGTCACAGCCCCAGCGGGGGGTGTGTGAGTGTGGATGTGCGAGTGTGAGAGAGAGAACTCACACACAAACCAATAGCAAAGTAGGCGAGAGCCTGGAGCAGGCAAAAGAGGTCCCAGTGGGCGATACGGCTGTGAAACAGTACCGGTGTCGGGGGTGGAGGGGGGTCCCCGGGTCTGCGAGTGCACCGCACCGCAGACAAACACGGGCAGAGGCCCCCCTCGGCCTGCCGTGGCTGAGCAGCTGCAGGGGTCGTGGGGGACGGGGGACGCCTAGGCTGGCTGCGGGGGTTCTGGAAGCGTGCGATGCTGGAGTTCCAGGCGGGAGCGTGGCTTTGGGGTCAGGATCCCAGTGTCTGCGGGAAGTTTTGCCGCCTGTCCATGTGGACAGGGCAGAGCTTCCCCAGATGCGGGTGTGCTGTCCCTGGAGTGCGGGGGTCCGGGGTCCGCATCAGGAACCCCACGTGCGGGGCGGGACACTGGCCAGGGAGTGAGCCGGTGTGTCTGTGCCTCTCTAGGTGAGCCTCTGCTACACGTACGAGACCAGGGACTGCCTGTGCCTGGTGCTCACCCTCATGAACGGGGGGGACCTGAAGTTCCACATCTGCAACCTGGGTGGCCCCGGCCTGGACGGGCAGAGGGCCGTGTTCTACGCGGCGGAGCTGTGCTGCGGCCTGGAGGACCTGCAGCGGCAGAGGATCGTGTACAGGTGCGCGCCCCGCCGCCTCGGCGTTTCGCTCCTGCTCCTTCTCCTTCCCTCCCCCTCTCTAAAAGTAAATAAATAAAATGTTTGCAAAATACAAAAAACAGACTCCTAGAACGGTCTAGAAACATGGTCATAGAAACATAGGGGCTGGGGCGGGGGTGGGGGCGTGGGGGGAGGCCGGGGAAGGGCCCACTGTCCAACTCCCCGGCGAGCGAGGTCTGAGGATGGACAGGAGCGCGGACACGGGAGACGGCGGCCCCGCACTGTGCCAGGGAGGTGGGCTCAGAAAGCAGAGCTTCAGCGTCTTCACCGAAAACAGACCAGAGACGCTGGCTGACGGATGTTCACTAAGCACGTGGAGGGAGTCTTTTCACCATTTTAGGGGAAAAGTTTTCAGTTTCATTGTATTTTCTAGCAATTAAGCAAACGGTAGAAAACACACAGCAGATAACGCGTGGGTGAGGGGCTGGAGAAGCCCACATTGGCTTGTTGCCAGGGACCCTAGTCTGCTCTGCACAGGAGGGTCACACGACATTTTCAGTGCTCTTGCGTAGATGCCCGTAAGGTGCATTTTTTGGTCATAGGGGACATTTGGGTTGATCTTTTCAGGAAAATTCCAAACTGCCTTCCGCAGTGGCTGCGTTTCACACATCCTCCAGGGCTCCCGTCCCTCCGCCTCCCACCCTTGTCACCGGCCGTTTCGATCCTGGCCTCCTGGTGGGGCCGTGATCCTGCAGGGTGGCTTTGATTTGCGTCTCCCTGGCGACATGATACCAAGCACCTTCCCGTGGGTTTGTTGGCCATTCTTGCCCATTCCGTAGTAAAGTGTCTATTCAAATATTTTGCTCATTTTAAATGTGGGTGATTTGTCTTCTCCAATGGAAATAATTCTTTATATGTTCTGCTCACAAGTCCTTAACCAGATATAAAATTTGCAAGTATTTTCTCACAGTCCATGGCTTATCTTTTTATTTTCTTAATGGTCTCTTTATTTTTAAAAAAATATTTTATTTATTTATTTTTAGAGATAAGGGAAGGAAAAAAGAAAGAGTGGGGGAGAAACATCAATGTGTGGTTGCCTCTCATGTGTCCCCTACTGGGGACCTGGCCTGCAACCCAAGCTTGTGCCCTGACTGGGAATCAAACCATGATCCTCTGCTTCACAGGCCCGTGCTCAATCCACTGAGCTACACCAGCCAGGGCTTAATGGTCTCTTTAGAAAGTACAAAAGCTTCACACTGTAATGAAGTACAATTTGTAAGTTTTCTCTCACCAGTCAGTCTGTTGGTGGCACAGTTAAGAAATCTATGTCCAACCCAACAGCATGAAGGTTTTGTCCAATGATTTCTTCTAAGAGGTTCATAGTTTTACTTTTAGGTTTAAAATCAATCTTCAGTCCTGGCCAGTGTGGCTCAGTGGATTGAGAACCAACGGGGTCACCAGTTGCATTTCTGACCAGGGCACATGCCTGGGTTGCAGGCCAGGTCCCCCGCAGTGGGTGTGTGCGAGGCGCCTGATCAATGTTTCTCTCCCTCTCTTTCTCCCTCCCTTCTTCGCTCTCCGAAAAATAAATAAATAAAGTCTTTAAAAAATAAAGTGTATCTTGAGTCAGTTTGTGGTGCAGTGTGGGTGGGTTAAGAGCCTGTATCACAGCCTCTTTGTTGCAAACACTGGCGTTTCCTCCCTGACCCGCCTCGGCGGCCCACATCGGAAACCGTCCGGCTACAGATGGGAGGCTGCATTGATGAACAGACCAACGTGCTGTTCCGTTGGTCTGTCTGTCCTCCTGCCAATAACACATCGTCTCGTTTACCGCAGCTTTGCAGTGAGTTTTGACATCAGAAAGTGCCCGTTCCTCCACCTCCTGCACTTGTCACCTGACAATTTGGGTCCAGCGTTGGTCATGTTGAAGATGATTTTGGCTATTCTGGGTCCTCGCTTGGCATTTCCATCTAAGTGTGACGATCAGCTGGTCAGGTTTTGGAAAAATTATTGTTTAAGCACAGTTTCTGTGTTTTACTCCCATCCCAGCCCACCTCCCCAATGCTCCCCACCTCCCTCCCATTTCCACCCCCCTTAGTTGTTGTCCATGTGTCCTTTATACTTGTTCCTGTAAATCCTCCTCCTTTTTCCCCTGAAATTTCCTCCCCTTTCCCTACTGGTCACTGTCCCCCTGTTCTCTATTTCAGTGTCTTTGGTCATATTTTGCTTGCTTGTTTGTTTTGTTGTTTAGCTTCCTGTTAAAGGTGATATCATATAGTATTTGTCTTTCAACACCTGGCTTATTTCACCCAGCATAATGCTTTCCAGTTCCCTCCATGCTGTTGCAAAGGGTAGGAGCTCCTTCTTTCTGCTGCATAGAATTCCATTGTGTAAATGTACCATAGTTTTTTGATCCATTCATTTACTGACGGGCACCTAGGTTGCTTCCAACTCTTGGCTATTGTACATGGTGCTGCTATGAACATTGGGGTGCACAGGTTCTTTTGGATTGGTGTTTCAGGGTTCTTAGGATATACTCCTAACAGTGGAATTGCTGGGTCAAAGGCAGATTCATTTTTAGTTTTCTCAGCTTGTCAGTTTTTGAAATGAAAATTTTTTGCCTGCGGAGGTTTGCACTGAATCTGTAGATTGATTTGGGAATGATGACGTCTTAGCCACACCAAATCCTCTGATCTCTTTCCATTTACTTAGATGTTCTTTAACTTCTCTCAGTGATGCTTTGTCGTTTTCAGTGTGTAAGTCTTGTACTTTTTTGTTAAGTTTATTCTTCCACATTTTGTTCGGTTTGCAATGTAGTTACTTCCCTAATTTCGGTTTGAGCTGTTGAGCGAGTACACAGCAGGGCCGCCTGCTGCAGCAGAGTGGCCGGTGCCCCTGTGGGAGGGACTCTGCCGCTGGTTCCAGAAGCCCAGGCGTGCACTCCCTGGGGCTTCCCGCGCAGACTCGGGCCCTGTGAAGGGGGACCGCAGGCCGTTTTTCTCTCGCCCTGGAATCCAGCTGCTTCTGTTGGTGCTTCTGTTGGTGCTTCAGAGAGGGAGACTGCGGCCAGACACAGAGTCACTTCCGACCCGTGGGCACAGGTTCAGTGCTGAGTGTCTTCAGTGAGCTCTGTGTCTGTGCGGAGAAGTCCACCCTACGCTGGGTCAGGTGGGCGCTGTCTGTGGGCACCTTGTTCTTCCACGTGACGCCTGGGACGGGACAGCACCCAGGGCTCCTCGCTTGATCCACAAAGTGTGGTTGTGTTACCTGTCGTTGCCGTTGCTCAAAGTGCAGAGACTTCTGGTCATTTCCACGGCTGCTGGTGGATCTTGGTGTTGACTTCCTTTTTGTTTTTTAAGAGATTTTATTTATTTGTTTTTAGAGAGGGGAAGGGAAGGAGAAAGAGAGGGAGAGAAACATCAGTGTGTGGCTGCCTCTCACATGCCCTCTATTGGGAACCAGGCCCACAACCCAGGCTTGTGCCCTGACTGGGAATCGAACCAGCGACCCTTTGGTTCACAGGCTGGCACTCCACCACTGAGCCACACCACCCACGGCTCATGGTGCTGACTTTTAAATAACTGAGTTTTGCTGTCATTTCTTTCTTTGCAGAGACTTAAAGCCTGAGAACATTCTGCTCGATGACCGTGGTGAGTGATCTCATCTGGCCCAATGTACAGACTCTGTTGAGAGGGACTCGGGCACAGAGGGTGGACATGAGCCCAGCCGGTCAGCACAGTCAGAGACGATGACAGGCACAAGCTCGCACTCCTCGAAGAGCAGCGGCGGGGTGCCGGCGTCCCTCCTTGCTCGGACAGGCAGCCGCGTGCTTGGGGTGTGAAGGGCCGCACCCGTCAGGTGTTGCTGCTGTGTCCACAAGTGCCCACATGCGCCCTTTTGGGAGGGGAGTTTTGGGAGGGGTTGTCTGACTGCTGGGAGTGTGGCTGCCTAGCAGAGAGTGAAGGCAGGGCCAACAGGACTCCGCCAGGAGAGGGCGCGGTCGAGGGCAAGAACCCACCAGGCAAACCTGGGGCTCGGTCAGTGCCAGGTGCCCCGTGTGCCTGCCAAGGGATTGATTTGGGGGTTTTTACTCTCATGCAGTTAAGGTTCCTAAGAACTACTGTCCACTAATGAGCCGTGGGAGATGGAGCGACATGATTCTCTGTAAACACGTCTCCGTTTCCTTCTAGACAACTTGTTAGGCTGTGTTTGGCTGGCAAGGCGGAGCTTAGCTTTGTGGTGGCCCTTGGCAAGGGAAGCGGGCCAGCTCTCTGCACTGTGAGGCACATTTACCCTGTGCCCCCCCCGCCGCCCCTAAGGTCTCAGCACTCTCCTGCAAATATAGACATTAAGGAAGCCTTGGCTTATGAAATGCATCTGGTGGTAGTGATGATAAAGAAAACTATCATGCTCATATTTTCTGTAGAAGAGGCTTCTATAGAAAGTTTTAGGTTTTATGAAAGTCTAGTTTTATGAAATAGAGATATTCCTAAAAAGTCAGATAAATAGTGAGTTCCTACGAAAACCATTAGCATTTTTAAAAAAGATTTTATTTACTTTCGAGAGAGGAGGAAGGAGGAAGAGAAAGAGGGAGAGAAACTACAATGTGTGGGAGAAGCACTAATTGGTTGCCTCTCACGTGCCCCTTACAGAGGTGGTGAGGGTGGGGTGGTTACCTGGCCTGGAACCCAGGCATGTGCCCTGACTTGGAATCAAAGTGGTGACCCTTTGGTCTGCAGGCTGGCACTCAATCCACTGAGCCACACCAGCCAGGGCAAAAAATATTTTTTTAATCCTCACCAAAGGATATGTTTATTGAGTTGAGAGAGAGAGAAAGAAAGAGAAACACCAATGTGAGAGAAGCACCAATGGGTTGCCTCTCATATGTGCCCGACTGGGGATGGAACCTGCAACCTTTTGGTGTATGGGGACAGCACTCCAACCCCGGAGCCACCGGCTAGGGTGGGGTCTCTCCGTGGTGTTCAGGCTGACCCAGGGTGTGGTCGCTGGTCTATCCCCGTGCAGTTCCCACCAGCCACTCAGTGAATGGCCGACAGGCATTGTGGAGAGCCCTCACGCCACTGGGTGTGCAATGACACACTACTCCCCTCGTTCCTTTCGTGCTCACTTGTTGGGATTCGTCTGTGAAAAAGAACTTCGCTTCATTGGCACTTGTTCACTTGTTTTTCAGGAAGATCCTTGAATATGACTTTATTTTCGCTTCTCAGAACACCGTGCTGGTTCTCTATCATTCTCCACGGTGACCAAGAAGCATTTGTTTTCCTGTTGTGCTGTCCCTAGGAGCTGGTGGATTTGAGCACTCTGATGTGTTTCAGCCCACTGAAGTCACTCTTTCAGGTGTTCAGAGTGCCCTGTCTTTGGCCCGTGGGTGTCCAGCAGACTCCGAGACTGTCTGTGCGCTGCAGTGCTGTGCGGGCTGCCTTGCGTGTGTGCTGAGGCCTGGGGCCAAGCGCTTCTCGGAGGCCCTGAGCCTCTGGGTGGAAGGCGGCCCCACGAGCCCGTCCCGGCACCGAGGTGCCCGCTGCCGCCGCACGCCAGTCTTCCTGGGCCCGACAGTGGACAGAGAAGACAGTTTTGCCTTTTCTGTTCTAATAAGATGTCATCATGGGTTCATGTTGCTATTCCCAATTTTTATTTAACATCCTTATTTCACATTTTTGTTTTTCTCCTAATGCTGGAAATACTGGTTCCTAATGACATTAGCATACAATGTTTTCCTTCACTTTGCTTTTAAAATAGGTGGCAGAGGTCACTCTCCCACACGGAGTGGAGGTCTCCCGGGTCCCTGGCCCAGCTGCCTGGTACGCAGTCACAGAAGTGGGGTGCTGGGTGGAAGGACAGGTCCACGGCAGCTCCACCAGACTCCTCCCAGGGCGCTGTGTGGGCTCGCACCCTCTCCAGTAGGGACGGGTCTGCCTGCCTCCCTGCATCACACCCACAGGTCGTGTTCTCAAATTCCGAGTTTTGGTCGGGTTTTCAGTAGGTTTACTGTGCACTTCTCAGTATGAAAATCACTTCTCAAAAGAAACACGAGACCAAGGAACTTAAAATTTCACAACATGTGTGTGCTCTACTTAAAGAAAAAGTGCATAAAACTGCGCTGAGGGAATTCTGTATGAAAGGAGGAAGCCGAGATGCGCCAGCAAGAGGCAGAGTTGAGTGGGACTCAACCCCAGGCCACGTGGCTCCGGGGTCGGCTCTGACCCTTCAGCTCTGGCCTCCGGGGCGGGGGCCAGCTCAGAGCCCCATGGGATCTGCGATGCGGTGCAGCCCGAGTCCAGGGCCCGTTTTCCGGTCTCGAGCATAATGTAGACGGAACTGTTTCCGTGCCTGGGAGGGCTGCCAGCTGGCTGTCTGCAGCGGAGGGGCTTCTCGATCAAGGACCAGGCGTCAGTCCCATTCCCCGCTGTCAGTGGGACGGAATGCCCTGGATGGTATTGTAGCAGGAGTGGGAAAGTTGTATGTAATTTTAGATTTCAGTGTGTCTGAGTGTGGACTGCTGCCGTTTCCATCTGTGTCTGTGGATGTTCCTTCCCCTTTTGTGTTCGAGCATCGGCTCATGCCCCTGGGATCTGTGTAACGTGTTTGAACACACGCAGGACATATCCGAATTTCCGATCTTGGGTTGGCCTTGGAGGTCCCGGAAGGGGAGACGGTTCGAGGAAGAGTCGGCACGGTCGGCTACATGGGTACGTAGGAGACCCCTTCAGCGGCCCACCCACTTTCTGTCCAGGTGCCTGGGTCCTTGGAACCCAGAGAAACTCCAATGCAAATGCACCCGCAGTCAGCCCTACCTGAGGCCCAGGTGTGGCATTTGGAGCCGTCCCGTCTGCCCCCCCTTGGTGGGGCTGAGGCCCCCTGGAGGCGCCTTTGGGACCGGCAAGCCTCCTCACTGCCGCAGCCCGCGCCCCCGTGCACCCTGACCTCACAGACCCCGGTGAGCGTGCGTCCCCTGGTTATTCTGAAGCCTCGGGTCAGCTCCAGGGGGGTGACCTCACAGCTCTGGCCGGGAAGTGGCCTGACCCCAGGGTGGCCTCCTGCAGCAGTCTGCAGGACCCTCTGTTTCCGCTGCCACCTGCGCTGCAGGCTTGCCGACGCTGGGGACGGAGGCCATTGCTGGGGGGGGCGCTGCGGTTCTGTGCGTGGAGGCAGCTCCCTTCCCGGTCGTCGCTCTGAGGGGATTCGGCTCACGCTCACGAATGGTGCCGTCCCTGGTGCCAGCTGGGTGAGACGCACCTCACACCCGTAAAGCCCAGGGGCCGGGAGATTGCCATCCCGTGGGTTCCAGAATATTCCCGGCGGTGCTCCACCACCACCACCTCCATCCCATTCCGGAACATTTTCCTCACCTCCCTCCCCCAGCCCCGCAGCCACTGGTGTGCTTCCTGTCCCCAGCACTTTAACTTAAATTTCCTGTGTTTGTTATGTAGCTCCTGAAGTTATCAATAATGAAAACTATGCATTTAGTCCTGACTGGTGGGGACTCGGCTGTCTGATGTACGAAATGATTCAGGGACACTCTCCGTTCAGAAAATTCAAAGAGAAGGTCCAGCGGGAGGAGGTGGAGCGGCGCGTGAGGAAGGACACCGAGGAGTACTCCGGGAAGTTTTCCGAGGACGCGAAGTCCATCTGCAGGATGGTGGGTCAGGCTCCGGGGAGGGTGGGGAGTCGAGCGTCTCAGGGGCTGGGGAGAGGCCACCAGTGGCCCTGCGCACGGCGTCCTGATTCCCATGCCAGTGGGGCTCCCTCTCAAGGCAGACAAGGCCGCAGGGACAGTCGGGGACGTCACCCGGGAGAAGGACGGAATTGGGTTTCTGACGAGGCAGAGCAAAGAGGAGCGGAGTTCTCCGTTTGTCGGCCTTGGAGGTGCTGCTGGGTGGGGAGGAGGCGTGGCGCCAAGGCCAGCCCTCTCCTCGGAGCGCAGCTGGGCCCCCTGCCCGCCCCCCCGCCCCCCCCAGGCTTCCCTGAAACTGGTGCTGGTGCAAAGCGGGGTCTGCCGTGTCCTGCCGTGTCCTTCGGAGCAGCGAGGTCTTGCTCTGGACGGTGTTTCTCTTCCCTTTAGCTGCCAGGGACCGTCCTGTTGTCACCCCCATCCGGCCGCGGCCTGCCTGTGTTCCAGGGTCAGGGGCCCGGCCAGGCCGTGTGCCCCGTGGGGAGATGCGCCTCCTGAGGCGCAGTCAGGCGTGCCCCTACATGCCCGCGGGTTGCACGGGAGCCCCTTTCCTTCACTCGGGGTCCATGACTGCACAGGCACCAGGGGGTGGAAGGAGTCCTCTCTGTCACTTCGGCCTGGACTCAGGTGCCCTGTGCACGTTTCTTCAGTGTTTCCATGTGCGAGTGTTTGTGCATATTGCCTGCGGGGCTGTCTCGGGCACAGGGGACCCGCAGTGAGCAGAGCTGGCCAGGGCTGCCGTTCCCGGGGCTCGTTCTGCTGCAGGACAGGGTGTGGACTGCCAGGCACTGGGGGGCAAGGGAGAGGGGTTCGCGGGGCCCTGGGAAGGCAGGGTTCTGAGGGGGACATGCTGGGAAGAGACGGCAAGGAAGGGTGGAGGGAACCCAGCCAGGGCTTTGAGGACATTTCGGAGAGGGGCAGACACAGGTGGGTGAGAAGCCAGATCCCAGCCGAACGGGGAGGTGGCACCTGCAGGATCCGTGGGGGCGTCCAGGCCCTGCAGGGAGGGAAGGGAGGGGCGCCCGGGGAGAGAGTCGGTGCTGCGTGCGCAGCCGGAGCGTGTGGCTGCTCTGCAGGGGCTTCTGTTCCCAGAGGCCATCGGGGTGCAGGGAGCTGTTGGAGGTGTGGCTGGAGGAGGTGACGGAAGCTGAGGGTGACCCTGGGAGCATCGAAGGCCGTGTGGACCTGAGTTAAGGGGAGGTCAGTGGCCCCGATTGTGTGCTGTGCTCCTGTCGAATGAGCCACAGCTTGCTGGCGTCATGGCCGTCTTGCCAGAGCAGCAACACTGGGGAACGTGAGGTGAGGAAGCTGTTTGAAATGAGGCGGAGAAGGGCTCGCTTGTCACGACGAGTCCCGTGGGAGAGCGGGGAGGGTCGGGATGGGGAGCAGGTCCCTGGGGACGTGGCATGTCAGAGCCCCTGGCAGGGACAAGTGCTACTGAAGTGTGTTAGTGTCACGGGAGTTGGTAGTAGGTGGAGGGCAACTACCCCGGTCCCCTCCCCTTCCGTTTTGGTGTGTAAGTGGCATGTGTCAGCGGCCTGTCACTGAGTGGTGGGGTCGGGCCTTCTCCCACTTACTCTGCTCGGAGCTGACTGGGTTCAGTCAGCGCCCCCTCGTTTAGTAACGCTCCGTCCGAGCTGTGGTTTGTGTGCATCGGTCAGCACCGACCGTGTGCTCGCTGTACTCTGATGGGGCTGCAGGAGTGCAGAACTGTGAATCAGAAAGAGAGCTGCCCCTAGGAGCTCCCAGGTCTGTGGCAGGTCTAAAACAAATGAACGTAAAAATAACTATAGTAAAAAGCAGATAAGCTGGAAACCGAATGTGCCTTGGCTTTTGGTTTACATTCAGAAAAGCAGTGGGAGCTGGCTGTGAGTTTGGCCAGGGGTCAGCCGACTTTTCTGGGAGGGGCCAGATGGTCGGTGTTACTCAGGCCTCGAGGTTCTCTGCCTTTGCAGTGCGGAGAAACGGCAGTCACCGCTGAGCCCCGGGCCTGCTGTGCGGGACGCAGCCCGGGCTGCGGCGTCCAGCCCCCGTCTGCGCTGTATTTTCAAGCTCCGGGTCTTTCCTGTGCTGCTCTGAGCACAGCCAGGTCTTTCGGATCGATTGTAACGGTGCAGGAAGGCCTCTGTGAGTTTGTGACGATTCTCAACACATTAGGAAGGAAGACCTTTGAAAGAGGTACTTTCTGTTTTCTGAATATTCACTTTCTAGAACTAGGTTTGCTAAACGTTTGCAGAGCTGAGACCCCTAGTGATCTACTTAATGAGTAGATTAAAATGGTTTCTAAGTATAAATGTAACTTAGCATTCAAGTGGTATCTCTGAAGTGCTCAGCAGTTTTTATTTCTTGTTGAAAACTCCCCTAATTTTTCATGGTAAGGATTTACTTAGCCAACCCCTTATTTACTGACAGCTCAAAGATCTTTTGTTTCACTGCCTTTTGAAGCACCACAGATGCTAAACCAGCAAAATATGAATTAATGCAGTTTGGTCAATACTTTGAAATTGGAGTGACTGTTTTTCCTTTTTAAATATTTTATTTAGCTTTAGACAGAAGGGAAGGGGAAGAGAGGGAGAGAAACATCAGTGTGTGGCTGCCTCTAGAGTGCCTCCTACTGGGGACCTGGCCCTGCAACCCAGGAAAGACCAGCAGCACAGAAAAGACCCGGAGCTTGAAAATACAGCGCAGACGGGGGCTGGACGCCGCAGCCCGGGCTGCACCCCGCACAGCAGGCCCGGGGCTCAGCGGTGACTGCCGCTTCTCCGCACTGCAAAGGCAGAGAACCTCGAGGCCTGAGTAACACCGACCAACTCTGTGCCCTGACTGGGAATGGAACCAGCGACTCTTTGGTTCGCAGGCGGACACTCAGTCCACTGAGCCACACCAGCAGGGGCTATTTTTCTTTTTTAAAAAAAATTTATTTATTTATTTTTAGAAACAAAGGGAAGGAGGGAGCAAGGGAAACATCCATCGTATGTGCCCCAACCTGGGACCCCACCCACAAACCCAGGCATATGTGGGAATTGAACCAGTGACCTTTCATTTTGTGGGACAAGGCTCAGACCACAGAGCCACACTGGTCAGGGCACGGAGTGGCTCTGTGTAGTGGAGGCGCTCTTTGCCTCAGCCCCCAATCTTTGGTTATTGTTATGAGGATTTTCTGTGTTTCTTTTTGACCCCGGGAGTTTTTTTAAAATTTAATTTATTTATCTTTAGAGGGGAAGGGAAGGAGAGAGGGAGAGAAATATCAATGTATGGTTGCCTTTCATGCATCCCCTGCTGGGAACTGGCCTGCAACCCAGGCATGTGCCCTGACTGGTGACTGGGAATCGAACTGGGATCCTTTGGTTCGCAGGCTTGCGCTCAGTCCACTGAGCCACACCAGCCAGGGCATCCCAGGAACTTTTTGACTCCATCTCTGCTTCTTACATAGTTACTCACCAAGAATCCCAAGCAGCGCCTGGGCTGCAAGGGTGATGGCGCAGCTGGAGTGAGACAGCACCCTGTGTTCAAGGACATTAACTTCAAGAGGCTGGAGGCGCACATGGTAGAGCCCCCGTTCTGCCCCGACGTGAGTGCCGTGGGGCCATGGGAGTGGGCGGGTCCCAGACAAGGCTGGGCCTCACACCAGCGGCTCCGCACCACCTGCTACAGCCCACGGAGTGTCGCCTCTGCCCGGTCCCCTTGGATCTGGCCCCTCTCTTCCCACCTTGCACACTACCCCAGACCTGTCCTCACAGGCCGTCCCAGCAGCGCTCTGGCTTTGGGCCTAGTGTTCCCTGTGGACTGTCACTGCTGGTGGAGCTAAGCCTGTGTCACCACCCTTCTCAGAAACCTCAGCACCACCCCCTCCACAAGCCCTGCAAGGCCCTGTGGTTACTGGGGTCCCTTCCTTTTTTCTTTGTGGTTTTGTAACTTTTTTTGACAATCAGCAGTGAGTTCTCATCCACATTAACTGTTTGTGGATTTCTGAAAGTGGTGACAGGCATGTAGGTGACCAATGTATAGAGCTTGTTTGGGGAATCTTCACCCTCGTTACGCTTCCTGGACAACTGCCCCGGGACACGGTACGGGACGTTCCTTGGTCCTTTGGCCCGGAGAGCTTTGTGGAGCCTGGTGCTTGTGTGCACGCCTGCGGTTCCCGTCTCCTTCACGGCAGAGTTCCTGATGCCTCTGAGGACCTGAGGGGCACACTTCTTGAAAGCCAAAGGACCAAGGATGTGAATATTGTGAATATTGGTGGTGTACTCTCTGGTCGCTGCCTTGCTGGTGGCAGAATGGCCCTTTTTCCTGCCACCTGTCTCTGCAGGAGCCATTATGCTGGGCCCAATTTGGAAAGCCAGTGTCCCTTTCTGATGTCAGTGCTGGCATGCTAGCTTCCTCACCAGTGTCCCAGAGGTCCTGTCCACACTGAGGACCCTGGCACAGTCACTTGTGTGTGTGTGTGGGGGGGCCCAGATGGACACTGGGCTATGGGCTGGGCACACGCCGGTGCTGCGTGGCCACAGGCATAAGCAGAAAGCACCCGAGGCTGGACGCAGTGCTCAGAGTCTGCAGTGAGCACGCTCTGCAGAGGCGGACACGAGGCGGTCTGCAGCGTGTGGTGTTTATGGTGGCACAGGTCGGGGCTCAGCTCAGACCCGTGCCTCTCACACGGGAGGGTGTGGCCTGGCCTCTGCTGAGGTGGAGCTCGCTCCAGCAGCACAGAGCTCAGTGAAACAGTTACCGGAGGAGCACGACACCAGTGGGGACTTCAGATGGAATCGCTGGTCTCAAGGGCCTTCTTTCCACCAGGCCCTGGGGCTGCCTGAAGTCTGGGGCAGGGCTGGCCTGCCTGAGACAGTCTTCTCTGAGGAGGGAGGGAGGGACAATGGTGGTGTACTGCTGAGACATGCAGGACAGAGGATCTGGACAGTTCTGGGGGTTCTCTTGAATTTAATTGGAGGACCCGTGGGGGCCAGGTGGCTGCAGAATCTGATGGTGATGTGTCAGGTACTTTCATTTGAAAAAGGGGGCCATATGGGTTTTGAGCCTTGGGCTGGGGCCCAGTCCTTGCCAGCCTTCCCCTGGACTGTGTCCCCACCTTGTGGTGATGGCTGCTTTCAGTGAAGTTCCGGCCAGTGACAGCAGGAATATGACTTCTTGGTTACCACGCTCATCGTGCTGTGTGCTCTCAGAGCTGCAGGTGTCTTGCATGAGCTGGGCCTGGCCCCACTGCGACCTGCTGCGCTCTCCTCACTCCCTCCCAGGGGCACAGGCGCCGCACTGACATGTCCTGCCTGCTTCCTGACCCCTGCACCCGAGAACTGCAGTGCCAGGCCCTGTCCCAGAGGCGCTGCCTTCATTTGTGGGAGACCTGAGATGAGCTCTGATGGGGCCTGGGGCCTGGGGCCTGCCATTTTTTGCTGAGGTTAGGCGGGCACTCAACACTGGACATGAAGGAGGCCGAGGGTCACATGCAGGGGTGAGGGTCCAGGGCCAGAGGCCTCCGTGTTCCCACAAGAGCACCTGGCCACCCTCTTCACCGCAGCTGTCTGTCATCTGTTGCCCACTGCAGGAAAGGGACGTGTGGGCTCTTCAGAGCTGTGTGGGCGAGGGAGCCGGCTGGTGGGTGTCTGTGGGTCTGTGGCTCTGACTGCACACGACCGGGGAAGGGGTCAGAAGTGCTTCAGATGAGGGGCTTGGCCAGCACCAGGACCGGAGGTGTTCAGGCCTCGAGTCCATGTGTCCTGTGTCCTTAGTGGTTAAGGAGACCGAGGGGCTGGTGGCCTCACGGCCTGCGCCTCCCTGTTCTCGGGGCACAGCCGCATGCAGTTTATTTCAAGGACATCCTGGACATCCGGCAGTTCTCGGCAGTGAAAGGCGTCGACCTGGACTCCTCTGACCAAGCCTTCTACAGCCAGTTTGTTACGGGGTGTGTCTCCATCCCCTGGCAGAATGAGGTACTGCCCTGGTCAGCATGGCCAGTTTACACCCCAGTTCTGGTGACAAAGCAAAAATGGGGCGGGTGTGTGTGTGTTGAGAGGTAAAATTACTCACGGCAGCTGCCCCACGTCCATTCAAAGGAGGCAGACGGACGGTGGCCATTGGGTTTGATGGGGCATCTGGCCCTGAGTCCAGCTTCCTAAGCGGGGCTGCTTAGCACAGTTGGGGGGCACATTACCCCCCAGGAAGAGGCCAGGAGGCAGGGCAAGCGCGGATGGAGGCCGGGGCTGGAGTGGCGCTGGGCTGGAGACAGCCGACTGACCTCGGCGTCTCCCCCACGTCTGCCCTGCCCCTCCGTGGATGCAGATGATTGAGTCCGAATGTTTCAAGGACATCAATGAAAGTGAAAATGAAGAAACCAAGTCATTCGATGTAGGAGAAGGAACCTGTCAGCCAGCGGCCAAGCGAAAGAGAGGCCTGTACAGATTCCTCAGGAAGAGAATAATGGTAAGACATCTTGTTACCGTGGTTTGGGATTTTTAATGCGATGTGTCGGAAAAATACTTCACGAAGTTAAACTGTTTCTCTTTTCAATGCCTCTCATAGAGAAGGCATTTCGCACGGTTGAAGAGCCAGCTACTGCAGACAGTGCTATTGAGCCCAGGTAGAAAAACCGGCACAACAATGCTGCTACGGAGACCGCTCTCCTCCAAGGGGAGTGGCTTAGCAACACTCAGAACCAGAGGCTTCTACGGATGGCAGGGCGGTCCACGCTAGACTCAGAAATCAGTATCGTGCAGAACAATCACAAACAATACTATTATTTAAATTTCCACATTACAGGTTGATTCTCATTTGCCCACATTCGCATGGGAAGCTGCCTCTCTTTTAAAAATGGAATTGTGCTTTAGAAAAATTTTCTATGGTAGCATTAAATTTAGCAATTTTCCTCCAAGCCAAGTTTTCTCTCGGATTTAGTGGATTATCCTGCTTTGTACTCTCTGTTCTTGAGGGCTTCATTCAGAGGCTGTCTACTGACACTGCGTATGAAAAAGTCCTTAGGCGGTGAAACCTTGGACTGCATGGACCACGACTGCACCCCCTCTGAGAACTGGGCTGGGTCTGGGCAACCCAGGCGCTCCCCGGGAGAGCCCGCCTCCTCCAGTCTCCATGCAGTCGGTGCTGCGTGGAAACCGCCTCACTGCCCGCCCCCCCCCCCACCGTGGCAGGGGAGCCTGCCTGGGAGACCCGCAGCCAGTGGGTGCGTCCTGCCAGTTGAGGCCACTCCCCTCNGCGGTGAAACCTTGGACTGCATGGACCACGACTGCACCCCCTCTGAGAACTGGGCTGGGTCTGGGCAACCCAGGTGCTCCCCGGGAGAGCCCGCCTCCTCCAGTCTCCATGCAGTCGGTGCTGCGTGGAAACCGCCTCACTGCCCGCCCCCCCCCACACCGTGGCAGGGGAGCCTGCCTGGGAGACCCGCAGCCAGTGGGTGCGTCCTGCCAGTTGAGGCCACTCCCCTCGCTCTCCCGGAGTGTGAGGCCCGGTTGGTGGGTGGGCACGCGCCATGGGGGGTGCGAGAGGAGAGCCGTACCAGGGGGTTTGTGTGTGTGGATGGAGTGTCCCGCAGGTTGTGAAATACAACGTGTGAGGGTTTTGACCGCCTTAGAGTCAGTCCCCAAGTTTTTCCACCATCGTTTCCACCTGAGGCAAGCGCAGGCAGCTCGGCCCAGGGGAGTCACTGATGGCGTGTGCCATGTGTTGCAGGGCTGCATCCATTAACCCTGGAGCTGGCGAGAAGGCGGAGCTGCCCACAGGACTGTGACGCTCACTGTGCAGAGCCTGACCCCCAAGCCCAGGCGCTCTTGACTCAGTACCCATCTTTCCTGTGAACTGCAGTAAACAGGTGTGACACATGCTAAGCCGATGAGTCTGCAGACTCTTTTACATTAACAGCCGAACTGTCTTTTTGCTAGAGCTGGACTGAAGAGAAAAACCACCCCAGGACCGCTGTGGTGTCTAGAAACCCCCAGGTGTGGACACCTCGTGGTGACGCTCGAGCCTCACATGTACCCACGGAGTGCAGAGGAGGGGGCCTGAGCACCGGCCCACAGTGTGCGGAGCCAGGGTCCCGTTTCCCACACACCCTGACTCCGACGGCGAGCCAGAGAGCGCCGAAGACGGAGAAAATCATGAAAGCAGCCAGAGGGGGAGCCCCCTCACGTTCAAAGGCGCAGCCGCTGACTTGTGGACAGCAAGGACCGGGCAGACAGTGGGGTCCAAGTCTTCCACGTGCTCAAGGGGTTACCTGCCAGCCTTGAAGTCTGTATCCAACCGAAAGTCCACTACAAATGAAGACAAAACAATGACATATTCAGATAAGTTGAAACAGATTTTAGCAATAGAAGATCCACTGTAAGAGAAATTCTAAAGGGTGTTTTCCAGGCAGAAGAAAATGGTCCCAAGTGGAAGATTTCAGAGGCAGGAAATAATGAAGAGGAATAAAAATGGCAAATGTGGGGATTAATGTAAATAAATGTCGACTNTTCAAAGGCGCAGCCGCTGACTTGTGGACAGCAAGGACCGGGCAGACAGTGGGGTCCAAGTCTTCCACGTGCTCAAGGGGTTACCTGCCAGCCTTGAAGTCTGTATCCAACCGAAAGTCCACTACAAATGAAGACAAAACAATGACATATTCAGATAAGTTGAAACAGATTTTAGCAATAGAAGATCCACTGTAAGAGAAATTCTAAAGGGTGTTTTCCAGGCAGAAGAAAATGGTCCCAAGTGGAAGATTTCAGAGGCAGGAAATAATGAAGAGGAATAAAAATGGCAAATGTGGGGATTAATGTAAATAAATGTCGACTGCTGAAATCGATGACTGTGTGTCTTTGGCAGCGTGTGTGTGTGTTTGATGGGTAGGTGCCACCAAAGTGCCCTCGGGACTGCCGGCCTTTGACCCTCCTGGCTCTGCTTCCCGCTTCCTTCCTTCTCCAGCTAAGGCCTCACCTGCAGGCTCCCACTGGGTCTTGCATCCGGGCAGAGGCCACTGCCCCCTCCATCCGTGTGTGCGTGGGGGGTGCCAGGCTGCTTTACCATCTGCGTTTCCTCCGGGGCGGGGTCAGCCATAAGTGTGTTGCAAGGCTTTTATTTTTAGCTTCTCACAAAAACCTATTCTTTTATGTTCCCCTGCCCCGAAAATTTGAAAGCTGCAGAAAAGCACAGATTAAGATACAGAATCACCTAGTAGCCCTGCCCACAGAGAGCCAGGTCGGAATCTGGTAACCAGGCCCCTCTTCTGTGTACACTGTTCTCCTGTGTCTGAAGAGAGAGGCAGTCCTGCTGCGCACGGCCGCGCACCCTGCTAACGCGCGGTGAGCCGCCTCCTGTGCCGCGAGCCATCTTCCCAAAGTGACCCCCCAGCATTCGCGTTGTTCCCGCTTTTTTGTGCTCAGTGTTGCTGTGCAGGGACCACCCTCACATACACACAATTGCTCTCCGAGAATAAGAGATGAGAAGCGTCTCTGCTGTGTGGGGAGTGTGCCCGCCGGCCAGGCTCTGGTGACACTGTGCCAGATTGCCACCTGCGGTGCCAGTCTCTCTTGGCTGTTTTCCTGGACGATGCCAAGCATCTCTCTGTGCTCAGAAAATCTGCCTTGACTGTTCCTTTTTCTGTTTTTTCAAGATTTTATTTATTTATTTATATTTTAGAGGGGAAGGAAAGAGGGGGAGAAACATCAATGTATGGTTGCTTTTCGTGCATCCCCTGCTGGGAGTTGGCCTGCAGGGAACCGGCCTGCAACCCAGGCATGTGCCCTGACTGGGAATCCAACTGCAATCCTCTGGTTCGCAGGCCCGCGGCTCAATCCACTGAGCTACACCAGCCAGGGCTTGACTGTTCCTTTTTCTAAGGCTTTCTTACAAGACTTCTTGTCAGGATCGTAACAAGTTGTAGGTGACTCTCTGCCATGGCTGACAAAGCCATGATCTGTTGTGGTGGCAGGAGGGCTCAGTGACCCCTGACCTCTCTGGAGCATACAAACAGAATAACCTGAAGCAACAGTGTTTTAAACAAAACAGAATTTAATTCCTCCCCAATTTCTATGAGATGGGCAGGCCAGGCTGGCCTGGCTTCACCCAGTTGCCTGGAGCCTGGCTCCTCGCAGCTCCACCATCCCAGGATGTGGTGTTCATCCTCCTGACCCAGACCCACTGCTCAGTGCCAGCCAAGATATCCCACCCTCAGGCAGCGGGACACTTCCTGGAACCAACACTCATCACTTGTACTTACAGCTCATTGGCTAGAATGTATCTAGTCGTGTGGCTACTCTCCACTAAAAGGGACGAGAGGCAATGCATTTTAACTAAGTGGAAAAGTGCCCAGACGAAAACTGAGGTCCCGGCACTGAGGGTCAGGAAAGCGTCCTATCGAAGTTCACGCTGAGTGCTCACCTGACACTCTAGAACGCGACTGTACTTGGAGATGGCAAGGTGAGGTCGAAGGGGTGGGTCCCGGGCCAATATGCCTGGTGTCCTTATAGGAAGAGGTGATTAAGACAGACACGCACCGTGGAAGACCCCGTGAAGACCCAGGGGGAAGAAGCTGCCTGCACCCCAAGGAGAGCGGCCTCGGACGAGGAACAGCCCTGCCCACACCTTGGTCTTGGCCTTGCAGCCTGCGGGGCTGGGAGAAGGTAGGTTCCTGTTGCTGAGCCCCGAGGTCTGCGGCACCTGGTTACAGCAGCCCTGGTGAATGAGCTCGTCCACTGCTGTGTAAGCGGCCGCACAGGGGCTTCACAGCACATGCTCAGGGTCTCACAGCTGCTGTGCATCAGGAACCTCGGCACGGCTCAGCGGGTCCTTCGCTTCCCGGTCTCCCAAAGCCCAGTCAAGCTCCAGCTGCCTCTTACCTGCAAGCTCTATGGGGCAAAATCCGCTTCCCAGCTCACGTGGTGTTGGCAGGATTCAGTTCTTCTGGGGCTGCTGGATGGGAAGTCTCCATTTCTCCCTGACTGCTGGCCATGGGGGCCTCTGTCACATGGCAGCTGGATTCAGGAACGTGTGCAAGCCCAGAGGAAACAGAGCCAGCAGGAAGCTTCAGTCTTTTGTAACCGAGTCCCAGGAACGCCACCTCTCCTTTGGTTGGCTAGAGATACGCCCCCAGGGGCACCCCCGTTCAGGCGAAGGGCACTGTACAGGACTTGAACTGCAGGAGGGCGTCCCTGGGCCACCTTAGAAGGCCACAGCACCTGGCGGTCCTGTGACACGTGGCTCAGGACCTTTCCCAACATCAGGGAACTGGTACTCAAGGCTGGCACACGCGGTTCTTCCCACGAAGGGGGGGCTACTGCTGTCCCCTTGCAGACAGGGGATCCTGAGGTGACGCTGGGTTTCCTTCCACCTGACCGCCTGGAACAGCTGAGGCTCCGAGAGAGGGCAGAGATGCGGCTTGTGGCCCGTCCTGCGCGGGCTCTGGAGGCTGCCGACTCTTGGCACTGCCTCCCCCGCAGCTCCGACCGCTCCTTCCGAGGCTAGCCCACCTCCTGCGGGGCAGGTGGGACCGCTGCCCAGGGGTCCTCGACGTGGTGAGGCGCCTGAGCCCGGGCCCCTTCGTGGCGCCCGCCGTGCACCAAGCAGGAGTCCTCGTCCCCCGAGGGGTGGCAGAGTCAGTGCTGCCCGGGGTCTGCTCCCCGGGCACAGCGCAGGCGCTGGCCAGGCAGATCTTCACCGCCCGCGTCCTCCCAGGCCCCGCCCCTCTCCTGTGGCCACGCCCCGGCTGCTGTCACGAAGGACCAATCCCGAAGGGCTGCGCCGACTGACGCGACCAGTGCGCTCCCGGAAGGGAGAGCGCCACTCCTCCTTCCAGGGTGGGCCGGCGACCCCGCCCTCGGCCTGGGCGGAGGGGTGGGCAGGCAAACCGCGCGGGTCTCCGGGCCAAGCCAACCAGGACCCCAGGCGTCGGCGGGGGCTCGACACCAGCCCGCCCCGCTCCTCAGTGCCCGGTCCCGGCCCCCTCTCTGCCCCTCACCGTTAGGTCCAGCCCTCAGGGCCGTGCCTCGCATTCCTAGCTCCGTCCACGCTCCTCCCTCATCACCGCCGCACCCCACACTTCCAGATCCCGGCGCCAACATCTCGCCAGGCCCTCTTCGCCTCCCTCTCCTCTCAGCGGGAGGCTCCGCCCCCAGCGCCTTGCCACGCCCTCATGGGGGACGGTGGCCCCTCGCCATCAGGGAACGCCCTCAGCGCCGCGTCCCGCCTCCGTTCCGCTCCCAGCCCGTCGCACTCCGCCCTCAACGCCTGATCCCGCCCCTCAGCGCCGCGCCTCCCAGCCGGGGAAGGACGCTTTTACGTCAGTGGCTGCGCCAGATCTAGAGGCGATGTGACGGGCGCGGGGACGGGCCATGCCTCGGTGGGCCACGGGCAGAGACCGCCTTCTCTAGGTGTCAATCCTGGCAGCCAGGCCTGGCCCCGCCCCGACGGCAGAGCGTCGCGGGACGCAGGGCCGCAGGGGCTGCCGGGACGGGCTCAAGATGGCCGGGCGCTTTGGTGCCTTTCCTATCCGCGGCCTCAAACCCCATTCATTGCCGCGCTGCTGAGCGGCGCCGCGAGCCGGCCCGACGGTCCCGGACGCTGTCCCCACGGGGCAGGAGACCGCCATGGCGACCCTGGAGAAGCTGATGAAGGCCTTCGAATCCCTCAAGTCTTTCCAGCAGCAGCAACAGCAGCAGCCGCCACCGCCGCCGTCTCAGCCCCCTCAGCCGCCGCCGCCTCAACCGCCGCCGCCCCCGCCGCCGCCCCCGCCACCTCCTGGTCCGGCAGTGGCGGAGGAGCAGCTGCCCCGACCGTGAGTGCGGACCCGCTGCAGCTCCCTGCCCCGCGACGGCCCAGTGGAGCTGTGTCCCTGCCGACGGGCCGCGCGGCGACCGGGCCCCCTGCCCCTCCTGCCTCGGAACCCCGTCCCGGGCCCTCCACCGGCTCCTCGTTTGGGTTTCCGTTCTTCCGCGGGCAAGCACAGCCTCTCCTGATGGCCCCAGGTGGTCCCGCTCTCCCGCCTTTCCCCGCGGGCGAAGTTAGGGAAGGAACTTGCTGCTGTGTATTTGCAAGAACCCAGGGCTGTGTTGAGAGCAGAGCTCGGCTTCCTCCGAGCCCCTTCCCTCCCCATCTGGGCGAACGGGAGGAGGGCCGAGGNGGCGGAGGAGCAGCTGCCCCGACCGTGAGTGCGGACCCGCTGCAGCTCCCTGCCCCGCGACGGCCCAGTGGAGCCGTGTCCCTGCCGACGGGCCGCGCGGCGACCGGGCCCCCTGCTCCTCCTGCCTCGGAACCCCGTCCCGGGCCCTCCCCCGGCTCCTCGTTTGGGTTTCCGTTCTTCCGCGGGCAAGCACAGCCTCTCCTGATGGCCCCAGGTGGCCCCGCTCTCCCGCCTTTCCCCGCGGGCGAAGTTAGGGAAGGAACTTGCTGCTGTGTATTTGCAAGAACCCAGGGCTGTGTTGAGAGCAGAGCTCGGCTTCCTCCGAGCCCCTTCCCTCCCCATCTGGGCGAACGGGAGGAGGGCCGAGGGCGCAGGATTCTTCTCCGCGAGCTGGGGGTCCAAGTTGGAGTGCGGTGGGATGTGCATGACGTCATGCCTCCAGGCGGGAGGGCGCGGGGGGGGCACGGGGGAGTGACGGTGCGGTCCCAGGGCGATGCTCTTGCTTGGGGCCCTTGAAACAGCCTGTGCTGGGTGGGTGGAGGCTGCGTTCCCACCTTTTGGAGACAGTTCGTGTAGTTCAGGGATCGCAGTGGTAGCAACAGGATTTAAAGCATCAGGAAGAGACCCGCTCTCTCAGCTCAAGTTTGGTCTGTAAGCACTCTAGTGAGTTATGGTTTCCAAGCTAAGTGGTGACCTACTTGGCCAGTTAATACTGACAAGTGAGAAGTAATAAAATTGACTTGAGTATTAGGGAGAGAGAACTGAAGCTTGTTGCCAGTTTTCCTTGGAAATAATAACGACACGTTGCCAAGGGCGAGGGTCGCAGCTGGCGGGGAAGGACGTCCGTTTTACCAGTATTGTCCACTTGCTGGGACGTGGGTGTCTGCGGACCACGGGGGGCTCCTGCTTCCTTCGTTGCCGACATCCGGGTGCTGCTGGGAGACTAGAGGTCTCTTTTGCGTGTGTTTGGGAAGATTTTTGAAATAGAAAAAGAGAGACCACTAAGAGCACCTTCTAACAGGATGCACGTCCTTGCCCCTGAAGTCTGTGTGCCAGCGCATCAGAGGCTAGGGAGTGCTTGGCGGTGGTTCGGGCCTTGCCCTCTCCGGGTTTTATTTCTGGTCTGCAGGTGTGCACAGTGGAATTAATGAGGACAGATTTCAAGAAGCAGCCCCTTTAAGAAGCTCGCTGTGTTAAGACTTATTCTCTTTTTTGTAACGTTTTCTTGTTCTTTACCTGTCCGAGAGGATCCTTGCTGTGTTCTGAGGATTTAATTAGAAAACGTGGATTTGGGGAGTGATGTTGCCCGAGAAGCGTTAGGATTTTTATTGCAGTCTCGCTGGAGTTGCTCCCCAGGAGGCAGGCGGCTGCCCTGCAGGCTCACACACTGTGGGTCTGGTGTAAAAAGGCCTTTGTGGGGAACAGGATCACCCTGCTGCCCCCGGCGGCTTTGTCCGACACTCTTTCCATCTTAAAATGAACATGCCTCTGTCTCCTGCCCTTCTTTGACAGAACCTGCTGGATTCACTTATCTTCAAAATGTGGGGGTAGATCAGCCCTGGCTGGTGTAGCTCAGTGGATTGAGCACAGGCCTGCGAACCAGAGGATCGAGGTTTGATTCCCAGCCAGGGCACACGCCTGGGTTGCAGGCCGGTTCCCTGCAGGCCAACTCCCAGCAGGGGACACACGAAAGGCAACCATACATTGATGTTTCTCTCCCTCTCCTTCCCCTCTAAAGATAAATAAATAAATAAATAAATTGTCCTAACAAAATGTGGGGGTAGAGACACTTCCTTCTAACGCTGGCTTGACAAAGTAGATTTTGTTTCATTATTTTAAGGTAATTATGATTGACTTATTTTAAAATTTTATTATTTTTGCTTAAGCAATACAGTAATGTGATGCAGATTTCAAAAGGTAATGATTAAAAATCTCTGTTCCTTTCTCCTGAGTGCCTAGCACTGTTCCCAGAGGCAGGCGCTCTCATACTCTTTCCAGATGTAATCTGTGTGTGTATGAAGAGAGACTTTAAGTTATTTAAAAACAAAAATATTTCAACATAGTAATTTTGAAAGGTTCTTCAAACCTTTCAAACCTAGCATGCTCAGAAATCAATTGCAGTAGGCTTAATTATAGTTCTTTTAACTAAAATGCATAAAAATACTTTTATGTACTCTGCTGTTAAGACAGCAGGTACCCATAAATTTCTGAGTATCAAACTCATTACTTACAAAGTTGGATCTTGGCATTTCCGTTCCATGCTTTAGCTGAAAAATCCATTCCCCAAAGTAGGATTGGCCAAAAGTAGTTTAGAAAGTGCCTGTTCTGTTTTTGTGGCTCTTGCCGTCTGTGCGTAGAACTGGAGCGTCTCGGCACGGGCTTCCCTGTGAGTGTCTGAGGACCTGCTCTTGGTTTGGCACGTAGGACGCAGGGGTCCTGGCGGGACTGGCGCGCAGGGAGTGCCCGAGCCAGAGAGGCGGTCAACGTTTGCCTTTGGCACTGCCTCATTCTCCTTCCAGATATAGTCCCTGACTTTAATTACTTATCAATAAATATTTACTGACCAGCTCATGTGTGTCAGGCACTATCCTCATAGATGCGGGTGGCACCACAGCAGTGAACAGATAAAGCTCTACACTCACAGAGCTTTCATTTCAGTGAGGGACATAGCTAGTACACAGGGGAGAATAAAAATGTAACAGTATGTTAGCTAGTGACACATGAAGGAGGAGCAGCAAAGCAGCGAAGCGGACCTGGCAATGTCAGGGTCAACACGCTGCTGACATTTCGGAGAGGGTGCCCACTGAGGAGGTGGCCGGGAGTCAATGCCTGAAACCAAGGAGCTAGCCGTGAGGTGTGGAGGAGGGCATTCCGGGTGGGAGCCAGGGCCAGAGAGCCCCCTGCTTGGAGAAGAGCATCACGGTCAGTCTGGTTGAACTGGGAGTGGGAGACTGTCCCTAGCAGGGGAGGTCAGAGACTTAGGAGGAGGGCCACCCCCCTGTAGGGGACCATGCCCTTCCTTGTAGGTGGAAAAACACACTGGCGTTTATTCCAAGAGACAGAGGAAGCCACCCAAGCGTTTGGTCTCAGACTAGCAGGACTCAGGTTCTGTTTCACATTGGGCGCTGGCTGAGGACAAGTGAAGGGAGGTATGGGCAGGAGCGGTGGGTGGGGAGCCCCTGCGGTGTCAGGGCAGGCGGATGGGCTCTGCCAGGGTGTGGGCAGAGGCCAGGAGACTGTGATGTCGCTGAATTTGGAAGGTAGAGCCAGTAGGGCCCGTTCGCATCTCTGTCTGCTGAGCATAGCCTTGTTCCGCTGCAGCTGGTGTCCCAGTCAGGGCTCCGTTCAGCTGTACGGGACAGACCCGCTGCAGCAGCTCGCGCAGGCGGAGTCCACTGTGTTTCTCAGGAGGCGCGACGGGGAGGTCAGGGCCTGGGCGCGCTCCGACGCTTCGCTCGAAGCCCTTGTCCTCATTCTTTTTGTTTTTGAGTTGTCTTTCTAGGGTAGAATTGTGTGGAGAACAGTTTGCATTGTCTGCACACTAGACCCTTGTTGCGGACGTGGTTTGTGAAAATGGCCTCCCTTTCTGTGCGTTTCCTCCTTGCCTTTTCTCTCTGCAGCGATCGTCCAGGCCCCTCGAGGGAGAGAGCCCTCTTTCCTTTCTCAGTAGTGTCTGTTGAAACAAAAACATTTTTAATTTTGATGAAACAGTTTTCTGTTTTATCTTAGATTGCTGTACTTTGGGTGTTATATCTAGAAACTGTGCCTAATTCAGGGTCACAGAGATTTATTACTCTTGTGTTTTCTTGTAAGAATTTTAGACATTTAGTCCTTATTTATTACCATCTTGCTAATCTTTATATGTGTTGTGGGCGAGGGTCTGCCTTCATTCTTCTGCGTGTGGGTACCCAGTTGAACACACCTTTTGCCAACAAGACTGTTCTTTCCCAGCTGAGTTGTCTCGGCGCCTCGGTGAAAGTGAATACCCCTTAAGTGTGGACTTACTTCTGGACTCTCAACTGTGTTCCGTCCATCCCCCACAGCACTGTGTAGTCCTGATTGTTGTACTTTTGTACCACAGTTTCAAATTGTGAAATGTGAGTCCTCTAACTTGGTCCTTTTTCAAGATGGTTTTGGCTCTTCTGGGCCCTTTGCACTTTCATGGAATTGTAAGACCAGGCCATCAGCTCCTGCAAAGGGCCTGGGGCTCTCGTGGGCATGGCGGTGAGTCTGCAGGTAATTCGGAGACTGCGGACGTCTTAACGGTACTAAGTCTCCCATCCATGAACACTGGCAGGAGTTCTCTGTGGGCGGTCAGATAGTACACGCGTGTCCGGGGCGGCGGGCTTGTCCCCGTTGCAGCCTCTCACCTCCACTGCAGCAGCAGCCGCTGGGCGGGATGCCGATGAATGCGCGTGGCTGTGTTCCAGGAGAATCTTGTTTTTGTGTAATTTTCACTTCATGGAAGAGTCTTTGGGTTTTTATTTTAGTCAACCATTTATTTTTATTTTTAAAGAGTTTACCTATTCTTTTTAGAGAGAAGGGAGGGGATGGAGAAAGGGATCAAGACATCGATGTGGGAGAGAAACATCCCGGTTGCTTTTCACTTGTCCCCAACTGGGGCCCCAGCCCACAGCCCAGGCATGGGCCCTGACTGGGAACTGACCCAGGGACCCTTCAGATTGTGGGGTGATCCCCAGCCCACTGAGCCACACCAGTCAGGGCTGGCCAGCCATTTAAAAACGTAAAAACACTTCTTGGCTCACAGACTGTCCCAAAAAAGGCAGGCTATAGTTTGCTCTCTCCCCCCTAGATTAAATATGACTGGGCCACTTTTGGGAAAGATTTACTTTTTGGTTCCTTTTTGATAACTAGTTTAAAAATTATGGAAGTTTTGCGTGTATGTGGTAAAAACACCTTCAAATAGCACAGAGGATGAAAAGCATGGTCCTCCTTCCAGTCTGTTTCAGTCTCAGGGCCTGAAATGACAATGACTGAATACCTTTTGTCTTTTTGATTTTTTAATGCATCTTCAAGCATTTAAATGTGTCCCTTGTTTTGTGTGTGTGCCTGAGCCCACGCTGTGTTTTCACTTAGCAGTGGGTCTCGGACCCGGTGCCGCAGCAGCACGCACGGCTGCCTCCGAGGGGCTGCGGGCCTGCAGGCTCCTGCTGTAGAGCGAGGCCCCAGCTTGCTGCCTCGATTTGTGGGGGGAAGTGACACCTGTGAGGAGCAGTAAAGTGAGGTGCGATGAAATGACGTCAGCCTGTGTGGTTCTTACTAAGTAATTGCTGTATGACATCCTAGCACTTGTTTTTAAAAGAGGCTTTTGGAGATGTGAAGGCAAAGGTCCTATGTCGTCCTGGCTTACCGATGGGCCGTGACGTGTGTTCTCCGCCTGGCCAGCCCCACCCCAGCACCTCCAGTCCCTGCGGGGGGCCACCTGGCACAGCACCTGGCGTAGTGGATCCGCCTTACTCAGAGAAGAAGGAAAACTAGATGGTATAAGACACTGCCTAATACTGTGTCACATCGAGTCAGCTCTGAGTCTAGACTGTCTGCTCGCGACAAGAAGACAGCAGACCCTGCTACTCAGGGTGACCTATGCCAGCAGTTCAGTGTCACCTGGGGTCTCTGCCCACCCTTAGACCTGCCGCGCCTGAGTGTGCATTTGCACAGGTTCTGTGAGCAGCACCTGTGCACGTGGACGCGCCAGGCCGCTCCCTGGCTGGTGGCAGTGCTGTCGGCGTTTGGGAGGGCAGGCTTCCGTGCCCGTGTCTGTCCACGTGTGGCTGAGGCTGTGCAGCTTTCCTGTCCTGGGGCCATCAGGCATTCGTGCCGCTGCAGAGTCAGCCGTGACACTGACTATGAGCTGCATGTTCAGAGCTCCTGGCTTTTGGGGTGGGGACTTCCGTGGGGAGTGGACTGGACACCCTGCTGGGCACCAGGCCCATTCCGGGCCCTGGGATTATGGTCACAAACAAAACTGCAGAGAACTGAGAGGGTGGCAGACACTGGGGCAGAGCCACATGGACACATGGAAGACGAGAGGCCCTGGTGGAGGGACAGAGGGTGTTTGTGGAGCCGGGAGGCGGCCGTGGTGCAGCAGTGGAACGAGGACATGGGACACGGTTGGAGGGCCACAGGTTGGAGGCCAGGGCCTTGTGTTCTGGGGGGGACAGGGTGGCGGGACAGGGTGGTGTCGGGCTTTACTCCACCCAGAGGCAAACCTGAAAGGACCGCTTGGACAACACTGTGTGAAACCACCACTAATCACTGCTCGTGGAAATGTAGGCGTCTGCCTGCTCTGGGGGGCAGCCGGCACTTCCGGGTGGAGCTGAACGTCCCATCTGTGGCCTGGCACTGGCACCCTGGGACGGTGGTCCCGGGGAATCGAAGACTCAGGTCCACACGAAACCTGCGCACACGCGTCCGGAGCAGCTTCGCTCCCACCAGCTGGACAGTGGAGTCAGCCCAGGTGCCCTTCAGCAGGCGAGGCGTTGAGCTATGAGCAGTGAGGTGGGCCGACCGTGCCTGCTGCTGAGACAGACCTCAATGTCATGTTCAGGGGAGCAGCCAGGCAGTCCTGAGACCTGGCGGCGTGTGGTCCTGTCCCTGTAACTCTTCTGAAATGACGGGCGCAGCTCTGGGCATGGAGACCAGCAGACTGCGGGCAGGGGGCGGGGCGGTGGGGGGGGGAGGGCCTGCCACTCGGATGGGGCGCCTCGGAGGCCCTTGTGGTGGACGTGCAGAGTGCACGCACCTGGCACGGCTGCGTGGGACTAAGTGCACACGCAGCGAGTGCGAGCAGCCGTTCGTCGGAACCCGAGATCAGGGTGTGGCAAGACCTCAGTTCCTCGGTGGCGCCAGGCCTCCTCCTTGGCCACCCTCATTTTTCATGCATAACTGTCACATAATCTAAAAATGAGAATTTAGATGAGGGGCTTGAATTCCCCTTTGACGTTAGCTTTTTGACGGTGGCTTCAGCGTGACTGTGGTACTGCAGCGCCTTGGTCTCTCTGTGCCCGACCCCCCAGATGTGTGTCCCTGTGTGGGCCGCGTCCTCACAGGGCTGGGGGGCTGGCCGAGTTCTGGCTCCCTTCGGAGGCAGAGTGAAAGTGGCCGCTTTCCCAGAACTGGCTGGAAGGTCAGGACTGCTCCGACCCTGTTGACTGGTTGCTGCCCAGAGCAGGGCGCTTCCATTTCTCACCTTCATGTCCCTCCTTCATTTTCACATGGAACAGGTCAGTCTGGACATACCAATTTGTCAATCTGATTAAATTCATGGGGGGCACAAAGTAGTTGTCATTTTCTTGAACTCCCAAGTTCGCTGACAGCACCAACTGAGACAGGAAGGAGGTAGTTCTAGTGGGGGCCGTAGAGTGTACAAGAACCGAGCTGGGAGGTGGATGAGCAAAACAAGTGAGTCCTTACCCAAGGCCAGAGCTCCCTGGAGCTTCAGGAATACTGACCCCAGACGCAGGCTGGCGCGGCCTGGGGCCAAGGTGGGCGGGCCGTGGGAACAGGGGTTGGAGGTCGGCACCCTAGTCTGCCGTGGCAGTGGCAGTTGAGGCTGGACAGACGTGCTCAGGCTGTGGCCCTCGGGTGGGCCAGCGTGGGTCCGGGGAACACAGGCCTCGACAGCCCCTGTGGTGTTCTTCATTGCTGCCTACATTCTTTTCGTTTGTCACCTATGTGGAGAGAGGGACAGAGTTCTTTTTAACACTTAGTATCTGCGACTTCTAAGGAGACAGAGAGGTGGTCCATGGGCCTGGCCAGTTCTCCATTGGCATGTGGGTACTGATGTGGAGCCGCAGACTTCTTCATCTTATTGGTACCATGCCGACGCCGAGCCAGGCACTGCAGCCCCGCGCCGTGACAGTTGTGGCTGCAGGGGCAGGTGGGTGCTGCGCCACCCTTGTCAGCGCTGTTTTGTTGAGTCCAAGGAGCACTTCACGCTTCGTAAACACGCACAGTGGTGCAGCCTGAGGGGGCACCGCCTTCCCTAGTTGAGGGTGACTCAGCCATTCTGCGTGGCCTCTTCTGTTGAGCACACATGAGGCCTCCAGGTCTCCTCCAGGCTGCGCTCTGCTGCTGTGGCTGGCTGATCAGGGCTGGCCCAGCTGGTCCAGGCTCTTGGCTCACCCCTCCTTGTGAGCCGAGCCCCTTCCAACTCCAGCTGAGAGAGTTGGGCTCCGAGGTGCAGACACTGCGGGACGAAGGTTCTGCTTGGATTCGGACTTTGCTGAAAGCCCAGGTCATGGATGTTTCTCTTCTGACCTCCGTTGAGCCACGAGGCCCACTTAGCGTGGTGCCTGCCAACCTTCTCATTACCAGCCCCAAGGCGCCGTTTCAGTGCGGGTGTGCGGTACTGCCATGGTGGGGAGCCACCACCCTCACAGCCGGGAGCCCAGGGGCTGCGGCTCCGTCCACGGAAGGCCCGGGGCAAGTTCTTACTCGGGGTGTCCAAGATGAGTGTATAGATGGGTGAGTTTGCCTCCCGCAACGCTGGAGTCGGGCAGTGTCCGCCGGCTCTCCTGACGGCCGTCTCACGCGAGGCAAAGCGGGCTGCTCTGGCGGAGACCGAGCCTGCGATGTGGGGAGGCCAGTGCTCTGGGCATCGTAGCGCCCTTTTCTTTCTTCCGAGAGCTGCGGAGTAACGCACAGGTGGTAGAGTGCACCCCCTAGTGGCAGTTCCGTGCGTCCCAACACTCTGCGTGATGCCACCATGGGTGAGACTCCGGGCCGCCCCAAGTCTGCAGTGTCATTGCCTCGTGTGAGGCACCCCCCCGGCCCCGAACCAGACTGCTCATCCAGGCCTGGGCTCTCTGCCCTGCCTGGGCACCTCGTCCGTGCTTCATGGCCCTGACTTCTCCCTTGGGAGGCTCCTGCTGCCCCCCCACCCCCCATGTGCCTTCTGGAGGGCGTGCCTTCATCTGGTCCGCACAGCAGGGGCAGCCTGCACCCGCAGGTGCGCTTTCTGGAGCCTGGTGGTTGCGTCAGGGTTGGAACAGTCCCAGGCGTCTGTGGGCCAGAGGCTGCCCCCCCACCCTCTGGTAACAGAACCCCCTCAAAAACCTGGCGGTCTTCTGGTGTGATTGTTCTGTTCTCTGCCACGCGCATGTGACTGTGCTCCGACTCCTTTGTGGGTGTGGTTCTGAAGCTTCGTTTTCTGCTTCCTCTTTGGGTCCTCCCTCTCCCCTGTCTCTGTGGTGCCTTAAAGTAATCAGAACCCTGGCTTCCCTTGGGAAGCCAGCACCTTTGATCTGATGTTGTCCACCTGGCTGTTTACCTCCTTTCATTTGGCTGAGAACTCTTAGGAGGAGGCTTCTTCTGGCTGCTGGGGGACACAGAAGTAAGGAGCCGTCGTTGTCTGTGTTTACTCCTGGCCGAGAGTGTGAGGTCTGTGCGGCCTGCCGACTGCGGCCACTGGGGAGTGTGGTTTTGAGGCGTGGAGGCAGCTAGTGCACAGAGCAGGTGTTCGGTTCACGCATATTGTTGACTTGTGCGTCCCTTCTGTCGGCGTGATCCTGGACGAGTGCCTGTGTGCACTGCATGCAATTCTTCGTGGAGCTGGGGAAAACTAGGTGCATTGGTGACATCACCTACTGCTGTGCCTGGTTGTCGAAGCCCTGGGTCTGCTCCTCCGCCCCACCCCGCCCCTGCCCTGCTGCCCCGCTCCTGCCCCCAGCATGCGTCGTGTGGTTTATTCCCACACGAAGTGCTTATTGAATGCATTAGTGATGCGCACAAATGACGGAGTGCACAATTCAACACCTGTTCACTTCTCTTCCTTTTTTTATTTTAGAAAGAAAGAACACTCTGCCACCAAGAAAGACCGTGTGACTCATTGTCTGACAATATGTGAAAGCATAGTGGCCCAGTCTCTCAGGTAATGACACTTCATACTTCTAGTGAAAGTAAAAACTACAGATTTTCATTCTTAGTGGGGTAGAATGTTCTCCGTCTCCCCAGTTGTCTTAAGCCTTTGAAAGAGCCTTGCTCCCCCGCCTCCCCCCGGGGGGCTCAGTTGGTGGGAGTGCTGTCCCACGCACCAGTAGGCTGTGGGTTCAGCCCTCGGTTGGGGCGCGCACAGGAGGCAGCTGACCAGTGTCTCTCTCTCCCTGCCCCCACTTCCTTGCTCTCTAAAAATCAGTACGCCTGTCCTCGGGTGAGGGTGCAGACAGGTGAAGGGGCCCTTCCGCCGCCTGGCTGCCTGGGTCAGGCCATCCGGACCCTGCGATGAGCACGGTTTCCTCTCCCACCCGCACGGGCAGCAGCTGTCCACCAGGGTGGTGTGGGGCTGCGGGGTGGTATTCGGTTGCACCCTTGGTGGCTGTAATCATTTAAAAATCATTTTTTTTGACATTTTACATCAGTTTAGTGACTGGAACAACACGAGCCTTGTTCCAATCGATCAGTCCGATGATTCGCTTTCTTTGGCTGGGGGCTGGCCCTGCAGGAGTGCGGAACTCCCAGCGGTTGGGGCTGCTCGCCTGAGCTCCAGCGTGGGTGGGGTTGCAGGCTGTGGGCTGTGGGTCTGCTTCCCTCGCTCAGTCTTGCTTCCAGTGAAGGATCCCCTTCTGTTGCAGCTTCTTTGCTGAGTCTCTTTGTTCTCTCTACTTTTGCTGGTCTGTCTTTCTGGTTGCTGTCCCTAGAGGTGGTGGGTGGGGAATGCTGAGTGGGAGACGGGTGTACCTGTGGTTTCTGAATTCTGTTACCGGGGTGGGTGTGTTTGAGATACTTCCCTCCCTGCTTCTCTTTCTCTTGGAAAAGTAATTCCTGTTGTTCTCCAGCTGGAAGAGTTCTTTATAATCTGTTAGAAAACGCCTGGAGAATAGTGATCTTGATTTTAGTACTAACAGAAACTTGGTGATCCACTTATTTTTAGTGGCCCTTTACATTTTTATCTGATCCTTTTGAAGGGATTTCACACACAGTATTCCATTTCAGTTCACCTCCCCCGTGTTGTGCAGTACCCTGCAGGATCTCTCTTCTGTCCGTAGAAGTCCCGTGGGCAGAAAGCGCACCCACAAAGGAGAGTTTGTCCTGAAAGCAAATGTGGCAGAGTGCCGAGCTACCGTGCCATTGCAGGGAATGATTCCAGGGTGAAGCGGGGAGAAGGGAGCAGTTTGAATCCACTCCACTCCTCATAAGCTGGGTGACTTTGACAAGTTGAACCTTCTGAAGCCTCTCTTGCCTCAGTTAGGAAATGGGGGCGCCATTTGTAGGGCTCTGGCAGGCCTGGAGATACGTGGGAAGCACTGTCCAGGACGTGCGCCTTACCCTCCGGTTGTGAGGTGCCTCCTCCTGTACCTTTTGTCATTGCAAGTGACTTGACCTTCAGTCCCTGACGGCCTCAGACACTCTGCTGCCGCGGCCCAGCTCTGCATGCCCGACTGCCACCCAGGGCTCGGGCAGCTGGTCTGCCTCTGAAAGCCGCGCTCCCAGCACACAGGCCCTCCTCTGGCCTGAGTGAGGTGCGCTTCCTGCCACCAGCTGTGGGCCGCTCTGGGGGGGGGCGGGGGGTGTGGACTGAGGTCCACACGTCAGTGAATTGTGTGTGGACGTCGTAAGGCTGGTGTGGCTCACTGTGCTGTCTTAGATCGCAGTCATGCCCACCCGTGGTGTTTACGTTAGGGCGTCTGCTGTGTGTGGCGTGGTGCCAGCAGTCATTGTACTGTTGTTCTGCCGAGGAGCTGGTTGAAAGGGTATTGTGTGGGGTTTGCACCCAGAGAGGTGGTTCAGTATCATCAGATCAAAGAAGGAGTTAATTTTTAAGATATGCTCCATACCTTTCAGGAATTTGGGAGTGCCGAGCTACAGTGGGTGTTTTGTACATGTGTAATGTTTTGCGGAATCTTCGCGATGGCTGGTGTTTCCTGTGGTCTCTCCTTGAGTATGTCTGTGTCTTTGCTGCTTTCCTGTAACTTCTGTGACGGACTGACCTTCTCTGCAGTGGGGTCACTGCAGGGGCAGCCTCTGGGGTGTTCAGTGTGGAGAGTCCTCTGAGGCTGCAGGCACAGTGTGACAAAGTAGCCACCTCCGCTCTCGATTTGGTGGCCTAAACTGCTGGTTCCTCAACGCGCATGAGCATCAGAGTCCTCTGGAAACTATCGAAATGCGGGAACGGAGATACCTCACTGTCCTCTTTCCCAGCACACCTGTGCTTTTTGCTTGGGTGAAGTGCAGGCAAATTTTCCCTGTTTTGTCTGCGTTTTGTTTTTAAAGCTTAGCTGTCTTTAAATTTAGTTGTGGCAGTGGGCACAGTGTTTCCACCTATGCCTCCATCTTGGCTGGAAGTCTCCTAGAGTGATTTTAATCAAGGTTCCAGAAGGGGTGTTTCGAACTTGCTCATCTGCAGGAACAACTGTGTGCGCTGCACAGACTGTGTGAGCCGTGAATGACGAGGGGGCTGAGAAGGCCAGGAGGGGCGATGGGTCCTGGGGGAGGTGTGCAGCGGGGAGGTGGGTGGCCATGCACCCGTGTGCACGCACTGATGCTGCGGGTGGCGTCCCGGGCCAGCGCCTGAACGACAGAGGACATCTGAACCAGTCAAATGCCCGGGGAGACTGAAATCTCTGCCCTGTTGTGCAGATGGTCCTGAGGGTCAGACCGAGCTCCTTCCTGGAGAACAACAGGAAATCACTGCAGAGAGAGCCTGTGCCCTTAGGCTGAGGAAGGTCGGCGAATACAGAAACAGCAGCTCGGACTGGGACCTGGTTCAGTGTGTCAGAGTCCACCTGAAACTCCACAGGGCGTCGGCAGAGACGTGACGGGGTTGCAGCCCCTGGGAGGTGCAGTCACAGGTCCCTACAGGAGGAGAGCCGGGATGGGGCCAGCACACACCATGACTGACACTTGTGTGGCGCTTCTGTGGGAGACGTTCAGCTTCACCAGTGACAACGGAATGAGACCGAGTAGAGAGACAGCCCCTCATGGCAGAGTGATGGGGATGTGTTCCGAGAGAGGCATCTCCAGGCGTCTGTGTCACTGAGTCACGGAGTGACTCAGGCAACCCTGGTCCTGTGTCGAGCACTGTGGGCCACTGCGACACAGCAACGCGTGCGAGTCCATGTGTCTGAGCGTAGGAGACACAAAGCAGTGATAGGTGCGGGGCAGTGCGCGCATGGTGCCAGGCGCAGGGCCCTTTGCGTGAGTGGAGTCCTGGGGCTGGCGTGGCTCTGGGAGTTGGGAGCGAGGGGGAGTGAGGGTGCAGGCCAGGACCCAGCACACGCTGCTGTAGGCACACTGCGAGTGCACTTAGGCCACACTAAATTTAGCAAATACTTTTATTTACGTATTGTGTTCTTTGGATCATAAGATGCACCTAGGTTTTAGAGGAGGAAAATAGGGGGAAAATCTTCAAAGTAAAATTGTGGTCAAATATTTAGTAACCTAAATAACATCATACTTCACCGATGTAAATGTAAACAGAACTCAACAGTAGTATTAACAACCATTATTCCCCCTAAATTGGGGTGTGTGTCTTATAGTCTGAAAATATGGGTAATAATAAGTTATTTTACTACAGCTTTTGAATTTCATAAAATTTAAAACTTGTCTCTTCTTTTGACTCTTTTGTAATAATACTCATTTTAAAACACACATCGTATAGCGGCACAAAAACATTTCTCTTTTTTCAAAAATAGTTTCTGTATCCTTATTCTGTAAGTTTTGTGCTATTTTTAAAGTGTTAACTTTCTACCTTTTAAACTTTGCTGAAAGCGAACACAAACACACACCTTCCCCTAGGCCTAGTCAGGGTCCAGATCGTCAGCATCCCTGTCTTCCTCCTCCACACCCTGTCCCCGGGGGAGATCTCCAGGGGCAGCAGTTTGGAGGGAGCTGTCATCTCCCGCTGCAGCTGTGCCACCTTCTGGAGCACCTGCCGAAGGGCCATCTCAGGCCCTGCTCGAGGAGGCGGCCCTCTTTCCAGAAACGTGTGTGTGGCGGGTTGCTGGGTCTGCTTGGCTTTCCCAGTGCTTACGAGCAGACAGCGTACCGGGACCGCCCCCTCTGTTGGTTCAGACATTTGGAAACATTTGAAACGGCTTTGACGTGGGGCCCATGCTTTCGGGCTTTTCGAGGAGCTTGTTGAGACCTGCCAACACGTCACACGGCCTTTTCTCGGGGGTTCTCTGTTCTCCTGCCTCTTCTCCAGGCCCGTGTTCCTGTTGCGGCTCTGACAGCTCCGCACGAGGCAGCTCCCTGGGAGCCCCTGCGGGAGCCCCTCTGCCCCCTCGCGCACACCCGGGGCGGGCGATTTGCCGTCCGTGATGGACTCGCAGGTGCGTTGTTGACAGAAGCTGTCGCTGCGCGTGCACGTTACTGTAAGGACATCGTGTGCTTGCCAAACTGACCGGCATTAAAAACTACCTGGGAGGTCGTCAGCAGTGGTACATCCTTCTTAACAGGCAGTTTGGCAAAATGTAAAACTTTAAACTGTCGTCCGCGTCGAATTAGTGATTTCACGTTTGGCGTTTGTCCTTGGGGAGGAGGGTTAAGTAAAGGTGCCGGTGCGATGCCGTGCACCCCGAGAGAGTTAAAGGACGTCTCAGCGTGGACCCTCTGGGGAGTTGAAAAGCCAGTGTGCGTGTGTCGGGGGAGTGCTGGTTAACCTGTAAGAGGTGACTTACAGGCATTTCGGTTTGTGACCAGGAAAGGTAGTAACAGTACTAAAAATTAAGTTAAAGGCACGAGAGGCGTTTGTTTCTGGCAAAGAAATAGACAGGATTTTCCTTTGTGCCTAAAACTGGTGTGGACCAAGAGTGTGCAGCCCTGGTATTGGAGACACGTACCGTCAGGCAGAGGGTGGCAGCAACCCTCTGTTGAGGGGGAACAAAGGAAGACTGGTTGGGGCGGCCTGTGATTTCCCCAGATTGCTGTCTGTGGGAGTTCCCTGGCCATGACCAGGTAGAGGGCCCAGTGGCTGCTGAGTTGAGGAGACAGGGCTGGCGGCCGCCAGAGGCCCAGGTGGCTGGAGCCCACTGGGGGGCGTCCCGAGAGGAGGGAGCAGCACACAGCCATTTCTGGAGGCCTGTAGGTGCCCTTGAGTCTTACCCAGGGAGAGGACCTGGGCCTGTGGCCAGACTGCCGCCCTCAAGGGCTGGAGGAACCCACGCTGAAACGCTCCCAGATACAGGGGGCTCCTGTGCCGCCAGCCTGAGCGGGGGCCTCATCCTCCGAGGGTCCCCAGCAGGAGGGCAGCTTGGCCTAGGCTAGGGGTTACCCCGATACTGCTTGCTCGGGCCTCAGCATAAACCCCAAGATGGTCGTGCTCTTTCAGAGTCACAAAGTGCATTTTAGAGCAGAGATCAAGAACGTTCATAGAAATTCAAAAGTATACAGCGGCCTGCAAGCTCAAAGTTCCAAGGTCTGCCGTTCAGCTGGAAACTGTCAGGAATGCAAAGAGGCGGGACGGTATGATTCATAGTAAGAAAACTAGTTGAAGCTGACCCGGAACCTGTACAGATGGTACCATTTATACACAAAAACATTCGAGCAGCCACTGTAACTGCATGTCGTGTGTTCAGGAAGCTAGAGAAAAGATTGAGTGAATGAAGTAGAGACGAGTCATGAGAAAACTCCTCGCTGAGCAGATGTAGAGCTCACTCACCAAGGGCGAGAGCGCCAGGGGTTTCTCACTGGAAACAGTGTCTGTGGAACGCGCGGAGCACCATCACCGAGTGCGGAAGGGGGGACCCGAGTCCTCGGCCTCCTCCACTCCCTGTCATGCCAGAGGGGAAATAAGGCCCTAATTATGCCCAGCATGCAGCCACTGGAAGGAGCGGTAGAGAGTCTGTGTTCCAGGTAGAAGGGGCTGTGCCGCTAGGAACTGGGGTCTGCCCAGGGCTGGGGAGTGGTGGGGGTGGCGACTGTGCAGGGGGACCGCCAGCCCCCACCTCGGAGTCTTTACAGTGTCATCGATTGCTGACAGTGCAGCGACAGGCACTGGGGGCTGGGACGTGTGGAAGCAGAGGGGTCGTGACAACAGCGGGCAGAGGACAGACGTGGGAGCTTGTGGAGGGCGGGGGCTGCGCCCTGTCCCCGCAGCTGTGGAGTCCCTGTCCCAGGAAGTCTGTGGGGATGGGACCGTCTCAGGGGAAGGGGTCTGTGTGCTTGGGGTTAAGGATCCGGAGATGGGCAGGTTACCTGGGTCACACCCTGGTGGGCCCTGAGTGCAGCCCCGGTGTCCTTATGCCAAGGAGGCAGAGCAGGGGCCTCACACTCAGAGGTGATATGAGCACAGAGCGAAGATGGGTACGGCGGAGTTGGCTGTGAAGACTGGGGTGATGGCCCGAGCCCTGGGCGCTGGCAGCCTTCAGCACAGGGGGCGGCGGGAGCCATTCTCCTACAGAGTCTGGACGGGGCGCGGCATTGGCGGTGCCTTGATTTGAGCTTGGAGGTAGCGACTGGGGGCTTCCAGCCTGCAGAGCTGAGAGAGGGTCATTTCTGTGTTTTAAGCCCCTCAGTTTCTAGCAGTTTGTTACAGAAGCCACAGGAAACTGGTACGATAGGGCTGTTGGTCTCTTACGCTGTGTGTGAGGTGGTGCACGTCACTAAGTAAATTGTGACACGTGAAAGACGGGCTGTAAACTGTGCAGCTGGCCCTGGCTGGTGTGGCTCAGTGGATTCAGTGTCAGCCTGCCGACCAGAGGGTCACTGGTTCAGTTCGCCGTCAGGGCACGTGCCTGGGTTGCGGGCCAGGTCCCTGGTGGGGGTGCCCGTGAGGGGCAACCACACACTGATGTTTTTTTCTTCCTCTCTTTCTCTCTCCCTTCCCCTCTCTCTAAAAAGAAATAAAATCTTTTAAAAACCCCACGGAACTGATTATAAGCACAACAAAGTTATTGCTAATAAGCCAAAAAGGAGGAAAAATGGAATCATGAAAATACTCAACCTAGAAGAAGGCAGAAGTGGGCAGAAAGGCACACAGAGCAATAGGGAAGAAATGCTGCAGCGGTGGGTTTAGACCTTGTTATGTCACGATGATATTAAATGTGTAAGGTTTTCCAGATTGGGTGAAAAAGCAAGACACATTCTATGCCCCTGGGGAGAAAACCATTTTGACATAAAGGCAAAAACAGGTTAAAAAGTGGAAGAATGGAAAGAGCTTCAGCGCGTCGATACTGGTCAGAAGAAGAGAGCAAGGTGGCTGGCCAGTTCCCGTGTTGGAGTCCTCATTAAAGGCCAGGAGTGGGACGGCGTGGTCACGGCGTAGGGAGAAATGCGTCTGTCCGGCTCATGGGCGCGGCAGTCTGACATGGTGAGGTACCTCGGCGCAGAGCTTCCGAAACACGTGAAAGAAAGCCCGTGGCACTGCCGGACGGGGGATAAGGGCACACTCGGGTCCCAACAGCCTGTCTCCACTACTCTTAGAACACGTGGGCAGAAAGTCTGGATGTAGGAGACCTGAAAACCCCGTCCGCCCCGTGTCCCCAGGGGCATTGACGGACCACGTGCCGGCCGTCAAACTAGGCTCCGCACGGAACGGATGGAAGCACACACGGGGTGCTCCCTGATCTCTGGGGTTAAGTGGGGTCTTGCAGAAAGACAGTCTGGAAAAGCCCAGATCTGGGGGAAGGCTCACCGTTCCATGTCGCCTGTGGGTCAGAGAAGTCAACAGGGGGAACTGGGGGGTGTTTTGAGGTGACTGAGGACACAAAGGGGACTCAGCACCGCGCTCACTCTCCAAGAGAAGGGATTCGAGTCAGCGCCTCCGCCTCCACCCAAGGGAACCTGCAAAGGACGAGCAGGTGGAACCCAGGTGTGGCAGAAGAAGGGCAAAGGTCAGGTGGAAGTCCGTAAAACAGAGGGCGGGAAAGTGTGTTCTTTGAAAACCAGCAGTACATTAGTGGCACTGAACGAGGGGACACCCGGGGTGTGGGGGACACCGTGTAGGTGGGGCGGCTGTTGAAAGGAGGGTGGGAAGGGAGGTGGACAGCGCCGTGCCCACGGACTTGCCCAGTGAGGTGGTTGGGCTTCTTGGAAGGACTTCGAAGCTCTCAGGAAGAGAGCTTGTCACCCCTGGGTGACCTTGTCACCCCTGGTGCCTGTTTTATTAAACCACCACTGAAAAAATCAGTGTTTGGTTTAGTTCTTGGAGAAGGTTTAAGCATGGTTGGAAATGACATAATAATCTTCCTTTTTTCTGAATTGAGATACAGGTGACAGATGACACTACGTGGGTCTGAGGCGCACCATGTCTGACATGTTTGTCCACCGCAGTGTGATTATCACAGCAGTGTCGGTGAGCGCCTGTCATCAGGCCACCCACCGGTCGTCCCTTATTGTGCTGGAAGCAGTTAAGCGGTGGCCTCTCGGTGACAGTGTGGCTCACAGCACTGCATGGGGCCTGACAGTAGCTGCGCTCCGCGTCAGGCCTCCAGGCCCCTCATCTGCTTGTGGGAAACCTGCCTCGGCTGTGAATTGCATGAAGGCTGATGACAGATCAAAATTTGTGTCTGAATTGAGGTGCAAAAAGGTCGTGTCCTATCAGTTAATTCATATTTGCTACATATTGGAATATTACATATTTTTGATGTATTGGGTTAGGTGAAATGTGGTATTAAAGTAATCTCCCCTGTTTCTTTGGATTTCTTTTTTTTTTCTTTTTAAGATTTTATTTATTTTAGAGAGGGGGAAGGGAGGGAGAAAGAGAGGGAGAGAAATAGCACGTGTGGTTGCCTCTCATGTGGCCCCCACCAGGGACCTGGCCCACAACCCATGTACGTGCCCTGACTGGGAATTGAACTGGCAACCCTTTGGTCCGCAGGCCGGTGCTCAATCCACTGAGCCACGCCAGCCAGGGTGGTTTGTTTGGATTCCTGACGTTTCTGTTAGAAAGCGTGAAGTGGCCCGTGTAGCTCTCACCATCTCTGTGGGCGGCACTGCCCGGAGTGTGTCCAGGTGTGGGGCCCGCTCTCAGGGCCTCTTCCCCTCGGCCCTGTCTGCATGACTGTGCCCCTGGGTGGGGTCCAGAGCCTGCCGAGTGGCACGCGTTGCCTCCTGTGTTTGTGCGGTGATCGCTGCGAGCGCAGTCCTTTGCCCTCCCAGGCTCTGTTGGTAGGAAGGCCGACGTAGATGGTGGGGTGGGGACCTCCACATCTCAGCGCTCTAGATCGAGGTCAGGAAGTGGCCCCTGACTTTGATGCTGGAGGAGCAGCAGCATTATTCAGGGGCTGTGACAGCGGCTTCGGGCCTGTGGCCTACCGGCCTCTCTCAGCTTGTTCAGCCAGCTGCATCACCACAAGCCACGCAGGCCCTCCGTCCAGTGTTTTAAAGCCACGCCCAGTCACGGCAGGACCCCAGCATCTGTGAGGCCGCCCCACTGTGGTCTGGGGTTCTGCGTGAGGTGTGGCTGGGCTGTGGGACACACGTGGAAAGCCGGACCCAGAGGGAGTAGAAGAGTCAAACAGGTGTCCCCTTGGAGGCATCAAGGACGTGGCAAGTGACGGCACGAATGGACCCGGAGACTGTGAGGCACAGTGAAGTCAGCCAGCCAAGGAAAGACGAATGCCATATGATCTCACTTATAACTGGAATCTAATGAACAAAGTAAATGAGCAAAATAGAAGCAGAGGCACAGAAACAAGGAACAGACAATGGCATGGGAGTGGGCTGGGTGGAGGGGGACACGGGGCGGGAATTGGGACAACTGTAATAGCATAAACAATAAAAAATAAAAAGAGTGTTGCAAGTAAGAGTAACTTGTTGGCAAAGAGCTGTCTGGGATTAGGTATCCCAAGCAGTGTCTTTTTTAAAAATTGAGTTAAAATACACAAAAAGCAGTGTCTTTTAAAGAGTTTTTAATTAAAACTTAAACTGAGATTTGTCTTGCAAATGCTCTTTTTTAAAAACAAATGTTAAAACTTGGAAGTAGTTTTGAACTTACAGAAAAGCCGCAGAGAGAGCACAGACTTCCCCCATGCCCCGAGTCTGGCCGCCCCACGTTCCAGCATCCTCACCCCCCCACAGTGCCTGTTTCCCATGCAGCAGGTTGGCGTGGCGCGCCGCTGGCTCGTGTGACGTCCCCTTCTGTTCCAGAGTCCCCTGTGGATGCTGGGCACCACGCTGCGTTCGTCATCACATCTGCGGGGGGTCTTCCTAGCCGTGACAGCCTCTTCTCATTCACTTAGGAATTCCCCAGAATTCCAGAAACTCCTGGGCGTTGCCGTGGAGCTCTTCCTGCTGTGCAGTGACGATGCCGAGGCGGACGTCAGGATGGTGGCTGACGAGTGCCTCAACAAAGTCATAAAAGTAAGAGCCCGGGCGCGCGTGCCGGACCGCGACCCTTTGGTTTGGCGCAGCCTGGTCCCTCGGGGTGCCTGCTCGGGTCGCCTTTCTGGTGTGCGGTTGGAGGCGCCGTCTGCTGGCATCCCGGCCACACCTGCAGTGCGTGATTCCAGAGTCTCAGGTCGTGACCCAGGACACAAGATGGGGACAGTCACTCCCAGCCACTCCTCTGCTCAACGCCAGGCACAGTGGTGCCGGTTGCGCTCCAGCTTCCTCACCCGGTGCTCATCCCAGCAGTGGGGTCTGGGTCCGGCTGGGCTCGCTCTCCCGTGACAGAGGAGGGCCAGGGTGGGAGCCTGTGGGTGGCCCTGTGCCCGGTGTCAGGCCTGGACTCTTGTCTTGTAGTGAGGACTGTTGCATGCCTGCGACCAGACCCAGACTTTTTGTGGCCCAGGTGTCGGGGCACATTCTGCTCTTCATTTCTGTGGGGAAGGGCCCTGGGGACTCTGGACAGCCTGACCGTGGGCTCTGCCTCCATCACGCACAGGCTGTGTGAGGCGGTGTGCCCTCAGTTGTGGGGGAGGCGGGTGGCTTGGGTGGCAGTCAGGAGGCTCCAAGCTCCTGTCCAGGGGAGTGGTGGCTGCTGGGGGAGCCGGGAGACTTGAGGCCTTCTTAACCACGATGGTGTCCAGCCCTGGGTGTGCCAGGGGCCCTTGGTGGAGGGTGCTGAGGCCAGTTCAGGGAGTCGTACTTCGTTCAGTGGAGAATGAGCAGCTCTCAGTGATGGCTGGCATGCTTGGAGGAGTCAGACGTGAAGCTGGGTGACGACGGCAGCCTGTCTCAGTGGGGAAAGGCCCTGGGCTGGGAGTCTGCAGGCAGCTGGTGGGCCAGGGGAAGGAGCTCGGTGCCTGGGCCTCGGGGGGTCACTGGGGCCCTGTGGCTGGGAGCGTCTGGGCACCAAGGGGGGACCAGGCCTTCAGAAAGGGTGCAGGGTCGCTTTGGGGTCGCCTTGGCTCTGACCTTGGAGGCCCGCCGCCACCTGCTGGCGCTCGGACTCGGGGCCTTGCTCTGATGTGGGGCACCCAGCAGAGCGCACCCTGCAGAGAGGCCTTCCCGGGCGGCCTTCTCTCTCGGCTGTTGAGGTTGTCAGATGAGAGCCGGAGAGCTGTAGAGAGAGCTGTAGAACGGATTCAAACGCTCTGCCAGTGAGTTTGATACTATGTAGTATTTGATATTAGTAAAAGTTAAATTCTTCCTCTTCCATTTTCATTCAGGCGAAACAGCTGAATCCAGTTTATCCAATAGCCTCCAGCACATGTACTATTTTTTCCTTAACGAACAGGTTCTCAGTTTAGTTGCTGTTAAGCCCACTCTGCCCCGAGGTGGGAATTCGAGTTGCCTGTTAGCTCCCCATGGAGCTAGCGGCCTGCCTCCCCGAACACACTCCCGTGTCTTGTCGCAGGCTCTGATGGACTCCAGTCTCCCGAGGCTGCAGTTGGAGCTCTACAAAGAAATTAAAAAGGTCGGCCTTTATTTTCTGTCGTTGAGAAACAGTGGTCCTGTTTCACCTTATTAAGTGCTTTTGTGAAATTTTATATTTAATAAGTTAAAATGTTAGAAGGAAAAGCTGTTTGGTAAAGTAGATTGTTGTAGTTTTCTTCAAAACGTTATTTTTAAAAAGGGTTTATTTATTTATTTTTAGAGATGGGGAAGGGAGGGAGAAGGAGGGAGAGAAACATCCAGTGTGTGACCCCCTACTGGGGACCTGGCCCGTAACCCAGGCCTGTGCCCTGACTGGGGATTGAACCAGCAACCCCGTGGCCCACAGGCTGGTAGTCAGTCCACTGAGCCACACCAGCCAGGGCAAAACGTTACTCTTCCTTACTTACAAGATGACATGAGAATTTGAAATGGTAACTTATTTTTATTTCTTTATAATTCAGTTCACCAAACCATAAACTTGCTAAAGCAGTTAAACATTTACGTGGTCGTTTCTCTAAAAATAGAATTTAATGTTGAAGAAAATGCTTTTGCTTATATGAAGTCCTCTTGGTACTAGTGTCTGTGACTTTTATTTATTTTTCAAATTCCTTTTTAATTTGTGGATTCTTTTCCTCTGAGAGAGGGAGGCGGGGAGACCGGGAGGAAGAGAGGGAGACACTCATCTGCTGTTGCACATGGTCTGCATCCGTCGGCTGCTTTTCGTACGCTCCTCTGACTGAGGTCAAATGCGCAGCCTTGGTGCATCGGGATGGCGCTCTGGCCAACTGGGCCGCCAGCCAGGCCGCGTCTGTGACTTCTGAACGTAACACTGCTCATTAAACCCACTCAGAATGGTGCTCCTCGAAGCCTGCGTGCTGCCCTGTGGAGGTTTGCTGAGCTGGCTCACCTGGTTCGGCCCCAGAAATGCAGGTACCTTGTACCCTCTGGTTAATGACGATGATGATTATTATTAATTATTATTATTTGGGTGGAGGGCCAGCTCCTGTGGATTCTTCACATCTCAGCTCGAATGTCACCTCTTTAGAGATCTTTCCTGTGCACTCTGTCTAGACTTGCCCACCTCTGTCCCTCCGAGTTGTGGTCTGTGTCCCATTTATTCTTCCTTTTTATGTCCCATTTATTCCTGAGCTCACTGCGCTCAGGGATGTTCTCGCACTTTGTCAGCATGCCTGTTCACTTCCCACCCTCCCCTCCCCGGGATGCGTCGGAGACGGCAGAGGTCCCCCCATCTGTCCTCTGCTGTAGCCCAACACTGAGGGCAGTGTCTGCACATGGCGGCTGCCGAAAAGATGCCTGCCAGGGGGTTGGGGGCCAGGTCTCGCCCTCACTGGTGCTCACTGTGGGAGTTAGGGAAATAGGCCCCTTCCTCGGTGACTCGGGCTGACAATGTGGATGTGAAACTGTGAGTCACATGAGAGTCGCAGCCAGTTGAGACAGTCCTGTCCTAATGGGTTGAAAACAAAAGAGGGAGCACAGTTTGCAAGTCCACGCTCATGGCCCCACCAACCGACAGCACGTCTGCAGACCCCTGGCCGAGCCCCCGAGGAGCTGGCGGGGTGGCCCAGACCCTCCCCGTGAGTGTGAAGTGACGGCTGTGCCGCTGCTGGGGAGCCCAGTGAGGCTGCGTAACAGGGCTGTGGGGCTGCCGTCGCTGAGAAGGTTTCTCTTTGCTTAACCACCTGCTTTTACTGTTCTCGTTTGGAGTTGTTTGTTATGTTTCTAAGCAGCGCATCCCCAGTTCGCCACATAGCAACCAAAGGAACCTTAAGGAAACAGGACGGGATCTCGGTGTTTCCTCCCTGGAACTCGGGGTTCACTTCCTAGAGCTGTTCAGGTTGAACCTAGATTCCCTAGCTTGCAAGACCCAGGGGGATCTTGCCCCAAGAGCCCCTATACCTCACATACTCTCTTTTGACTCATTTGGCTGATTTTACTTCTTCAGAATGTCAGGTTTCTCTTCCTCTCGATGGCTTTTTTTTTTTACTCCTGGGGTCTGTGCCAAAAACCTGTCTCCTTAGAGAGGGGAGCCTCGCCTCCCTAATGTAGTCCTGGACGCAGACCTGTCCTGCTCTCCTCGCTGGCGGAGGGTTTCGGTGGTCCTGGCTCCTCACACCTGTAGCCCCGCATGCTGCCCCCGCCCTTCCTACAGAGTGGGCCTTTCTCTTGAGAGTTCCAGGTCTTCTTATTGCTAAGGCTTTACTTAGGTGGAAAAGTTAGAAATGCTTTTTGTGATGTTTTTTTCCCAAGAAAACCCAATGGTCATTTCTACCTTTTATTTTTGAAATTGTATTTTCTTGTATTATCTCTTGTTTTGTATGTAACATAAACTATGAATATTCCAGTAATGATTATAATTCACTGCAAGTAACTTTTAAAATGAGCTTTGGAGAGTCTCTGGCCGTAGGAGAAACGCAGGGCGAGCGTCTCCCACGTCTGAACTTCCTGCGCAGTTCTTCCTCCCGCCCCTTTGGGGAGGTCAGCTCCAAACCAGCTGCTTCTGTCTCCTGGGATGGGCCCACTGGAGTAGCCGATGTCCCCTCGCCTCTGCAGGCCTTACTTGGTGAACCTTCTGCCTTGCCTGACTCGGACAAGCAGGAGACCCGAGGAATCTGTGCAGGAGACCCTGGCTGCTGCTCTCCCCAAAATCATGGCTTCATTCGGCAACTTTGCAAATGACAATGAAATTAAGGTATGATTGGCACCTCATGTCCCAAACCTGTGAGTGAGTCTGGTGGGGGGTCGTTCGAGGGCGCTTTGGGAGTTCTCCTGTGCTTGCAGCTCAGGTCAAGACCCCTGGGGCCCACTAAGAGCTTCTTTCCTCTCCTGCTGTCTCCTGTGGGTGCAGAGCCGAGTTGGGGCGCAGATTCAGAGGGCCCTGTTCCCGAGCAGATTGGGTTCTGGTGCATGGGGTTGGCTCTTGTGCTGGTCAGGGCGAGGTGGGGAGGGTCAGCTGTTCGGGGCCTGCAAGTGGGGAGCAGTGCACGGAGGGCCCCACAGCTGTCAGGGACCCCTTGACCTCTTGTTCACTCTGCGCCCTGGCAAGCTGCCTTCACACCTGCTTTACTGTGCCGTTTGCAATGTCCAGGAGTCGTGGCCCTGTCACAGGGTCTGAGGACGACAGGTTCTCCATCTGCTTCTGTGGCTCAGTCCTGTTCTGGTGTTGCCCGGTATTGCCAAACAGCCTGCCTGCGTGGCTGGCTCTGGGTGTTCTGCTGTGGGAGACATGGGCCTGGTTCCACCCTCGCCCGGTTTTGTGCGGTGGTCATGTCAGTGTGTGCGACGCTGCGCCTTCATAAATGGTCCCCGCTCATCATGTTCTGCCCCACGGTTCCGCTTCTCTGCACAGCTCCCTTGTGTACGTGCGGCTGATAACCGCCTCTCTCCTGTGCTGTTGCTCTTTGGCCATTTCTGTCTTCTCACACCTTTCAGCGGCTTGGTCAAGTGCACCCAGTGGTTCCCGCAGGGCAGACACTTTGCTGGGCCATTGCGCCAACTAGAATCGCCTACCCAGACCCCGGGGACACGCTCCAGTCTGGCTGGGCTGCTGCACAGTTCCAGCCCAGGGCTCTTCCTGGTCGTTAACCCCGGAGCGACTTTTGTTGCTCTCCCGTTGGACTCCCAGCGCCTGGATGCCCATCTCTCTTCTCCCTGGCTCACAGCCTTCTTGAGTCTCTGTGCCCCGGCCGCTGTCTCTCCCAGGCAGTTCTTGGCACTGGGGGCTTCAGACCCGAGAAGGCCCCCGAGCTCTCCTATTCAGTTGTATTTACTCTTCCAAACTGCTTAGGCTCGCAGTGGGCTGACCCTTCATGATAATGCTGACCTTTCCCTGTGCTCATGTCCTCATGTGATGTTTCAGCGATATGTTCATGTGTATTTTCTCTCAAAGGAGCTCTTTAAGGTGCTGACACTTTTTTCTTGGAGCTGAAAAAGTTGGTCAGAGATAAGTTGACAAGGTGGTATCTCTGGGGCGCTGGAGGCCACAGACTGCTGGGACCCCCTGTGGCCAGGTGTGGCTCCTTCACCCGTCTGGTCCCAGGGTCTGATCTGTAGGTTCACTGGGAGCTGACGCACCTCTGAGAACCAGGGGTGCCAGCCCCTGTGGGGAGAAAGCTGCGTGTAAGTCAGGCACCGGTCTGTCTGTCTGCAGCTTGTTCTCCTGGAGTCATAGGTCCTGTGTAGGCCCCGATGGCATCCCTGACCCAGTCAGCAGTGGCCAGCACTCACCAGCAGCTGGGACAGTTTCTCACTCAGAGCACTGTTCAGAGTCACGGCAAATGGGTGTTCTTAGGCGGCATCCCCACCAAGCTCAGGCTGCTGGATGGTCGCCCCTTTGCTCGCCAGCTGTTGTTAAGGCTTCAGTGGCCATGGTTAGAATCTCAGCATCTCTGTTGCTTACGCTGAAGGTCCAGTGACAGGTCTTCTCCCTGTTTTCTTGGAGCGGTGTGCATAGCGTCCTGTCCCAGCGCAGTCAGGCTGTGTGTCCTCTAGACCCAGGACGTCCCTCGATGGCCATCACCGAGGCAGCACGTGGACAAAGCGTCTCTGAGGCCGGGTGTTGCTGTACTAGTGGCTCATGCTCTTTTTGCTTTGACTTCATTATTTGCGGGGCAGTGTCGTTTTCTGACCCTGTCCCCGAATACTGGGGGTACAGCTTTTCCAGAGCTAAGGCTTCCTTCCACATGCATGTCCCTGCTTTTGCACGCGAGAAGGCAGTGAGTAGACTACATATTTGCAAGCTGCTCTGGAACGCCCCAAATTGGGGCGCATCCATGTGGCTAAAGAAAGCCCGGAATTGTTGATGATTTATGCTCTGCAAGGACTCGGAGCAGGTCGAGTTTCCTGAAATGCATGGCAAGCTTCCCTGGGGCGCCCTCCTCCAGCCAAGTGGGTTCTTGCTCCTGCAGGTTCTGTTGAAGGCCTTCCTAGCGAACCTGAAGTCCAGCTCCCCGACGGTTCGGCGGACGGCGGCCAGCTGCGCAGTGAGCATCTGCCAGCACTCCAGGAGGACGCAGTACTTCTACAGCTGGCTGCTCAGCGTGCTCTTGGGTGAGGCGCGGGCCCGGCTGGCCGGGAAATGGGGGCTAGGTTGGGGCTGCGGTGAGCCTGTGTGGGGGTTCAGAAAAGCTGCTCCTCCTCCCTGCAGAAGTGTGGGTGCAGCCGTGAGCAAGGACAGACAGTGGGGAAGGGGTGCGGGCCGGTGTGCCACCCCACATGCCTCCCAGGCCTGGGCCTCCACGCAGCCTGACTGCGCAGCTGGTGGACGTGGCTCCGAATGCAGGGCGTCCCTGAGGGCTGAAGCCGAGCCTTAGGGCCCTGCGGGCCTCGTCACTGCGTGGGTCTGCTGAGTGTGTCCTGTGTTCGTGGGGCGACTGTGGGAGTCAGCACCAGCACACGCTGCAGGTGGCTTGTGGACATTCGTCGTGAGTGACGACTGCCTGACTTCCAGGCGCAGCAGAGCCCAATGTAAGGGCCGCCCGTTACGCTCCGAGGTCTCTGCCCATGCTGCTTTTGTTTCTTCGCAGCAGTGTCGGTGCCGCCTTTGTCCCCCGCTGCCAGCCTCGGGGTTGGGTGCTCCTGTGGCCCCTTCTCCTTCCCAGATGGAGCCCCGACGCTCCCCGCAGCGAGCCCGTCTGAGGGCCCTGTGCTGTCTTCCAGGTCTGCTGGCTCCCGTGGCGGACGAGCCCCCGCCCCTGCTGGTCCTGGGGGTGCTGCTCGCGCTGAGGGGCTTGGTGCCTCTGCTGCAGCAGCAGGGCCAGGACACCAGCCTGAAAGGCAGCTTCGGGGTCACACGGAAAGAGACGGAGGTGTCCCCCTCGACAGAGCAGCTGGTGCAGGTAGGCCCGGGTTCACTGGAGTGCAGATGCGGAGATGACTGCCATGTGGGGGGCAGGTCCTTCGGACGGGAGCCCCAGAATCCGTTAAGAGCACGGACTCTGGAGTCAGGCCACCTGGTTCATGGCCTAAGGTCATGACCCCTAGGCACGTGACTCCCAATCATATCTGAGGGAAACTAAGGGAAACTTCTCAAGGGGACCAGAGCGGTGCACGAGGCACCGGACACACAGACGCGGGGTGGGCCAGGTCGCCCGTGGGCTGCTGTTTGCGGAGCTGTGACCCAGAGTGACGGAGGTTCCATCCGGGAGGTCTGAAGCCCAGTGTCCAAAAGGCGCTGCCTCTGAGGCTTTTTGTTCTGTGCCCTTCGGTGCGGCCCTGTGTGCTCTCGGCCCGTGCGGTCCAGCCCGTGCGCTACTTGTGTTAAAGGTGAGGCTTCCCAACTCTGTGGTGGAAGTAGAGTGCCGGTCAGTTTTGAACTTCAATGAATCGCGACTCACTCTGTGGCGTAAGGCTGCCTGAAATCACACGTTCACACTGTGAAACTGTCGGTCGTTTATGGGACACAGGTTCCGCTGCTGCTCTGTGTTCGGCATCTCTAACAAAGGCGCAGAGAATGAAGCCCTTATCTCCATGTGACAAGGTAGAGCATTGAAATGCGGGTCACGTCCGGCCTGACCCTCCACCAGCCGTGGGGAGCTGTGTCTCGGTGCCACTGGTGACCGTGGCTCTCACCTGCCGCATGCACGGCGGGGTCACTGCTGCAGGCCGAGCCTTCTCCCGCTTTGGCGGCCAGCTGCAGGCTGGCAGGCAGGAGCTCATGCGCCTCTGCTTTTGAGGACGCCTCTCCCTCCTTTTAGGGAGTTAACATCACAGTGAAAGACATTCCGGGAATTTAGAAAACCCTGTGGAAGCTACTGATCGCCCTGGTAGAAGCAACAGAGAAAGTTTTCGCTCGGAAAAGGCACACGTTTTGCCGCCGTGAGACTCAGAAACAAAAGGCAAAACGTAGTGTGCCTAAGAGAGCCGTGATGGCAGCGCCTGCTCTCCGCCTGCAGGTGTACGAGCTGACCCTGCGTTACGCGCAGCACCCAGACCACAACGTGGTGACCGGGGCTCTGGAGCTCCTGCAGCAGCTTCTCCGGACCCCGCCCCCCACACTGCTGCGGGCCCTGACCACGCCTGGCGGCCTGGCCCAGCTTGGAGCCCCCAGCCGGGAGCCCGGCGGGCGGAGCCGCAGCGGGAGTATTGTGGAGCTGATAGGTGAGTTCTGGGCTGAGCCTGTGACGCCTCAGGTTCTCACCAAACCTTCAGTGTGGCGTCATCCCACTTTACAAAGGGAGGGCTGAAGTGGGGGGAGGTGAGGTGCCCACGGGGGACCCTCTCTCTGGCTTGGTCACCTCCACGTGGCCTTTCGTCTTCTGGGAAGCGAAAACCTGAGGGAGAGGACGTCTAGGACCCGTGGTCTCTGTCACTTTGCCAGAGACGGGACCTTCAAGTCTTCCAGGGACTATTGTTTCTCTCTGCCCTCGGGTCCCTGTTGGCTGCCCTGACGGACCTTAGCAAAACCCTCCCGCTCCTGCTCTGGCCCCGCCTCAGCAACCCTGTCCCTACTCCCCACTCTGCTGTGGGGACTGGGCCCTGGGCCCACCCCCGCTGCTGCTGCACGTGGACTGCTGTTTCCTTATGGACGGTGGGCCTTGTCTGACGTGAAGACGCCCTGGGGGAGCTGGAAATGATGGGGAGCCCTGCACTGCACCTTCTAGAGCTGAGGCAGGCACAGAGGAGGCTTCCGTGCCTCCAGCCTCTCCTTGGCCTTGCCATTCTGGCTGACCAAGTGCAGCCCAGGTGTGACGTGGCCGTGACTTGCCGCATCCGCAGAGCTTTGCCTAACTTCTAACTGCCGCTTTGTTTAGCACCCGTTTCTGCAGCAGGAGCAGAAAGTGGTCGTGTGCCTGAACCTAGAAATCCTCTTTTCTGTGGAGTGTGTGCCCTAGAAGTAATTGTTGAAATACTCAGAAATGAGTGTGTTTCTAATGGAAATTTGATTGTGAGTTGACGAGATAATCTGAGGTTTCTGATGTTTTCAATTTGGCCTTTTAAAAGCACCCTGTGTGAGCTCTTCCGACGTTTCAGGCCACAGCTGTAGAACTAGATGCTTTAGTGGTGCTGTAAGTTTCATGTTGGAATGAAAGTGCAGTCTGTGGCACTTAGGCACCGCCTATGTAAACGTGTTCACATATTCTCCGGTTTCAAGTTGAGTCAGGCTTTTTGAAGAATTTTGAATTCCTTCTGAATTTTAGCCACTTGTTACCTTACTTTCATATCTGTCATTTTTTTTTTTTTTTTGTGATCTGCAGCCGGAGGGGGTTCTTCATGCAGCCCTGTCCTTCCAAGGAAGCAGCAAGGTGATTATTTCAGAAACCAGAGTCTGGAGTCCCGCTGGTTTTCCCGTGTCCCTGTGAGGCCGCCGGGCCTGCCTGTGCTTCGTGCTCTCAGAGGGTTGTGTGTATGTGGCTGGACCTGCCTAGGCCTAGTGGGCAGCTTGAAAACCGCTGTGTCCCACAATTGCTTTGCTTCCCATTGTGATGCTTCCGGGCAAGGCTGGGGGACTCTTTCTGTGACAGGCTAGGTGGTGGGCAGTGCAGCCCTGGGGGCCATCCTGCCTCCTTTATGACCGTTGCCCTGTCCCATGGCAGGGAGGGCGCCACAGACGGCGCTGACGGGTGGGGCTGTTGTCGCCGACGTCCTTAGAGCAGGTGTGAGGGAGCGTGTTGTGCTCAGTCAAGGCGACTCGCCTTCCCAGTCAGCGTTGTTCAGTGTAGTCGGCAGTGGTGTTTGCTGACTGTTTAGCCAATTTGGGCGGCCTGTCATTTCCCAGCCATGTTTGGCTTTGCGGAGGCCACACAGTGTTCAGAGGGATACAGTTAATTATTTTTAGGGCAACTCCAGTTATTTTTTTTCTAGTCTAGATTTCCATAGGAAGTAATTGCTGTTGTGTTTTAATTCTGAAACCTTAAAAAGACATTCTTGTCTTTAGTTACAGGGTAATTGACACCCAGCATACTAACTAATCTTTTTCTGAGCCATGCGTTTCCTTGAGAGCCTGGTGCCTAATACTTGCAGCATTGCATGCGGTCGCAACGAGAGTGGTACTCTGGCTGCCTCTGAGTTGAGCGAACATCTCCCAGAAGTTAGAAGTGGTGGTCTTTGGGCCGCCGTAACGGGGATGCTTCACCAAAGCGTTAGATGTGAATGCCGAGCTTGTTTGAAGCCGAAGGACCCTAGGAAAGTTAGTCTCTCGGGCTTGTGTTGGGAGCTTTGGGGCCCGTGCCTTGTTGCTCCGATGCTGCGTTTGTCTCGGCTGCCCTTCCCAGTGAGGGCAGAAGGGCGGCTGCGTCCCCTGGCTGACAGGACTTGCTTTGTTTTCTTCTGGCTGCATCGCGGGATGTGTCTGCTGTCTCTTTTTTATTTTTCCCGGCATTCTTTGTTTTGTTTTGTCTTTTCCTGTAGAGCTGTGGTTATGAACTTTTGTGTTTTTTCTCTCAAATTTGTTTTTCCAACGGAAGCCTGCCACTCTACGAGAGAGAAAAGTGGAGTTACTGTGGGACGTAGGATGGCGTGGGCAGGGGGGCTGCCCTTGGCAAGGCCTCCTGGCGGCCAGTGTGCAAACCACTGATTGCAGGGACGGACTGCTTTCATTAGGAGCTGAGCTCTCGGGACGGGATTTTCCTGGCTTCCTCCAGGCCTGGTGCCTGCTGAGGGATGCGGCGCCCTGTTGTTCAGTAGGCAAGCTGAGTCAGTTTTATCTGAAGTTTTGGGCTCCTTTGCTTTTTTTTTTTTTATTTTGCCTTTAATGTCACACCAGTGTGGGTTTCTACGAGTTGTTTAGACCCGTATCTGGTTTTTGGAGATAAGTGAAATTACAGGTTAGAGCTTGCCAAAAATTATTTTGTTACTGTCATTTAGTGACATGTATGTGCAATATAACTGTATGATTTAATGAGCCCAGTTCAATCGTGTTAAGACTTTTGTATTTTTTTTCTTACAAGTATAATCTGGAAACCATAAACTGTACCATGTGTTTTTAAATTTTGCAAAAGATGAAATATTCTAACCTCTCAGATTATACATTGCCTGAGTTCTGATTGTTAACCTTACAGTCCAGCAAATTAAAAGTAACCTTTATATATAAAGGTTCATGTATAAATTCTGTTATGCCATTGGAACTAGGACCCGAATATCCCAAGGGCTAACAGAATTGGTTCCAGACCTAATGCACCATTTTAAGATTAAAAAGTAATAGAAATTATGTATTAACAGTAATCCAAGCCAATAAATAGTTATCGGGCGCGAGGACCCTTTGCAGCACCACCTGAGACCGTTGTGTGGGACTTTTGTCCATGTCGGTGTGCTGACTCAAATGCCACTCTGACACCTCTGTGCTGCCCATGCTCCGCGCTCTCCGGGCAGGAAAATGCTGCCTATGCGGACAGACCGCAGGGGTAAGCACGATGTGTGTGGGACTGCCCGCCTGGACTGTGCGCTTGCTTGGCCTCCCTAGTCCTTCTTTCAGCTGAGCTGAGCTCCTGCTGCACCGTTTCTAGGGAAGGAGCTCTTCGAGGAAGCGGCAGCCCTGGAGGACGACTCCGAGCCGAGGTCGGAGGGCAGCAGCCCGGCCTTCGCAGGTAGCTCTCTGGAGGGAGGCCTTTTGCTCGTGGTGGAGAATTCCGGCTTCTCTGTGATGTTCATTCTGAAATGTGTGTGTGTTTTCTGGCCTTAGGTATTTGCTCTTTTCCTTGGTCTAGGCTGTTTTACAATTAGGTCTGTACTCTGTGGGCACAAGTCTGAGTGGGGGATGGTGGGTGAACCTGAACTGCCTGGGCTGCGAGGGAAATGGGGTTCCACGCCGTCTGTGGGCGGCGTACTGTGACGGAGCTCTGCCTGCTCGCCCGCCTGGCCAGGGTGCACTGACTCGGGCGCTGGCGCCCGGTCCAGTGAGAGCGGCTAAATAAGAACGGCTTATTTAGGAGGGAAGGTCTGGGTTATCACAGTGGTGGCTCTTTATTTCATTCATTAACACAATAGCAGTTGATTTTCCAATTACAAGAATAAAGTTAAAACAACAGAATTATAGCTGTAACGATAAACCTCAAGTGCTCTCTGGTCCAGTGGTTTCCAGGGCTGACCCCTGCCAACAGCTTGGCACTTGGTCTGTCCGGAAGGTGTCCCGCCATGCACTAGGAAAAATGGAGGCATTTACTGAAGAAGATACAAACTACAGTAAAAATTGTGCAGAGGATAGTGACGCCTCAGGCCCCTTCAAAGTAGGCACTTTGGGACTCACATAGTTCTTCCATTTACCATCAGCTGCCCCGCCGTATGTTCCTGAATCTCATTGGTGGTCTGAAATCTCTTCCCTCTCAAAGGTGATTTTAGTTTTAGGAAAAGCCAAAAGTCCCAGGGCACCAAATCTGGGCTGTAGGGGGCTGAGTCACTTGGGTGATTTGATGTTTCACCAGAAAATTCTGCACAAGACATGATATATGAGCAGACACATTGTCGTGATGAAGCTGCCAAGCATCAGTGGCCCGTAGCTGTGGCCTTCTGAACCATACAGATAATTTCCACAGAAGAATGTGCAAGCTTAATGTAAAATGTAATGCAGATCCGTTGCTCTCCTCCTCGCTCAGTCATTTTGAATGCAACGACCACACAGTACACATGCTCACTCAATGGCATCCACTGCCCCCACGGACCAGTTCAGTGAAGGACTGGAACACGTGCACATTCCAGCCCACTCTCCTTGGCTGCCAGGTGACATCAGTGTCACATAGACCGTTCTCATTGTATTAATAATGGCTGGACTTTTTCAGGACAGGTTTCATAAATCTCTTTGTAGTGGTTTTGCATGTAGTGTTTTTTTAATGGGAATATAAAAACCATCTGAAGAACACGTGCAAATTTATGCTCCAGGAGACTGAGAACAGCTTAGGGGTCTTGAACAGGGTCTGGGAAGAAGGAAATCTCACCTCAAGGCGATGGCGACTTCTGAGCATGGCTTGCCCAGAGCACCAGGCATGTGTGGTTGCGGCTCTGGGCCCTGCCTGCGAGCTGCAGGTCTTACCCTGCGGCCTGGAGCGAGGGCTGCAGCAGCCGCAGAGGCCTGGAAGGGGCGATGCTTCTGGGCCCAGCTCAGGTTTTGGTTAGTAGACTGTGACAGGTACCTGCTGCTGACCCTTATTTTATTGACAGCGGAGTCATGTGGTGAGAGGTAGGTCAGTAGCACAGTGGAAAACAGTTTTGGTCATGTTTGGAGGGCGCCCTGTTGTCTTACTTTTGAGATACACTAGTTCGTAGTTTCACTGTAGTTCAGGAGTTTTGCCATTAAAACAGAGACAGTGAATTTTAGGGTACTTTGCAAATATTTCATCATCGTTGAATGTGTTTCCCGGGCCTTTGAGGAATGAGTGTCTCTTTGTCTTCACCCTCAGTCAAGGGCGAGATCTGTGGGGGGCTGGCTGCCTCTCCCGGGGTCTCCACTCCTGGCTCTGCCAGCTCAGCTGCTGCCGCCACAGATCACGACATCATCACCGAGCAGCCCCGGGCACAGCACACGCTGCAGCCGGATGCAGTGGACCTGGCCAGCTGCGACTTAACGAGCGCCATCACCGACGGGGACGAGGAGGACATCCTGAGCCACAGCTCCAGCCAGATCAGCACTGTCCCGTCCGACGTGGCCGTGGACCTGAATGACGGGACGCAGGCCTCCTCCCCCATCAGTGACAGCTCCCAGACCTCCACCGAGGGCCCCGATTCGGCCGTGACCCCTTCAGACAGCTCTGAGATCGTGAGTGGGTGGGGTTGGCCTGCTCTCTGCAGGAGCTCTTTCCTGGAGGCCCCTGTCTGAGCCCCTCACCGGGGGGCGGTGAGGCCAGAAATTAGATTAGTGTGTGATAAGGACTTTGCCAAGACAGGGAGCATTTCAATTTTTTTTAAGTAAAGATTTTGTTTATTATTAGCGGGGAATGGAGGGAGAAGGAGGGAGAGAAGACACCTCGGGCCCATGTCTCCACCTGGGAGGACGTTGGTGTTGCGAACACAATGACCATGTCTTCCAGTGCTCTGACCAAATCTCCGTGCGTGGCCTCCTGCCAGGGGTCTGCGATCTCATCTTGTCGGAGCCATCTGTGTGTCCTGGGGGTGCAGCTTCCTGTGAGTCTGGTGCTGCTGGGGCGTGAAAGGAGGCATACGCAGGTTTCACAGACGTGATGGCTCCAGGAAAGGTTTTGAGGAGATGAGGAAGGCTGGTGTCTCTGAGGGTGCAGCGTGCTCTCGGAGTGCAGAGAAGTTCTCGGGTGAATTCCGTGGAAGGCTGTCACTGACCCGTGTTCCTGAACTGTGGCACGTGCATATTTGAGCTAAGGAAAAGCTTCTCTTGATAAAGAAACAATTAAGAAGTTCAAAAAAGGGAAACATCAGTGTGCGAGATACATTAATTGGTTGCCTCCTGCACACCCTTAGCTGGGGGCTTGGCCCACTAGCCAGACGTGTGCCCTGACTGGGAATTGAACTGCCAGCATATTGGTTCTCAGGCCTGTGCTCCATCTACTGAGCCTCACCAGCCAGGGCTTTTAAAAATTTTATTTATTTTTAGAGAGAGAGAAAGAAAGGAGAAAGGGTAGAGAAACATCAATGTGTAGTAACCCCTCACACACCCCCTACTGGGGACCTGGCTCGCAACCCAGGCATGTGCCCTGACTGGGAATCGAACCGACGATCCTTTGGTTCGAAGGCCAGCACTCAGTTCTCTGAGCCACACCAGCCAGCGCTGCATTTTAAATTCTTCGAGAACCAGTTGGGCAGAGGTGAAAATCATTATTTTAAAAAATCTGTTAGGAACTTGTTGTTAACAGATCTTGTGGGCTTAATGCGGTGTGATTAGTAACATTGACATTACACATTACTTGAGCACCTCTTCACATTTTCAGCCTACTCCGTCTTCCTAGAGCAGGGATTTGAGTACGTCTGACCTCTGAGTGCGGTGTGAGCCGTAGACAAATGAGCATGACTGTGTTCCCCTAAAACTTTGTCTGCAAGCACAGGTGGTGGCCAGGCTTGCCTACCCATTCTACGTGTGTGCGTTGTGTGTGTGGCAGGCGACAAGCCAGTAATCAATCGACAAGTAAGTCCATAGTCAGACGATTGTAAGCACCACCAAGAAAAATAAGTTGAAAGAGGTAGGAAGTTTCCTCATGAGCCAGCTCAGAGTGGGCTTGGGGGTTGGCTCAGGGGTGCCGCCAGGGTGAGGATCGGGGCTCTGCCTTTCGGCCGCGTAGCCTAGAGCAGATGGCCCTTCCCGCTGCAGCTCTCTGGCCGCTGCACCCCTGCGGCGGGGGTCGTGGGTGCACGGTGGTGTACAGGGCACTCAGGACGCGCCCCTCACTGGGGTGGGCTTCTCTTTTTAACTGGGTTTGGTTTTGCTTTTGCTCAACTAACCTGAAGGATGAAGGATGAAGGATATAATTTTTTCAGGTTGTTTTTAATTATGTAGTTTGATTCTTAAAAAGCGTAATTGGAAGAATTTAGATTGCTTTTTAAACAATGAATTCAGTTATCATCTGCTCACATATTGAGGGCTGACCATGGAGGTCCTCAAGTTGGCTGCGGGGGGTTTCAAGCGGACGCGGGGCATTTGGTGGCGCGGAGCTGTGGCCCACGTGATGGCTGCGTGCGCGAAACCCTGCGTCCAGCACTCGGCCAGTTCAGTACTGGCACCTGAGGACATAACCTGTTATATCACGAGGTTTTTGTCTGAGGTTTTCCCTCATTTTTGACATACTATGAAACTCGCTTCTGAAGACAGAGATTCTGTTTGGATTTTTAAAAATAATATACCAAAGGGAGAAATTCCCAGATCAGCAATATTTTGCAATTGTCAGAGTTAAAGCCTTCTGTGGGGTAGTGGTCAGCTGGTTAGCAAACTTGTGACACGCGTGCACACCTGCCTGTGTGCATTTCACCTGTGACCTCTGTTGGTGTGTAAGATGTGGTCTGCCCCACTTTTGGTTTCCCCTTGGACCAGGCTCGCCCTGGGGGTGACACTTCTGAACCCTCGCCGCCCCTCTACACCTGCAGGTGTTGGACGGCACTGACGGCCAGTACTTGGGGCTGCAGCTCGGCCCTCCGCGGGAGGAGGAGGAGGAGGAGCCCTCGGGCCTCCTGGCAGACAAGGACTCGGTCGCATCCCCACACTCCGCAGTCGGTATGCTGGCTCGGCCCTTGCGCTGCCTGGTGGGCTCCTGTTTCAAGCGGGCACCTGAGGTCTGCCTTAGCTTCCCGGAAGACATCTCTTGGTCTCTTGATGTCTTTGTTTTCTGGGGTGTAAATGAGGAAACTGACTAAGGAATGACCGACCTCTGGATCTAACTCCTCTTTTTATGTCATTTGTGTAAATGTCTGTATTTGTATTTTCCTGGGAAACTTGTCACTTAATCCCAGATTCTCCATTTCCGGAAGCCCTTCAGCAAGCACGTGTACTGGAGAGCACGGGCCCCCGCAGGCAGCTGTCTGACAGCGTTGTGGATAAATTTGTGTCCAGAGACGAGACTGCTGACCCAGGAGACCAGGAAAACAAGGTGCGGGATTCAGGCCCTGCAGCGCAGTGGGCTCCCGAG